>NC_072012.1:4233417-4833417 GCF_027791375.1 Indicator indicator
TCCAGAGAAGGGCAACGAGGCTGGGGAGGGGTCTGAAGCACAGCCCTGTGAGGAGAGGCTGAGGGAGCTGGGGGTGTTTAGCCTGGAGAAGAGGAGGCTCAGGGCAGACCTCATTGCTGTCTACAACTCCCTGAAGGGAGGTTGTAGCCAGGTGGGGGTTGGTCTCTTCTCCCAGGCAACCAGCAGCAGAACAAGAAGACACAGTCTCAAGCTGCACCAGGGGAAATTTAGGTTCAAGGTGAGATGAAGGTTCTTCCCAGAAAGAGTAATTGTCCCTTGGAATGTGCTGCCCAGGGAGGTGGTAGAGTCACCATCCCTGGAGGTGTTCAACAAAAGCTTGGCTGTGGCACTTGGAGCCATGGTTTAGTTGTCAGGAGGTGTTAGGTGTTAGGTAATAGGTTGGACTTGATGATCTCTGAGGTTTTTTCCAACCTGGTTGATTCTGTGATTCTGTGATACATGGTCACACAGTGTTTTTGCACTCCACATGACTCCTGTGTCTCAGGGCTCAGGGTGGCTGGTGCTTTTCCAACCAGCAGCTGTTCAATATTTGGGTTTCCCCTCCTTTTGCAGCACGTATTGTTCATTTCGTTGTACGCTTTCCTTTTTTGCAGTGCTCTTTTCTTAATGCTTCTGTGCTTCACAAATGTAATTTTACAAGATTCATGGGAAAAGGGGAGAGGAGAGACAAAGAAGAAGGAGAAAAAAAAAAGCCCTCTGATATGAGGGGACTTGATTTCAGATGTCTGCCCTGGAAAGTAAATATGTGTGGAATTCTAAATTCACTTCTGTTTAGTATCTTTATTGATGATCTTGATGAAGACACAGAGTGGGTCAGCAGTAAATTTGCAGATGACACCAAGTTGGGTGGGAGTGTTGATCTTCATCAACACTCATAGGCAGATTCACATTGGATGTCAGGAAGAAATTCTCCCCCATGATGGTGGTGAGACACTGGAAGAGGTTGTCCAGGGAGGTGGTGGAAGCCTCATCCCTGGAGGTTTTTGCAGCCAGGCTGGATGTGGCTGTGAGCAACCTGCTGTAGTGTGAGGTGTCCCTGCCCATAGCAGGGAGATTGGAACTGGCTGATCCTTGAGGTCTCTTCCAATTCTATGATTCATGCAAGCCTTGCAGCTGCCTTTCAGTCTGCAGCACCTGGAGATGTTATCCCCTCCAAAGGGCCAGGACAGTGTCTGCATGAAAACATTCTCCAGCCAGCTCCCGTGGGGACAGGTACAGCACAAAGCTGCTTGCAGCCCTGGTGCTTCTCAATGAATGCTGCTTGACAAGCTGCACATACATTGGGAACTCCCTTCACATGCCATGCTGTACTCTAGGTGGGTTCAAGAGAGATGGAGGTGTTTGCCTGGCTCAGGGAAGGCTGAGTGGCTTCCTTCTGCGAAGGGGAGACAGCTACCAGGAAGTATCCACCCACAGCATGGGCTGCTGCAGCTGGGAAGCCACTCACTCGATGGATCTTCCCCTGTCTCTGAATTTTACTCACAATCCATAAAGTAGGAACAAGCAAGGTGAGGTTAGAAAACTGCCAGAGAGGACTGGAAACCCCAGCTGGAGCTGACAGGCGAGGCTCTGACCGGATATCTGCGCCCCGCCGGCGAGCCCTTGGCTTTTCTCCCCAGCTGTGCCAGAAAGAGAGATGTGAGCAGGAGCTTCACAGGATGATGGTTACTATGGCTACCCCAGCACTGTCCACCCAGGCATCCATCTGCTTGGCTCACAGGGCTGGAAAAGACACACTGCAGCTTTTGAAAGCTGAGGGTAATCTCTCCTCGCCAGCTGGACAGGGCTGATAGCCTCCTCTGAGATCAGTTTGGCCCAGAGTTTTTTAAGCTTTGAAAACCCTTCTATCAGCAAAGTCATGTTGACAAAGAAGGCACTGGCTCCTTTTGATAGCTCTCTTATTGTTACCAAAGAGGGGGTACAATGGTAATGGAGGGGTACCAGTAGGTCCTCAGCACACTGAAATGCCCACCATTGTCAGTAGGAATTTAACCCTTCTGATTTACTTCGGAGATTGGACAGACTGAGAGAGTTGTGGCTGTTCAGTCTGGAGAAGAGAAACCTCTGAGGTGACCTTCTTGTGGCCTTGCAGTATCTGAAGGGGGCTACAAGAAAGCTGGGGAGGGACTTTTGAGGGTGTCAGGGAGTGATAGGACTGGGGGGAATGGAGCAAAACTAGAAATGGGTAGATTCAAATTGGATGTTAGGAAGAAATTTTTCCCCATGAGGGTGGTGAGACACTGGCACAGGTTGCTGAGGGAGGTGGTGGAAGCCTCCTCCCTGAAGGTTTTGAAGACCAGGCTGGATGTGGCTGTGAGCAACCTGATGTAGTGTGAGGTGTCCCTGCCCATGTCATGGGAATTGGAACTGATGATCCTTGAGGTCCCTTCCAACCCTAACAATTCTATGGTTCTATGATTCTATTGCCTACTCTTGCCAGCAGTTGGAAATGCAGAAGCTACTGCTTGTAGTTGTTTGTTCAGGAGCCTTTTGGATGGCCACATACAGAACCTGTGGGACCAGCATGCAGTCATGCTTGTGGAACAGATTGGGTTTCTTCCTGCTCTAAAATACCTGCTGGTTTGGACTGTTTTCTGTGGAGTAGAGGGGGAGAATCACCTCCCTTGTCCTCCTGGCCACACTTCTCTTGCTGCAGCCCAGGCTCTGCTTGGCTCTCTGGGCTGCAAGTGCTCACTGCTGGCTCCTGTTGAGCTTCTCATTCCCCAGCACCCCAAGTCCTTTCCTTCAGGGCTGCTCTCCAGCCAGTCCCTGCCCAGCCTATATTGGTGCTTGGGATTGTCCCAACCCAGCTGCAGGACCTTGGGGTACTGTATTGTATTATTCAGGTAAATTTGAAAAGCAGAAATACTTGTACAGCTCAGGCCTACCACTTGCATTTATTTGCATCCTTTTGAGTTATCTGTCTTGAATGTAGAGTGCAGGGGTTTTTACCTCTTGCAGCATTGCTGGTGTTAAATACAGAGGTGGTTTCCCCCTTCCATTGTTGCTGTGCCTTGGGATAGCTGGGGGCTCCAGGAAGCTGGAATCAGGTCCTCTGTTTCTTCTGCTAGCTGGGCCATATGGAGGAAACTGTAATTTCACAAGTCAGTAATTTGTCTTATCATTTCCTTCTTGCCAGCCTTGTCTAAGCCCTCTGTCTTCCAGGAAATTTGAGTCTGTTCCTGCAGTCAGACAGGCTTCTCCAGCCCTGACTGCTAAAGGTGTGGGCTGTGAGAATTACAAATCATTTTAGCTGGAAAAGGCTTTGTTACCTAAGGCAAATAGGATGTAACGTGGTGAAAACAAACAATGATCCCCATCCTAGGCACAGAAGTGTGCATATGCATGTAGGCATTTAGCTGTTCTTGTTTATTTTCACTTGTCACCTTTTTTTTTTTTAGGAAAAATCCAGTTCCTTCACCCAGGATTTGGGGTAGCAGGTGCTGGGCTGCAGACAATATCTCCTTTCTAGGCAAGAGTGGATTTGAGTTGCTCATCTTGCCACTTTCATCTGATCGCTTGGGAAGGCTGAAGGGCAAAATGAACAGGGTGTCCTTCAAACAGCCCCTTCTCCCCATTCCAACCTGCTCATTGGCTTGTTCAGTTTGCAGAAAGGGGTTAGACCACGTTAGCATTCTTTTCAGATGTCTGCTTTTTGACTTGGGAAATTGTTGGTTTCAGCTTCTCTGCCAGATGGCTGAGGAAAGAGCAGTCTGTGCTTTGTGCTAAACGTTTCTGTGAGAATCTGAGGAAGTGGAGCCCAATTAGCATAAAAAGCCATTGTGGTCTTCCAAAATCTGGGAATGGGAAGTCAGTGAAACAGAATGAGCAATCACCTGCCTAAAATAAAATGAACTACTGCTGTAAATAAGAACACCTCAATAAAAGGTACCTAGCTGAGTCCATGAGCCTCAGAAGTGATTAGCCATCATGGGATGCCAGAAATGAAGCACCACTCTGGCTCTAATGTTAGGCATCTTGACTCCAGCCTCTGTATGGGCAAGATTAAAGCATGACTTCAGGGAAGCCACCATCTACAGTATCTAATTTCTACCCTGGAAAATGGCCACGGGAAAAAAAAAGCATCCTGAACTGTAGGTCCAGGTCCTTTTGAATCCTATTTGAATCCACCAGGATATAAGTGCATGGTTTTGACCTGAAAATGTGATGCAGATGACACCAAATTGGTTGAGAATGTCCACCTGCTCCAAAGTAGGAAGGCTTTTGCAGAGGGATCTGAAGGAGCTGGATCAATGAGGTTTCATGAGGTTTAGCAAGGCAAAGTGCCAGAGGCTGCACTTGTGCCACACCAACCCCATGCCATGCTACAGGCTTGGGGAAGAGTGGCTGGAGAGCTGCTTGGCAGAAAAAGGACCTGGGGGTGTTGACTGACAGCTGGTTGAATATGAGCCAGCAGTGTGCCCAAGTGGCCAAGAAGGCCAGCAGCATCCTGGCCTGCAGCAGTAATAGTGTGGCCAACAGAGGCAGGGCAGTGATCATTGCACTTGACTTGGTACTGGTGAGGCTAACCTCAAATACTGTGTTCAGGTTTGGTTCTCTCACTGCAAGAAGGACATTGGGTTGCTGTCCAGAAGGAGGGTAACAAAGTTGGGAAAGGGTCTAGTGACCAACTCTCATGAAAAATTTCTTTACTGACAGAGTGGTCAGGTGTTGGAATATGCTGCCCCAGGAGGTGGTGGAGTCACCATCCCTGGAGGAGTTCAAAAAATGTGTAGACATGACACTTCAGGACATGGTGAAAAGGCCATGGTGGTATTGCGTTGATGGTTGGAGTTGATGATCTTAGAGGTCTTTTCCAACCTTAATAATTCTATGCCCTTGACCAAAGTTTACTCCCTTCTTTATGACCTCCCACAAAAGTAATTTGTGGTAATCAGAAGTGATTTACTGGAGGGGAGGATGGAGTGGTTGCAACCCATACTCCCTGTATGCTACATGCAGTCTGCACTCATGTGGGGAGCCTGTGTAAAGGGCTGCTGGAGAGAGGCTCTGCACTTTAGCCTTTCCTGCCCCCCAGGAGTCCCAAAGAAAGACCATCATCACTACTCTGCCTCCTGACAGCAAGTGGCAGCTGCAGGGGCTGAGCTTTTGGAAAGATCCAGCCTGAAGAGAGGCACTGCCCAGGGGTGCCTCCAAGGGGAGCGTTGCTGAGGGGTAGGTGTAGCAGGGGTAAAGGCTGTTGCCTCTCTACAGCTATCAGAACAGTTTGTCATGCCTGTGTCCAAGCTGACACCTATATCCAGCTCTGCAATAACAGATGAATTTCTCAGAGGTGAGCAAAATTTGTGTGCAGAGTCCCTCCAGGCCTCCTTTTATTGTTTTATCTCAGAGCTTTTATTGTTTTCAGAGTATCACAGTATCACAGTACATCAGAGGTTGGAAGGGACCTCCAGAGATCATCAGGTCCAATCCCCCTGCCAGAGCAGGATCACTTAGGGTAGGCTGCACAGGAATGCATCCAGGTGGGTTTGGAAAGTCTCCAGAGAAGGAGACTCCACAACCTCTCTGGACAGCCTGTTCCAGGGCTCTGACATCCTCACTGGAAAGAAGTTTCTCCTCATGTTGAGCTGAAATCTCCAGTGTTCAAGCTTGTACCTGTTGTTCCTTGGCTTATCACTGTGCACCACCCAAAAGAGCCTGGCCCCCTCCACTTGACACCCACCCCTCAGCTCTTGAGAGACATTGATCAGATCCCTCTCAGCCTTCTCTTCTCCAGACTAAACAGCCCCAGGGCTCTCAGTCTCTCTTCACAGGGGAGATGCTCAAGTCCCCTAAGCATCCTCCTGGCTCTCCCTTGGATTCTCTCCAGCAGGTCTCTGTCTCTCTTGAACTAAGGAGCCCCAAACTGGACACAGGATTGCAGGAGTGGTCTCAGCAGGGCAGAGTAGCCCTTTACCTTCAGCAGCTTTACCTTCATCTAAGCATGACATTGCAGTGTGACAACTTCCTTCCTGCATGGTAAGCAGTCCTCAAGCTTCTAAATGCAAAGTCCAAGATTCATGTCTTCCCTTCCTTCAATTCACAAATTAGAGGCACATTGTGATGTGTGGTCATCCTGTCCCTCAAACTTCCAGGTTTCCATACATCCATTTAGTTCCTGTTATTCTACTTCCATAGATTGGTTTAGCTCCTCTTACTCTGGCTTCCATACATTGATTTAAGGCAGGTAAATTCTCCACAGATTAATATAAAAACTGTCTGACAACTTAGAAAAACCAACAAGGAAAACACCAGGCAAAGGTTCTGGGGGGAAGAAAAAGGCAAATAATTTGCATGATGTCTTAGGATGCTGCAAGGCCCTCAATGAACAAAAGCTGCTGCCTGTAGGAGTCCCAGATAACTCACTTTGTGAAGAACTGTTTGAATTCAGCACTTACCTTCCTAATATTCCCCTTCCAACGTGATTCATGCCCATCAGGCACAGTGCCTCTTTGCCTTCTTTGCAAGCTTTGGTCTCTTCTTCTATAAACACCATCTTTCTGATTTATAAAAATCAGCTTGAAAATAGACTTTGGGCCCTTTTTTTTCAGGCATTTCAAGGTCAGATGTTTCATCCCCTTGGAAGCAGAGGGGATTACACATGAAGGGACACATCTGTTTGTGTGTGAGCAGCCACACCTGGCATCTTCAAGCTGCCTCATGCCCAAGCCTCTGTGTTCTCAGATCATCTTCTTTATGGCCTCATGTTCCAAGACTGATTTCTTTTCTGCCTTTTTTTTTTTTTTAAGACGTCCTCAGAGCCTATCTGCCATGTCAGGCCTCACTCAGACAACAGCCAGGAATGAGACTGGCTGTGTTTTCCTACTTTGCCCATGGATATTGGTTAAAGCTGTGCACTGAGACCTATGACTCCAAAGTATTCTATCCTGTTTGAAGCACAGGTCAGCATCTGGTTGGCAGTCTGCCCTTCACAAGGGTTTTGTGTGATTTTGAGATGTGTTGTCCTGAGCATTGCTGGTCAAACCTCTTTTACTTTGAGTGGTGCTCTGCATTGTGGGCTTGATGTTTTCTTTCTCCTTCAGGTCCTTGCTGAGTTCTCCTGCATCACTTTCACTGCACACCACTGATGGAGTTTAATCACATCTTGTTCTTCCCAGAAAGAGTAATTGGCCAGTGGAATGTGCTGCCCAGGGAGGTGGTGGAGTCACCATCGCTGGAGGTGTTCAACAAAAGCTTGGCTGTGGCACTTGGAGCCATGGTTTAGGTGTCAGGAGGTGTTAGGGGTTAGGTATTAGGTTGGACTTGATGACCTCTGAGGTCTTTTCCAACCTGATTGATTCTGTGATTTCCAGAAGTGCTACCTCTTCCTGCAGCCTCTGGCAACCTGCCTGGCTTGGCTGTCTTCTGCAGATCTCACTTACAGGTACTTCAGTCTTGCTGCACCTTGTTGTGGAACACTTCAGATCTTAGGGCTTTGAGGATGTCTGCCATGAAGTGGGGGTGCCTTGAAATTAGGAAGTACAGTACTGTAAGTAGCAACACTTAAGAATCTCCTGTGACACCTGTCTCTGGAATTTCATTGCCCTTGAAAAACATTCACATGATTGATTTCTTCTTTTCCAGTGTCTCACTGGAAGTGACATCCTTTTTTTTTTTTCTGAAGCCCCATACTGTACCTGGGGCCATCTGCACAATCTGCAACATAAGGATGCTCTTGAATCAGCCTCCTTTAACTTACACCCTGGAGTATGATGAACACAGAGCACAGTTTGCCTGAATAGCTGCTAAAGTTATTAATAGTCTTAAAAAACATCCTGGAAATTCTTTTCAGTCCATTCTTAGTACTTGCTGACCTCAAACTGGCAACCACATGAATAAAAATAATGTTGGGAGGGGAAGCATGGTTTAATACAAGAAAATAGAAACCACATGGGGGAAGGAGAGAAGTTCAGCGAGGCAGTGTTGCTGAAACAGAGGGCTGCTTCTCGTTTCTCTCATCCCACCTCCTCTCCTCCTCAGCATTTTTGGTCTGGGATTACTCTTTGGAAACTAAATGTTTCCCTTTCTTATTTCTGTAAAGGGATGAGTCTGTGTTGTGCTGCCTTGTCTTCACCCACTCAACAACTCAGTAGACATTGCAGTTTTGACTGTTAATTATTTCCACTGTTCATTAGAAGGAAGGCTGTCTCAGCCTTTGTGCTGCTCTTGGATGTCTCACCCTTTCCCTTTTGCCTTGCCAGTAGGTTTCAGGAGGATTTTAGGGTATGTTGCTATCTTGAAGGACTGGGCTTGACTAGAGAGAGGCACACTGCATCTAATCCTGTGGGAAGACTTTGAAATGGTATTTTGCATGAGGAAAGCTGCACATTTGTGCCATAATTGAATAGGAATAATGATAGCTTAACGAATCAAGATGGGATTTCAAAACACATTTTTGCTTCGCAGCTCAGCCTATAATTCTTAAATGGCTCCCTGCCAAATCTTTGAAAGCCAAAGATTATTATTTGCCAGTTATTAGAAATTGTATGTGTGTTAAAAGTCTAATCTCCTGTGTTTTGTGCTGTGTGTACTGCAGAATTAACAGGGCTAGTGAAATATTGGTTTGCACATATTGCATAACTGTTGGGAATTGGTTGGCCCTAGCCATAAAGAGGCTGGAAATGGTTATTTTAGCATACATTTATCACAGTATCACACCATAGCAGAGGTTGGAAGAGACCTCAAGAGATCATTGGGTCCAACCCCCCTGCCAGAGCAGGATCACTTAGGGTCATCACTTAGGGTCACTTAGAATATGGGGTTTTTCACCTGGGCAGCAGAGACATGTGCATGGCCTTTATGTATTGCAAGGATGGACAGCTGAGCTGCTACCAACACATTAAATGACATTAAGGTCATATTTCCTTTACTGGGAAATAATAACATTTCTCCACCTCCTATGTAATCACAGGATCACAGGATGTTAGAGATTGGAAGAGACCTGGGAAGATCATGAAGTCCAACCCCCCTGACAGAGCAGGACCATAGAATCCAGCACAGGTCACACAGGAACACATCCAGATGGGGCTTGAAAGTCTCCAGAGAAGGAGACTCCACAACCTCTCTGGGCAGCCTCTTCCAGTGCTCTGTGACCCTCACAGTGAAGAAGTTCCTCCTCATGTTGAGGTGGAGCCTCCTGTGCTGGAGTTTCTATCCATTACCCCTTGTCCTATCCCAGGGTGCAAGTGAGCAGAGCCTGTCCCCTCCCTCTTTACACTCAGCCCTCAGATATTTAGAAACATTTATTAGATCCCCTCTCAGTCTTCTCTTCTCCAGACTGAACAGCCCCAGGGCTCTCAGCCTCTCCTCATAGGGCAGTGCTCCAGTCCCTTCATCATCCTGGTAGCTCTCCACTGGACTCTCTTTTAATTGTAGTGAACAAATCAATCTAGTTTTAGTCATTTCCTCATACTACTCTGTAGGTGCATCATTGCTTGGTAATGATGGAGCTCTGATGCTGACCTCAGCTTCTCGCAGCAGTTTCCTTGCGTGTGTTTTGGTTTACAACTCTGCTGATCCCACACAGGCTGGTAAGGGCTGTTTGGATCCTGCATTTGTTCCTCACAGGTTTCAATAACCAGAAGTTATTGAAGTTGCTTAACAGAAGTATGGGATTGGAGTGACTGGAGAGCAGCCAGGATGAAAGGGACCTGGGGGTGCTGGTTGACAGCAGCTGAACATGAGCCAGCAGTGTGCCCAGGTGACCAAGAGAGCCAATGGCATCCTGGCCTGCATCAGGAATAGTGTGGCCAGCAGGAGCAGGGAAGTCATTCTGCACTGTGCTCAGTGCTGGTTAGACCACACCTTGAGTGCTGTATCCAGTTCTGGGCTCCTCAATTTAAGAAGGGCACTGAGATACTTGAACATGTCCAGAGGGAGGCTCAGGGCAGACCTTATTGCTGTCTACAACTACCTGAAGGGAGGTTGTAGCCAGGTGGGGGTTGGTCTCTTCTCCCAGGCAACCAGCACCAGAACAAGAGGACACAGTCTCAAGCTGTGCCAGGGGAAGTTCAGGCTGGAGGTGAGGAAGAAATTCTTCCCAGAAAGAGTAATTGGCCCTTGGAATAGAATCATAGAATATGTGCTGCCCAGGGAGGTGGTGGAGTCAGCATCCCTGGAGGTGTTCAACAAAAGCTTGGCTGTGGCACTTGGAGCCATGGTTTAGTTGTCAGGAGGTGTTAGGGATTAGGTGATAGGTTGGACTCGATGATCTCTGAGGTCTTTTCCAACCTGATTGATTCTGTGCATCTGTGATTCTGTGACTGATACAGCTGAAGAATCTTCCTTTATCCTTTTCACCCCTCCAGAAAAGCACAACAAACACACCTCTGCCATCCATCCCTCCGTGATTCAGCCCCTTTGGCAGTGACACAGGTGTCACCCCTTTGCCTGCTTTTGTTACTCTCCACAGCAGAATGCAGTCAGGTGCACTTCTATGCACCCTTGAATGACAGGCAAGCTTTAGCATAAGGATGTCATTGCTTTAGTCATGAGGCCAAAAGAGAAACGTTCTGGGGTGTTAACTGCTCAGTGTTGGCAGACTGATTCATCTGGAAAAATATTGCTCTGAGTCCACTAACTTAAAAACAAAGCAATTAAATTGAACAGGTGAGGGGAAAGGTACCCTTCTAATTTAGTTGTTTTTTTTTTTCCCACAGTCCAACTCCCTGCTAGCACTGTCTTAAAACTGTGGAAAATATAACATCTTTTTATCTCCCAGAAGCTTTTAGCTGAAAGTATATAGTTTTTTATAAGGGGTTATTGATATTTTTCCATGGTTTTTCTAATAAATCAATTAGAAAACTAAAAGGAATAAAATAAAGAAACCTCTTCAGACCTCAGGTGATTCCAGGAGCACAAATTTTGAACCACAGGCTGAATACAAAGAGTATAGAGAGGTCTTTCTCATCTAGTTCCTTTCCCTGAGCTTAGGCAAAGGAATTTGTACTGGTTTTTAGCTCTGTAGTCTGTTTAGTTCCCCAGCTAAAAACCAAACATAATGGAAATAAGGAGCCACACAGCACTATACAAATATTGGGACCTCCCCAGCCAGCATTTGCTTCCCTTCTGAATGTGCACCTTTCTGGAGTAAGCAGAATTAGCAGTGACACAGGATGTAAACCTAGCCAAGCAGAGGCAGAAGAACATGCTGATTATTTTCTCAGAATTTACTTTATTTTCACAAAAACTCCTATCACTGGCCTTCATCCCCTGTGTGTGTGCTGGCAACTCCAACCAGATGGTTAGAGGATACCTTTTTCTCCTTTTCCACCTTTCCAGAATAATCTAAACAGCTCTACTCAGGATCAGTTTTCTTTGCTGAAGAGAAATATTTGCTGGTTTTTCTTTTTTTTTTTTTTTTTTTTAATTGTCCAGCAATCTTTAGCCAGCATTGTGGGCAGAAGTTATAAGAATCAGAGAAAAGTGAAGATGCAATGGACATGTCTCAGTTATTGTGGGCCTTGCATTCTTCTAAATTATCTGACTTCATCTGACCTGTCTTCCCCTGAATTGTGATAGATTTTGCATTTGGCATCACCAGGCACATTAAGGTAAAACCAGATGAAGGCAGTGGGTTTACTTTGGGTCTAGGCACTCCTATTTCTAGGAAGATACCAGCTCACAAAGTCAAGGTTCTTTTTTTTTCCCCTTAGAAAAATAAAAAATGTTTAACAATGACTTGTGGTCCTTATGGGTCTCCTCTAGCAAGAGGCTCTCTGCTCAAGAACATTAAATGATTACAGTCCTACACAGCATGGAATCACAGAATCATAGAATCACAGAGTCATAGAATCATAGAATCACAGAATCATAGAATCATAGAATCAAAGAATCATAGAATCACAGAATCAAAGAATCATAGAATCACAGAATCATAGAATCAAAGAATCATAGAATCACAGAATCATAGTCATAGAATCACAGAATCATAGAATCATAAAATCATAGAAAATTAGAATCATAGAATCACAGAATTACAGAATCACAGAATCGTAGAATCATAGAATCATAAAATCATAGAAAAATAGAATCACTGAATCACAGAATCACAGAATCATAGAATCATAGAATCAAAGAATCATAGAATCACAGAATCACAGAATCATAGAATCATAGAATCAAAGAATCATAGAATCACAGAATCATAGAATCATAGAATCACAGAATCATAGAATCAAAGAATCATAGAATCACGGAATCATAAAATCATAGAAAAATAGAATCACAGAATCACAGGATCACAGAATCATAAAATCATAGAAAAATAGAATCACTGAATCATAGAATCACAGAATCATAGAATCATAGAATCAAAGAATCATAGAATCACAGAATCACAGAATCATAGAATCACAGAATCATAGAATCAAAGAATCATAGAATCACAGAATCATAAAATCATAGAAAAATAGAATCACAGAATTATAGAATCACAGAACCACAGAATCACAGAATGATAGAATCATAGAATGGTTTGGGTTGGAAGGGACCTCTAAAGGTCATCTAGTCCAACCCCCTCCTGCAGTCAGCAGGACATCCCCAGCTAGATCAGGTTGCCCAGAGCCCTGTGGAGCCTCACCTTGAATATCTCTAGGGAAGGAGCCTCAACTGCCTCCTTGGGCAGCCTGTTCCAGTGCTCCACCACCCTCATGCTAAAGAACTTGCTCATAACACCCAATCTCAATCTGCTCTTCTCTAATATGAAGCCATTGCCTCTCATCCTGTCCCTGCAGGCCTTTGCAAACAGTCTCTCTCCATGCTTCATGTAGCTCCCTTCAGGTACTGGCAGACTGCTATTAGGTCTTCCCATTGTCTTCTCCTCTCCAGGCTGAACACCCCCAGCTCCCTTAGCCTGTTCTAGTAGCAGAGCTGCCTCAACCCCCTGATCATTTTCCTAGCCCTCCTTTGGATCCAGTCCATTATGTCTATATCCTTCCTGTACTGAGGGCTCCAGACCTGTACACAGTACTCCAGGTGAGGTCTCATCAGAGCAGAATAAAGTGGCAGAATCACCTCTCTGGATCTGCTGGCCAGCAGAAGTTTTGCAAGTACATAAATTGTCTAAGCACAGCTATGGGATGCTCTGTAATATCTGGTTAGGGATTCCAAAACTGATGTTCAGCAGAGGTCATGGACCTGTTGCCTAATTGATAATTAGATGTCTCAGTGATGGAACTAGCCTGGAAACAAAATGCTGAAGAGAGATGTTCTAAAAGGTCTATCCACTGTCTAAACAATTATCAGTTGCTTTATTTACTTAGACTGCTTGCTTCTATTTCTACAAATAAACACTTACCCTTATTCCATAACTCTTCTTGCTACACATGTGAAAGTTTCATGTATCTGGCAACTATTGTTGAATCTTGGCTCCTGAGGGATAAATCTGGAGCAGATTTGCAGGGAGAAAACCCAGCAGGGAGAAATTTCTTGGCTTCACTGGAGCAACAGAGATCAGAAGCTTCCTCAATGAAAACTCTTTGCATGTAAATGCAGTTTGAACAAAGACACATATGGATAAATGTAGTGAGGGAATGGAGGGAAATTTAGACTGGATATTAGAAGGAAACTCTTTACAGTAAAGGTGGTCAGACACTGGAACAGGTTGCCCAGGAAGGTCATGGATGCCCCCTCCTTGGAGGTGTTCAAGACCAAGTTAGATGAGGCCTTGAGCAACCTGGGCTAGTGGAAGGTGCCCCTGCCCATGGCAGAGGAGTTGAAACTGGATGATCTTCAAGGTCACTTCCAGTCCAAACCATTCTATGAAACTGTGAATCTATGAATCTATAAGAAGATACAGTGTTCTAGCAGTGATGAACTGCTAGGGGAACAGAGCGGCAGAGAGCAGCCAGCCAGAAAGGGACCTGGGGGTGCTGGTTGACGGTAGACTGAACATGAGCCAGCAGTGTGCCCAGATAGCCAAGAAGGCCAATGGCATCCTGGCCTGCATCAGGAATAGTGTGGCCAGCAGGAGCAGGGAAGTCATTCTGCCCTGTGCCCAGCACTGGTTAGACCACACCTTGAGTGCTGTGTCCAGTTCTGGGCCCCTCAATTTAAGATGGACATTGAAATGCTGGAACGTGTCCAGAGAAGGCAACAAGGCTGGGGAGGGGTCTGGAGCACAGCCCTGTGAGGAGAGGCTGAGGGAGCTGGGGGTGTTTAGCCTGGAGAAGAGGAGGCTCAGGGGAGACCTCATTGCTCTCTACACCTACCTGAAGGGAGGTTGTAGCCAGGTGGGGGTTGGTCTCTTCTCCCAGGCAACCAGCAGCAGAAGGAGAGGACACAGTCTCAAGCTGCACCAGGGGAAGTTTAGGCTGGATGTTAGGAAGAAATTCTTCCCAGACAGAGAGACTGGCCATTGGCATGTGCTGTCCAGGGAGGTGGTGGAGTCATCGTCCCTGGAAGTGTTTAAGAAAGGACTGGATGCCTCATCCAGTGCCATGGTTTAGTTAGTGCCATGGGTTAGCTGACTAGATGATGTTGGGTGGTGGGTTGGACTTGATGATCTCAGAGGTCTTTTCCAACCTGGTTAATTCTTTGATTAACATTTTACCTTCTAATGCTTTTGAAACCAGGAAGCACTTTAGTACAAATGGACCCCCTTCAATCAACTGGTTACAAAAGTGAGTCACTTGTATATTTTAAGTAAGCATGAAGACTGAGACACAAAAAAGACTCTTAAGATTGAATTTGAGGGGTTTCTTTCCTGTCTTTAAGTTCCCTATTCTTCAGGCAAGGACCTTCTACCTAGGGCAGGAGTTCAGCAATTGGCAGGCATGTGAGATTTTACTCTGGGTTGCTATCTGGTCTGCACAGGCAACAACTGATTGCATTTTATTTTAAATTAGATTTTCTTGCTTCTCTTGCTGGTTTGAAATATTCTTCAAGGGCACAGTTGAAGCTGCTTTCTGTGACCCTGGCTTCTTTTGATTGAATTGGGTTTGGAGCCCTTGCACCTGGTAATACCAAAGCAGTGGTGACCTTGGGTAGGAGGGCAGCAGTGACCACCTGGGCCAGGCTGGGAATGGCAACCCCTTCCACTGGCACAGCTGGACCTGGAAAAGGCCATCTGTCCAGTCACTGAACTAACACTTTGTCTGCACACTAACAAGCTAGAGGTAATTAGGGTGCTGTCATTAAAGGCCTCTTAATCTGAGAGGAGAGCCAGCTTGTCTGTGAACAGATGAGCTCAGTGTGGCTTTGACCTTAAATAGCTCACTGTTTACTGTGTGGTGGACCAAGACCCACTGGTCATGTGCAGTGTGCACCAGAAACTGGCACAGTTAGTTGGTTACTCTGTTTGGAGAGCATTCAGGCTGGATTATGGTTCAAGTTTAGTCACATTATGAACCCTGTAGGTGATTTAAGTGTGTGTGAGGGAAAAATATCAATATGCTATGCTGATGTTCAGCACCCTTATACTTCTGCCAACACAATCATCCAATTCCCCCTCCACAAACTCTCAGCTAAATGGGGCAATTGCTGTGTTACATCTGAGAGCTACTGCTGACCTTTCTGCAAGGAGACTAGAAGAGCTGCATGGAGGCATGCCCTCAGATTTGGGAGAGGAGGGGCTGCTGAGGTACACAGTCATATGAGTGCAAAGGAAAGACTGCTCACAATCACAGAATCACAAAATCAACAAGGTTGGAAAAGACCTCAAGGATCATCAAAGTCCAACCTGTCACCCAAGACCTCATGACTACTAAACCATGGCACCAAGTGTCACATCCAATCCCCTCCTGAACACCTCCAGGGATGGTGACTCCACCACCTCCCCGGGCAGCACATTCCAATGTCTAACAACTCTCTCCATGAAGAACTTTCTCCTCACCTCCAGCCTAAACCTCCCCTGGCACAGCTTGAGACTGTGACCTCTTGTTCTGGTGCTGATTGCCTGCAATTATCACAGTATCACAGTATCACAGAGGTTGGAAGGGACCTCAAGAGATCACCAGGTCCAACCCACCTGCCAAAGCAGGATCACCTAGGGTACTTCACACAGGAATGCATCCAGGTGGGTTTTGAACGTCTCTAGAGAAGGAGACTCCACAAGCCCAGCACTCCACAAGCCCGCCACTCCACAAGCACAGCACTCCACAAGCCCAGCACTCCACCAGCACAGCACTCCACAAACCCAGCACTCCACCAGCACAGCACTAGCCCATCTTTTCTTCTAGAATTCTGTAACTCTCTTTCTCCCTGTAAAATCCCTACGAAGGCTTGTGGGAAGGCTTAGCCTTCACTCTGCAAACCCTGGTGTTCAATTTAAACAGGTGCCAAGCAAGCTCATCTGAATAAATTATAAAGCTTGATGGTGCCTTCACTTGTCATGTGTCATTGATGTCACCCCATAAAATGGAAAAGGCATTGCTGACTCTTAACTGTCCTCAGGAACGTTCTCCATCTGAAATTGCTTCAGAGATGGCTTAATGTTATTTAAGCAGGAATTTAAGAGCAATAAGGAGTGCTTTTTAAAGGCTGCTGGGAAGATCTTGTTCTGTTTCAGACTGTAAAGAAGAGGCAGTAAATTAGCTGGGCTGATCACAGCAACAGTAGATAGCTTATCAACCAGAATAAGCCTTGCTCTTACATGTGACTGCTTTTTGAAGAATGGGCACTTCATTTTTTAAACAGAAAAGCCTGATGCCCATGGAAAAGGGCCTGCACTGTCCACAAAACATGCACAAGAATTTGGCAGAGGGGGAAATAGGCAAGGCAAAACATCCAAGGGGAAATAAACAGTGACAGAGAGTGTAGCGGTGTGAGAGCTGAAGTCCCCCCACACTGACAATAACCAGGCTAGCTCAGTCTGGAAAGCAAATGAGAGCTGTATTCACAAGCAAATCTGCAATCTATGATGAAATGCAATGAATATGTACAAATAGACACAATTCACAACATTTACAAATATGTACAGCCAACAGAAAAAGCACAACCAAGCTCCCTTTGCTTCCCCCAAAGAGGGGATCTCCCAAGGGGCCTCCTCCCCAGACCCCCCTGGCAGAAGGCAGAGAGTTAAGAAGCAGAGAGGCTGTTAGACTTAGCTTGCCAAGGTCAATGTGTTATCTGCAGCCAGAAAAGAAGAAAAAGCAGCCAGGCAGCCCAGCAAGTTGCAAACCCAGACTCCCACTGGCCCAACTTTGCTTTGAGTAAAGGTTCTTAAACATTTCTATCTCTCCAATGGAAGTGTTTAGAACAATCGTTATTTTGCTTTCTTACACCCAATAGTGACTTATTTACATTCTGTACCCTTCTCTGCTTGAACTTTGAGAAAAAAAATTAAAAAGACAGCTTTAAACCATCACAGAGAGGCTCTGGATTAATTAACACCTTTAGAAACTACTGGTCTCTGCCCACACCAGTGGTAATACAACAGATAAACAATATGCAAGGACAGACCAGTTGTTAGCAGTAAAAGTAATGGCCCAAAAGAAGGAGTTAAACCAGCCTAGCCAAACAGGCAGCATGATGGGCGTTTATTGTTATCACTAATGAAGGATGCAGAAGAAATTTGAATTGGTAGATAGTAAACAAGGTTCTCTAAACAGAGAACTGCCACTACAATAACACACTTCTGTTTTTTGCTTGTCTGAAGTACTGAAAAATTATGAATTGAGTGATTCAAGCTCATAAGATCTTGAAAATAGGATAACAAGAACTTTAATTCCTTTCTGGTCTCTGACAGCTTGGATATAGTCCACAGGTTTGTAGACAAAAGGCTTGAAGCTTACAGAGAAGGGCAAGAGGAAGGGGGAAGGAGAATGGGAAGGGGAAAGGGAAGGAGAAAGGAAAGGGGAATGGGAAGGGGAAAGAGAAGGAGAAAGGGAAGGGGAATGGGAAGGGGAAAGGAAGGGAAGGGGAAGGGGGAAGGGGAAAGGGGAAAGGGAAAGGCAAGGGGAAAGGGGAAAGGGAAAGACAAGGGGAAAGGGAATGGGAAGCGGAAAGGGAATGAGAATGAGAAGGGGAAAGGGGGAAGGGGAAAGGGGGAAGGGGAAGGGGAAAGGGGAAAGGGAAGGAGAAAGGGAATGAGAAGGGGAAAGAGGAAAGGGGAAATGGGAAGGGGAAGGGGAAGGGAAGGTTAAAAAAAGGGAGAAAACAAAGTTTCTCCTGTAAACCCTGATCTCCAGAGCTGAGGCTTTGGGAAAGTCATAAAAAGGAAGTAAAGCTGCTTATTAAAAACTGTAAGTGCTAGAACATGTCTGGCATTTGAGCCAGCTAAAGAAAGCAGTTTTGATGGTATGTCAGCTTTTGTGAAGGACATATAAGAAGTTCAAACAGACAAGGCAGCACAGGAATCACCATCAACATTGTCAGCTCTGTAGAAGGCAACCCTGTCCTTGCCTCCTCTATCTATAGATATGAGTGCATGTAGCTGTGTGCTGTATACAGATGTATAAATAGCATATGTAGCTGTACACACAGAGAGCTGTGCATGCACAGGATAAAAGAGCCTCAAGAACAGCATAGGCATGCTATGAGGCAGTGAGCTTCAACAGGAGAGGAAGAAGCAACGAAGATGTCTCACAGGAGAGAAAGGGAAGCAACAATTTTTAAGCATGGAACTGAAAGATCCATTTTATGCTTGTGGTGGCACCAGTGCTAGCCACAGAATCAACCGGGTTGGAAAAGACCTCAGAGATCATCAAGTCCAACCTATCACCTAATACCTAACACCTCCTGACAACTAAACCATGGCTCCAAGTGCCACAGCCAAGCTTTTGTTGAACACCTCCAGGGATGGTGACTCCACCACCTCCCTGGGCAGCACATTCCAAGGGACAATTACTCTTTCTGGGAAGAACTTTCTCCTCACCTCAAGCCTAAACTTCCCCTGGTGCAGCATGAGACTGTGTCCTCTTGTTCTGCTGCTGGTTGCCTGGGAGAAGAGACCAACCCCCACCTGGCTACAACCTCCCTTCAGGGAGTTGTAGACAGCAATGAGGTCTCCCCTGAGCCTCCTCTTCTCCAGGCTAAACACCCCCAGCTCCCTCAGCCTCTCCTCACAGGGCTGTGCTCCAGACATCTTCCCAGCTTCGTTGCCCTTCTCTGGACACATTCAAGTACCTCAATGTCCTTCTTAAATCGAGAAGCCCAGAACTGGACACACTCCTCACCAACCTCACAAGTTTTGAATGTTCTCCAGTACTTTGAGTGAACTGTTTTTTCTGGCTGCAAAATTGTGGCTAAAAGAAAATGAGTTTAAGTGAAATCCACAGGCTTGTATGCTAAGAAAATTTGTGTATCTGTTTCAGGTCTTCTCCATGTTAATCCACCATCAGCTACTGTATTTGCCCCCCATAATATTTGCCCCCATTATTGGGCCTACCTTTTGCCTGCTCTTCCTTTCCCATTCAAGAAAGACAGAGACCTGCTGGAGAGAATCCAACGGAGAGCCAGGAGGATGCTTAGGGCACTTGAGCATCTCCCCTGTGAAGAGAGACTGAGAGCCCTGGGGCTGTTTAGTGTGGAGAAGAGAAGGCTGAGAGGGGATCTGATCAATGTCTCTCAAGAGCTGAGGGGTGGGTGTCAAGAGGAGGGGGCCAGGCTCTTTTGAGTGGTGCACAGAGGTAAGACAAGGAACAATAGGTACAAGCTGGAACATAGGAGAAACTTAAACACAAGAAGAAACTTCTTTACAGTGAGGGTGTCAGAGCACTGGAACAGGCTGCCCAGGGAGGTTGTGGAGTCTCCTTCTCTGGAGACTTTCAACACCCACCTGGATGCATTCCTGTGGGGACTACCCTAAGTGCTCCTGCTCTGGCAGGGGGGTTGGACCTGATGATCTCTTGAGGTCCCTTCCAACCTCTGATATACTGTGATACTGTGATAATCTGGCAGCAGCCCTGGAGAAACCACTGAATGCCACACCTAGAATGACCCTCAGTATTTTAACACTTCTCAGATTGGAGGAGAGCAGAAGAGAGACTTTGGGGAATGTTTGTCCCGTGGGACACGAGGTCCCTTCCAGTCTCCTCTTTTTTTCTTCCAGGAAGAGACAGCTCTGATGTCAGTCACCACAGGTGTGTCACTGGGTCCTTGAAGGACAGCCGTTCCCAAGCTGTGACTGCTGTGTCTGGTCTCTGTGAAAATCTGTCAACATGAAACCCAAGTCTTTGATTGTGCAAAGCAGCAGTGCAGATCTATGACTCATTGAGGTCACAAAAACACAGCACTGCAGCTCTCCATGGCAGCAGCTCCTGACTTCCTGCATCCCAAAGGCAGCCCCAGGTGAAGGGGCAAAGAGGCAAAGATGCATCACCGCTGGTGATTTACACAAGAGGTGACTCTTACATGGGGCAGAAGGTGACAGCACCTGTCCACAAGGCTCCCAGGACACTCCTTCCCAGAGAATGGACATAAGGGATGATGTATTTGACTTTGTATGACTCAACAGGCCCTGCCTTTGCAGGAGCTCTAGAGCAGGTTTCCATGGCTGGATGCACCTCCTTGCCTGGGTGCGCATCTTCACAGGGCACATATTGTTTTATTGTGCTGCCACTCATGTCAGGTAACTGTGGATGTTCTACTGCTGCCAACTCTGGATCACTTGGCAAGGTGCCTCCTTTCCTGGCCTTTCTGCTCTCTGGCCAAGCAGATGCAAGCCAATAGGCAGGGTATTATTTTATCTTTCTTCCTTCTGTTTGTTTGATTTTCTTTCTTTCTTTTTCTTTCTTTCTTTCTTTCTTTCTTTCTTTCTTTCTTTCTTTCTTTCTTTCTTTCTTTCTTTCTTTCTTTCTTTCTTTCTTTCTTTCTTTCTTTCTTTCTTCTTTCTTTCTTTCTTTCTTTCTTTCTTTCTTTCTTTCTTCTTTCTTTCTTTCTTTCTTCTTTCTTTCTTTCTTTCTTTCTTTCTTTCTTTCTTTCTTTCTTTCTTTCTTTTCTTTCTTTCTTTCTTTCTTCTTTCTTTCTTTCTTTCTTTCTTTTCTTTCTTTCTTTCTTTCTTTTCTTTCTTTCTTTCTTCTTTCTTTCTTTCTTTCTTTCTTTCTTTCTTTCTTTTCTTTCTTTCCTTTCTTTCTTTCCTTCTTTCTTTCTTTCTTTCTTTCTTTCTTTCTTTCTTTCTTTCTTTCTTTCTTTCTTTCTTTCTTTCTTCTTTCTTTCTTTCTTTCTTCTTTCTTTCTTTCTTTCTTTCTTTCTTTCTTTCTTTTTTCTTTCTTTCTTTTCTTTCTTTCTTTTCTTTCTTTTCTTTCTTTCTTTCTTTCCTTTCTTTCTTTTCTTTCTTTCTTTCTTTCTTTTTCTTTCTTTCTTTCTTTTTCTTTCTTTCTCTTCTTTCTTTCCCTTTCTTTCTTTCTCTTTCTTTTTCTTTCTTTCTTTCTTTCTTCTTTCTTTCTCTTTCTTTCTTTCTTTCTTTCTTTCTTTCTTTCTTTCTTTCTTTCTTTCTATCTTTCTTTTTCTTTCTCTCTTTCTTTCTTTCCTTCCATCTTTCTTTCTGTCTGTCTTTATGTCTTTCTTTCTATCTTTCTGTCTGTCTTTCCTTTGCACTCATGTGGCTGTGTACCTCAGCAGTCCCTCCTCTCCCAGACCTGAGGGCATGCCTCCATGCAGTCTTCTAGCTTCCTTCCAGAAAGGTCAGCAGTAGCCCTCAGAGGTAACACAGCAATTGCCCCATTTTGTGGAGGGGGAATTGGATGATTGTGCTGGCACAGGTGTAAGGGTGCTGAACACCAGCATAGCATATTGATATTTTTCCCTCACACTTAAACCACCTTCAGGGTTCCTAAAGTGGCTAAACTTGAACACATTTTCACAGCTTTAGGCCTGAAACCCCAAGGCTATTGCCTCTCCCCTCTATTGGCAGTCACATTTCAAGTTCCTGAGGCACAGCAGGGAGATGCTGCAGCTGTTCAAATAAACCATTTCTGGAAATGCTCACACAGGCAGGCAAGAGCAGAGCGTGGGGATCCTAATGGAAGTGGCTGAACCATTTGGCTGCAATTTTCCACTGAATTTCAGCTGGAGGTAGTACAACCTCCTTCTCTTCCAGAATAAAAGATCCCTACCCTTCCTGTTACATACTGCTAAGGACTGGGGTTTAAATCTTTTAAGTCTGGATAATAGAATAATAGAAGTGTGCCATCAGCCCTACCTAAAGTGATGAATTATGAGGTCCTGCCTAAACTCATTTACTTACCATACAGCACACACACAGTTCCTGCCCTCCAGACTTTACAGTCTCAGCTCTGTTGTCTGCTTATCACAGTGAAGTGCTCAGGACATCTTAGCATGTAAGAGATACCCAGAAATGGAGTTTCCCCTAACTCCAATCCCAAAATGTAAGAAATAATAAACAATCCAGGAATGCCTTTAATTTAAATTTAATTTAAAAAATTAATTTTTAAATTAAAATTAATTTTTAAATTAAAACTATTTTTTTAAATTAAAATTAATTTTTAAAAAAATCTCTGTAAGAAACCCTTGTAAATTTTGAGACTAGACCCTGAAAATCCTAAGTTATGTTGACTTGAACAATTTAAAGCAGTTAATTGTAACCCAAACTACAGGCTTATGCTACGTAGATTTTTATGGCGGGGATGATGCTCAGTTGCAATGTGCTTGTTGTGCTTTTACCACAGGGTTGCAAAAAGTCACAGACTCACACAATCAACCAGGTTGGAAAAGACCTCAGAGATCATCAAGTCCAACCTATCACCTAATACCTAACACCTCCTGACAGCTAAACCATGGCTCCAAGTGCCACAGCCAAGCTTTTGTTGAACACCTCCAGGGATGGTGACTCCACCACCTCCCTGGGCAGCACATTCCAAGGGACAATTCCTCTTCCTGGGAAGAACTTTCTCCTTACCTCCAGCCTGAACTTCCCCTGGTGCAGCTTGAGACTGTGTCCTCTTGTTCTGGTGCTGGTTGCCTGGGAGAAGAGACCAACCCCCACCTGGCTACAACCTCCCTTCAGGTAGTTGTAGACAGCAATGAGGTCTCCCCTGAGCCTCCTCTTCTCCAGGCTAAACACCCCCAGCTCCCTCAGCCTCTCCTCACAGGGCTGTGCTCCAGACCCCTCCCCAGCTTTGTTGCCCTTCTCTGGACACATTCAAGTACCTCAATGTCCTTCTTAAATTGAGGACCCCAGAACTGGGCAGTTTCCTAATATGATAAAAATTCATATCATTTTAAGCCAATGGGAAATGTTTACCTTGATACAGGTTGCTAGTAAATTTGGTCTACAATTTATGTGTCCAGTTGAGAGAGTATTAAGAGGTAGCAGTAGCTCTATATTGCTCCAGGTTTGTTTGGAGTCTTTGGGAAATGAATTTAAAATTATTTCTCCTTTAGTTAACAAAGTGGCTTTGGACCTTTGCCTGAAAAATAACTCAGTTCCACAGCTCATTGGTCAGGGATAAGACTCATATCTCTTTAGAATGTTTTGAATCGTTGAATAAGTTTCAAATGCTATAAAGAGAAGGAAATAGGATCTCAGGTAGTGACAGGACTAGGGGGAATGGAATAAAGCTGGAAGTGGGGAGATTCAGGCTGGATGTGAGGAAGAAGTTCTTCCCCATGAGAGTGGTGAGAGCCTGGAATGGGTTGTCCAGGGAGGTGGTTGAGGCCCCATCCCTGGAGGTGTTTAAGGCCAGGCTGGATGAGGCTCTGGCCAGCCTGATGTAGTGTGAGGTGTCCCTGCCCATAGCAGGGGGGTTGGAACTGGCTGATCCTTGTGGTCCCTTCCAACCCTGACTGATTCTATGATTCTGTGATAAATAGACAGGCTTTAGTTAGTGCTCTACTTCCTATTTTTAGGATGTCAGATTGTGATAGGACTTGGGGGGGGGAATGGAGCAAAACTAGAAGTGGGTAGATTCAGATTGGATGTTAGGAAGAAGTTTTACACCACGAGGGTGGTGAGACACTGGAAGAGGTTGCCCAGGGAGGTGGTGGAAGCCTCATCCCTGGAGGTTTTTGCAGCCAGGCTGGATGTGGCTGTGAGCAACCTGCTGTAGTGTGAGGTGTCCCTGCCCATGGCAGGGGGGTTGGAACTGGCTGATCCTTGAGGTCCCTTCCAACCCTAACAATTCCATGATTCTATTTCTTAAGGTTTCTCTTGCCAGAGGAGAGTGACTCTGACTCTGATGATAGGTTGTGACATGCAGAAAGATCAACAGAGCCCTCAGGGTTAACAGGCAACTTTAATCACTAAAGCAGACAAACATTAGAATGAAAACATGTTGCTGGAAGTAAAATTTTAAAAAAAAAAAAGATTCAGTTGTGGTGAGTTGAAAATTCCACACCCCCCCACCCCACATTTAATTGCCAGACCAGCCCAGCTGGCAGCAGATGAAGCTGTATTTACAAGCAAAACTACAATCTGCAATGAAATGCAATGAATATGTACAAAAATAGAGAATATTTACATTATTTACAGGTGTTTCCAATTTATAAACAGCACAAGAACCCCCCCTGGCCAAAAACCAGGGGAGCTAATAGCTTCTCTTTCCCTGCCTCCTTGTGTCTATGCCCCTGGACGCAAAGGGACCAGAGAAAGGAGCAGAGAGATATTTTGTTAGGACACTCAGCCAAAGCAAAGAACACAATATTTTTGGCTGTGTTGATTGCAGGGTTTGATAGCTCTCCCTTTTTTTTTCCAGGTGAATTGAGCTATGAAGGTCAGCTTTCTCTGCTGCCTGCATATCATCTTCAGTACTGCCTTCAGTTTTGGGCTCCCCAGTTTAGGAGGGTCAGGGATCTGCTGGAGAGGGTCCAGCAGAGGGCTATGAGGATGATTAGGGACTGGAGCACTGCCTCATGAGGAAAGGCTGAGGGACCTTGGGCTGCTTAGTCTGGAAAAGAGAGGACTAAGAGGGGATTTAATAAATGTTTATAAATATTTGAGGGCTGGGGGTCAGGAGGGAGGGGACAGGCTCTGCTCACTTGCTCCCTGTGATAGGACAAGGAGCAATGGATGCAAGCTGCAGCACAGGAGGTTCCACCTCAGCACTAGGGGGAACTTCTTTACTGTAAGGGTCACAGAGCACTGGAACAAGGTCCCCAGAGAGGTGGTGGAGTCACTGTCCCTGGAGATTGGATGTGGCATTTGGAGCCATGGTTTCATTGTCAGGAGGTGTTAGGTTTTAGGTAATAGGTTGAACTTGGTGATCTCTGAGGTCTTTTCCAACCTGGTTGATTCTGTGATAAACACCACCCCCCTGCCTCCCAATTCACTGTGGCATTCCAAGAGGGAGACCCTGCTGAAGCTTTTTTGGTGCTTATAGTTAAGGCATAGAACCCACAGCAGCGTGGACAGGAGAGATGAGCCAGCAGGACCTTGTGCCTTGCTCCAAGGCCCACATCAGAAACACATGGGGAGGCTTGCCCCAGGGGCATGCAGTGTGGATGACAGCTCCATCAGCTCATCAAGCAGCTGCACCCAGATTCAATTATTTCTGTTTTTAATGTGTGGCTGACTGACAGTGACTAGAAGGGCTGCTTAATGTAGGGGCAATTAACATCCTGCATTTAGACAGCAGTGTAAGGTGCTGTGGTGCCTTTGCTCTTCCCTTCCTATCCCCTGAGTGCACACGTGTGTGGCACCTGACATCACAGGTGGAGTCTCCTTCTCTGGAGACTTTCAAGGCCTGTCTGGATGTTTTCCTCTGTGACCTGAGCTAGATTGTATGGTCCTGCTCTGGCAGGGGGGTTGGACTCAATCATCTCTTTGGGTCCCCTTCCAACCCCTGACATCCTGTGATCCTGTGATATAAGAGGCAAGGCAATTCTAAGTTTTCTAAAGTCATCCAATAGCTTTCAACCCTTTACTTCCTAATTACTTCAGATGACCCAAGGGTGAAGGCACTACCATCATGGTTACAACAGCTCTGATGGCACAGTACTGTCACCTTAACAACTTTATGCAGTGTTAAGTTGAATGAAAAATGTGCCACTTCAGTGAGGCCAAAGAGAGCAGAAAATAGAGTTTGGGAAATAACTGTAGAAATTGTTGTAGAAATGTCATCTGCTGGGTGCTGGGGGAAATTAATTTAATAATGGTATAAAGTCCTCATAAATGTTTGACAGCTTTAGGTAAATTCAGCAAACCAAAGGTGCAGGAAGAGGAAAATAGTTTTGCATTTATGGGGCGGAACGAAATTGTAATGCAGATGAGGGCAAACCCACCTCGAAATGTTAAACACATGGTTCAGTGTGTGAGATGGCAGCAGCAGCTGTGCTGGGTGGGTGCATCACAGAATCACACAATCAGCCAGGTTGGAAGAGACCTCCAAGATCATCCAGTCCAACAGATCACCCAACCCTAACTAATCAACCAGACCATGGCACTGAGGGACTTACCCAGTCCCTTACCTCCAGGGACATCGACCTCACCCCCTCCCTGGGCAGCCCATTCCAATGGCCAATCTCTCTTTCTGGGAAGAACTTCTTTCTAAAATCAAACCTAAACTTCCCCCTGCACAGTTTGACACTGTGTCCTCTTGTTCTGCTGCTGGTTGCCTGGGAGAAGAGACCAACCCCCACCTGGCTACAACCTCCCTTCAGGGAGTTGTAGAGAGCAATGAGGTCTGCCCTGAGCCTCCTCTTCTTCAGGCTAAACACCCCCAGCTCCCTCAGCCTCTCCTCATAAGGCTGTGCTCCAGACCCCTCACCAGCTTTGTTGCCCTTCTCTGGACACATTCCAGCATCTCAACTTCTTTCTTGAATTTAGTAGCCCAGAAGCTGCTCATTAATAATTGAGTTCCGTCCTCTTTCATTAAGTTCTATCCTCTTTCATTAAGTTCTATCATCTTTCTCATTATTTGTATTCCTCTGCAGGAGGAATGGCTGTTGGCTTCTTCTCAACAACCATTACAGAAATGACAGACTTCTATGAGTTGTTTCTCATGCTACTGATAATCAAAAACACAAGAAAACCAAGTGTGGCAGCATCAGAGAGCATCTTAGGAGAGGACACATTCCAAAGGGAATGGGCAGTCTGCAACAGCAGACCCAGGCTGCTCCTGCTCAAGTGAAACCTCTGCAAATCCTCATGTGCCCAGCACCTGCCCAGAACTGGACACAGTACCCAAGGTGCCAGCAAAAGCCAGCAGAAGCACAAGTTAGTATCTGCTAGAGTGAGGAAGCCAAAAAGAGGAAAAGTTAGTCTATACAAACCCACTTTGTTAGTAATCTGTCCCATGGGATTCTTTAGAATTTATCATTATTTTCCTTCTTACACCCAATGGTGAATTACCTACATTCTACTACTATCTGTTCAGGATCTGTGGAAAATTTTCTAGGCACAGCCTAAAACTACCACAACATTGTACTGGCACATGGGGGAAAAAATTTTATTTGAAGTATGATGATGGTAAAGCAGACCACGGTTCTTGAACATGTGTTAATGTAAACCACGTAGCAAACAATCTTATAAATGCCATCATCTTCTCTCTTGATAGTGAGTTTCCTCATCCTGTTGACCCTTGAGCACAGATTTATTTTGACACAGAATCATAGAATTGTTAGGGTTGGAAGGGATCTCAAGGATCATCTAGTTCCAGCCTCCAGGGATGAGGCTTCCACCACCTCTCTCAGCAACCTCTTCCAGTCTCTCACCACCCACATGCAGAAGAATTTCTTCCTAACATCCAATCTGAATCTACCCTCCTCTAGTTTTGCTCCATTCCCCCCAGTCCTATCACTCCCTGACACCCTAAAAAGTCCCTCCCCAGCTTTCTTGTAGCCTCCTTCAGATACTGCAAGGCCACAAGAAGGTCTCCTGGGAGCCTTCTCTTCTCCAGACTGAACAACCCCAACTCTCTCAGTCTGTCCTCATAGAAGAGGTCCTCCCAGCCCTCTGCTCATCCTTGTGGCCCTTCTCTGGACATACTCATGAGTTATGTGCCTGAATCTCCTCCTTTACTACAGTGCCTGGCCAGTGCTGCTCAAGACAATGTTCTAGAAGTCAATTTACCAGGTTTTGTTTCTGCCTGGAGCAGGCATGTATCTATGTGCAGAGAAGCTCCTGGGCCAAATTCTGTCCTCTCTTTAACTCCTGATTTCCATGGCAAACTGGGACCTTTGGCTTGCTCCCCTGCCCTGCTGGTAAGAGCAGCTGAGCCAAAGGTTGCTCTGAGTAGCCCACTGTAGAAGGGTCTGGGCCGTAACACTGGAGCTTAGGGGACTGACAGCACTTCCACCCTGGCTGTCCTGGTGTATAGACTGCTGGACATGAGCTGCCCATGAGCTGCTGAGGTATCACTGGCTGCAGAGTGCTGCTTTCTAAGCTGTGATGGTTGGGCAATCGCTGGACAAGCAGCTCAGGTGACCACTCAGGGGCTGGCACAGACAGCTGGCACTGGCAGCCTGGCAGCAGTAGCTGCCCATCAGTTACAGCCCTTGAAAGCCTCCTTAGTGTCTCAAAGCTGCCCAGTCAGCACAGGATGGGTTTGGGATTTTCCATTTGGCTTTCTTCCTTGCCCTCCTACTGCAGTTGTTTTCTGTCATTTCCATTATTGTTCTGTCATTGCCATTATTATATAGCCTGGAGAAGAGGAGGCTCAGAGGAGAACTTCTTGCTCTCTACAACTACCTGCAAGGAGGTTGTAGCCAGGTGGGGGTTGGTCTCTTCTCCCAGGCAACCAGCACCAGAACAAGAGGACACAGTCTCAAGCTGCACCAGGGAAAGTTTAGGCTGGAGGTGAGGAGAAAGTTTTCCCAGAAAGAGGAATTGGCCCTTGGAATGTGCTGCCCAGGGAGGTGGTGGAGTCAGCACCCCTGGAGGTGTTCAACAAAAGCTTGGCTGTGGCACTTGGAGCCATGGTTGAGTTGTCAGGAGGTGTTAGGTGTTAGGTGATAGTTTGGGCTTGATGATCTCTGAGGTCTTTCCCAACCTGGCTGATTCTGTGATTCTCTTGCAAATCATTAATGAGCAATGATTTCTGAGTACAAGTCAGAGTAAAATCAGGCCCTGAAACATGGGCCAAAGAGAGCCAAAGAAAGATAGCAGATACTGATTTGATGCTGTAACATCAGCAAGCCTGCTGCATTTTCAGACAAAGTGCTGGAGGCTCTGTTAAACTGACTCATCACTGTGTTTGTGGCTCTGGGGAGGTTTGCAGCTGGTTGAGTAAGCCACACGAAGCAGAGGAAAAAATATTGAGCAAAGAAGAAAAGCAATTCATGTCAGAGGCAAGCTGGCTTTGGTACCTCATTCACACAATGAAGTTTAGACAAAGGGCTCTAATGGGGTTGTTTTCTCTTAATGACTTCAGACCATGTTCAATTAGATCTGCAGATTGCTTCAAGCTCCAGTATGTTTGATAATGAGCTTCCTCATCCTGTTGACCATTGAGCACAGAATTATTTCGACCTGTGTGTGAGATTTCTCCCAAATCCTCACATGGTTTGATGAAGGGAAAAGTGTGGAACTGCACACCCATCCCTCTGCTAAATCAGGATGGTTTCGATTAGGTTGCCCAGGAACACAACCAGGTGGGTTTTGAGTATCTCCAGAGAAGGAGACTCCACCACCTCTTGGGCAGCCTGTTCCAGTGCATTGCCACCCTCAAAGTAAAAAAGTTTTTCCCTATGTTCATTTCTTATTTAAACCTGAAATATGAAATAAGCTGCAGCTAGCAGTTTTCTCAGTCTGTGAGGAGCTATGTTGCAAGGAAGCAGTGAATTGCTCTACTTTCAGGGAGCTCTAATGAGAGAGATTTTTTTTCTCTTTGTTTTATCTTTTTTCTTTTTTTTTTTTTACTTCAGTTGTTCTCTTTCATTCTTGGATTTTATCCAGCTGTCAACTGATCAGAAATCTGACTGACCTTTCAGATCATGAAATGATCACGATGTTTTAATGCTTTTCCTCACAGCTTCATCTCTGACCTAAAGCAGAAAGAGAAATTGCTTGAAGTGAATATGGGTTTCTAGGTCAAACAGACTTTAGGGAGTGAAATACATGAATGTGTCTTGTTTGTCCCAGCTGTTGTGTTATGGGTTTAAGAAACTGAGATGTCTTAAACCACAGAGTACAGACCTCCAGAGGCTAGGCAGGTCCAGGGGTGGACTGGAAAGTGTAATCTGTTGTTACTTCATTCCCAGAATGCCTGCGTCTCCCCTTTATTAGAGAAGAGCAGAATCTGTTCAACCCCTCTTCTCCTCTCCTTGCTCCCATCCCAGCATGGGCTCCCTTATCCAGGGTTTTCAGGGGAGTGGGGCCTGGTGCTGGCAAGCTGCTTTGTAGCTGTGTCATTCAGGCTTGGGTAGGGAGGTATAGGGAGATCTGGGGGGATCAGGGGTTGGGAGGGTGTCATGTGTGAATCAGGCTTGGGGGAAGCTTTCAGGAAGGTGCTGGTCTAGTGAGGTTTTTGGAGAAGCCTAGACTGGAGAGCTAGGCTTAATATGAATTGTTTGGTATTTTTTGCATGTTTTTTGGACTGTTGTATTAGCTATGAGTAGCACTTTCATGTAAACTACATATTCTTTCCAATCCTGTGTGGAGATTGTTTTCTTTTACTCCTTTGGGCAGGAGTGAAAAACATCTGTCTTGCTCCCTAAACCTAAGACATGTTGAGATCTATGTTTGTTTTGCAAAGGCTATTTGTAGCCTGGTGGTTCCCATTAGGCAGGAAGATACTGAAGCATAAAAATTCCTGAAGAATTTGTAGGCTTCTTGTGGCTGAGGTGCAATAAGTTAATGACACAAGCAAGAGGAAGGAAGATGGGAGGAACAGCAGGGATAACAAAACCAGAGTTGCATGGTTATATAGGTGATGTAGGTGGGTAGACTGTGGTTCTGAATCACAGGCAGAATGGACACTGCTGAAATCCAAGGAGCTGACACAGCATTGCTCACCCTCGTACATAAAGGCTCTTGTGCACAGCATGGGCAGACACTGAGGACATGGGCCTGGGAGCACAGCTCAGGACAGCTGCAGGAAGTTGGCAAGTCACACTCTCACAGTACATCAGAGGCTGGAAGGGACCTCCAGAGATCATCAGCTCCAACCCCCTGCCAGAGCAGGATCACTTAGGATAGTCCACACAGGAATGCATCCAGGTGGGTTTGGAAAGTCTCCACAGAAGGAGACTCCACAACCCCCCTGGGCAGCCTCTTCCAGGGCTCTGTCACCCTCACTGGAAAGAAGTTTCTCCTCATGTTGAGGTGAAATCTTTCTATGTTCAAGTTTGTACCCATTGTTCCTTGTCTTATCACTGTGCACCACCCAAAAGAGCCTGGCCCCCTCCCCTTGACACCCACCCCTCAGCTCTTGAGAGACATTGATCAGATCCCCTCTCAGCCTTCTCTTCTCCAGACTAAACAGCCCCAGGGCTCTCAGTCTCTCTTCACAGGGCAGATGCTCAAGTCCCCTAAGCATCCTCCTGGCTCTCCCTTGGACTCTCTCCAGCAGGTCTCTGTCTCTCTTGAACTGGGGAGCCCCAAACTGGACACAGGATTGCAGCTGTGGTCTCAGCAGGGCAGAGTAGAGAGGTAGAAGAACTTCCCTAGCCCTGCTGGACAAGTCTGAGAGACTTGGCAAGAAAGGAACACTTCCAACACAAATGGGAGCTTTCCACGAAGTCTTTTGGGAGGGTCACTTCTGACATGACAGGGAAAGGAGGCAGGCTACCAAATGACCTTAATTTTTGACTTCACAGCTCCTTTTTCCTGATTCTGTGTTTACCAGAAAATGGTATAAAGCCAACGTTGCCTTTGATGTGTGCCAAGATATTATCAGTTGGGCACACAGCAACTCATTCAGATGGAAATAAGCAATAGTCTAGGAACAACTTGATCTTTCCATGCTGTGGTCTATAAAATGACTCCTGCTGATTCATGCTGCTGTACTTTGCCTTCTAGTCTTTTGCCAATGTTTGCTTATATAGAACTTCCTTAAATGTGGACTCACCTGGAAGTATGAACCCATACGAAATTCTAATCAGGGAGTTTTGTATTCACAGAACCATAGAATTGTCAGGGTTGGAAGGGACCTCAAGGATCAGCCAGTTCCAAATCCCCTGCCATGGGCAGGGACACCTCACACTACAGCAGGTTGCTCACAGCCACATCCAGCCTGGCTGCAAAAACCTCCAGGGATGAGGCTTCCACCACCTCCCTCAGCAACCTCTTCCAGTGTCTCACCACCCTCATGGGGAAGAATTTCTTCCTAACATCCAATATGAATCTACCCTCCTCTAGTTTTGCTCCATTCCCCCCAGTCCTATCACTCCCTGACACCCTCAAAAGTCCCTCCCCAGCTTTCTTGTAGCCCCCTTCAGATACTGGAAGGCCACAAGAAGGTCTCCTGGGAGCCTTCTCTTCTCCAGACTGAACAGCCCCAACTCTCTCAGTCTGTCCTCATAGAAGAGGTGCTCCCAGCCCTCTGCTCATCCTCATGGCCCTTCTCTGGACACCTTCCAGCACCTCCAGATCCTTCTTGTAACAGGGGCTCCAGAACTGGATGCAGTACTCCAGGTGGGGTCTCAGCAGAGTGGAGCAGAGGGGGAGAATCCCCTCCCTGGCCCTGCTGGCCACACTTCTCTTGCTGCAGCCCAGGCTCTGGTTGGCTCTCTGGGCTGCAAGTGCTCACTGCTGGCTCCTGTTGAGCTTCTCATCCACCAGCACCCCCAAGTCCTTTTCTCCAAGGCTGCTCTCCAGCCAGTCCCTACCCAGCCTGTATTTGTGCTTGGGATTGCCTCGACCCAGCTGCAGGACCTTGCACTTGGTCTTGTTGAACCTCATGAGGTTGTCATGGGCTCACCTCTCCAGCCTGTCCAGATCCCTCTGGATGGATCCCTTCCCTCCAGCCTGTCTGCTGCACCACACAGCTTGGTGTCATCAGCAAACTTGCTGAGGGTGCACTCAATGACACTGTCCATGTCACCAACAAAGATGTTGAACAAGACTGATCCCAGGACTGATCCCTTCTATTCTAACATGATCTATGACGTCCATGTCAATCTTTCTTAGTGAAACTCTTGCATGTAAGAGCCATAGCTGGCTGTGGTCCATTAGGAAGAGTGTAAAGGCATGCAGATGGCATCAATACAGAAGAGTTTTGTCAGATTAGATTCAGCATGAAATGATGCGCAGAGATGTGCTGTCAAACCACGAGAAGCAGAGGCAATTCTTCAGACAAACCAGTAAGTTTTTGGCTTGCTTAGCCTTAGGAAGTGAACATCACATTTGCTTGTGAAGTCTGTGAAGCAACTTGTGCAAGTTTTAGTGTTACTGCTCTAGCTGTGGGAGAGACAGTGGGAAGGGGCTGGTACTGATGGGTCTGAGTTTTCTCTCTCCTTGGTGCTGTATCTTTTTGATCATTTCTCTTTACATATCTGTCTAGGTGAAACAATGTTTGTGCCACAACAATTTCTTGCTAATTCTAAACCCACATACTGCATTTTCCTCTCCCTGCCCAGAGCAAGAAGTGTGAGGACAGGAGCACAGTATGGGCTGTTCAGATATAGCCTTCTCCAGAATGTGTTTCCCTTTCTGGCTTGAGGGCAAGAAGAAGCTGATCATGTCCAGTTTGGAGAAAGCTCTGAGGAGACCTTACTGTGGCCTTCCAGTACCTGAAAGGGCCCTACAAGAAAGCTGGGGAGGGATGTTTTAGGGTGTCAGGGAGTGATAGGACTAAGGGGAATGGATCTAAGCTAGAGGAGGGTAAATTTAGATTAGATGTTAGGCAGAAGCTCTTCACCATAATGGTAGTGAGACACTGGAATAGGTTGTCCAGGGAGGTGGTGGAAGTCTCATCCCTGGAGGCTGGAACTAGATGAACCTTGAGATCCCTTCCAACCCTAACAATTCTATGATTCTATGTCAAAATAAACCTGTGTAAGCCTCATCCCTGGAAGTTTTTAAGGCCACGCTGGATGTGGGTCTGGGCAACCTGCTGTAGTGTGAGGTCTCCCTGCCCATGGCAGTGGGGTTGGAACTGGCTGATCCTTGAGGTCCCTTCCAACCTTAACAATTCTGTGATCTTGTAGGTGTCTGGAGCATGTTCAAAAGGTGTTTGCATGCTTGACAGATGCTTCCCTTTTCTTGTTTGCTTTCATTATTAAAAATAAATAGCAGCGGAAAGGGCCAGAGTGTGTGTTTCTATTCCAAAATGAAAATACACAGATGTGATTTCTTCCCACTTGGAAGGGAGTAAAAACAAGTTCAGAGAAATTCACTCCTTTGCAAAATATTTTAGATGCAAATTCAGTTGTTGTTTTCTCCCTGTAATATTTTTGTGAAGCCTTGGAGTGAGCCTCATAGAATATAGAGTGCAGCAGAGTTAAACTGCAAAAACAACAGCAAAGCAAGCAAGCAACCAGAGAAATAAAGAAAAAAATCAAGAAAAGGAGGATCATTCCTTCCTGTCAGTGCTGTGCAATGCTGGCAAGGGTAACATTTTTGTGAAGCCTTGGAGTGAGCCTCTTAGAATATAGAGTGCAGCAGAGTTAAACTGCAAAAACAACAGCAAAGCAAGCAAGCAACCAAAGAAAAAAAATCAAGAAAAAGAAGATCAATCCTTCCTGTCAGTGCTGTGCAGTGCTGGCAAGGGTTGAACTGCAGCTCCAGCTGCAGGCTGAGTCCTGCCCCATTGTCATCAAGTATTGCTTGCTGGGCTCAGATTTCATTTCCATGCCTGAGTAAATCCATCCATACAGCAGACTAAGTCCCCCTGTGCCTAACACTTCTGTTCTGAGCAGGCTCCAGGATTGAGGAGCTGCCTGGGAAAATGCACAAATACAGTTCAGCCATGCAGGTCTGCTTCTCCCCCACTTGTCTTAAGCGGAAAGGAAAGGCAGAGGGGAATTCTGAAGTGTGTTGAAAACACACTCAGAGAGATCAAGAGTCACAGTCTTGTAGCTGGATACAGTCAGTCCAGAGCATTTTATTTTTAGGGTATTACACCAGAAAAAGAATGTCTTATTAACAAGAAAAATACACTGGAAGTGCCTGTCACTGCTCAGATTTCCATGCTGCAAAGATCATGAGAGTAGCTACTCTCTTTTTTTTGTTTGTTTGTTTGGGGTTTTTTTGTTTTGGCAGTTCTGCAATGTCTACAGGAATGGTTTTTAACTGACCCTGTCAATTTCTGGACATGTCCAGCACCTTTAGCCATAGCTAAAGATCCAAGTGTGTGGAGAATGGCACAGAATCTCCCCTCCCCTCTTGGTGGAAGGTATTTAGGAGCTGCTATGCTTCTGCTGGGGTTTTAGAGATACAGTTGGTTTGGGACCTTATTAATTACAAAGGCTAAAATCTCTAGTGCAAAGTCAGATCAAAGAGGGGATGATAGTGTATTGCAGACCATCTCAAAGTCTGTCATCAGCCTTAGGGGGATCACATTTATGGTTGCCTGAAGTTAAACCTCCAGCTGAACAGAGCAGAGGAAATGTAAGCTGTTCTCTTACTTAAAAATCCAGACTGTTGCACATATTGCAAAGTTAATTGCAAATGCTGCTTCATTTTCTTGGTTCATTTTTCACAAGGGGAAAAAATAAATCTGTTGCAGTTGCTGCCTCCTATCATACCATTAATGTACCAGACAGAGAGACAAGCAATTAATTGCTATCCCTTGTTCCACAACTGCAGTCTGTCTCTCTGAGTGAGTCAGATCACCCCTCCAGCCCTTTGTGTATTTAGCTTGCAATTTTCAAGAGAACAGCTGGTGCAAGGCAAGTGTTTAAGACCCACAGAGTCATAAAATTGTTAGGGTTGGAAGGGAACTCAAGGATCATCCAGTTCCAACCCCCCTGCCATGGGCAGGGGCACCCTCACACTACAGCAGGTTGCCCACAGACACATCCAGCCTGGCCTTAAAGATTTCCCAGGATGAGGCTTCTACTACCTCCCTGACCTGACCCAGTATCTTACCACCCTCATGGTGAGAGTGATAAGAGCAGAGAGGTAAAAAGGGGAGAAATTTGCTGAAAGGAGGGAGAGGTTATGAAAGGATGATCCAGGATGAGAAGAGCAAATTTAAAAAAATATCTTTCTTTGCAGAAAGGAGAGAAAAAGAAGCAACCGCACAGTGTGAAAAATAAAATTAAAAAAAAATAAAAAAAAATAAAATAAAATTAAATTAAAAAAAAAAAACCCTGGGTATTAACAGGTGGAATAAAGCAGATGAAGCAAAAGAAGAATGGAATGATTCATGAGGGAATGGAGGAAAGAGAGAGTCAAGGGAACAGTGTGTACTGATAGCTGAGCACTCAGGAAAATGCAAATGATGGTGTTTAAGAAATCTTCCTGTGTTGCTTGGAATTAGGACGCTTCTGGCTCTGCTGCAGGGCTGAGAGTGAAAGCTGATCTTCTTTGATCTGCTCCAGTGGCACAGAATGACTCTAAGGGAATGTATCAATTAAGAAAAGATTTAACTGCCTAGCACAGCATTTCACATCTCCTGGGTTCCACCAAAAGCAGGCTGCACAGGAAACTAAATGAATCATGATACTGGCACTACAACAAGCAGCCAGGTAGGAAAAACTACAATTGTGCATGTTCTGCAGATCTTAGTGATGAGCACTGTTGCTACAGAATTGCTGTGCTTTGGTATCTAGAGCTTGCCTCCCACAGGAGTAGTGTAACAGAAGCACTCCATGAATTTGGAAACCTTTCCCCCCCCCCCCCCCCAAGAAAATGCATGCCAACCTCCTACCAGTGAATTTTCTTAAGGCATGAGCAAAAAGCCAGAACCCCTGGGTGAAATGTCAGTTATCAGACAGGACTGGTATGGTGGGTTGAGAATTCTGCCCCCCCAGTGTTAACTTTGCCAGACCAGCTCAGGTGGAAGCAAATGAAAGTTGTATTTACAAGCAAAACTACACTCTGCAATGGAATGCAGTGAATCTGTACAAAATCTACAATATTTATAATATTTACAGGGATTTACAGATTAACAAACAGCACTAGGACCCCCCTGGCCAAAGACCAGGGGAGCTGCAACAGCTTCTCTGTCCCTGCCTCCCCCTTCCCCCCCTGGACAAAAGGGACAAGAGAGAGAAGCAGAGATATTAGACTTCACAGTATCACAGGACTGAAAAACATATCAGAAATAGCATTGAACTCAAAACAGTCACAGGATCACAGTCTCACAGTATATCAGAGGTTGGAAGGGACCTCAAGAGATCATCAGGTCCAAGCCCCCTGCCAGAGCAGGATCATCTAGGATAGTCCACACAGGAATGCATCCAGGTGGGTTTGGAAAGTCTCAAAGTAAAGTTTCTCCTCACGTTGAGGTGAAATCTTCCGTGTTCAAGTTTGAACCCCTTGTTCCTTGTCCTATCACAGTGCACCACCCAAAAGAGCCTGGTCCCCTCCACTTCACACCCACCCTTACTTAGCTAAGATAAAAGTGATGCAGCCAAGGTCAAGCAGAAGGCAGCAGAAGCACACAGTTAGGATCTCCCAGCCTGCAGCAAGAGAGAAATTGTTTTGGGAACCAAATCTTCTGGCAGATCTCTCTCCAATGGAATTGTTTAGAATGATCTTTATTTTCCTTTTTACACCCAGCTGTGATTTATTTATGTTTTTACTACTTTCTGCTCAAGATCTGTGAAACATTTTAAAGTCATAGTTTAAGACTACCACAACTGGTCACAGAAGGAAAGCTGCAATGTTTACAGGCTGGTGATGACCCAGACTTTAGAGAGGATGGAGAGAGATGTAGGAAAGGAGCTCACCCTGTCACTTATTGGTCTAAATTTTCTGAGCACTTTCAGGTGTGTTGTAAATCCCCTCAACACCTAGTGTGGTACTGGATCATCTGAATTCTTGCACGAGGCATCTTGGCACCCTGGATGTGAGTTCAAGTTTTCTATCCCTGATGGGAATAACAAGAGCTGAAAACCACAGCTGTTTAATGGTAAGCTCTTTCCCTGACGTTCATGCACCTACAGAAGTGCTTCCCACTCTGTGCTGGCATTTGTTTAAATGGATATCCCTTAAAAAATTATTTAAATAAGAATTAAGCAAGCAAACAAACCCTGGGAATTTCACTTTCTTTACTTAAGGTTATAGAATCATAGAATCCGTCCGGGTTGGAAGGGACCTCAAGGATCAGCCAGTTCCAACCCCCCTGCCATGGGCAGGGACACCTCACACTACAGCAGGCTGGCCAGAGCCTCATCCAGCCTGGCCTTAGACACCTCCAGGGATGGGGCCTCAACCACCTCCCTGGACAACCCATTCCAGGCTCTCACCACTCTCATGGTGAAGAACTTCTTCCTCACATCCAGCCTGAATCTCCCCCCTTCCAGCTTTATTCCATTCCCCCTAGCCCTATCACTACCTGATATCCTAAAAAGTCCCTCCCCAGCTTTCCTGTAGCCCCCTTCAGATACTGCAAGGCCACAAGGAGGTCACCTCAGAGCCTTCTCTTCTCCAGACTGAACAGCCCCAACTCTTTCAGTCTGTCCTCATAGGAGAGGAGCTCCAGCCCTCTGATCATCCTGGTGGCCCTTCTCTGGACACCTTCCAGCATGTCCATATCCCTCTTGTAATAGAAGCTCCAGAACTGGACACAGTACTCCAGGTGGGGTCTCAGCAGAGTGGAGCAGAGGGGGAGAATCCCCTCCCTGGCCCTGCTGGCCACACTTCTCTTGCTGCAGCCCAGGCTCTGCTTGGCTTTCTGGGCTGCAAGTGCTCACTGCTGGCTCCTGTTGAGCTTCATCATCTACCAGCACCCCCAAGTCCTTTTCTCCAGGACTGCTCTCCAGCCAGTCCCTACCCAGCCTGTATTTGTGCTTGGGATTGCCTTGACCCAGCTGCACGACCTTGCACTTGGTCTTGTTGAACCTCATGAGGTTGTCATGGGCTCACCTCTCCAGCCTGTCCAGGTCCCTCTGGATGGATCCCTTCCCTCCAGCCTCTCTGCTGCACCACACAGCTTGGTGTCATCAGCAAACTTGCTGAGGGTGCCTCAATGCCACTGTCCATGGCACCAACAAAGATGTTGAACAGGACTGGTCCCAGGACTGATCCCTGAAGGACTCAGCTTGTCCCTGGCCTCCACTGGGACATGGAGCCATTGACAGCCACTCTTTGGGTGCAGCCATCAAGGCAGTTCTTTATCCATCTCGTGGTCCACCCATCAAACCCATGTGTCACCAGCTGGGAGACCAGGATGTGGTGTGGGACAGTGTCAAAGGCTTTGCTCCAGTCCAGGTCAATGACATCAGTTGCTCTCCCCTCATCTATTAATGTTGTGACCTGTTCATAGAAGGCCACCAGGTTTGTCAGGCAGGATTTGCCCTTGGAGAAGCCATGCTGAGTGTACCCAGCATGGTTATGTAAGTCATGACTGGAGATCATTCACCAATTTCGTCTGGCCCACAGATACTCTATTATCTGCCTTCACCAAACCAGAAATCATTCCATCATCCTGCATCTTTGTCCTCTTCTGATACTGATGATCCCAATTTCTGTCTGTCATTCATATGGGATATAACAAGCACTATGGCAAATAGAGAGGGTTAGGTCAGTTGGGAGCAGAGAGGAACATTGATGTTATGAAGCTTGTACTAAGACTGCAGCCTGTCATAGCTCTACCTCAGCGTCTGCCACACACTCACATCTTCTTGGCACTGTATAGAGTGGGAAGATCTTGTAAAATAGCCTGATTATTATTTATTTCATTGTTGAGGAAGATAAGAGAAGGAGATGGGGATTTGGGTGTTCTTTGTTTAACCACAGCCAAGTACCAGTTGTTGGAGATAAATCTTTTGTCATCTGCTTTTGGCCTGATTCAGAAGTGAACAAAAACAAACAAACAAACAAAAAACCATCAGGTGCTGCAGTACACAGTAGCATATCCAGATTTATTCTGCTGTGGAAATAAACCAGGGAAATAACAGTGTTAAAGAAGTGTGTTATCAGCTTCCAAAATTCCCATGAGGACATTATGTAAATCCCTGCTCAGGCAAAGTCAACAGGCTTGTAGGAGAGTCAAACAAGGGTAATTCCAGATGAATCAAACAAGGGGAATCTATGGATACAGTGGGTGGAGAAACAGTCCTGGTTACATGCACTGTTTCCTGGAATTGCAGAGGCAGTTTGGAGAAAAATGAGGAAGAGGTGCAGGGATTACCACTACAGCTCCAGAAAGCTGGAAAAGAATTTCAGTTAATTTTGTGCTTGAGCTATGACTTTTATATTTGTAACTACATGTATGATAATGAAATATTATTTTAATAAATAAAAAAAAATAACACAACCTTTCATTATTTCCCCCACCACACACACAAAAACAGTAAAAATAAAAGATGCTGAGAAGCATTTAGAGGGACAACTGTGTTTAGTTTTACTATTCTGGACAGTAAGACTTGATAAAATCACCTAAACTGGTGAGTTTTGTACAGAGAAAAAGTTCTAGTCCCAGCTTCTCTCCAGCCCAGCAGATGGTTTATTAACACAGGAGATGTTTGAATGCCTGGCTGGAAGTTATGAAAGGGATTCACAGGGAACAAGATGAAGACTGCAGAGGGAGGTTTCTCAACAGCCCCTTGAGAGCAGTGATCCAACATGGGCTGGAGAAAGATGCAAATAAGTGACAACAACAGAGCTGAGGATTAGGATCTTTTAGCCTGTTTCCTGCAAGCGAGTGCAAGAGCTGAACAGCTCTGCTCAGATTTAGCCACCTCTTTACTCAGTGTTGCAGGGGGGGTTCAGCATTGATTGGATAACCAGAAATGTGGCCAACATCTAATCACAGTGCAGTGTGGGACTCCTCTCAAAAAGAACCACAGAATCACAGAATCTTAGGGGCTGGAAGGGACCTCCAAAGCTCATCCAGTCCAACCTCCCTGCCAGCGCAGCATCACCTTGAGCAGATCACACAGGAACACATCCAGGGCAGGTCTTGAATTCTCCAGAGAAGGAGACTCCACAACCCCCCTGGGCAGCCTGTTCCAGTGTTTTCTCACCCTCACAGGGAAATAATTCTTCCTCCTGTTTCCATGGAACTTCCTATGCCTCAACTTTCACACATTGCCCCTGCTAACAGTGATGCTCCATATTTCTGTGTGAAATGTTCCTCCATCCCTCCTCATGGGCTCCCAGCTCCAGGACATATATGTGCACAGTGCATGGTGGGTTCCTTCTGCTCTTCAGGTCTTTGTCTCAAACCAACCCTCTCTCCCCAGCATGGTTTCTAAGGAGCTTCCCTTTCTCATGACATTTCTTCTGGTGGTAAATGGTGGTCTGGTGGTCACTGCATTATCTTAACTGGTGAGAGGGCACAAGTGGGATCACCTTCTCCCTTGGAGATGGTCCCTAAAAACACCAACTCCTTGTGCTTTCTTCTCAGGAGGGATGAAATCTCCTTCCTGGACCCTAAGCCAAAGCTTAGTGGAAGGGGCTGCTCTTGTCTTCCCCATGCAGCCTACAATGAAGAAGCAAGAGGCATCATTACATACTGAAAAATCTTTCTGGCTTGTATTTGCAGATTCAGCCAGAGAGACTTTCATTCCTTTATTGTATTTATAGGTCCCCAGGCTCGGCAATATTAGCATAAATGAGGCACATGGTAACAGTTGAAGCTAAATCCCAACACCTGCTCTCATAAGCTGTAGCTATCATCTCTGTTCAGCTGTTCTCCACCCTCCTTCTCAACAGGCTTGTGCACTGTAATCAACACACAAGTTCTCAGTGGCTTCATTGATCAGATCCAATCTCCCTAGGAAAGCTCAAGGGTAGAAAACCTGCACCACACAGCCCATAGAGGCATGGGGCAGAACAGTAATGTTTCTGCATCAGTGCACAGTGTTTTCTTTCTTTTTTTTTCTTTTAATCTTCTCTTGTTTGACTAGATCAGTGCTGGGACTGGTGCTGTTCAACACCTTCATCAGTGACACTGATGAGAGGACAGAGTGTCTGCTCAGCAAGTTTGCTGATGACGCCAAACTGGGAGGCTTGGTTGATACAGATGAAGGCTGTGCAGCCATCCAGTGAGACTTGGAGAGACTGAGAGCTGGGCACAGAGGAACCAAATGAGGTTCAACAAGGACAAGTGCAGCTGGGGAGGAATAATAAACTGCATGAGTACAAGTTGGGAGGTGATCTGCTGAAGAGCAGCCTCATGGAGAAGGACCTGAGAGTCCTGATAGATAACAAGTTATCCCTGGGACAGCAATGTGCCCTGGTGGCCAAGAAGGCCAATGGGATCCTGGGGTGCATCAAGAAGAGTGTGTCCAGCAGGTCCAGGGAGGTTCTTCTCCCCATCTACTCTGCCCTGGTGAGACCTCATCTTGAGTCCTGCATTCAGTTTTGGGCTCCCCAGTTTAGGAGGGTCAGGGATCTGCTGGAGAGGGTCCAGCAGAGGGCTGTGAAGATGATTAGGGGACTGGAGCACTGCCTGGTGAGGAGAGACTGAGGGCTGAGTCCTGGAAAAGAGAGGACTGAGAGGGGATTTAATGAATGTTTATAAATATTTGAGGGCTGGGGGTCAGGAGGGAGGGGACAGGCTCTGCTCACTTGCTCCCTGGGATAGGACAAGGAGCAATAGATGTAAGCTGCAGCACAGGAGGTTCCACCTCAGCACAGGGGGGAACTTCTTTACTGTGAGGGTCACAGAGCACTGGAACAGGCTGCCCAGAGAGGTTGTGGAGTCTCCTTCTCTGGAGACTTTCAAGGCTGTCTGGATGTGTTCCTCTGTGACCTGAGCTAGATTGGATGGTCCTGCTTGGCAGGGGGGTTGGACTCGATGATCTCTTTGGGTCCCTTCCAACCCCTGATATCCTGGGATCCTGTGTGCCTGCAGGTGGAGGTGTGGCAAACATCTCTTGAAGGGGAGGTATGTGCTCTTCTAACATTTTGCTGGAGCCCTTTGTATCCACAGGAGGAAATGACCTTTTAGCAGTGTCTCTTGTCTGGTTTCATTCTCATGGTCAATGAATCACACCACAAGCTTTGATTGACTAAGTGTGAAAATTACACCATCAGGTCATCTGTCTCTGAAAGAAAAAAAAAATAAAAGCAGCTGTTCCTTGTTTTTTTCCTGTCTAATTGAGTTTGTCCTGCTGAGAAGGACATGGAGCTTCTTCCCTATTTCAAGTGATCAGTCCTTTGCATAATTTCAGAGAATTTTATGCAGGAGAAGGACTGCTGCTGCTCCTTGCTGCTTCATTCCCAGAGGAAATGTAGCAGGCTGATTTCATTATCAATGAAATGTAACTCACATAAGGCTGCTTGATGGCATTTCTGCACCAGCCTGACTGTGGTGCTGAATGATCCTCTGCATTTCACCTATCACTGGCAGGTTGGCATTAGCCTGGACTGCTGCAGAGGCAGCATTTGAGTTCCCCTAGAGTAATGAGAGATTGTAATGAGTAATGAGGCTGGCTCTGGCCAGCCTGAGCTAGTGTGAGGTGTCCCTGCCCATGGCAGGGGGGTTGGAACTAGATAATCCTAGTGGACCTTGTGGTCCCTTCCAACCCTGACTGATTCTATGATTGTGCAAGAGATAATTCTCCTGTTCCTGTTTGGTTGACTTAAAGGCAACCTGGTGCCTAGTTCTCACATCTCCCTGCAGTACTCTTCTAGAGAGAATGGAGCAGAAAGAAATGTAAACATCATCAAAATAATCATAATCATCATCATCATTATCATAATCATCATAATAGCAACAATAATTTGAATAATAACAAAAACAACAATAATAACAACAATAATAGTAATAATAATTTTTAAACCCCAAACAAACTACAACAGAAAACCAACAAACAAAACTCAAACAACAAGTCAAACCTCCCAAAATCAGAGAGCTGCTAGAAGGCCATCTCCTTCCCTAGATGTTAAGCACAGCCTTGAGCATCATATTTATATTTATATATTTCACTTCTTCACTCTGGGAGAGATTAACTGGCTTCTGCTTGACCTTGGCTGAATTGTTTTGGCTAAGTCTACCACAATTTCTCTCTGCTCTTTTCTCTTGTCCTTTTTGTGTAGGTGACAAGAGAGGGAGAAGCTATTAGCTTCCCCTGGTCTTTAGCCAGGGGGGTGCTGTTCATGAATTGTATACCTGTAAATATTGTATCTTCTGTCCAGATTCATTGCATTGCATTGCAGATTGTAGTTTTGCTTGTAAATACATCTCTCATCTGCTTCCAACTGAGCTGGTCTGGCAAATTTGATGTTGCGGGGGGTGTGAAATTTCAACCCATCACAGACAGCAGCATAAAAAAAAAAGCCTGAACACAATGTGGTAACATACATGCTTCAGTAGCACTGCTGCCAGCTGTTCTTGGCATGAAATGAGCTGATTCATCTTGAAAATAGTCCTCTGCTCTTTAAAACTGGGGCAGCATGGAAATGTCATCTTTGCTGACCACCACTGACATTGTGACTGGTTGTTTCTTGTGGAATCACAGAATTAACCAGGTTGGAAAACCCCTCAGAGGTCATCAAGTCCAACCTATCACCCAACACCATCTAAGCAACTAACCCATGGCACCAAGCACCTCATCCAGGCTTTTCTTAAACGCTTCCAGGGATGGTGACTCCACCACCTCCCTGGGCAGCACATTCCAATGGCCAATCTCTGTCTGGGAAGAATTTTTTCCTCACCTCCAGCCCAAACCTCCCCTTGGCACAGCTTGAGACTGTGTCCTCTCCTTCTGTCACTGTTGCCTGGGAGAAGAGACCAACCCCCACCTGGCTACAACCTCCCTTCAGGTAGGTGTAGAGAGCAATGAGGTCTGCCCTGAGCCTCCTCTTCTCCAGGCTAAACACCCCCAGCTCCCTCAGCCTCTCCTCACAGGGCTGTGCTCCAGACCCCTCCCCAGCCTTGTTGCCCTTCTCTGGACACGTTCCAGCGACTCAACATCGTTCTTAAACTCAGGGGCCCAGAACTGGACACAGGACTCAAGGTGTGGTCTAACCCCCACCAATGCACACTCTCAGAAGAGATCTTCAGCAGAGATGTCCTGTTAAGGCAGTGTGTTACAGTAAGAGGAAATCACTTGTATGATCAGCCAAACCTGTAGACTGCAGGTAAACCTAATGCAGACCATGAGTATTTAGGGAGGTCTGCCTGTGCAAACAGCCTTGCTGAGCTGAGCTCACTCTTCCCTGGCAAGAAAAACACTTCACTTTGCTGGTTCCTTGGGGATGTGCCCTCCATTATCCTAACCTTGAAAACAACAGTTGTTGAGGAGGCAGGAAGCATGTAAGGGAGAAGAAGGGCAGTTTGTGTGGGGAGAAGGCTTGCTAATGAAAGGTGTCCCCCTGAAAAGACTTGCTGAGGACACTGGATACATTGCTTTTCATTTCTTTGTAAGCTTACCTAAGTCATACTATGTGAGAGAAGAGATTTAGGTTTTCCCACCCGGTTTTATGCAAAGACCATGGTAGCTATTCAGTTTTTTGAATGATTTTCCTTCATTATTTCATGTCACAGAAGACTACAAATGTAAGATGATCATGCAGGAGGTTTGTAATTGGACCTTTGCTAAGTGCTGGGTTGAGCTCAATAGGGCACTCCTTACCTTGCCAAGCATGGAAATCCTGCAAAACCTATTCCAAAGGCATACAGCATCCCTTTCTTCAACAGCAAAGCTGGACTTGTTAAATTCATGTAATTATTCTGATTAATACAATCCTGAGTGAGAAGCAAGGAAGCTGGAAATTACTATCCATCACTGTTCTGTGTCATCATCATTCTGTAGACTTGCATCCAAATCACTCTCTTAAAAACTGGCAGAGTCTTCAGCCTGACCAAATCCTCCTGGCACTGCCTGAGAATCCACTATCCTGCAGAATAATAATGACAGTAGCAGGGAATCACAGAATTAGCCAGGTTGGAAAAGACCCTTGAGACAGTAGACAAATTTCTGCTTCTATTGGATATATTTAGAAAGAAAGAAAAACAAACAAACAAACAAATAAATAAATAGGACCAGATAAATTTCTGCTTCTATTGGATATATTTAGAAAGAAAGAAAAACAAACAAACAAATAAATAGGACCAGCTAAGGACTCAAATATCATTTCTTCCCTGCAATGTGGTAGTTTTAGGCTGTGCCTAGAAAGTTTTCCACAGATCTTGAACAGAAAGTAGTAGATTGTAAATAAATCACCCTTGGATGTAAAAAGGGAAATAATGATAAGTTCTAAACAATCCCATTGGAGAGCTATCTGCCATAAAACTTAGATAGGTAAACTAAATCTGTCTTTTTTTGCTTCCTCTGCTCTGACTGGTGCTTCTCCTGGCTCTGCTGGTCTTGGCTGTGTTCTTTGTTGTGGCTAAGTACTAACAAACAACTCTCTGCTCTTTCTCTTGTCCCTTGTGTATGGGGGTGGGTAGAGGAAAGGGAGCAGAGAGTGGGAAAGCTATTATTAACCCCCTGTTTTTATCCAGGGGGGTTCTTGTGCTGTTTATCAATTGTAAATACCTGTAAATACTGTAAATATTATATATTTTGTACAGATTAATTGCATTCCATTATAGACTGTGGTTTTGCTTGTAAATACAACTTCATTTGCTTCCAATTGAGCTGGTCTGGCAATTTAATATTGGGGGGGAATTTTCAACCCACCACATGTGAAAATTGCCTTCCTCACCCTATCCCTCTCTTTGATTCAGAGCAACCTTTTGCCACAACCTGGAGCCAGGATGACTCAATAAATCTTTGCTAGCCTTTCCTCCCCACACCAACCTCCCAGTAGGAGGAAGTCTTTGTAGCACTGCCTTGATGCAAACTGTTCTTCACATAAAAGGTCTGAAACTGGGAATTGGCAAATAGCTGGGCACTTATCCCTCAGGCTGGAGCAATTGTGTGCTGCTTGAACTCAGATAATAAGTGACTACCTTTAAAGGCACTATTCTCCTACATAGTTTTTTGGTTAGCATTCCTCAGTCAGCTGGCAAGACAGGGAGATATTGTTGGATGAGTCCCATGGGAGCTGGAGCATTACTCAAGCCCTGTGAGGAGAGGCTGAGGGAGCTGGGGGTGTTTAGTCTGGAGAAGAGGAAGCTCAGGGGAGACCTCATTGCTGTCTGCACCTACCTGAAGGGAGGTTGTAGCCACGTGGGGGTTGGTCTCTTCTCCCAGGCAACCAGCAGCAGAACAAGAGGACACAGTCTCAAGTTGTGCCAGGGGAGGTATAGGCTGGATGTTGGGAGGTCTAGGATGGATATTAGGAGGAAGCTCTTCACAGAGAGAGATTTGCCATTGGAATGTGCTTCCCAGGGAGGTGGTAGGGTCACTGTCCCTGGAGATGTTCAAGAAAAGCCTGGATGAGGCACTTGGTGCCATGGTCTGGTTGATTGGCTAGGGCTGGGTGATAGGTTGGACTGGATGACCTTGGAGGTCTCTTCTAACCTCTCTGATTCTATGATTCAGTCCTGCTTTTTTTCTGGGAATCCCCTGGAGTCTGGCCCTTTTCTACTCCTGTTTTTGTGCCTTGCCACATGTCTGTGAGGTCATAGCTGTAGCATGGACATTTTTGAACCACGTCTGGGACAGACTGAACTCAGCATCCCAGGATGATCTTTTCAGTCTCCCCCTTTCCACCACACAAAAGTGACTGCAACAGCAAACAAGGAAAGGGATGGAAACAGAAGAAAGGGCTGCAGGCATCAGGATGTTGGGTGATCCCCCTGGCTTAGCTGTGCCTTTGCAGGAATTTATAGAAAGAGTTTTTGGCTTCCAACACATAGCTAGTGAGGCTAGGTTGCTTTTAAAAACTGAATACTAGATGTGTTTTTACACTTGTGACATGCCACTGCCCGGAGAGCTGGCAGGTGTAAGCTCTGCAGCAGTGGCCCAGGACAGGCAAGCATCACTCAGTTACTAAAATTTTGAACATGGATATTCAACCTGCATGACATTAAGGCCAGTGTGAGTATAACAGTAATTCTGTATCAACTTACATGGCAGTTAGAACTCCTCTGCTGTGAGGACAGGCTGAGAGAGTTGGGGTTGGACAGGCTGAGAGAGTTGGGGTTGTTCAGCCTGGAGAAGACAAGGCTCCAGGGAGAACTTATTGTGAGCTTTTAGTAGAATAGAATAGAATAGAATCAAGAAGGTTGGAAGAGACCTCAAGGATCATCGAGTCCAACCTGTCACCCTACACCTCATGCCTATCTAAACCATGGCACCAAGTGCCACGTCCAATCCCCTCTTGAACACCTCCAGGGATGGTGACTCCACCACCTCCCTGGGCAGCACATTCCAATGGCCAACCACTCTCTCTGGGAAGAACTTTCTCCTCACCTCCAGCCTAAACCTCCCCTGGTGCAGTTTGAGACTGTGTACTCTTGTTCTGGTGCTGGTTGCCTGGGAGAAGAGACCAACCCCCTCCTGGCTACAACCTCCCTTCAGGTAGTTGTAGACAGCAATGAGGTCTGCCCTGAGCCTCCTCTTCTCCAGGCTAAACACCCCCAGCTCCCTCAGCCTCTCCTCACAGGGCTTGTGCTCAAGGCCTCTCCCCAGCCTCGTTGCCCTTCTCTGGACATGCTCCAGCAATTCAACATCTTTCCTAAACTGAGGGGCCCAGAACTGGACACAGGACTCAAGGTGTGGCCTAACCAGTGCTGTGTACAGGGGTACAATGACCTCCCTGCTCCTGCTGGCCACACTATTCTTGATGCAGGCCAGGATGCCATTGGCCTTCTTGGCCACCTGGGCACCCTGCTGGCTCATGTTCAGCTGCTGTCAACCAGTACCCCCAGGTCCCTTTCCACCTGCCTGCTCTCCAGCCACTCTGACCCCAGCCTGTAGCACTGCATGGGGTTGGTGTGGCCAAAGTGCAGCACCCGGCACTTGGACTTGTTGAATGCCATCCTGTTGGACTCTGCCCATCTGTCCAGCCTGGCAAGGTCCCTCTGCAGAGCCCTTCTACCTTCTAACAGATCAACACTTGCTCCCAGCTTGGTGTCATCTGCAAATTTACTGATGATGGACTCAATCCCCTCATCCAGATCATCAATAAAGAGATTGAACAGGATGGGGCCCAGCACTGATCCCTGGGGGACACCACTAGTGCCTGGCTGCCAGCTGGATGTGGCACCATTCACTACCACTCTCTGGGCTCTGCCCTCCAGCCAGTTCCTAACCCAGTGCAGAGTGCTGCTGTCCAAGGCACAGGCTGCCAGCTTGGCCAGGAGTTTGCTGTGGGGGACAGTGTCAAAGGCCTTGCTGAAGTCCAGGTAGACTACATCCACAGCCTTTCCCACGTCCACCAGGCTGTCACCTGATGATAGAAGGAGATCAGGTTGGTGAGGCAGGACCTGCCTTTCCTAAATCCATGTTGGCTGGGCCTGATTCCTTGGCTATCCTTCAGGTATGCAGTGATTGCCCCCAAGACAATCTGCTCCATGATTTTCCCTGGCACTGAGGTCAGGCTGACAGGCCTGGAGTTCCCAGGTTCTTCTGTCCGTCCCTTCTTGTGGATGGGTGTCACACTGGCCAGTTTCCAGTCTTCTGGGACCTCTCCAGTGAGCCAGGACTGGTGGAAAATGATGGAGAGAGGCTTGGCCAGCTCATCTGCCAGCTCTTTCAGCACCCTAGGATGAATCCCATCAGGTCCCATGGACTTGTGAATATCCAAGTGACTCAACAAGTCTCGAACTAATTCCACATGGATTTCAGGAGTACAACACTGCTCCTTGACCCCATCAACCAGCTCAGGAGGCCAGTTATCCTGAAGTCCTCCTGCCTTAAAGGAGGTCTTAAAGGGGTCCTACAAGAAAGATGAGCTGATGCTCTTTATCAGGGAGTGTGGTGATGGGACAGGGGATGATGGGCTTGGATTATAAGGGACTAGATGCAGACTAGGTATAGAGAAGATATTTTTCATACTGAGGGTGGTGGAACACTGGCCCAGGTTGCCTGGAGGGGTGGTGGAGGCCCTGTCCCTGGGGATGTTCCAAGTCAGGTTGGTCTGATTGGGGATGTGCCTTCTCAGTGCAGGGGGATTGGACTATCATAGAATCAACCAGGTTGGAAGAGACCTCAGAGATCATCCAGTCCAACCCATTACCCAGCCCTATCCAATCAACCAGACCATGGCACTAAGTGCCTCATCCAGGCTTCTCTTGAACATCTCCAGGGACACTGACTCCACCACCTCCCTGGGCAGCACATCCCAATGGCCAATCTCTCTCTCTGTGAAGAACTTTCTGCTAACATCCAGCCTAGACCTCCCCTGGCACAGCTTGAGACTGTGTCCTCTTGTTCTGGTGCTGGTGCTGGTTGCCTGGGAGAAGAGACCAACCCCCACCTGGCTACAACCTCCCTTCAGGGAGTTGTAGAGAGCAATGAGGTCTCCCCTGAGCCTCCTCTTCTCCAGGCTAAACACCCCCAGCTCCCTCAGCCTTTGAAGGTCCCTTCCAATCAAAACCATTCTATGATTCTATGCAGCCCTGGAGAATTTTGCCTACTCTGGGACAGAGCCCAGGCTCTTCACCAGGACTGCAGACTGGCCACCCTCAGCTGCTTTGGTAAGACCAGTGCCCCTTTGGTCCCAGAAGTCCTCCCACCAGAAATGCACACCAAAGCTTGGCATGGGTCTCCTGGCAAATGCTTCCTGTGCTATGGTTGGACAAATCCTGAAGGGTGCCGAGTGCCCTATCCCTGGTAAATGTGTGGATAAAGTCATCCTCCTGGAGCAGAAGTGTTTTTTGGTCAGTGCAAGTGCAGTATGCTGGAGGATTCAGATATAGTGTCACACCATGGCAGCAAGATTGATCACAGGATCACAGAATGTCAGGGGCTGGAGGGGACCTCCAGAGATCATCCAGTCCAAGCCCCCCTGCCAGAGCAGCATCACTTAGAGCAGGTCACACAGGAGCACATCCAGGCAGGGCTTAAATAGCTCCAGAGAGGGAGAGTCCACAACCCCCCTGGGCAGCCTCTTCCAGTGTTCTCTCACCCTCACAGGGAAATAATTCTTCCTCCTGTTTCCATGGAACTTCCTATGCCTCACCTTCCACCACTGTCCCTTGTGCTGGCATTGGGCATCACCCAGCAGAGCCTGGCTCCAGCCTCTGGGCACTCCCCCTGCACGTCTTCATCATCATGAATGAGGTCACCTCTCAGGCTCCTCCTCTCCCAGCTACAGAGCCCTCAGCTCCCTCAGCCTCTCCTCACAAGGAAGATGTTCCACTGCCTTCATCCTTTTCATGGCTCTGCGCTGGACTCTTCCAAGCAGTTCCCTGAGGTCCCTCGTGAACTGAGGGGCCCAGAACTGGACACAGTACTCCAGATGAGGCCCCACCAGGGCGGAGAACTTTAGTGTTTGTCCCATCTTTCCTCAGGGAGTCATGTCCCCAAGGTAGGGGTGACGGGAAGACTCATGAGTCAGCTCCAAAACCACCAGAGCCTGCAGCTCAGCATGTTATGGGAAACTGCCAGTGACCTGGGGTCACACTGTTAAGCCATTCTGTAAACTGCAGCTGCTTAGGAGCTGATTCATGTCCCTTTCATCTCTGCTGAAACCTTCAGGAATACTTTCATTGTCCTTGCTTCATCTGCCTTTGCTTGTGGGCCAACCTGAAACCAGAATCACAGAATCATCCAGGTTAGAAAAGACCTCAGAGATCATCAAGTCCAACCTATTACCTAATACCTGTCACCTCCTGACCAACCCGCACCTGGCTACAACCTCCTTTCAGGTAGCTGTAGAGAGCAAGAAGGTCTCCCCTGAGCCTCCTCTTCTCCAGGCTAAACCATATCTACCATAAGATTTGGTTCCCAAAACAATCTCTCTCTCTTCTTGCTTCAGGCTGGGAGATCCTAACTTTGTGCTTCTGCTGGCTTCTGCTTGCCCTTGGCTGCATTGTTTTGGCTGGTATGAACTTCTCTGCTTCTGTCTCTTGTCCCTTCTGTACAGGGGGGTAAGGGGGGAGGCAGGGGGAGAGAAGCTGTTGCATCTCCCATGGTCTCTGTCCAGGGGGGTCCTTGTGCTGTTTATTGGTTGTAAATCCCTGTAAATATTGTAAATATTGTATATTTTGTACATATTCATTGCATTCCATTGTAGATTGTAGTTTTTACAGCTTCCATTTGCTTCCACCTGAGCTGGCCTGGCAAAGTTAATGTTGGGGGAGAATTTTCAACCCACCACAGAAACATAGGCTGCAGTCTTCAAATATACAAAAGACAACCATAAGGTGGTGGTTGGTTTCCTCCCCCCACCCATATTCTGCCTTAGGTGAACAAGGAGCAAGAAGATGAGACTCCAGCAGAGGAAATACAGCAGAGATGTTGCAAGGGCAGCAGAGCAACAGAGTACTTCAAGAGATTAAGGATCTTTAATCCCTGGCAGCTTTTAATAACGAGGCCTTTTCAACCCTATATTCTAGGAATCTCTGATCTCACCCACTTCATGGTGAGCCACCACACATGACCAAGTTCCTGGAATAATTGTCAGAAAATTGCAGTTTTCCAGCTGGAGCAGCTCTTCGTACTGGTTGCTCCACTCTTTGCCAAAACTTAGATCCCCGTCCTGCCCCACTCCCACGTCCCTCCCTAGCTGCCAGAAGGAGTGATTCACTCCAGCCTGCAGCCTGCATTTTCAGCTCAAAGTGGTTAAACAGCTGCTCCTGAGTGCTGTCCATGCACTCCTGCTGGCTTTGGAGGCTTGTTGGCAGAGCGCTAGGCAGGCAGTGCAGCCCCCTCTTCATCACAGGGCTCAACTTCTTCAGGATAATTTCATCATCTCTTCAAGCAAAATAAAAGCAGCTCTAGGGGTGGGGCTGAGGGAGGGTTGTTCTAATCTCTCTTCCCTCAGTGTAAGCAGCATCTTTATGAGGACAGAGAAGTACTACCAGCTGGAGAATTAATTTAGAAAAATTTCCTTTTGTGGAAGAAGTCCTTTTTTTTTGTAACACTAGCAAAAAAGAAGCTATTAAAGAACAGCACTGATCTGAAAAGCTTACTGTTTCTTTCTAGGCTGTGGATTCAGTCTAAATAAAGTGCATCTTCTCCTCTCAGTGCAGACATTTTCAAGTGCACTGACAGCCAACAGGGAGAGTTTGGCTATCAGTGAATCTCTGTTTCATTCGCCTGACGGAATAATTGTGTTGCTCAACATTAAACATCCCATACTCAACAGGAGGGATCTGAGTCTCCTCATTAGGGACAGATTCAGCTGTGCTTATGAATGGAAAAAAGGGGGAAGGGAGAAGCAAGGTGAGCTGTGTAACAGAATGGCCACAGCTATGTGCAGACTGCAGTAGAGATGGTGCTGTGAAAAGCAGAGACTTCAACCACCTTCGTTGTCTTCCCCTTCAGAACATACATACCATGAAAGCCTCCAGACAACCATCCTGCTATCCACTTGCATTTATGCAGCTCACTCTTTGCATGCCTGTGCTGATGTAGGAATCCTGTGTCACAGGACAAGGTGTTAGATTCTATTCCATATTCTTAATTTGCCAAGCATGGGTGATTTTCTTTTGATTTTTCTTAATGTCTCTTAATGCCAAACTGTTTCAGCTTGCATTTCCCCTTTTCTCTGTGCCCTTGCTACTATTAGCCTGGCATTTAGGCTGGCATTTCCACCAACTTTGCTGATTTGGGACCTAGCAACAAATTGAGGAGGTATTTAGCATTCGGAACTGGAGATGAAGTCATCTGTAACTGAGTTGAGCAGCAATTTGGGCTAATCTGCACAAGAAGCTTACAGACTCTGCTGGCTCTGATCCTGCTGCATCCTCAATGCCCTGTGTCTCTCCAGCTCTCAGTGATGCAGCCACCTCCTCTCTAGTGCAGAGAAGACCTGGATTCAGATAGACAAAAGGTTTTCCTTCAGATTGATCCAGAGTGAATTCTTGGGGGCTGGCAATACAGTGGACACAGCTATCTGCTAAGTCGTAACCTGCTATTTTCAGCTAAAGCAACAACCTGTTGCAGAGGATGACTTGGTGATCTGGACCAGGGGATTGAGTCCATCATCAGTGAGTTTGCAGATGACACCAAGCTGGGAGCAGGACTCAATCTCTTAGAGGGTAGGAGAGCTCTGCAGAGGGACTTTGCCAGGCTGGATAGATGGGGGGAGTCCAAGGGCATGAGATTGAACATATCTGAGTGCCGGGTTCTACACATTGGCCACAACAACCCCAAGCAGTGCTACAGGCTGGGGACAGAGTGGCTGGAGAGCAACCAGGCAGAAAGGGACCTGGGGGTACTGGTTGACAGCAGCTGAACAGGAGCCAGCAGTGTGCCCAGGTGGCCAAGAAGGCCAATGGCATCCTGGCCTGCATCAGGAATAGTGTGGCCAGCAGGAGCAGGGAAGTCATTCTGCCCTGTGCTCAGTATTGGACAGACCACACCTTGAGTGCTGTGTCCAGTTCTGGGCTCCTCAGTTTAAGAAGGACATTGAGATACTTGAATGTGTGCAGAGAAGGGCAAAAAATCTGGGGAGGGGTCTGGAGCACAGCCCTGTGAGGAGAGGCTGAGGGAGCTGGGGGTGTTTAGCCTGGAGAAGAGGAGGCTCAGGGGAGACCTCATTGCTGTCTACAACTCCCTGAAGGGAGGTTGTAGCCAGGTGGGGGTTGGTCTCTTCTCCCAGGCAAGAGGACACAGTCTCAAGCTGTGCCAGGGGAGGTTTAGGCTGGATGTGAGGAAGAAATTCCTCCAAGACAGAGAGATTGTCCCTTGGAATGTGCTGCCCAGGGAAGTGGTGGAGTCAGTGTCCTTGGAAGTGTTTAAGAAAAGACTGGATGAGGTGCTTGGTGCCATGGTTTAGTTGCTTAGATGGTGTTGGGTGATAGTTTGGACTTGATGATCTCTGAGGTCTTGTCCAACCTGGTTAATTCTATGATTCTGTGATTCTGTGTTGGGGTTGGACTCTTTTTAATCCATGTAGAGCATCAGTGCCTAGTGTCTGTTCTCCTGTGAAAGCTTTTTTTTGCTCTTCTCACATTGTGTCAATAAACCATGAATCTGTCAAATTCCTCTGCTTCTCTGTAATTACAGCATGGACATGAGGAATTATCCACAGAATCAAAGGCAGAGATGTGGCTCCATAAATACATTTGTCAAACTGGCCTCAAGCTGGCAGGCCACACCAGTGCCAAAAAATATTTAGCGGGTGCAAGCATGCCAGCCACTTGTGGCATGTGCTATGTTTCTTTAGCAAGTAGATGGCTCTATATGCTGTTATAATATCTGTGGGTGATTCTCGTGTGCTTTGCTTTTATTTAGCATGGCATTTTGACTGCATTTGACAGCCAGGCCCCTCACAAAACTTTTCTCTCTTCCATTTTTCACTTGTGCCCCAACCGCGATGGTTATTCCTTTTTATTCTTTTTAATGTTGTTTTTTTTTTTCCAAGGTGATTGGAATCCACTTCAGAAAAGTGGATGTAAAGAGGCCTGAGCTCGTGCTACAAGGCAGGATACCAAAGAGTGAAGAATCAAGCCCACCAGCCAGACCTGAGAGAGACAGGGCAGAGGGAAAAAAAAAAACAAAGAAAAGCACTGAAGAGTCAGGTTAAGAAATATGTGAAAGATAAGTGATTGCAGCAATACTTCTAAAGTGTACAAAAATCACTCTTGAATGTGAGAAGGAAGCTTTGTTCAATTGCTAGGGACAAAAAAAAAAAAAAAAAGACAAAAAAAAAAAATTAGGGTTATTTCATGAGAATCATGAAGCCATGCATGTGAGGCTTGCTTACCAGGATCCTTTATGTGTCAGCATCTTTCTTTAAGCAAGTTGGTTGTTTTTCACTCTTTTTTTTTTTTTTCTCCAGACTGGAAGGAGAAGGACAGAGTGGTATTAAAGCACAGCTCAGGTAGGAAGAGGGGTGTGGAGCCTGCAGAGCTTCAGATGCTTTGAGTGTCTTCAAGCCTCTGAAGGCTTCTTATGCATGTAGTGTGATAATGAGATGCACATAAAAGGATCTTTTGTCCACACCAGTGCCTGGCTTGTCTTCTTGTAAGAATAAAGGATTTTTGGCACCCATACACCAGGTTTTCTGCTATTGTGAAGGAGGAAAAGGGTAGAAGGCCCTGGATGCTAATGGCAGAGGGTCAGTCATGGAGCCAAAGCAAAGAAAGAGGTAGGAAAAGCTAAAAAACACAGAGGATCACTGTAGGCAACACCAAATCCAGCTCATCTGAAATGTCTACAAGGTGCTACTCAGTGGTTTAATGCTTACAATGACTGAGGCTGAAAGTCACTGAGCCATTTAACCTAGTATAAGGCAACCTTCTTGCTGAAACAAGCTGGTTGTTGGCAGGTGCAGTGTCCTTCCTCGTGTGCAGCTAGCAAGAATGGAAAAGCAGAAACAGAAGAGGAATATCTGGAAAACAAGAAATGCACTGTGTTAAAAATCAAGATCTGATTCTAGCCAACTTGGGAATGACCAAACTGCTTCTTCTACATGTGTTTCACTCAGCAAAAATGGAGCACAAGGCCTGGCTTGCCAAATTCTGTTTACTTTTTCATCATAAAATTGTTTGAAAGAGGCTTTCCTCAGTTTTCCCATGTGAAAAGAGTATAGAGGACTGATATACCCCTGGATCTAAAACCAGAGTCAATGGTCCTCACAGAAACACAGCTGAGGGCAGGAATAAATGTTCATGATTGCAATGAACTGGCAAACAATGGAAGAGTGGAGTTCTGCTTGTTGCTCAGGCCAGATTTCAGAAGCCTGGCTTATGTTAGCTCTCTGACCCTGGCTGCATTTCATTCACCTCCTAGCCCTCTTCCTGCAGGAGCAAAACCACCTCTGAAGTGTAAAGGGCAGCACACTGGGGAAAGACCTATTGGAAACCAAACCCAGGCTGTAGTGGATGAATGTCAGATGGATATTGTTGGTTATAGTCGATGGAAATGCATTTAATCAGTTCATGGAGAAAAATAAAGAAGGGAGTTTTCCCTCCTACACACACAGCATGCAAAAAGATATTAGAGCCAGGCCTCCCCATTTCTCTTTGCAGCACATGGCTGCAGGGGCAAGACTTTCCTTCTCCTCCTTCCATCCTTGCACTCACCCATGTCAGTCTGTATTTCCTCTGCTTGGCAGCCCAAACACAGCAGAAGCTTGGAGGTGACATACACCCAGCCTCAGCACTGGAGGGCTGTGCAGCAGTGCCTGGGGGAGAACCTGACCTCAGGCTTCCTGCTCCTTGCCCAGAGTCCCTCTCCACCAGGATGCTGTGCGAAACTTGGCCACGACTCCTCCTGCCCATTGTTTGCCTGGAGGAAGACCAGGAGCTCTTGTGATGTCTTGGGCACAGACACTTGTTGAGGGCTTTTTGCAGGCTGCAGGGGCACTCAGATACCTGTAACCCACTTCACCCACACACAAGTGCTCTCTGAATCCTGTCCTTATTTATCCATATGGCTTTGATAAAACCAGTGGGCTTGTGCCCACCTAGCTTTGCCTTTCCTGAACACGTAAGATACATTTTTACAGAGTATAATTAATGTCATCCATGCCAGAAGCTGTGGTGGTGTAATTACTGTAATAAAAAATCCTGTACTAGTTTCAAATTCTAATATTGCCTGATCTCTGACTTTAAAATCGCATGTGGTGTTGTTTGGAGCACAAGTCCCAGTTTTAAACATGTTGGTATGTGCCACTGCTATTTATAAAGTGTTCCTGCACACTCTTTTTTTTCCTCCCGCTCTGAAGGCTGCCTTGGAGCTCCATATTCTGTTGTCAGCAGTTCTGGAGAAAATGTGGTGCTCTGTGTCTAAACCCTCTGCAATGCCCACCCCAGAAAGCTGGCATGTGGAATCTGGTAACTATTTCACAGATGTGGAGCAGGACCTCCCCATCAGCCATCGGATCTGTCCAGATGAAATCCATAACATCTGCTGCTCCTAATCAGACACAGCTTTCTGTTACTCCAGCTGTTGCTGAGCATGCATTAAGCAGTTCCAATTAGTTAAACCTCCTCCTAATGTTACAGAAGCTTTTTTTTTTTTTTTTTACTTTTTTTTTTCCCCTGTATCCAAAGAAATATTTTTCAAACCTGAAAGATTCATTTGTAGCTGTAGATTTGTTACACCCTCTAATGGGGCTTTCAGTTTTTAGGCCAAAGTACCAGAAGCTAGCACTAAGAACAACAAACTGCCTAGCATTGCCCTTCTCTAGAATTCAAATAGTGCTGGGAATGAGTAGTGAATTCCCTCTTCTGCACTTAGAAAGAATGAATAATGAAAGTATTAAGAGTGGAAACACTCTGCCATACATTTAGACAGAGAAACCCAAACCCTGTGCCCTGAGATCTACTAGATAATGCAGCTTATTATTGGCTATTTCTAGCTGATGTACTATTTTCTTCAGCTACATTCAGTTTCTACGAGTGCTCCTCGCTGCAGTGCACATACAGGGCTCCTTTTAGCCGTACCCTGGTGCTTACATTCAGAGGGCTGTGGATTTAAAGCAAAGATGACTGCTGGAGCAGCCCTTTCAGCAATGTCTCCCAGCTCTAATTCAGTGTGACACTCCCACTCAGAGCTTCACAGGGTTGTGGAGCACTGCAGGCAGCATCTCTCAAAGGTTTTGCTGGCTAGAACCTGTGACCGGCAGCACCATAAAAGCTGTGCCTCTGATTTACACCAACAGGAAGGCTTTTAATAAGGTCATTATTTCTTGTTAGTGTCTCTGTCAAAAGAAGGAGGCATCATAGTTTAATGGCCAATATATTTTGTTAATTATGGCATTTCATTATTTTTCCCTCACCTTGTCCAGAGTCAGTGTTCTGATTGTGTTATGGACATTCAGTGCATTAAAATCCCTCTTCCTAGAGAGCTAAGCTGTCAGCCAGGGGTTGAATAGTCAGGCAATGGCTCTGTGGAATAATGAAAAGCAGTGCCCTGAACTTCCCAGTTCATGGAATATATGAGGCATTCACTTTCTGATTTTTTGTGCCTGTGACAACAGCTGGAGGAGGGCCCCAGCATCCTCTGAGACCTGCACAAATGGCAGCAGAGCAAGCTGAAGCAGTTGTCACTGGCATGATAGCAAACAAAAGCAGCCAGCAATAAATGGCACAAAGGCAGAAGGTTGGAGGATATGGCCTTCTGTGCACTGTCAGGGTAAATGGAACGCCCTCCCTGATGTGAGCAAGTGCCAATCATGGCTCAGGGACCTCATAACCCAGCAGCATATTTAAAATAGTTCTGCTGCAATCCCTTACCTTGTGCCCCCTTTCTCTGCTCAGATCCTCCCCTCCTTTCTCAAGACCTGAAGTAAAGAAAAATCTCTGAAAAGTCTCAAGAACTGTTGTCCTTTTTAAAAATATATGTATTAATTTTATATGTAACATATATTTTTATATATCTATATTATATATAGATATAATTTTATATATATATATGAATATATATAATTTATGTACATATATTTAATATTATTCCTCTGAAATTAATTAATAGTGTTCCTCTGAAAGTGCACTGGTTTGTTCCCTTTTTGCCTGAGAATATTTTCTCCTGACAATTCTTCTTCTTCACCTCCCCTGGTTTTGGTTTTGTTTCTTAACCTAGGAAAATCAGTGCCCCTTCGAAAAGTGGAGTTGTAGTGGCTTGTCAATAGTTTTTCCTTTGATCCTGTGGTCAGTGTGGCTCTCACTCTTGAGAAGAAAAGGCTTAGGGCAGACCTCATTGCCACATACCAGTACTTAAAGTGTGCCAACCAGGATGATGGAGACTCCCTTTTAACAAGGAGTCACATGGAAAAGGCAAGGGGTAATGGGCACAAGTTACTCCTGAGGAGGTTCCAGTTGGAATCCAGAAGAAAAATGTTCAGCGTGAGGACAGTTAGACATTGGAATCATCTCCCAAGAGAGGGAGTGGATTCCCCTATGCTGCTATGCCTCGGCTTGACAGGGTGCTGAGATACTTCATTTAAATTACATTATCAGCTAGAAAGGTTGGACCAGATGGTTCTTGGGGTCCCTTCCAAACTGGTGTTCTCTGATTCTGGAATTATCTGTGTGGAGAGATGATATCCTCTGCACTCTGTGAGTGAGTTAGGGAGGGAAAGCCCAAAACAGCCAGCATCTCCTGTGGGTTTCCTTCCCAATGATTGGAATTCTAAATAGCTACTAACCCTTTTTTCTTTCCTGCCTTTTTTATTTGTTTGGGTTTCTTGTTTGTTTGGTTTTTGTTTGGTTTTTTTGGTGTTTTTTTTTTTTTTTTTTGCTAAGTGCAAACAGGCAAATAAACACAGAAACCTGACTATTTGGCTCCTTCACTGCAGTCTTACTGAGCTAATTGAAAATGGAACGACACAAAGATAACATTAAGGTTATCATTAAGCCAGAATCTATAAATCAGGGGGTTCCAATTATTCAGCCAGTAAAGTCATCAAGCATGTAATGAAATCAAATAATGAAATTAACACTAGAAGCCAGGAGGTTGCATTAGGTTTTTTTTCAGAGAGTTTGAGGTGGAACCAGCTTCCTTTCAGTGCAACCCCACCAGCAGCAATAGCCCTTAGGGTGAGTGCCCAGAGGCCACTCACAGAGCAGAACTACTGATGTGAAATGCCCTGAGCAGCACAACGTTTGCACCAGCTTCCTTACACTCTGGTGGAGGGATAGTGCCCAGCTTGTGACAGCCCTGTCTGATGCTTTACACAGTCACCAGTTCCACTTTAACAGCCTCTGTTACGTAGTTTTGTTCTGACTTTTCCCTTTCCATATAAATTACAACTTTTCCTCAGAAGTTTGTTTGTATTAGATTCCTCAGAATCTGTTTGTATTAGAATCACAGAATCAACCAGGTTGGAAAAGACCTCAGAGATCATCAAGTCCTATCTGTTACCTCATACCTAACACCTCCTGACAACTAAACCATGACAAATAGCTCCAAGTGCTACATCCAAGTTTTTCTTGAACACCTCCAGGGATACTGACTCCACCACCTCCCTGGGCAGCACATTCCAAGGGCAAATTAATCTTTCTGGGAAGAACCTAAACTTCCTAAACTGCCTAAACCTCCCCTGCACAGCTTGAGACTGTGTCCTCTTGTTCTGTCACTGGGTGTCTGGGAGAAGAGACCAACCCCCACCTGGCTACAACCTCCCTTCAGGTGGTTGTAGACAGCAATGAGGTCTCCCCTGAGCCTCCTCTTCTCCAGGCTAAACACCCCCAGCTCCCTCAGCCTCTCCTCACAGGGCTGTGCTCCAGACCCCTCCCCAGCCTTGTTGCCCTTCTCTGGACACATTCAAGTGTCTCAATGTCCTTCTTAATCTGAGGAGCCCAGAACTGGACACAGCACTCAAGGTGTGGTCTAACCAGTGCTGAGCACAGGGCAGAATGACTTCCCTGCTCCTGCTGGCCACACTATTCCTGATCCAGGCCAGGATGCCATTGGCTCTCTTGGCCACCTGGGCACACTGCTGGCTCATGTCCAGCTGCTGTCACCCAGCACCCCCAGGTCCCTCTCTGCCTGGCTGCTCTCCAGCCACTCTGTCCCCAGCCTGTAGCACTGCATGGGGTTGTTGTGGACAAAGTGTAGAACCCGGCACTTGGACTTGTTGAATGCCATCCTGTTGGTCTCCCCCCATCTATCCAGCCTGCCAGGATACCTCTGCAGAGCTCTGCCATGACATTCACTGGCTGCTGTCTCAGACTGGGGGATACAGGCTCTGCTAAGGTTAGTTCTTCAGTGAACACAAGACAGCAGAGGACAAGGTCATTCATTTCTTCTGCCTAGGGAAGAGATGGGGGGGCTCAGCTATAGGTGGTGTTGATTGATGGGATAAGCAATTGAAATCATAGAATCATAGAATTGTCAGGGTTGGAAAGGACCTTAAGGATCATCTAGTTCCAATCCCCCTGCCATGGGCAGGAACACCTTTCTCTTTCTCTTTTGCTTCACCTTTGCTTTTACAGGGATTGATTCTAATTTATTTGAATCCATTTTTAGGTGTGCTTGCCATTTTTGAGCTCTGTTCTCTATGTCATGCCTGGTCACAGGTTCTTCTTAGGCATCACTTTTCCCAGTAGTTCATCTATCTCCTCACCTCATCTGTAGCTAAAAGTATAGATTTCTTGGCCTGAGGGGCCCTACAGGGTCTGGACCAGGATGGACAAGACCATGACTGCATGGTGTTGGTGGTGGCCTCTCCAGCTAACCCAGTTCTGGCTATTGCCCTGTGGCTGGGAGGAGCTCAGCAGTAGCCCCCAGAAAACAGAAAAGCCAGCAGCAGGCAGGCAAAGGTGTCAAGGTGCAGAGGGGAGGAGGAAAGAGCTGTATTGGAATGGGTGAGTAGCATGCAAAAGTCTTATGTCGGTCATGTTTCTTCACCCTTGTTGTGATCTGAGGAAAGCAGAGATGCAAACGGCCCCTCCTAGCCCACACTGCACCCTGGGTTGACACATAGAGATGTTTTCCAGGAATGTAGGTGAGAAGCTCTTCTGGGGCCCATCAGAGCCCTCAGAGCTGCTCTCCACACAAGGTAAATAGCCTTTTGTCCAGTGTGCTGCACCACCTGTCCTGTTCTTCAGTACAGTCTGACTCACACTTCATATCCAGTGACTATCCCTTTAGTTCCCTCTATTTTTAGTTTGGTTTATTTTGGTTTGAACCATGAAGCAGGAGGATATTTGCCTTGGGAGTGTCCTCTTTCCGCCTCATCATCACCACGCCCCCAACAGCTGTTTCCTAATCCCCCTGTTTTGTTTTTAATCTCATTTTTGGGGGTACAGTTATACTCTTTGCCACCCTCTCAACAATGCAGATCTTGTCAATGCAGGGATGTGTGTTGTTTGCATTCATCATGAGGAGGAACCACACAGAGCCAAATGCAGGCTTGGGAGAGGCAAAAATAATTCCAGCCCAGCATATGATTCAGGATATTGCTGGGGAAAATGACTCTGCTGGTGACATATAGAAACAGAGCTGAAGTATATCTTGTGAACAAAGTGGTAAATGTCTGGGGTTCTGTATGCAAAAGTTACTTTTCCAACAAGGGAAAGTGTCAAGTCCTGCTCATGTATTGGAATAATCCTGTGTATGTGCCTCAGAGACTGACTTCTTTTTCAGCTTGGGACTTTTTAGGATATCAAGTAATGATAGGACATGGGGGAACAGAACAAAGCTGGAAGTGGGGAGATTCAGGCTGGATGTGAGGAAGAAGTTCTTCATCATGAGGGTGGTGAAACACTGGAATGGGTTGTCCAGGGAGGTGGTTGAGGCTCCATCCCTGGAGGTGTTTAAGGCCAGGCTGGATGAGGCTCTGGCCAGCCTGCTGTAGTGTGAGGTGTCCCTGCCCATGGCAGGGGGGTTGGAACTGGATGATCCTCGTGGTCCCTTCCAACCCTGACTGATTCTATGATTCTAACTTGCTCCACTTCTGGTGCCTGATAGAGAATGGGCACCTGCCTGGCTGCTCTCCAGCCACTCTGTCCCCAGCCTGTAGCACTGCATGGAGTTGTTGTGGCCCAAGTGCAGAACCTGGCACTTGGACTTGTTAACTACTTCAAATCAGCAAGCATTTCCCCACCACCACCACCACCACCATTTTCCTCCCTCACTGGTGATTTACAGCCTTTACCACAGTGGTTGCTAATGGTGACTGCTGTAGCTCAAGGTAGATCAAGGCACCTCTAAGAACACCATCACTGCTGTACTCATTCATCTGATTCAGGGCTCACGGTTCACTTAGCTGCTGGCTTCGAGGCCATGCAGGGAAATGTTTGCTTTCCTTCCTTTGTTCTAGCAGGATGATTTTCTGCCCCTTGCAGGCGATCATTGTGTCTCGTGATGGGCACAGAACAAAATGAACCTGTGACTTCAAGTGACAGAAAGCTCTCTTTATTCTTCCAGGGAGGGTTAATAAGGGGTGGGAGCTTGAAAAACAAAAAAAACTGATTTTTGAGACACATGAAAAGGTTGGTGATGGTTTTCCTGAGCAGCCCTGCTTCCAGGGGAAAGAGAAATCTTTTCTCAGCTCTGACAACAGTTCCCTGCTTGCTTGTTGTCCTATATCCAAAGTGGCTTACTCCAGAATTATAAAGCAATATTGCCTCTGTGTCATATATGCATAAAAGCATAATGAAAGGAGGAGGTAGAGGATGCACAAATACCTTTACTGTGTTGGACTTAGTACACTCTCAATTCTGTGTTCTTATTTTTTATAGTGGGTTTCTGACAGAGTTGTGGCTGTTCAGTCAGGTGAAGAGAAGGCTCTGAGGAGAAGGCTCTGAGGAGTATTTGAAGGGGGTCTACAAGAAAGTTAGGGAGGGACTTTTTAGGGTGTCAGGTAATGATAGGAATGGGGGGAATGGAACAAAACTAGAAGTGAGATCCAGATTGGATGTTAGGAAGAAATTCTTCCCCATGAGGGTGGTGAGACACTGGAAGAGGTTGCCCAGGGAGGTGGTGGAAGCCTCATCCCTGGAGGTTTTTAAGGCCAGGCTGGATGTGGCTGTGGGCAACCTGATGGTGTCCCTAATCATAGCAGGGAGGTTGGAACTAGATGGTCCTTGAGGTCCCTTCCAACCCTAACGATTCTATGATTCTAAATGCCAGTGACAGGGAAAAAAAATTATCTCTTCACTTTTTTTTTTTTTTTTTTTTGCACCTATAGAAAAAAATTCAAGACATGTTTTCACTCAGCCTTCCTTTCCCTCAGACACACAGAGGCAGGCATACAGCACCAAGGTCTGAGGGAGGAGGCAGTGGATGTTACTTAGGTGTGTTCAGTTTCACAGAACAGGCACAGTCTTAGTGCTGGTACAGATGTGCTCTATTGACAGGGGAGATTTTTGGGTTTCTTTTTCTTTTGCATCAAAGACATTTTGCAGTGAGGTTTACAGAAGGACTTAAGAGGGTTAGGTGCCCAAATCCCACTTCAGTTTAGGTGGAATTAAGGACCTAGCTGCTTCTGGTTCTGCTGCAGAAGGTGGTTCACGGATGAGTGCACTTCATGGGTGTCACCAGCCACAATGTGTCCCCAGGATTAATGACTGCACTGGAAACAGCAGGCTGACCTCTTCCCAATACAGAGACTTTTTGCTCCAGTGAGTTCTTGTGATACACCCAGCCTGACATAAATCATCTCTAGTGCCTTTGCAATGCTTCTTTCAACCTTTTCTTTTTCCTTGTCAGTTTGCATGCGTATGAGAGAGAGAGAGAGAGAATAATGGATTCGTGAAAGGCAAGTGCCTGAATTAAAGATATTGAACACAGAGGGGGGGGCTCTGCAGGGCAGGTCTGGGAAGGCTAGGAGAAAGCATGGTTTCAGAGCCAGGGAAATAAATATTTGATGAAGACAGTGGTCCCTCTGCTGCAGGGGTATGGATTTCATAACGTGTTAAGATACAGCTCGCTCTCCACACACCAGCAGCATCTTGAGTGAGAGAGCAACCCCCCTCACTGAGTTTGATAAGACACAAGGAGGTATGAGAGAATGAAGAACATTTTCAAACCCAGTCTGAAAGACTGAAATACAAAAATTCTCTGTTTTCAGATGCATTCACATCACCCTGGCATGCTTGGCAGTCAGTGTCTGATGTTAAATACCCATTTCTAATCTCAGGGGCTAACTCCATCAAATGGGCAGCCTTCCAACCAGGTTGGAAAAGACCTCTGAGGTTGGAAAAGACCTCAGAGATCATCAAGTCCTATCTGTTACCTCATACCTAACACCTCCTGACAACTAAACCATGGCTCCAAGTGCCACAGCCAAGCTTTTGTTGAACACCTCCAGGGATGGTGACTCTACCACCTCCCTGGGCAGCACATTCCAAGGGACAATTACTCTTTCTGGGAAGAATTTTCTCCTCACCTCCAGCCTAAACTTCCCCTGGTGCAGCTTGAGACTGTGTCCTCTCCTTCTGTCATTGGGTGCCTGGGAGAAGAGACCAACCCCCACCTGGCTACAACCTCCCTTCAGGGAGTTGTAGAGAGCAATGAGGTCTCCCCTGAGCCTCCTCTTCTCCAGGCTAAACACCCCCAGCTCCCTCAGCCTCTCCTCATAGGGCTGACTCATGGCCTCTGGAACAGGTTTTGTGTGTGCCAACCAATATTCTAACTGCTTCATGCATTCTCTCTGCCACAAGGATAGTTGAGAATACATCCTCTTCCACATCTGCAGATGAAGAAGGCATATTTTAATGAATGATTCAAAAATGCAGTGAGGCTGGAGGGAGCACACCTTAATGATGTGCTGCAGCACAGAGCCCTGAAGCACCCTGAGTTTCATTTTTGGTGCTTAAAAAAAAAATAAAGAAAAACATCAACTGATTTTACTTCAATTTTATACTAGAGGAATATTCTCTTTCTTCAAACACTTAGGCAATTCAAAGCTCAGAGAACCTGAAGCAGCTCTCTGTGTGCAGGGTTTTGCACAAAAGCTTGCTGAGGTGCACAGAGCTCACCCTGCTGTTGGTTCAACAGCATCAGGATTAAAGGCTGGCTGCACAAACAGCTCCTTCACAGAGCTTGCTGGCTGCTCAGAAAGCTTCCTTTTGAATCACAGAATCAACCAGGTTGGAAAAAACCTCAGAGATCATCAAGTCCAACCTATTGCCTAACACCTAACACCTCCTGACAACTAAACCATGGCTCCAAGTGTCACAGCCAAGCTTTTGGTGAACACCTCCAGGGATGGAGACTCTACCACCTCCCTGGGCAGCACATTCCAAGGGCCAATTACTCTTTCTGGGAAGAACTTTCTCCTCACCTCCAGCCTAAACTTCCCCTGGCACAGCTTGAGACTGTGTCCTCTTGTTCACAGTATCACAGTATCTACATGTACAGCACCTGCGTGTTCTTTTGAAGAACATTTAGACCATGCAAACACGCTGCGGGTTGAGATTGTGCCTTTCCTGATGAATATTTCCTGAGCCACATGCTAATTGTTGTTTGCTTTCAAAGCTAGAGGTCATCCTAGTTGCTTATGCTGAAAGACTGAAGTGTGCCTTTTGCTCTTCTTGTTTGCAGAGAGCCACATCAGACATGCTGAGGGCAATCATGACTATCGCGACTAGAGGAGAAATGAGGACATAACTCATCAGGCAGAGGGAGCTTTTTAGTTGTTTATAAATACTTCAGACCACTTCCTCATACACTTGCCATTTGCCACAGTTTTGCCTTTTTTTGTTCCATGTGTTGAGCTATTTTTGAAACCTTTTTACATTCTGCATCATAACAAATATTTGGAAGGCTCATTTATTATTCCTCTGCCTTCTTAACCTTCTAATTTTGCAGCATCACTAGTTTTGCTAGAAGTTAGGCATTTGCTCACTTTTTCCTGCATGTAAAATTTCCAAGAAATGAAACAGAATCACAGAATCACAGAATGTTAGGAGCTGGAAAGGACCTCCAGAGATCATCCAGTCCAACCCCACTGCCAGAGCAGGAGCACCTAGAGCAGATCACACAGGAACACATCCAGGCAGCTCTTGAATATCTCCAGAGAGGGAGACTCCACAACCCCCCTGGGCAGCCTCTTCCAGTGTTCTGTCATCTTCACAGGGAAATAATTCTTCCTCCTGTTTCCATGGAACTTCCTATGCCTCAACTTCCACCCATTGCCCCATCTGCTAAAATTAGATGATTGTTTCTGTGTGGCAGATTTGACAGAGTACTAAACGCAGACTTGCCAATGTCACAGGGCTTTATTTGTCCTGACAACCAAAGCTTTCTGAACAGAGTGCAGGTGATCAGCACAGGGAGCTCATGTTCAAAGAATCACAGAACCAACCATGTTGGAAGAGACCTCCAAGATCATCAAGTTCAACTGATCACCCAACCCTAACTAATCAACCAGACCATGGTGCTGAGTGCCTCATCCAGGCTTTTCTTAAACACCCCCAGGGACATTGACCCTATCCCCTCCCTGGGCAGCCCATCCCAATGGCCAATCTCTCTTTCTGGGAATAATTTCTTTCTATGATCAAGCCTAAACTTCCCCCTGCTCAGCTTGAGACTGTGTCCTGGTGTTTCCCCAAATCCCTAGAAGAAAAGTCACCTCTGTTTTATTCAGACACCCCTGAAACTCAAAGCCCATCTCAGAGGCAATAGTGGCACCAGCATTCCCAGGTCCAAAATCAGAGAGGAGCCTTTTTTATGCAGCCAAATAAAGTACAAAATAAAAATCACACTGATACTCTTAGAAAAAAGGCTAAGTCCCATTGCTGAGCACCAGTTTCCCACCATGAATGGCTCTGGGCAAGCACTTTGCACAAAGTGCCATTTCCAGGTGTTGTCTCATTTTGAACAATTTTGCATACCATGGGACACAATTCAAGAGGTGAAAGCTGTATTGTTCATTATTAGCATGAGTCTACCACATCCATTCCTTTTTTTTTTTTTTTTTATTGCTGTACCATTGGAAATAGGAATTCTAAAACATTTTAGGCACCCAGAAATATTTTTCTCTCTAGCCAGCATATTGAAAGCAAGCAGTATAGTTATAAGAATAATAAACAGCCATGTAAGCACCTGTCTGACCAGAAGCTTTGGGAATACATTTAAGTTTTGGCATTAAATTTAATCACAGACATAACCAGAGAGTAATATGTGGAAGATCAGGTTTGCATAACATGGAAATCAGTCATTGCTCAAAGCTGTGTATAAATGCTTGTATCAGAACTGGCTTGCTTCTCCAGACACCATCTCTCCCTCCATATTTACACAGTTACATTGGATTTCTCACCCTTCTTCTTGAACTGAGGAAATGTGCCATTAAGTATTTGTTTAGACACTTATAAACAAAGCTAAAGCTGTGTACACAGCCTGTTTGTGGAACACGTGCCAGCCTCAATTTGCTTTTTCCTTTGTATCTGTAAGTGTAGCATTTCTTATTTGCAAGTGCTTTTGGCTTTTGTGAGTTGAAAACTTTTTTTTTTTTTTTTTGGCATCCCTCTGCAGCATCAAACTGAAATCCACCATCACTGACCAGCAGCAGCAAAGTGGTGTGACCATGTAACAGGTTCAAACCTAGCTCCCCTCTGCAAGGAGCACACAGGGGTTGAGAGCAGGGAGAGCCCCTTCTCCTGCTGCTTCTTCATGTAGGGCTGCCTGGTAGCAATGAGAATCACAGCATCTCAGAATACATCTGCTTGGAAGAAACCTCCAAGCTCATCCAGTCCAACTCTTGACTCAGCACTGAAAGGTCAGTACTAAACCATGTCCCAAAGCACCAGGTCCATAGCTGCTTAAACAGCTCCAGGGACAGTGACTCCAGCGCTGCCCTGGGCAGACCATTCCAGTGTTTGAGAGCCCTCTCTGTGAAGAAGGATTTCCTAGCATCCACCCTAAACCTTCCCTGGTGCAGCTTGAAACCATTTCCTGTAGTCCTCTTGCTGACACTGAGGAGAAGAGGCTGCCCCCTCCTCACTCCAGCCTTCCTTCAGGTAGTTGCAGAGAGCACTAAGAACTCTCCTCAGCCTCTTCTTCTCCAAGCTCCCTCAGATGCTCCTCATAAGCCATGTGCTCCAGGCCCTTCTCCAGCCTTGTTGCCCTCCTCTGGACATGTTCCAGCACCTCAATGTCCTTCTTGCAGTGAGGGACCCAGAACCAAGCACAGTACTCAAGGTGTGACCTTACCAGTGCTGAGTACAGGGGGATGATCAAACTACTGCTTGAAGGTGTCCAGAGAAGGGCAACAAGGCTGGGGAGGGGTCTGGAGCACAGCCCTGTGAGGAGAGGCTGAGGGAGCTGGGGGTGTTTAGCCTGGAGAAGAGGAGGCTCAGGGGAGACCTCATTGCTGTCTACAACTCCCTGAAGGGAGGTTGTAGCCAGGTGGGGGTTGGTCTCTTCTCCCAGGCAGCCAGCAACAGAACAAGAGGACACAGTCTCAAGCTGCACCGGGGAGGTTTAGGCTGGATGTGAGGAAGAAATTCTTCCCAGAAAGGGAGATTGTCCCTTGGAATGTGCTGCCCAGGGAGGTGGTGGAGTTGTCATCCCTGGAAGTGTTTAAAACAAGCCTGGATGAGGCACTTAGTGCCATGGTTTAGTTGATCAGATGGTGTTGGGTGATAGGTTGGACTTGATGATCTCTGAGGTCTTTTCCAACCTGGTTAATTCTGTGATTCCATGATACCCCCCAGCTGTGCCTCCATGTTTCTTGACTGTAGCCCATGTGAAGTGAGGGGATATAGCAAGCAAGCTTTCTTAATTCAGTTAGCAAACATAACACCTCCAGAAACTTTCTCCACTTCTCTACTCTTGTTTCCCAGTACATCATATGCAAGTCAAGATTTTACAGAGCATGTCTGTATAAGAACTCCTTTAAGGACATATATGTGCTATTCTCTGGTTCCCTGGGCTGCAGGAGCAGTTAGGTAATATTAAGTTTCCCTGTGGGTTGTTCTCAGTTGAGGGAAGGAGCTACAGAAGCCAGACATCAGTTACATGTAGGAATTAAGGACGTGACCCAAAATGAACCCCATTCATTTTCTCAGCAACTCAAATGTCATCAGGTTTAAAAATCGATGTGTAGCACTGAATTATGAACAGTTTTCAGCCTGAAAGCTTGAGAAATATTGCTGTGGCTCCTGAGCAGTTGGTACCACAATATTAATGTGAGCTGTGAACCTCATTAGAGCTAAACATGCAGTGGAAAATCAGCAAAAGCAAGGTTAAAGTATTGCCTGCTGCCTGTCAGAAAGAATGGGGTGGTTTGCTTCAAATTTCAGATTTTATATTCTCTAGGAAGGTTAAAAAATACAATCACAGATTAAACTAACAAACTGAAAGCTAAAAAGCTGTGTGCAAAGTAGGGTATCCTTTTTTTCTCCACAAGGACAAAGTATTTACAAGCCCTGTGAGGAGAGGCTGAGGGAGCTGGGGGTGTTTAGCCTGGAGAAGAGGAGGCTCAGGGCAGACCTCATTGCTGTCTACAACTCCCTGAAGGGAGGTTGTAGCCAGGTGGGGGCTGGGCTCTTCTCCCAGGCAACCAGTGACAGGACAAGAGGACACAGTCTCAAGCTGCACCAGGGGAGGTTTAGGCTGGATGTGAGGAAGAAATTCTTCCCTGAAAGAGAGATTGGCCATTGGAATGTGCTTCCCAGGGAGGTGGTGGAGTCACCATCCCTGGAAGTGTTTAAGAACAGACTGGATGAGGCACTTAGTGCCATGGTTTAGTTGATTAGATGGTGTTGGGTGATAGCTTGGACTTGATGATCTTGAAGGGCTTTTCCAACCTGGTTAATTCTGTGAAATACACTACTGTGAAATATTTATATAACTGAATTGGACTTTTCTCTTCTCTTGATAATCTCCTCTTCTTAAACATCAGTTAAATAACTTCTGCTTTTCACCCCCCCATTCAGACTTCTACCTACACCCCAGTTACATTTTCTTTCTCTTTCAGCCAGCCCTCCCCCATCTCAAGCACATGTGTGTATAGCCCCTCTGTTACGGAACACAGACATCATGCCTCTCCACCCCCTTCTACCAGAGAAGAGGAGCTTCTTGTCTAACACACTTAATAACAGAGAAGTGAATGACAAGCCATTGTTGTGCTCAGCCCTTTCAGTTGCTGGGGGACAGTGGGAGAGGCACAACTACTGGCACAACATAGCACAAGTCCTTCCAGCTGTGGGGTGGACTCTGCTGCCTTGTGAGAACAAAGGTGTAAGGACCACGCAACTGTACATCTCTCAGCCCATGAATACCTTAGGCTGTTACAAGCAAAGAGGATAGGAGGAAATCTGCTTATAAATGGCAGCTTGTTTCCTTACCACTGCCCACAATAAGCATATTTGTAGCTCAGTGGTGTAAGAAAACGTGGGTGTGCAAGAAAAGCCTGTTTGTGTCTCAAGAATGGGGGACAAAGGGTGAAATTCAGCTCGACACTGAACACCTGGTGGACTCAATGGAGTTGTTTCTTCTTTGGGCTGTTATTCAAGGCCAGTTGTCTTGTCTTTACTTCCAGATTTCTACTGTGGAGCAGCTGGCAGAGGGCATGGCGGTGGCACAGGACCTGCTGAAGCAGGAAGGGACACTCCTGGGACCCAATGGCATCTTTCTGCATGGTACCCCCACCGTGCAAGGGCTCCTTTCCTCTGAGGACAGTTTGACTCAGAAGCTACTAAATACCACCTGGTGGTTCATGTACAAGGAAGGGAAGTCCAGTTTTCTGCAGCCACCCAGTGCCTTTGCAGGGTTTGGTCCAGGACGTGTTTGGGCCTTCCAGGAAACAAATGAGTAAAAAGTCCTTTATTTGGATCAAACTGTCACCTACTCCACTTTATGTGCCCAAGCTCCCTCTGTCTGCTCTGGAGAGCAGCCCTGTGGAGAAGGACCTGGGAGTCCTGGTGGATAACAAGTTCCCAAAGGGACTGCAATGTGCCCCTGTGGCCAAAAAAGCCAGTGGGATCCTGGGGTGCATCAGGAGGAGTGAGTCCAGCAGATTCTGGGAGGTTCTCCTCCCCCTCTACTCTGCCCTGGTGAAACCTCACCTGGAATATTGCATCCAGTTCTGGGCTCCCCGGTTCAAAAGGGACAGGGATCTGCTGGAGAGAGTCCAACAGAGAGCTACCAGAGGGATGGACTGGAGCATGTGCCCTCTGAGGAGTGGCTGAGAGCCCTGGAGCTCTTTAATCTGGAGAAGAGAAGACTGAGAGGGAATTTAACAGATGTTTATAAATATCTGAGGGCTGAGTGTCAAGAGGGAGGGGAGAGGCTCTGCTCACTTGCACTCTGTGATAGGACAAGGGGTAATGGACATAAACTACAGCACAGCAGGTTCCAGCTCAACATGAGGAGGAACTTCTTCACTGGGAGGAGCACAGAGCACTGGAACAGGCTGCCCAGGGAGGTTGTGGAGTCTCCTTCTCTGGAGACTTTCCAGCCCCATCTGGATGTGTTCCTGTGTGACCTGTGCTAGATCCTATGATCCTGCTCTGGCAGGGGGGTTGGACTTGATGATCTTCAAAGGTTCCTTTCAACCCGTAACATCCTGTGTGATCCTATGATAAGAGTACTAGAAAATTATTTCCCCACTGAAAGGTAACTACCTCAATCTCATGACAATCAGCCTTGAATTGCTGAGTGCAATTGCAATTTGTTGAGATGAGCTTCAGTGCTTATTTTGCTTAAGGAGAATGACACCTTTGGAAACCCCCTAACATCCTGTGATCCTGTTGTTGGAGCCCTGTCCCCATGCCCTGTTACAGTGGAGGTCCTGCATCCCTGCAACTGGAGGCAGTGCCACCTGATGACCTGTTTGCAGTTCACAGAGAGCAGTCCTTGTAACAGTGCTCTGTGTGACCCTGTGCAATTCAGGCTGATCCTGCCTTGCACCACACAGACTCTGCCTCCTTCGTTACCTGCCCACGTACTTGAATGCTGCACATTCAAGCATCCAGGAGCCACCAGAGGAGACAAGACAACATGTTCAGGTAGCTTTTGTAGTTTGCTCTTTGAAACACCAATCTCAACATTAATGGAGCCAATAAGGTGTCTCTCTTTTCTTTCTTTTTCTTTCTTTCTTTCTTTCTTTCTTTCTTTCTTTCTTTCTTTCTTTCTTTCTTTCTTTCTTTCTTTTTCTTTCTTTTCTTTCTTTCGTTCTTTCTCTCTTTCTTTCTCTCTTTCTTTCTTTTTCTTTCTTTCTTTTCTTTCTTTCTTCTTTCTTCTTTCTTTCTTTCTTTTTCTTTCTTACTTTCTTTCTTCCTTCCTTCCTTTCTTTTCTCTTTCTTTCTTTCTCTTTTTTTCTCTCTCTCTTTCTTTCTTTTTCTTTTTTTTCTTTCATTCTTTCTTTCTCTTTCTTTTTCTTTCTTTCTTTCTTCCTTCCTTTTTCTTTCTTTCTTCCTTTCTTCCTTTCTTCCTTCCTTTCTTTCTTTCCTTTCTTTCTTTCTTCCTTTCTTTCTTTTCTTTCTTTATCTTTCTTTCTCTTTCTTTCCTTTTCTTTCTTCCTTTCTTCTCTTTCTTTCTTTTCTTTCTTTTTCTTCTTTCTTTCTTTCATTCTTTCTTTCTCTTTCTTTCTTTTTCTTTCTTTCCTTTCTTCCTTCTTTCTTTTCTTTCTTTCTTTCTTTTCTTTCTTCCTTTCTTTTCTTTTCTTTCTTTTTCTTTCTTTCTTTCTCTTTATTTCTTTCTTATTCTTTCTTCCTTTCTTTCTCTTTTTCTTTTCTTCCTTTCTTTCTTCTTTCTTTTTCTTTCTTCTTCTTTCCTTTCTTTCTTTTTCTCTTTCTCTTTCTTTCTTTCTTTCTTTCTTTCTTTTCTTTCTTTCTTTTCTTTCTTTCTTTTCTTTCTTTCTTTCTTTCTTTTCTTTTTCTTTCTTTCTTTCTTTTCTTTCTTTCTCTTTTCTTTCTTTCTTTTTCTTTCTTTCTTTTCTTTCTTTTCTTTCTTTTCTTTCTTTCTTTCTTTCTTTCTTTTTCTTTCTTTTCTTTCTTCCTTCCTTCCTTTCTTTTCTCTTTCTTTCTTTCTCTTTTTTCTCTCTCTCTTTCTTTCTTTTTCTTTTTTTTTCTTTCTTTCTTCTTTCTTTCTCTTTCTTTTTCTTTCTTTCTTTCTTCTTTCCTTTTTCTTTCTTTCTTCCTTTCTTCCTTTCTTTCCTTCCTTTCTTTCTTTCCTTTCTTTCTTTCTTCCTTTCTTTCTTTTCTTTCTTTATCTTTCTTTCTCTTTCTTTCCTTTTCTTTCTTCCTTTCTTCTCTTTCTTTCTTTTCTTTCTTTTTCTTTTTTCTTTCTTTCTTTCATTTTTTCTTTCTCTTTCTTTCTTTTTCTTTCTTCCTTTCTTCCTTCCTTTCTTTTTCTTCTTTCTTTCTTCCTTTCTTCCTTCCTTTCTTTCTTTCCTTTCTTTCTTTCTTCCTTTCTTTCTTTTCTTTCTTTATCTTTCTTTCTTTCTCTTTATTTCTTTCTTATTCTTTCTTCCTTTCTTCTCTTTTTCTTTCTTCCTTTCTTCTCTTTCTTTTTCTTTCTTCCTTCCTTTCTTTCTTTTCTCTTTCTCTTTCTTTCTTTCTTTCTTTCTTTCTTTCTTTCTTTCTTTCTTTCTTTCTTTCTTTCTTTCTTTCTCTCTCTTTTTCTTTCTCTCTTTCTTTCTCCCACTTCTGTGGGGGAGGCCTTTGGTGTGCACAATACACTAAGGAGCAAATCATAGAATCATAGAATTGTTAGGGTTGGAAGGGACCTCAAGGATCAGCCAGTTCCAAACCCCTGCCATGGGTAGGGACACCTCACACTACAGCAGGTTGCTCACAGCCACATCCAGCCTGGCTGCAAAAACCTCCAGGGATGAGGCTTCCACCACCTCCCTCAGCAACCTCTTCCAGTGTCTCACCACCCTCATGGGGAAGAATTTCTTCCTCACATCCAATCTGAATCTACCCATTTCCGTGTTTTTTTCATTCCCCCTAGTCCTATCATTACCTGACAGCCTAACAATTCCCTCCCCAGCTTCGATTAGTTTGAGCTCCCTCTGTAAGAGACTAAATCTTGTCTCTCTTGATGTAAATCAACAAAGATAAAACCACCTTTGCTCCTTGCCCAGGCAACAGATACCCAGGGAAGGGATGGTGAGAAGACCCTCTGGAATGTCCAACAAAAGATAAGATTATGGTGGACCACCTGCCTGATTGGTCAGCTCTGCCCACTGATAGCATACCTGGCAGTGGCATATGCACTGATGAGACTGTGGTGAGGGCCAGGAGGAGCTGCCATTAACTGAATAAAAGACACTGAGCCTAAGCAACTCAGGGGAGTTAGTCCTATTCCTTTCCACCTCCCAGCACAGATTTCGCTCTGCTCTTGGCATTGGTCCCGGTTTCTAGAGTTAATTTTGAAAGCGTTACTGGGAGTTATCTCACATCAACCTTGCTGCTTCTCAGCTGCCACACTTCTGATGGGTGAGGGCTGCCCCCAGGAATTAACACCATTTGCACAGAGGAGGTGTGGGCAGCGCGTTTGCAGCTCGTCAAGCTGCAGGATTGCATCTGAGCGGTGACACTCTCCAGGGGCACACACTTTTTGCTCCTCCTCCTGTAAAGGATGTCACCACCTCTCTGCAACACTCACACCACAGCATTTTGCTTCCCTCTGGCTTGGGATTTCACCCCACGCACACACCCTCCCCCCCGAGTTTCCCAACAGCATCAAGACAGACAGCAAAATAACCTTTACAAGGAGGAGGAAAAAAAAATGACAGGCAATTAGTATCTGAGAAGGGAAAACATGGAAGCTATTGGTGTTTCTTTCTTGTTGTGCTTAATAGATTAACTGTGCCTGTAATTTGGTAAAAGGCTGTTTGTGGAGGGCATGTGAGAAGGAACAGATGCAGTGAATGATGGGTTTAAATTCTCTCATTTTATTCAGTTACTGAGACGTTGAAAGAGATTTTCCCTCAGACCTTCATGGGTTTGGTTCCTGCTTTCTGGTGTTTTCTCATCCTTCAGGCTGTAGTCGTGCTGCTGTGCAGATTTTGGTGGAAAAAATCCTCATTTTTATTGCTTTTTTACAGTACAGGGACTTTTTAGGGTGTCAGGTAGTGATAGGACTAGGGGGAATAGGAAAAAAAACTAGAAATGTGTAGATTCAGATTGGATGTGAGGAACAAATTCTTCCCCATGAGGGTGGTGAAACACTGGAAAAGGTTGCCCAGGGAGGTGGTGGAAGCCTCATCCCTGGAGGTTTTGAAGGCCAGGCTGGATTTGGCTCTGAACAACCTGCTGTAGTGTGAGGTGTCCCTGGCCATGGCAGGGGGGTTGGAACTGGCTGATCCTTGAGGTCCCTTCCAACCCTAACAATTCTGTGATTGATTCTATGATACTTCATATGGAGGTCCCTTTTCCTGTAGTGCTTTGTCACAAACTGGGGGCAGATGTAGATTTTTTTCAGGCTGGCTTGTACTTCTGTCAGTGCCTCCAGAACATTTAGCAACTGACTTCAGATCAGTAAGCATCAAAATTTCAACTTTTCTTGAAACCTTGATGCCTTTGAGACCAATGGAAATCCCCTCTTTCAGCAGGGCCAAGGTTTGGTCCTTAGATGCTTTTTGTCTATCAGAAATTATGAGCTTGGCTGTTGGCAGTCCGGGTTCTTGTGGTGTGCATTTTATTTTATGAAGCTTTGCTCCTCTCAGAGATCAGAGAATCCTGTGGTAACCATTTCCATTGCAGTAGAATGACTCTTGTCCAAGCAGCCCATCAAGAGCCTTCATCTCCTGCTAAGTTCCCCCCAAATTTAAAGAGAGGAAGGTATCAGCATGTCTTGGGTGAGGTGTGAGAGCTATTTGGTGGGAAAAAAAAAGGTCTCAGCGTGGGAAGTACTGAGAGGTCCCAATGAGTAATTTGATCTTTGCACCAGAGCAGGAGATGAGGGAGAGAATCATTAGGAATGTGAGTAAGTGCCATTGGTTTAAGAAGTTATTACATGCTACTTGAGCACTGTGAGAAGGAGAGTGTCTCTGCTTGTCGGAGAAGGGAGATGCGGACACCAGATGGTTCATCAGCAAGTCTCATTTATTGGCACTTAGTGTTGAGGTTAAATACAATAGTTAATTAGCTCATACATATTGCAGAACTAAAGCTCATTATTGGTTACTGACTATCTGCATTCCTGGCATACTTCTGCATTCCTGTGGCTAAAGGTTAACTTTCTGTTCCGTTTCGACATCCTGTTTATCTCCATTCTTCTTAGCTTCTGTCTTTTCAAGGACAGTCTGTCCTTGGCGTTACCCTTGCCTTATTTCTCTCTCATCAGTAAGTTAATCTGACTATGGCCTTTTTCTGTAAGCCAATCCTGTATGACATCCTCCACACTTCCCCCGTTTTCTTTTGAATTTGAGTGAGAGCCCCAAGAAGATGTGCAGGCGTGGACCAAATCGTAAGGTCAATGGGTGAGGCAACGTCCCGCCGGGAGACAAATCCTGAATCCACGCATCGTAAAATGTCTTGTAAAACAGCCTCCTGTTCCGGTGTAACTGTAACGGGAGTAGTCGGATCAGTTCCCTTAAGCAATGGCCGAAGGGGATCTAACAATGAGTTAGGAATTCCAATGACAGGCTTCAACCATTGTAAGTCCCCCAAAAAACGCTGAGCTTCATTGAGATTGGTAAGTTTTGTTGCCAGCTGCAGTTTCTGTGGGCGTATACTCTGATTAGTAATGGACCAACCTAAATATTTCCATGGAGACGAGCGCTGAATCTTCTCTTGTGCAATCACAAGAGACGACTGTGCCAGGGTGGATTGAATCTGCCGCAACTGTTGTTCAGTAAACTGTTCTGCTTCAATTGTTAAAGGTGGAAAAGGAGTATGTGCCATAATCTGTATTTCTCCCTAAAGTCCGCATCAATCACACCAGCAGCACAAAAGTCCCATGATTGAGTGGACGATCGCGAGCACAACCCTCCATAGCACTGTCCCTTTATCTGTATAGTCCATAAAGTCCTGTAGGAATTTTTGTAGGTCGTGTTGTTGCCAATGTGACTCTTACTGCTGCTGCCAGGTCGAGTCCCAAGCTCCCTGCTGTTGCAGGTTGAAGACAGGAGGTGGCACTGATGTTACGGCAGCTACTTGTGTCCGGGCGCGGCTGCCTTTCGCGCTGCGCTGGGCGTTTCCCGACCGGCGGCGGCATGCAGAGGAGTTGTGACTATCGCTTCTACAGTTTTGACACCAGACGCCTGTTGCTTGACATTCTCTCCTAATGTGACCTCCTCCTCCGCAACGATAACATCTCAAAGAAGCTTGACGCCGATCGGTGGAGGTTGCTGGAGCCACCGTAGAAGCTCGGAGCGGCGCAAGAGCAGCAAGTACTTGATTTTGTGTCAATTCTGCCTGTTTCTGCAAACCTACTCCTAACTCTTTAATAGCATTGACTAGAAAGGCCTGTTGCCCCGAGGGTTGCAATGCCATTCTCTCTAGTGCCTCCTCTATAGACCAATTCGCTCCTAAAGTTGCTAATACCCTTTTTGTGACCTCATTGCTGTTCTGTAAGGCGCACTGTTTTAGCAGAGCACCCCTCATGTAGTCCGGTACTCCGGCTTTCTCTATTGCTGCAGCGGCTTTGTCTATAAAGCTTCCAAATGACTCATCCCTTCCTTGTTTAATTCCCATGTACATAGGTACTCCCGTACTATCTTTCACCTGATCCATAGCCAACCTTACTAGTCGCATAGCTTCCCTTACTTTCTCTGGACCCATTATCATTTGAGCTTCTGTCCTGCGATAAAGCCCTATTCCCATTAATTCATCCAGCGTAATTCCCTGAAGCGGATCTCCCGGCCCCCTTTGCACACTTATAGATTCCTGCACCCGTGCCTGCCAATGAGCATTGAATAACAGCTGTTGATGTTGTGTAAACATTAATTTTGCTATACTCCGTAGATCATTAGGCACAAGCAGCTGTGTATCAAACAAATAATCTAACATCTGCTTAACAGGTTCACTCTTAAATCCGAACTGACTCACTGTCTGTCTCAACTGTGCTAGTAGTTTCCAATCTAATGGTGTATAAGTACCCACTTGCTGTACTTGTCCATTCTGATCTACTTGCTGGTCATAAAATACGGGAAATGCCCATTCTTTCGCCGCCTCCACCTGCACCTCATCTCCATTCTCCAACCCATTCTTTGCCAAGGCATTCCATGCTTCCCGCCTCTGCTTTACCATCTCCTCCCACAGGTCACTAAGTGCCCCAGGGACAGGTTCTGGCTCCTGCAGTGGTTGAGAAGCACCAATCTCAGTGGCCTTGTGGGCTGTGTTAGCGCTAATGGGTTCAGAAGATACAGGAGATTCTGATACCTCTTCTAAGGAAGGTGCAGTGGGCTCGGCAGAGCTGGTTGTGGCACCCGTACCTCCAGCAAGGGGTATTACCACCCGCGTCACACTCGGTGCACGGGGCTCATCCTCTGATCCATACTGTGCATTCTTTTTATACGCCTCTGCTGCCTCTTTAGCTGCCCTTCTCTCTGATTCTTGTTTTAACAACTCATTATGCACTACTCTCCAGATTTTCCCTAACTTTTTTGCCGTCTTATCATCCTCCAGGACCGCACTCCATAACTCATCTCCTAACTTTCTCCATTCTGTGATTTCATGAATTGTATGTGGATTCCCAAAACAACCTTTTGCATGACCCCATGCTAACAATCCCGTGAGGTCTTTTCTTACATCTATCTCCTTCACCCCCCTCCTTTCTAGGTGGGTCATAAATAAATCATATGCTGCTTGCCTGTCCATTTTTGTCGTCAGCGCTGTTGCAACTCTCCGGCTCCGGCAGCACGTATGGCCCAGGACCACCGCTGTAGCTCCTGAGGGTGCCTTCCCTCCTTCGTTTGGCACCGGCCCGGTTGCGTCGGGTCCCAACCCAACTTCACCGACCGTGGCGCGTCCTCCCCCGTTTTCTTTTAGCGAGACGCAGAGGATTCGGACGTCGGGGTCACCATTTGTCGGAGAAGGGAGATGCGGACACCAGATGGTTCATCAGCAAGTCTCATTTATTGGCACTTAGTGTTGAGGTTAAATACAATAGTTAATTAGCTCATACATATTGCAGAATTAAAGCTCATTATTGGTTACTGACTATCTGCATTCCTGGCATACTTCTGCATTCCTGTGGCTAAAAGCTAACTTTCTGTTCCGTTTCGACATCCTGTTTATCTCCATTCTTCTTAGCTTCTGTCTTTTCAAGGACAGTCTGTCCTTGGCGTTACCCTTGCCTTATTTCTCTCTCATCAGTAAGTTAATCTGACTATGGCCTTTTTCTGTAAGCCAATCCTGTATGACATCCTCCACATCTGCTTTCCATGCACACATGCAGAATTGCTTGTGGGGGTCCCCACGAGGCCATGTCTCTGTTTGCTCAGTGCTGTGGTCAGTGAGCAGGAGATGGGTATTCCACTCCTGGGCTGAGAAGGACCCTTGGAAGCCAGCTGGGAAAGAAAAAACTCATCCAAGCTACTTTATCCTGCCCTCATTTTAGCTTTGTGGTTGATGTGGGTGAGGCTGGCTTTCTGGAGCCTGGCAGTAGCATTGTAGGGGTTGTGACAAACACTTCTGGTAAATGACCAGTAGCTCCTTTTCTCTTTGAATGCCTTGTTAGACAGATCCTGGTCTAAAACCAGCCCTCCACAATGCTCTCAGAGGGCCAGGGACCTGGGAGGGCTGGGACAGGACCTAGGGGTCACAGCCCACCCACCTGCCACAAGCATGGCTGCAATCCAGAGCTAGGAGGTAGTATTTGTGCTTATGGCTGAGCCAGCTCCACTTGGCTAACCAGGCTACAAGCATCAGGGCAGTGTCAAGTCCCTTTGTGTTTTGCAGAAAAGGGAGAGTTGTGGGGTTTAGCCCTTCCTAGCCAGGGAGAAAAAAAATGAAGAGGCAAGAGGAGCCTGAGAAATGAGCTCTTTAGCTGTACCAGAGAGACTGAAAGCTTTTACATCCTCCTGATCCAAAGGATCTGTGAAACTGGAGACTCCCAGGCATGGAAACCAAGCAGCAATGGCCCAGTATAGCTGCTTGACTCCTAGGGAATCTGTATTTCTTGTCAGGGGACTGAAAGGTAGGAGAGTTCAACTGCTTTCTAGCTTCAGTTTATGTTCGTCCTATGTGTCATGGTGGGCTCTCTCCTCTGCATCAAGTTAAGGAGAGCCAAGATCCCAACTAAACCAGCCAGAACAGAGCACCTGCCTGCAAAACAGTGTGTCTCAGGTTTCTTCCACCTCACTTTCCCTCATCTCCTGCATTCCAGCACCATACTTTCAAGGCCCCATCCAGTGAGGGTCATCAGCATGGGCACACTGAGGGTCAACATGGTTCCATCCAAGAGTGAGCTCACCTAGATTTCCTCAGGAGCAAAGGTGGTCCTCAAAGACCTTTTGCCAACCTATTTTCTTTCCATTATAGATCGCCTGAGCTGCTAGTATAGGCCCTGGTTATTTCCATCCCATTTGAGATTCTCTTCCTCTGGCTTGTGGGGTCTGTGGCACCATCTCGCAGTATCACAGTCTCACAGTATATCAGAGGCTGGAAGAGAGCTCAAGAGATCATCCAGTCCAACCCCCCTGCCAGAGCAGGATCACTAAGAGGAGTCTGCACAGGAATGCATCCAGGTGGGGTTTGGAAAGTCTCCAGAGAAGGAGACTCCACAACCTCTCTGGGCAGCCTCTTCCAGGGCTTCCTCACCCTCACTGTAAAGAAGTTTCTCCTCATGTTGAGTTGAAATCTTCTATGCTCAAATTTGAACCTGCTGTTCCTTGGCTTATCACTGTGAACCACAAAAAGAGCCTGGCCCCCTCCACTTGACACCCACCCCTCAGCTACTGATAAACATTGATCAGATCCTCTCTCAGCCTTCTCTTCTCCAGAGTAAACAGCCCCAGGGCTCTCAGGCTCTCTTCACAGGGGAGATGCTCAAGTCCCCTAAGCATCCTCCTGGCTCTCTGTTGCACTCTCTCCAGCAGGTCTCTGTCTCTCTTGCCCTGGGGAGCCCCAAACTGGACACAGGATTGCAGCTGTGGTCTGAGCAGGGCAGAGTAGAGAGGTAGAAGAACTTCCCTAGCCCTGCTGGACACACCTTTCTTGATGCACTCCAGGATCCCATTGGCTCTCTTGGCCACAAGGGCACATTGCTGTCCCATGCAGAACTTGCTGTCCACCAGCACTCCAAGGTCCTTCTCTGTGGAGCTGTTTTTGCCGCAGGGCAGCTCCTAACCTGCACTGGTGCCTGTGTATCACTGCTGTTGTGCCCTGACCAGAACTTCTGCAATTGTGCAGTTATGAGCAGAGTGTGTTCTGCTCATGTAAACACTTAATTAGCTTGGTCTCTGCACTGGGACCTCCAAAGATATTCCAGATGTGAGGGAAAGTGGGCAAGAGGCAGGAGGTGAAGTCAGGTTTGGGAAGAAGGGATGAGGGCACAGCCGTGGGAGTTTGGCAGTGCCAGGGAAGGGTGGAGAGGAGTTAAGGAGTGCAGGATAACGAGGCTTTCCCTCTGCTTTGGTGTCTGAACCAAGCATGCTACAGTTTATGCTGGTGGGGTAATGTCAGTTCATTAACAAGGTCTGATGATTGGACCATTCTGCCTGCAGGTAGACTTACAGATGCCTTCTGGGGTGTTCTTCCCACATAGCTGAAGAGACAGAAAAGCCCTAACAATAAAGGAGTATTTACACAGTCAGATGTGCCTGCTGATGGTTCCCTAATCAGGTTCTGGCACTCTGAACATTGGTGTGATAGTGATATTTCTGGACAGGAATCAGTTTCATTTTGGGGAAAGAGTGCTGCCAGAGGAGGAAGAATAGCTACAAAAAGGGAAAATATGACAGAGGGGCGGGGAAAAGAGAAGGAAAATGTGAAGTGTATTACCACAGTAGCTAACGGCTTTATCACATATGCTGGTAAAAAGAGTTTAAAAAGCAAAGCAGTCCCACTACTGGTGTGATCCAGTCCCACTACTGGTGTGATCCAGTCCCCTGGTTAAGCTAGGATGAGGCTGAAGACTGAAAACAGCACGAAGCTGTTTTGTCCCAGACCTCTGTTTTGTCTTTGCACCCCATGTCAGGTCACACCACATAACCCAGCAGAAGCATCATGCCCATGCCATGTCCTTCCTCTCTGACTGTCCCTTCTTACTCTTTCATTTGCATTACCTTCTCCAATCACAGAATGTTAGGGGTTGAAAGGGACCTCCAGAGATCATCAGGTCCAACCCCCCTGCCAAACCTGGATCACTTAGGGCAGGTCACACAGGAACACATCCAGGATGGCTTTGAAAGTCTCCAGAGAAGGAGACTCCACAACCTCCCTGGGCAGCCTGTTCCAGTGCTCTCTCACCCTCACTGGAAAGAAGTTTTTCCTCATGTTGAGGTGGAATTTCTTGTGTTCTAGCTTATAGCCATTATTCCTTGTCCTATTGCTGGATGCCACTGAAAAGAGTCTGTCCCCTTCCTCTTGACACCCACCCCTGAGATATTGATAGGCATTGATCAGATCCCCTCTCAGCCTTCTCTTCTCCAGACTAAACAGCCCCAGGGCTCTCAGGCTTTCTTCATAGGAGAGATGTTCACACCCCTTAATCATCCTCGTAGCTCTTGGTCTTCTCAACCCCCAAGAACCCTTTTCATCCCAACTCAGGAATAGAAACCTACATTCATAAACAAAGACACAATGTACTTAAATAAATAATATTGGTACATTTTAAAAGAAAATTCCAGATGTTGGTCTTGCTCCTCCTGTCCATATGTTACCTAAACCCTGTGTGAATCACATGCAGCACAAAAGGAACCCCTGTCTGGTTTTCCTTCATAATAGAAGATTTATGAGAGGGAAAAACATAAGCCTAAAAATCCTTCTAGATAATGTCATGTAAGTATTTAGCTCAGAAAACCAGCAAAGGTACCTTTCCAAGCAAATGCAAATGGGCTTGGGGGAGAAATCCTGCAGGAGGCTGGCACGTTGGCTCAGGCCAATGAAATGCAAAGTATTGCCATAATACCTGCCTTATAAAAATGCATGCACTTCCTCAGCTGTGTGTATTTAAACCTTTTAGCAGTTCTAAATGAGCTTTCAGAAGGGAGCTGCTGGAGCAATCAGCTTCTGTGCGGCAGGCAACATTTAAATATTAAAAAACGTAAATTAGCTAAGCTGCTTAATTACGATTCTCCAAATATTGCAAAAGTGCAAGGAGGGCTATTAGCTGCTTTGAAATTCAGATATCAGTGCCTCCCACTCAGAGAACATCTAGTTCAATAGCAGAGATGAAGTTACAGAACAGTCTCCTGAGCCAGCCAAAACAATATCTGCTTACCAGAATTAAAAGCCCTAAATTTCAGATGCCATTCAGATGTGTTAAAACTACACAAAAGGCTTTCAGAAAGCCTTCTTTGGGGGGGGGGATTTGTTTTTTTTTTTCCCCCAGATCAGAGCATACCACTTAGTGGAAATAAAGATGTTTTCCAGGAAACATAATTTCTGTTGAAACACAGGCAGATTTCTACCAGGAAAATAATCTACGTGGTTTCTTCTTAGCTCCCTATGCCCATGTCTAAGGATGGTCTGATGTGGGGAGCTGTGGTTGGCCATGCCAGGAGCTGGGCATGCTGGATCCTACCTCCACAACCTCCTGTGCCCATGAAGAACTTCACTGAGCACACAGACAAGTAGTTGTATCAGGTTTATCCACAGCTAAAAACATGCAGCAGGGAGCATAGGAGTTGCTTCTGCAGTTGCTTCTGTCCCAGCTTCTTCATAAAACATCTCATAACATCCTCATAGAAAAGCTCAGGAGATGTGGCACAGCTGGCTGGTCAGTGAGGGGGATTGCAAACTGGCTCCACAACAGAGTTCAGAGGGTTGTCATCAGTGGCACAGAGTCAACTTGGAGGCCTGTGGCCAGTGGTGTCCCCCAGGGATCAGTACTGGGTCCAGTTTTGTTCAATATCTTTATCAATGACCTGGCTGAGGGCATTGAGAGGACCCTCAGCAAGTTCTGATGATACAAAACTGGGGGGTGGCTGACACCTGTCAGGCTGTGCTGCCATCCAGTGTGACCTGGACAGGCTGAGAGCTGGCTGCAGGCAAACCTCAGGAAGGTCAAGAAGGACAAGGGCAGGGTCCTGCATCTGGGGAGGAATAACAACAGGCACCAGGACAGGTTAGAGGCTGCCCTGCTGGAAAGCAGCTCCACAGAGAAAGACCTTGGAGTGCTGGTGGACAGCAAGTTCTGCATGGGACAGCAATGTGCCCTTGTGGCCAAGAGAGCCAATGGGATCCTGGGGTGCATCAGGAAAGGTGTCCAGCAGGGCTAGGGAAGTTCTTCTGCCTCTCTACTCTGCCCTGCTCAGACCACAGCTGCAATCCTGTGTCCAGTTTGGGGCTCCCCAGGTCAAGAGAGACAGAGACCTGCTGGAGAGAGTGCAACAGAGAGCCAGGAGGATGCTTAGGGGACTTGAGCATCTCCCCTGTGAAGAGAGCCTGAGAGCCCTGGGGCTGTTTAGTCTGGAGAAGAGAAGGCTGAGAGGGGATCTGATCAATGTCTCTCAAGAGCTGAGGGGTGGGTGTCAAGGGGAGGGGGCCAGGCTCTTTTGGGTGGTGCACAGTGATAAGACAAGGAACAATGGAGACAAACTTGAACAGAGAAGATTTCAACTCAACATGAGGAGAAACTTCTTTCCAGTGAGGGTGACAGAGCCCTGGAACAGGCTGCCCAGGGGGGTTGTGGAGTCTCCTTCTCTGGAGACTTTCCAAACCCACCTGGATGCATTCCTGTGCAGACTCCCCTGGGTGATCCTGCTCTGGCAGGGGGTTGGACCTGATCTCTTGAGCTCTCTTCCAGTCTCTGATATACTGCGAGACTGTGATATCCAGGGGGGACCTTAGAGCTGCCTTCCAATAGCTGAAGGGATCCTACAGGAAGGCTGCAGAGGAACTATTCTTAAGGGTGTTTAGTGATAGGACAAGAGGAAAGGTTTTAAGCAGAAGGAGAGTAGGTTTAGACTGGATCTTAGGAAGTTCTTCAGTATGAGGGTGGTGAGACTCTGGAACAGGCTGCCCAGGGAGGCTATGGATGCTTTCTCCCTAGAGATGTTCAAGGTCAGGCTGGATGAGGCCTTGAGCAGCTGAGTCTAGCTGAGAGGTGTCCCTGCCCATGGCAGGGAGGTTGGAGGCGATGATCTCTAAGATCCCTTCCAACCTGAGCCATTCTACAATCCTCTGACATTGTGTATTAGAAGCCCTCAAGGCTTCATGGTATCTTTTAACTTGTAAAGCCCTTGTTGGTTTAATCTGGAATGAACTGAGGGCAAACATCTCTCAAAAGTAAGTGAGAAAAGGAAAAGGTTTGCTCTGCTGGCTTTCAACTGCTTAGTAAGAACTGAACTCTATAAGACTTGTGTCACTCAAGCACACCAGGACAATGCTACCGTTAACATCTGAAAAGCCATGTAATACTTCAGAACAGCCAATGGAACAGCAGCTTTATTCAAGCCTGAGTAACCTTTCAGCTGAATTAATAACAAGCTAGTCACTCCAATTATCTCTTATTTATACTAGCTTGGTGGGGTGGGTTCCCAGTCTTGGAAGAACCCCTGGTCCTTGACATTGCACATAGTGGTGGAGTCACCATCCCTGGAAGTGTTAAAATAAGCCTGGATGAGGCACTTAGTGCCATGGTTTAGTTGATTAGATGGTGTTGGGTGATAGCTTGGACTTGATGATCTCAAAGGTGTTTTCCATCCTGGTTAATTCTGTGAAATACACTACTGTGAAATATTTATATAACTGAATTGGACTTTTCTCTTCTCTTGACAATCTCCACATCTTAACATCAGTTAAATAACTTCTGCTTTTCATCCCTCCATTCAGACTTCTACCTATTCCCCAGTTACATTTTCGTTTTCTGTCAGCCCTTCCCCATTTCAAGCACATGTGTCTATAGCCCGTCTGTGAAGGAACACAAAAGTTGTAAACTCTTTTGGACTGGGAGAAGCAAAGGAATCAGTATTGTCCCCTTTTCACAGACAGGGAAAGGGCAGTTATGGTATGAGACCGTTTTAATCAGAAAGTCTGTACCAGACCTAGAGGCAGATCAGTTTGCTTGAATCTTACTGTCTTAAACATCCCTCACCTCCACCTGTCTCCTAGACTGTACCTTGCTAATACATGGAAACAATGAACATACCTGAAAAATTCCATAGCAGTTTTGGTTTGCCTTAACAATGCTTTTCTCATGATATGTTTTTTATTGCTGTTCTAGGGCACTATAGAAAATGTTGGTTGCAAAATATCAGTTCTGAGACACTGATTTTCCTTCTTCTTTTTTTTTGTTTTTTTTTGTTTTTCAGATGCACCAGCTTTAATTTCACAGCATTTAGAATCAGGTTACTTAGTCACTAGAAGTGAGTTTAGTGCCTTTCAGATGCGTAGAAGTCATTTTAAAAGGCAAGGTATCATAGAATTGTTAGGGTTGGAAGGGACCTCAAAGATCATCCAGTTCCAACCCCCCTGCCATGGGCAGGGACACCTCATACTGGATCAGGTTGCCCGGAGCCACATCCAGATGGCCTTCAAAACCTCCAGGGGTGAGGCTTCCACCACCTCCCTGGGCAACCTCTTCCAGTGTCTCACCACCCTCATGGGGAAGAATTTCTTCCTAACATCCAATCTGAATCTACCCATTTCTAGTTTTGCTCCATTCCCCCTAGTCCTATCACTCCCTCACACCCTAAAAAGTCCCTCCCCAGCTTTCCTGTAGCTCCCTTCAGATGCTGCAAGGCCACAGTAAGGTCTCCTGGGAGCCTTCTCCTCTCCAGACTGAACAACCCCAACTCTCTCAGTCTGCCCTCATAGGAGAGGAGCTCCAGCTCTCTGCTCATCCTCATGGCCCTTCTCTGGACACCTTCCAGCGCTGCAGTAAAGTTCTAAAGGAATAGATTTAAAACGAAAGTAATCAGGCTCCATAAAAGCAAGGGCTGCAACAATCATGTCGATTTCTTTGCAGAAGAGATTTTATCCAGTCTTCTCCATCAGTTCCTTTTAAAGGATAAAGATGTTCTCTGCACTGACAGTTCTTCAGTGCCAAACTGCAGCAAGGAGGAGATACCAACAAGTTCTCGATATGCAGGAGCAGAATTAGTATGAAAGCATCCTCCACCCAGTGTCCAGTGAAGTCCTTAAGAAAAACTCATCACTTTATTTCTCCTCAAATGTGAGCATCCTAATGGTGCTCTTTGTGCCTTAAGATTCATCAGCAGGCATAAAAACTACAGACCCTTAACTGAGCCCATCAGTGGGAGGGAGAAATGCAGAGCTGGACACTCGATAGCTCTTTGAAGCAATCTGTGAGCACACAATCCTGCCAAACAGTGCTGGTTAACATTCTTATGGTTCTTCTTCCTTTCTCTCAACCAGTTTCTTTCACTGACTTGATTATCATTTATTTTTCTAGGACAGACAACTGAGCAGCTCCACAACTACTTGCCATATAATTCAAGTTTGTGATTCTTGGACAAGGATCTACTGGAGAGAGTCCAATGGAGAGCTACCACAATGATAAGGGACTGGAGCACTGCCCTATGAGGAGAGGCTGAGAGCCCTGGGGCTTTCTAGTCTGCAGAAGACTAAGAGGGGATTTAATAAATATTTATAAATATCTGAGGCCTGGGTGTCAAGAGGGAGGGTACAGGCTCTGCTCACTTGCACCCTGGGATAGGACAAGGGGCAATGGATATAAACTCCAGCACAGGAGGTTCCACCTCAACATGAGGAGGAACTTCTTCTTTGTGAGGGTCACAGAGCACTGGAACAGGCTGCCCAGAGAGGTTGTGGAGTCTTCTTCTCTGGAGATTTCCAAGACCCATCTGGATGTGTTCCTGTGCAACCTCTGCTAGATTCTATGATCCTGCTCTGGCAGGGGAGTTGGACTTGATGATCTTTGAAGGTCCCTTCCAACCCCTGACATCTTATGATCCTATGACCCCTGCAAGCTGGCTGCCTTATCTTGTTTGAGAGGAAGCCTGGAGGTTCCTATATTGAAACAAGAATGGAGCGGGAGTGCTGGGGGACTTCATCCTCACCAGCACTCTAGGGACTGAGGATCCCATGCCAGGCAGTGTAGCTGTGCAGTGCAGGTGAGCCAAAGTTTGCAGGTCTGGCATCATGGTGCAGACATGGATCAGCCCTACAGTGTGCAGAAGCTCTCTTCTCTCTCTGTTGGGACCTCATTGTCGTAAAAAATGGCCTCAATAAGGGATTAACTACTTCCAAATCATGTCAGCCCACTGCATGGACTGTGCAATAGGAGGGCTGGGCAGGGCCATAGAATCATAGAATCAGTCAGGGTTGGAAGGAACCACAAGGATCATCTAGTTCCAACCCCCCCTGCCATGGGCAGGGACACCTCACACTAGATCAGGCTGGCCAGAGTCAGGCTGCCATGTCAGGCAGTATGTCAGGTGTAGGCTGATATCAGGCTGACTGGGGGATCTCCAGTGGGATTTGGCAGGTTACTGTAGTTTAATGCCAGCGTGGAGATGCTTTGCAGGTTTGCAGCGAGGAGTCATACCTAAGAGCAATTACAGCACCTAGAGGCAATTTACAAGTTTTAAACTGCTCCTTGCAGTTTGGGAAGCCACAATTACAAAGCTCCTACGAGAGCTTTGTAATTCTTCTCCTTCTTCTCCAGAAGGAGAAGAAATCACCAGAAGGAAGTAATTTTTAATGAGCGTATGTTTTCAGTCCCATTTGCTGGGGGCACTGTTGAACAATGCTTTCTCATGAAATGTCAATAAGTGGTCAACATCCCTTGAGGAGCCAAGCCATGCAGTGTTATTGTGCTTTAACTTCCCAGCAGTGATTGCTAGACACTTCTTTGTGATGAAGCATTCTCCTTACCTATGAGCAGAAACTTCTTTCCAGTGATGGTGACGGAGCCCTGGAGCAGGCTGCCCAGAGAGGTTGTGGAGTCTCCTTCTCCAGAGACTTTCAAAACCCACCTGGATGCATTCCTGTGCAGACTCCCCTGGGTGATCCTGCTCTGGCAAGAAAGATCCCCTCAGTTCAAGAAAGACCTCTGGGAACTGCTTGAGAGAGTCCAGTTTCCTTGTGAGGCCAGGCTGAGGGAGCTGGGGCTCTGCAGCTTGGAGCAGAGCAGCCTGAGGGGTGCCCTCATTCCTGGGGATAAAGATGTGCAGGGCAGTGTGGGGAGGATGGAGCCAGGCTCTGCTCAGGGATGTCCAAGGACAGGACAAGGGGCAATGGGGGCAAGCTGGAGCAGAGGAGGTGCCACAGGAACAGAAGGGAAAAGTTTTTCCCTGTGAGTGTGCCAGAACCCTGGAGCAGGCTGCCCAGAGAGGTTGTGGAGTCTCCTCCTCTGGAGACATTCCCAACCCTCCTGGATGTGTTCCTGTGTGACCTGCTCTAGGTGATCCTGCTCTGGCAGGGGGTTTTGACTGGATGATCTCTGGAGGTCCCTTCCAATCTCTAACATTGCATGATTCTATGAATATATCCAAAGCTTCCTGGGAGCACTCCATAACAAAGGCAGCAATTATGAAAATAAATTACTAGATTATTAATCTGCTGCTGTGTCCTGAGGGAATTTCAGCCAGAATTCCACCCTTTTAAAAAAGAACAGCCAGGGCTTGTAGCAAGGCCTTGCAAAGTGAAGACTGAAAAAACAAGTGGTTGACTGTTACACATCACCTATAACCATATTTTATTGTACTTCACAGAATCATTGGATGGTTTAGGTTGGAAGGGATCTTAGAGATCATTTAGTCCAACTTCCCTGCCATGGGCAGGGATAGCTCTCAACTAGATTTGGTTGCTCAAGACTTCATCCAACCTGGCATTGATCACCTCCAGAGAGGAGGCAGATCACAACCTCCCTGGGCAACGTATTCCAGAGTCTTACCATCCTCGTACTGAAGAACTTCTTCCTAAGATCCAGTCTAACCCTGCTCCCCTTCAGCTTCAAACCATTCCCCCTTGTCCTACTACTAGATACCCTTATGAAAAGCCCCTCTCCAGCCTTCAGGTATTGGAAGGCAGTTCTAAGGTCCCCCAGAGTCTTCTCTTCTCCAGGCTGAAGAAGAGCTCCTGCAGCCTATCCTCATAACAGAGGTATTCCATCCCTTAGACCTTTATGGTCCTCCTCTGGACTCACTCCAACAGCTCTGTGTCTTTCTCTAGGATGGGGACCCCAGAACTGGATGCAGTACTTGGTTGTTGCAAATGCTCATTCAAGAGTAAAAAATAAAGTTTTCATTGACAGTTTGTGTGAGATTTAAATTTTTCAAAGCCTTTCACTTGTTTCTTCCACATAGTTGTGGTGCTGGGAGGTCAACAGAGCTTCCAGAAACCAGCAGGATCCAGACTGGTACATGGTACTGGGATGAGCTGAAAGAAGGGTGACATTAGGAAAGAGAGGAGCTGAAAAGAACACAAGGGGATGATGACAGCAACAGCAGTGCTGGATACTGCTTTGCCCACTGGAGCACCAGTCCTGAGGGCACTGCAATGGGAGTGCTGTGCTGGCCCTGACAGCTGTGGAAGAGCTGCAGGCACGCAGCAGCTCGCAGAGGTTCACAGCACCCTACAGCAGAAGTACCTCACGATAAAGCTCTGCTTGTTCACATGGCAACAGGGCCTGGTAGCATTTTTTTTTTTTTTTGACCTTATGTGACACCTTGTTTAAATGTAGTGCTTGCTGAAAAGTACCTCTCTACCTGGGCTTTGCCTGGCTTTGCATGCTGTAAAGCCCACGTCAGGTGGATGTGAAAAGCTACTAGCTACACCACCAGTAGTCTACACTTTCTGAAGGAGGAAGAGCAGGCTGAGTACCTGACCTCATTCATCCTCCTGCTTGCCAGACCTTGCCTGTGCCTTGTGTCCAAGCAAATCAAAATTTCCTTTTCTGAGGGATTTCTGGGTTAGAACGTTTGTTGATTTCAGTATCTCATTGGCATTGTTGTATTACAGTGATGTTTTAATAATCATTGTTGATATTACCCAAAGAGTTTACAAGGCCTTTGGACACAATAATATGCAGCATTTGTATCACCATTCATTGATTAATTGACCACATGCATACACTAAAGAAATAATAAAAAAGCAGCTGTGTTTAAGGAGGTAATTTGCCAAATGCTGCATGTAAAATGCGAGGAAACAAATTTTTTGTTAGGGTTAGTTCAAGGCTGTTGGTTGGTTTAAGCTATCTGCTTGAATCCTGTATGCAGCTCACTTTTCTGTTCTGATGCACAACAGTCAGAAGCTCCTCTAGCTTCCATTTTTAAATAGTCTGGTATGGGCAGACACAGACTGATACCCCAGATCAGGCTGATGAACTCGAATGAACACATTTTCTCCATGAATGGGGATGGGGCAGGCACATTTGTTTCACCATGATGGGATTAAAAGGAGGTAGTGGCTTTACAAAGGAAGAATTGTCTAAGAGGGAGTTGTAATAGAAAGGGAGGAACCAGACAGTTCACCTTGCTAGTAAACTTTTTCTAACCACTTAAACATTTCTGAATTTTTGAGGCTAAAATACTGCTAAGCTTTGGACGAGCAAAGGTACCCCACATAATTAGCAAGGGTAAGGTAAACAGCTGCCTGCATTCATTCTGTAATTTATCAGCTTTTAAATCCCAAGCTCAGCATTGGGAAGCTGTTCACATTTCTGAATATGAAACTTAGGGAGGTGTAATTTCATTCTCAGCCTGCTTTCCAGCTGGCCTCCCTACTTCTGGGGCTGGGCAGTCAAGCAGCCCTTTCAGTGTCCCTGTTATTGCTGGTGGCTTTATGCCAACCACTTTTATAATCTTCATAATGCCATGATAAGACCTGCTTCAAGTTTGACTGTCTATGAGTCATTAGTCAAAAGCAAACATGCATTTGGCCCCTTGTGTTCAGAGGAAGAAGGAAATGCCAGGACAGTTGTTTTCTTTTTTTTTTTTCTTTTTTTTTTTTTTGTATGCTCCAACCACTGAAATGTGGAAGCAGGAAAAAATACCATGAACAAAGGAAAAAATCCATCCCAAGAAATTCCATCCTGAGAAACCCTTACAGAGTATTAAGGAATGCATTTTTCAGCTGGGACTTTGCCTTGCACAAGTGCAATGATTAAAGTTGCTCTCCAAGTTCTTCCCATTGGAGATGCTGTGAGGGTACCCACAGGAAACGTTTCATCCCCTTATATTTTCCTAAGACTTGTTAATATTTAATTTGGTGTTAGATGCATACATGGCAAAGCAGGGATTATTTCATCAGGACTGTCACTCACTAAAAGGTCCTCTGTAAATCATGGGAAGTCCATTTAATGCACCTTGGTGCTTCACAAATCAGTACAGCAGTGTGTGAGCCTAAAACAAGTTGTGGTTGAGCACCTGTGTCTGCTAAGACATGGCTAAGCTGTTACTAAAAACACAGAATTCAGAAACATGGCTTTGTCTCATGTTTGCATTCATGTTGAAGGAGGCTGAGGTAGTTCACAAGGAGGCTTTTATCTATCCAGTAATGGCTGAAGACAAAAAAAAAAAAAAACCACCACCAAAAAAATCTTTTAATTACATCCCAGTTACAGAAAACTATGAAAGCACCATTCATGATGCCCTGGAGACCACATATCTTCATGGTAGTTGTTCTGTCCAAACAAAATCATATAAAGGAAACTATTTACACTTTGTCTAAATATGCTCCCCTGAGGACTAACATTTACAGAGGATTTGGGAAAACTGGTTTCATATCAACACAGATTATTTAAATGAGAAACTGGACATTAGAGTACGGGGAAAAGGATCCCAGAAAAAAATAAGTCCAGTGGCTCTGTTTGCTAGGAGAGAGAAATACAGAATCAGGGATTCAGCCTGGAAACCTGACACTCAAAGCTGTGTTGCAACCACTGCTGGCCCTGGTGAAGATGCAGATGTGGCATAAACAAAGCTGGCTGGACCTGGGCAGAAAAAGGTGCATGGCTACCCTCTGAAGGTGGACAACTCTGGGCTTTTTGCAGTTTCTACTTTGATGGAATTTCCTCATTCCTTTGTCCAGAAGAAACAAAGACATTTTGAAGGGATATACCTGAAATGCCACTGCTCAGTATTACTTGACTGGCTGGCAGGAAGCTGCAGCAGCCTGCAGAGATGGGCATTTCTTTCATCACAGACAGTTTTAGTAACACACAAAGCTGTTTTTCAGAAGAGAGGGGGGAAAACTGATCGGTGTTACCTTTTATATTCTGTATTAGGTTTTTGCCTCCTGCCCTCTGGAGGGTTTTGTACCTTTTTTTTTTCAGTGGGAGGAGCTGCTGCAGGCAGGGCTCTGCTCTATAGGGGGGGAGCTTTTCCCATCATTTTCCATATTTAAAATATGTAGCTTTGCTGATGTGATTTTTTTGCTAAAGCTGGGGGAGGAGGGGGAGAGAGACAACCTCAACCTTTCAAGGAAAGAAGGCCAAGGGGAATTTTCTGGTGTGCTCCCAAGTCACTAATTAATGTCAGTTGATGGATCAGAAAAACGTGGCTGTCTGCTGACTCGTAAAGTGCCTTTGTAATAAAGCAGGCTCCTGTAGCTACAATTCACCATTACTAATGCATTACCAAGCCCTCTGTCAGTCCCACATCCAAATATAGGGCTGCCTTCTGCTTCCCCTTTGCTTGTCTGATCTCTTGGTCCCCCTGCTGACCTCTGTGGGCAGCCTTATGAAAACTGTTTCTACAAGATTCTGCTGCATCCTGTATGTAAATATCTACACATTCAAAGTGAATCATTAAGGACACTAGATTGCACTACATTCAGTCTATTTAACAAAATACTAGTCTCCATTTTTAAGATTGTATTATCCTGAGCATTGAAAACTGCAGGGGTTTTGCAAAGCAGTTTCAGGTCATGCTCGTGGCAAAGCACTCAGAGGCAGATGCTGAAGGCAGCCCTTGCCCCCTGCATGACTTCTTTCTGCCCAGAGAAGAAAGCAGTGGCACCGGTGGGGATATGCTGCTGCAAGGATCTGGCTGTGCCTGCTGTGAGACAATCTGCTCCTTAGGGTTATCTGTGAGGGAGCAGAACTAGAGAAAGGCAAAGCCAGATGGTAAATGGGTTGATGCTGTGCTGAGAGGGAGGCTGGGATACAGTGACCACCTGCTGAGGTCCCTTCCTTACCTGAATTAACCTATCATCCTCTAAGCCACACCAGGACCACTCAGGATCAGAAGCTCACACACCCACTTGGTTGAGTTGAGTATTTGGCTTTCTGGCTGTTTTCCAGCCTTGGCTTTTGGCCATACATTTACATCCATATAATCGTTTTGTGAGAGAAAATCTGCCCCCCTCTGCTGCAGCCACTCTTCTGAGGGCAGCTGCTGGATCCACACAGAGGCCAGGATTCCTTAGCTGAACAATTCCTTATCAGGCTGCCTAGAGCAAAAGAATAACATTCCATGGGTGCTAAGAACAACAGCCTCACATTGGCACCCTTGGATTGGAACATACACAGAATCACACACGCAGAATCAGCCAGGTTGGAAGAAACCTCTGAGATCATCAGACCCAACCCTATCTAATCAACCAGACCTTGGCACTAAGTGCCTCATTCAAACTTTTCTTAAACACCTCCAGGGACGTCGACCCCCCCACCTCCCTGGGCAGCACATTCCAATGGCCAATCTCTCTTTCTGGGAAGAACTTCTTTCTAAGATCAAGCCCAAACTTCCCCCTGCACAGCTTGAGACTGTGTCCTCTTGTTCTGTTGCTGGTTGCCAGGGTGAAGAGACCAACCTCTCCCTGGCTACAACCACCTCCTTGACACACTGGCATCTCTTACTGGGAAAAGATTTTAGCTTATCTGTGTGATTGGGTTCTACTGGTTAAGGGACTGATAACAGAGAGTATAAAAACAGCCACTCTGAGCAATGGTTACTTGGGTTAGGGACTTAGGTTAGGAACAGCTTGGGGGGTTAGGAACAGCTTGGGGGGTTGGGAACAGCTTGGGGGGTTGGGAACATCTTGGGGGGTCAGGGTTGCTAGGAACTTCTGCTTCTGTTAGTGAGCTACTTCTGGATAGGGCTTCAGTGTAGCGATGCTGCTAGGGATATGCTCAAGACTGCTGTTAGCTGTTTTGTCTGATAAGGGCTTCCAGGACTTCAGCTGTAAGTGGGATTCTGAGACTGTAATGCTGGGAATTCTACAACACCACAATAAAGGACTGCTGGGAGGACTTCTGATATTCTCTGCTCCCTGCATTTGTGGAATCTTGTTGCTATATGGCAATGGGGTTTGTGCCTTCCTTCATCACCCAATGGCTCCTCGTTATAAGGGGTCTACAGCTATATTCAGCTCCCCTGGACCAGGGGGGTGACACCCCTCCTCTATATCTTCTGGATGGGCACAAAAAAAGAAAAGGACACAGAATTTTACATTAGGGAAATTATCCAAGCCAGTGTTTTGTGGTGGATTTCTATACCTTGAGATCCAGACTTGCTATGTGCTACCAAAGCCAAGAGATAGGATTGTCCTAAGAAACTTTAAGAACCAGGGACAGAGACATTCAGGGAGCCTGAGCTGGAAGCCACTGGGATATTTGTCCTCTATGCTGCTGTGTGGCACACTTTGCTGCCTAAGACACAAACCATTGTGGCTATCCTCTCCTGACCAGGATGATAAGGTATATAGGTCCTCAGGATCACAGCAGAGCTCCTGGGCAGGCTGCAGTCTGGTAGAATTGCACACTTCCCTCTGCAGTGGCTGGGAAGCTGCACTGCCTGTTTTGGTAAGATCTTTCTGATCCAAGCCCTTGCTGCCTGTCCTGCATGGTTGTTTCACTTGTCTTCATTCTTCCCTATGTGTGTTGCAGTTGGAGTGGCTGGAGAGCAGCCAGGCAGAAAGGGACCTGGGGGTGCTGGTTGACAGCAGCTGAACAGGAGCCAGCAGTGTGCCCAGGTGGCCAAGAAGGCCAATGGCATCCTGGCCTGCATCAGGAATAGTGTGGCCAGCAGGAGCAGGGAAGTCATTCTGCCCTGTGCTCAGTATTGGACAGACCACACCTTGAGGACTGTGTCCAGTTCTGGGCCCCTCAGTTTAAGAAGGACATTGAGATACTTGAACATGTCCAGAGAAGGGCAACAAAGCTGGGGAGGGGTCTGGAGCACAGCCCTGTGAGGAGAGGCTGAGGGAGCTGGGGGTGTTTAGCCTGGAGAAGAGGAGGCTCAGGGCAGACCTTATTGATCTCTACAACTCCCTGAAGGGAGGTTGTAGCCAGGTGGGGGTTGGGCTCTTCTCCCAGGCAACCAGCAAAGGAACAAGAGATGCTGTGCAGGGGAAATCTAGGCTCAAGGTAAGGAGAAAGTTCTTCGCAGAAAGAGTAATTTGCCATTGGAATGTGCTGCCCAGGGAGGTGGTGGAGTCCCCATCCGTAGAGCTTGGCTGTGGCACTTGGAGCCATGGGTTAGTTGTCAGGAGGTGTTAGGTATGAGATAATAGGTTGGACTTGATGATCTCTGAGATCTTTTCCAACCTGGTTGATTCTGTGATTCTGTGAAAGCAGCACATCAAATAAGGAAGGCAAAACCAGAGAAGATCACACATGCAAGATGTTGAAGGATCTCAGAACTGACAAGAAGGAAAGCAAAGGAGAGGTCAGCCTCTTCCCTCTCATGGGCTGGAATCAGGGGGGCACCTAGCAGGACACCCACTTCAGATCAAATGCAAATTTACCACTCATTCAAGTAAACCAAGCCAATGGTCACACCTTTGGTACTGGTCAGAGCTGTCAGAGTTCAAAAGCACACCAACCTTTGTTTGGTTTTTGTTTCTAGTGAATGGGACTGAAGGGGCTTGGGAAGGTGCATACAGACACACAGCTTTGTTGCAGCTGCTGGTTCACCTTCTGTGCTCCTCCCCCAGAAGAACTAGGGTAGATCTCATTGCACAGATGGGCTAGGGCACCACGTGAGCCGTTCCCCCAACCCCAAAGTTTTCTAGAGGCTGATGCATCTCAGAGGCTGAGAGCCCTGACTGCCCATTTCCAGACCGATGTAGTTATTCCTTCTCCCGAGATCTCGTGAGATTTCAATGTAGAAGTCAGTTCTAATTAATCAAATCTTCTGAGAGGTTCATCTGTATGCTTGTTCCTTCTGCCCTTGGCTGCAGGCTCTGTACTGATCACCGGCTGCTGTGAGAAGGGGAATCACCACCTGCCACCACCACCCATGCCAGGATGCCTCTGAGCTGTGCCTTCCATAGTCCTCCTGACTCAGACACATCCCCCCCAGTGACATGGGCTGCAGGCAGCTCCCTGCCCATTACCCCATGCATGCTCACTGTGCTTCCTCCCACCCATCAGCCTGCAGCCACCCAGTGTGCTTGTGTCAGGGGAAGAGGGTTTCAGCCACCTGCTCATTCCTCTTCACCCAACCTGAATCATCTCTTTGTGGAACCTGTGCTACGAAAGAAAATTACTTTGGCCACAGTTTGACCGGGAGAAAGGGAAAAAAAAAAAAAAAAAAAGCATTTCTCAATGTTTACATCCATTGTATGACCAGTAGGCTACAATATCTGTAGCTTACACTGGGATTCTGAACTGCACTGTCCCCAGCCAGACAAGGTAGTGTAAATCCATTCACCCCTTCATATAGATAGCAGCTGTACAGGTGAATTATCTAAATTAGTTAATAGCTCTGATCAAACACATTTATCTGCTCATATAGTTAAATAATCACTGGGCCACAGCACCATATAAGTGATTGCTTAGTAAAGGTAGCTGCTTTCTAGGCACCTGCCAGTCATTGCTAACAGTGTTTTGAGACCTAATTGAATTTGTTTTATAATGGGAACTGCTTATGGTTTTTTAGCTTGTCTGCTTAGTCTGCTTTTTATTCCTGGTGAAGTTCTTGCTAGATGAAAAACAGTTAAGGTAAAGGCTTCTCAGAATACGTATAGCATCATGGTGTCCGCACTGTTTCCCATAAATATGAAGTAAACTATGGGAGAGGGTAGAAGGGACACAAATGTTTTGGCACAAAGAGACAGAAAAAGAATTATTTTTTTTCCTAGTAGTTCAAAATAGACATCTTGTGAGGTTTCAAAGTAAAAATCAATTCTAAGCAATTCAGTCTATTGAGAGGTTCATCTGAATGCTTGTCCTTGCTTGTTGGGCTGGTGGTTTGCTGTCCATGATTAAGCACAGATGGTCACTCCTGCAGGTCCCCAGTGAATTGATGGTACAGTCAGCAGATCCTCACGTGTTCATGGCAGACAGCTTCAAGCCACCATGCACCTTGGAGGGGAAGGGCATTCAAGACGACTCGCTAAAACAATGAGAGAAATCAGCATCTCCCCCAAGGGTGAGATTTTCAGAGATAAGTCCAGAGATAAGTGTTGCACCCAGGCTTTCAGCCTGAAAATACATTATCTGGATGCAAAGAAAATTGAATAATGAGATATTATGGAGATTTATCCTCCTCTCTGCATCGATTCAGGGTAGGAGAAAAAAAAACGTGCCTGCAGACACAAGTAGTACTCTGCAGTAAAAATAACAGGGGAGCCTTTGAGCAGACTGCTTTCCTATGTGTGTGTCTCCTCTTTATGTTTCTGCTGTTAGCCTCCGTGGATTTCTCTGCACAGCAAAGAACAATGGTCTGCTCTCTTTTGGATAGCCTCCCTGTTTAAGACCTCAGCTGCCAGTATCATGGGTATAAAAGATCCCAAATGCACCATACCTGAGCCTGCAGAAGCAATGCAGATTCCCCTAAGGTGAGCAAGTCAGCATCAGGGTGATGTGGGGAGCTGTTTGCTCCTATGGTCAGGGTGCTCACTGGCAGGCAGCTCTCATCCCCTGTGAGAAGGAATGAAAGTGAGGTGCCTACGAAGGAGTGGCATCAACACAGGAGAACCCTACACAGCCAGCTTCCCAAGTGCCCCAGAAAACATGTCCCACGCACGTGGAGATAGATCAGTGTTTGCAGGGAGGTTGGGGAGAAGGGAAGCAGCTCCCTTGCCCATAAGAGTCTCCTTAATGAGCCTCAAACACAGGGCAAGCTGAGCTGCCACCACCATAAAGGTGGTGGCTTTATGTGTACAAAGATACATAGAGAGCTTCCTAGCGTGCTGGGCATTGGATCTTTCCAGTCAGAGGAAAGTCCAGATGCCACCAAGGCCCTGATCTGTGCAGGTGCTGTGGGGCTGTCAAGCATCAACCAACCACAGTGCTGGAAAGCTCATGGAGGCTTTCCACCACAAGGGTGACCTGCAACGGTCCCAGCACACCTAAGCAACCCTCCCCAGGGTGAGAGCACCTGTGCCAGCATGCCTACTGCCCTCATCAACAGCACCATGTGCCAGCATGCCTACTGCCCTCATCAACAGCACCATGTGCCAGCTCTGCCTACTGCCCTCATCAACAGCACCATGTGCCAGCATGCCTACTGCCCTCATGGACAGCACCATGTGCCAGCATGCCTACTGCCCTCATGGACAGCACCATGTGCCAGCATGCCTACTGCCCTCGTCAACAGCACCATGTGCCAGCTCTGCCTACTGCTCTCATCAACAGCACCATGTGCCAGCATGCCTACTGCCCTCATCAACAGCACCATGTGCCAGCTCTGCCTACTGCCCTCATCAACAGCACCATGTGCCAGCATGCCTACTGCCCTCATGGACAGCACCATGTGCCAGCATGCCTACTGCCCTCATGGACAGCACCATGTGCCAGCATGCCTACTGCCCTCGTCAACAGCACCATGTGCCAGCTCTGCCTACTGCTCTCATCAACAGCACCATGTGCCAGCATGCCTACTGCCCTCATCAACAGCACCATGTGCCAGCTCTGCCTACTGCCCTCATCAACAGCACCATGTGCCAGCTCTGCCTACTGCCCTCATGGACAGCACCATGTGCCAGCTCTGCCTATTACCCACATCAACAGCACCATGTGCCAGCTCTGCCTACTGCCCTCGTCAACAGCACCATGTGCCAGCTCTGCCTACTGCCCTCATCAACAGCACCATGTGCCAGCTCTGCCTACTACCCTCATCAACAGCACCATGTGCCAGCATGCCTACTGCCCACATCAACAGCACCATGTGCCAACTCTGCCTATTACCCACATCAACAGCACCATGTGCCAGCATGCCTACTGCCCTCATCAACAGCACCATGTGCCAGCTCTGCCTACTACCCTCATCAACAGCACCATGTGCCAGCTCTGCCTATTACCCACATCAACATCACCATGTGCCAGCTCTGCCTACTGCCCTCATCAACAGCACCATGTGCCAGCTCTGCCTACTGCCCACATCAACAGCACCATGTGCCAGCATGCCTACTGCCCTCATCAACAGCACCATGTGCCAGCTCTGCCTACTGCCCTCATCAACAGCACCATGTGCCAGCATGCCTACTGCCCTCATCAACAGCACCATGTGCCAGCTCTGCCTACTGCCCTCATCAACAGCACCATGTGCCAGCTCTGCCTATTACCCACATCAACAGCACCATGTGCCAGCATGCCTACTGCCCACATCAACAGCACCATGTGCCAGCTCTGCCTACTGCCCTCATCAACAGCACCATGTGCCAGCATGCCTACTGCCCACATCAACAGCACCATGTGCCAGCTCTGCCTATTACCCACATCAACAGCACCATGTGCCAGCTCTGCCTACTGCCCTCATCAACAGCACCATGTGCCAGCTCTGCCTACTGCCCTCATCGACAGCACCATGTGCCAGCATGCCTACTGCCCTCATCAACAGCACCATGTGCCAGCTCTGCCTACTGCCCTCATCGACAGCACCATGTGCCAGCATGCCTACTGCCCTCATCAACAGCACCATGTGCCAGCTCTGCCTACTGCCCTCATCAACAGCACCATGTGCCAGCTCTGCCTGCTGCCCTCATCAACAGCACCATGTGCCAGCTCTGCCTACTGCCCTCATGGACAGCACCATGTGCCAGCATGCCTACTGCCCTCATCAACAGCACCATGTGCCAACTCTGCCTACTGCCCTCATGGACAGCACCATGTGCCAGCTCTGCCTACTGCCCTCATCAACAGCACCATGTGCCAGCTCTGCCTACTGCCCTCATGGACAGCACCATGTGCCAGCATGCCTACTGCCCTCATCAACAGCACCATGTGCCAGCTCTGCCTACTGCCCTCATCAACAGCACCATGTGCCAGCTCTGCCTACTACCCTCATCAACAGCACCATGTGCCAGCATGCCTACTGCCCTCATCAACAGCACCATGTGCCAGCTCTGCCTACTGCCCTCATCAACAGCACCATGTGCCAGCTCTGCCTATTACCCACATCAACAGCACCATGTGCCAGCTCTGCCTACTGCCCTCATCAACAGCACCATGTGCCAGCTCTGCCTATTACCCACATCAACAGCACCATGTGCCAGCTCTGCCTACTGCCCTCATCAACAGCACCATGTGCCAGCTCTGCCTATTACCCACATCAACAGCACCATGTGCCAGCATGCCTACTGCCCTCATCAACAGCACCATGTGCCATCATGCCTACTGCCCTCATCAACAGCACCATGTGCCAGCTCTGCCTACTGCCCTCATCAACAGCACCATGTGCCAGCTCTGCCTATTACCCACATCAACAGCACCATGTGCCAACTCTGCTTATTACCCACATCAACAGCACCATGTGCCAGCATGCCTACTGCCCACATCAACAGCACCATGTGCCAGCTCTGCCTATTACCCACATCGCAGCACCATGTGCCAGCTCTGCCTACTGCCCACATCAACAGCACCATGTGCCAGCTCTGCCTACTGCCCTCATCAACAGCACCATGTGCCAGCTCTGCCTACTGCCCACACCAACAGCACCATGTGCCAGCTCTGCCTACTGCCCTCGTCAACAGCACCATGTGCCAGCTCTGCCTATTACCCACATCAACATCACCATGTGCCAGCATGCCTACTGCCCTCATCAACAGCACCATGTGCCAGCTCTGCCTACTGCCCACATCAACAGCACCATGTGCCAGCATGCCTACTGCCCACATCAACAGCACCATGTGCCAGCTCTGCCTACTGCCCTCATCAACAGCACCATGTGCCAGCTCTGCCTATTACCCACATCAACAGCACCATGTGCCAGCTCTGCCTACTGCCCTCATCAACAGCACCATGTGCCAGCATGCCTACTGCCCACATCAACAGCACCATGTGCCAGCTCTGCCTACTGCCCTCATCAACAGCACCATGTGCCATCATGCCTACTGCCCTCATCAACAGCACCATGTGCCAGCATGCCTACTGCCCACATCAACAGCACCATGTGCCAGCTCTGCCTACTGCCCTCATCAACAGCACCATGTGCCATCATGCCTACTGCCCTCATCAACAGCACCATGTGCCAGCTCTGCCTACTGCCCTCATCAACAGCACCACGTGCCAGCATGCCTACTGCCCTTATCAACAGCACCATGTGCCAACTCTGCCTATTACCCACATCAACAGCACCATGTGCCAACTCTGCTTATTACCCACATCAACAGCACCATGTGCCAGCATGCCTACTGCCCTCATCAACAGCACCATGTGCCAGCTCTGCCTACTGCCCACATCAACAGCACCATGTGCCAGCATGCCTACTGCCCACATCAACAGCACCATGTGCCAGCTCTGCCTACTGCCCTCATGGACAGGAAGGAGCTGCCCAAGCACTGGAGCAGAGCTGATTTTCACTGATGTGTTTACATGCTGCAGGAGCTCAGCTATAACAGATGGCAGCATTTATTGCCTTGCAATGGAGTTCCCTGCCAGCTTTGCATTGATCTGAGCCCAGCAGCACAGGACATTCCCTCCCATTCATAAAACCCTGGGATTTTGGTTGTTTCCTTTGATGGCTGGTTTTTGAATGATGCTGATTTATGCTCATGAAGATCTTACTGATCTTGTGAAAAATATCATGGGGCACAGGCTCAGGGGCAGGGAGGCAAAAACCATTTTTCTTTCTTCTCCAGTTCTCTCCCAGGCTGGATGTGAACTATGTTCTCCACTTAATGATGAAGTGCCAAGGCTGCTGGGACATTCTGCTTACCTAATGAAAGGAACAGAGGACATCCTTTAGCCAAAAAAAAAAAAAGGCAATATTTTTATATCTGAAAGACTGATGGTGCCTGCAAAGCACTGAGACTTTGCAGCTGGTGCTTGGGGGAAGGTTAAGTGCATGCAGCAGTAAAGCTAACTGATAGCTGTGGAAGTAAAGGGCAGCTAAAAATCCTCCTCAACTAGAAGAGTGATGCATCTAAACTGAAAATGGGGCTTTCATCTCTTCATGTGCTATTATTTGACTCATATTTGGATTTGAGGCTTGCAAGGAAGCAAATTACTTCTGTTGCCATTGTTTTTTAAGCAGAAATAAAAGATTCTGTTAATCTGTAATGTGTACAAAGTGCAAAGGCTCAATTCATGTGCTTCCTCAGAAACTGGTTGAAAGAAAAAATATCCTCTTCCACAGTGTGTAGGTCTGACTCCTGCTTGTGGCTGTGGTTACAGCTCAAAGCTAATGACTGTCAGAATAAACTGCTGTTATGGCATGGTGCTTTACATGATTCCTTACACAGCTACAGCACAGTGATAACCTAATGTCCTGGAGGAGGGAGGCTGCAAATGTCAAGTCCAAAAGGATAACAAGACAATATCATATGGTTCCTCAGTACTAAAGCTGTGAGGCTGCCTTGGGTTTCATAAACATAGGAATTGGTATCTGGCATGACAATTCAGGCTTCTCAGTGGGTAGTAGTAGCCTTGGATGTGACTAGAAATTCCTGAAGTGCCCCAGCAGCTTGCAGGAATGGGAGCTAACTGCCCTGAAGCACCTCACTCGCCTTCCAGAAGTGCCCAGCTCCAGAGGTGGGACAGTTGGGAAAGCTGCTACCTCCCACAACATGCTAAATACCTGAGCCCTCCTCATTTAGCATCCTGCATGTGGTCCCTGACATTACTGTGAGTGCCAAGCCCTGTCCTCCTCTGTTCCCCAAGCATGCTGGGTCTTGAACATCACGAGGTTCAATGAGAGCAAGTGCAGGGTTCTGCACCTGGGCAGGAATGATCCTCACTGTCAATACAGACTGGGGGAGGAGGTGGTAGAAAGCAGCCCTGAGGGAAAGGGCTTGGGGGGGGGCTGGTGAACAAGAAGTTGGGCATAAGTAGACAGTGTGAGCTTGCAGCCCAGAAGGCAAATTGCATCCTGGGATGCATCAAAAGAAACATGGCTAGCAGATCCAGAGAGGTGATTCTGATACTTTGCTCTGCTCTGCTGAGACCTCACCTGGAGTAATCCATCCAGGTCTGGAGCCCTCAACACAGAAAGGACATAGACCTGATGAAGCAGGTCCAGAGGAGGGCCATGAGAATGATCAGGGGTTTGGAGCACCTCTGCTACAAGGACAGGCTGAGGGAGCTGGGGGTGTTCAGCCTGCAGAAGAGGAGGCTCCAGGGAGACCTAATAGCAGCCTGCCAGTACCTGAAGGAGGCTACATGAAGGATGGAGAGAGACTGTTTGCAAAGGCCTGCAGGGACAGGACACAGCCAATGGCTTCAAACTAGAGCAGAGCAGATTTAGATTGGATGTTAGGAACAAGTTCTTTACCATGAGGGTGGTGGAACACTGCAACAGATTGCCCAGGGAGGTGGTTGTGGCCCCATCCCTCGAGATATTCAAGGTGAGTCTTGACAGGGCTCTGGGCAACCTGATCTAGTTGAGGATGTCCGTGCTGACTGAAGAGGAGGCTGGACTGGATGAGCTTTGGAGGTCCCTTCCAACCCAGACCATTCTATGAATCTATGAATTTCATTGCATGACCTCCATCCGAGATGCACTGAAGGCACACAGCACTATAATGCCTTCCAGGGAGAGATAGTAAGTAAAATTAAATATGATTTAGTATTTAAATAAATAAGATATATGAATGGTGAAGTATCATTAAATATCATTTTCAATTAACATATTGATAGACTCACGTTACCTTTTTTTTTTTTCTTACAGTAAGCATAGATTTGAAATTTTATTCACAGTCATTAAAGCCAACATTATGCTGGGCTGCATCAAAAGAAGTGTGACCAGTACATCAAGAGAGGTGATTCTCCATCTCCACCTGCTGAAGATGAGGTCATCTGACCCGTGAGATTGGCAATGTCCTTTGGCCCCAGTGAGCTTGCTGAGCGCCCACAGCCCTAATAATCCTAATGCATACTGTTGCTGTTGGTACCTCTTGTCTTTCCTGCTGACTCCCTTTGTTTTCACTCTCCTGAAAATGGTCTCAAATCCCAAATAAGAAATGATGCTTCAACCTGGTGATTTGTAACAATATTTTCTACTCATTGTGTAATTCCACCACTACTTAAGAAGCTACTGAAAAATCATTCCCTTCTCAGCCAGCTCTTTTTGGATACTTGGGATACACAAGGTGAATGCTCATGTCACAGAGCCCAGCATCCTGAGTCTTCCAAGAGTAGAGAAAAGCACTTTATTGACTGTTTCTGCCCCTTTTTGTCTCATTTGAAATATTCTTCTATCTCAGCTACCAGAAGTCCTCGCTCATTTTGAGTTCTTGTTTTGAATATATTCACGTATGATGGTTTGAAACTGTCTTTTTAATTTTTCCTTGCAAAGTTCAGAACAGAGAAAGTGAAAGAATGTAAATAAGTCACTATTGGGTGTAAGAAAGCAAAATAACGATTGTTCTAAACACTTCCATTGGATAGATAGAAATGTTTAAGAACTATTACCCAAAACAAAGTAGGCACTCTGCACATTCTGCGTTCTGCAGTGGGGGCAGTTGCTGGGCTGTCTGGCTGCTGTTTCTTCTTCTCTTCTGGCTGAAGATAACACACTGACCTTGGCAGCTAAATTAACAACTTTCTGCTTAACTAACTCTGCTTCTCTGTCCAGGGGGGTCTGGGGGGGAAGCTCCTGGGAGAGGGAGGCCCCTTTGGGAGGATCCCCTTGGGGGGAAGCAAAGGGAGATCGGTTGTGCTTTTCTGTTGATTGTGTATATTTGTGAATGTTGTGAATTTTGTATATTTGTACATATTCATTGCATTTCATTGTAGATTTTAGACTCTGCTTGTAAATACAGCTTTTCATTTGCTTCCAGACTGAGCTAGCCTGGTTATTGTTGGTGGGGGGGGGAATTTCAGCTCACACCTACACAACATGCAGTAATTTTCCTTGAACAAATGATAGATTCCCACACCAAGAAGAGGCATCTACCCAGCAGTGGCCACGAGATGTACTAGAGTTACCAGGACAGGCTGTCCCTCCCTAAGTATCTGGAAAATCCCAGCATACCACTTATGCATCTATGAAGTGATAGAACTAAGATACTGCTTTTGGGTGGGTACAGCTGTGGTGCTCTGTATGGGAAGCTGTGTGAGGTGCTCCCTTTCCCTCTAACCTAGTGATTCTGCTAAAGGAAGGCTGAAGCCTTGCACCCACTGCCTTCTTGCTTGCTCTGCTTCTCCCTTTTCGTTGGAAGCTGCAACAGCAACTTTGTATTTTACAAGTGTGAGTTCATTTGAGAGATTTCCAAAGCACCCCACAGCTTTTTAAACCTTCTCAGACTTGGAGTCTCCTCGTATGACAGCCTTTTTGAAACGGCCACAAATATGTTTTCTTGCTATCCACTCATGTATTAAATACTCATCTCAATGATGAAATGCTTGCCTGGGTCACTCTTAATGAGCAAGTGTCAGATGTCTAGCACCACTAGACTATACTGCCCAAAAGCACAGGCTTCTTGGAGCTGCTCTCAGTCACTTCCAGCTCTGTCTGACTGAAAGTAATGAGGGAAAGGAAGAGGCTGTTCCTGACAATGGGATTCCAGCTGGTTTGTGTATGAAATCTTTCCCGAACACCCAAAATGCTTCATTCACCAGTTGGACATCCCGTTCTAAATAAACCCAATTATTTGGTTGACATCTACAACCCTGCAGAGGTATGTGATAATAGTGCCCCTTGTCTGCTAAGACAAACACACACATTCTCCCCAGAGTGAGCAGCCAAGCAGCCCTTGCCAGCCTTGGTGGTGGAAGAATGCAGCCCTACTCCCCGCCGCTTCCTTGCTCTGCCTGCCTGGCCTGGCGAGCCAAGACCATGAGAATACCCTGGCACAATTTCCTGGCAAGAATCATCTTTTTTTTTTCTTTTTTTTTTTTTTATGTTGCTTTTGAGTAATCTTCAATGACTCATCTTGCATTCGTGCTCATTTGTGGTTGGTTTTTTTTGGTTTTTTTTTTCTTTTTTTCCCCCCCTTCTTCTTCTCCCAGTGTTCTGATCTGCCAAGCTGCGAGCGGTTTGCTTAACAATGTGCAACACTTGGGGAACAGATGGGCTCTTTTCTTCCTCCTGGTGGCATGCAAAACTGAAATTCTACCAATCACATTTCAGTCTGTGACAGGTTATTTGAAATGGTGGTTGTAACAGCTCCTTTGCCACCCACCAGCTTCACTGTACTTCCTTCCACCTCGGATACAACTTTACAATAAACTTCGCGTGCAGCAGTCTGTGTTTTAGCTGTACCTTGCACTACACAGAACCATAGGATGCAGGAGGTTGGAAGGGACCTCCAGAGGTCACCTAGTCTAAAACCCTGCAGTAAGCAGGGACATCCCCAACTAGGTCAGGTTTCTCAGAGCCCCATCAAGCCTGACCTTGAATGTCTCCAGCGATGGGGCCCCTACCAACCTCCTCAGGCATCCTGTTGCTGTGTTCCACCATTCTCATAGTAGAGAATATCTTCCTAATGTCCAGTCTAAATCTGATCTTCTCTATTTTAAAACCATTGCCCCTTGTCCAATTGCTGTTTGTAAACAGTGCCTCCCCAGCTTTCTTGTAGGTCCCCTTCAGATACTGGAAGGCTGCTATAAGGTCTCCACAGAACCTCCTCTTCTTCAGGGTGAGCAACTTCAACTCTCTCAGCCTGTCTTCACAGGAGAAGTGCTCCAGCCCTCTGATTATTTTTGTGGCTCTCTTCTCAACCTGCTCTATCAGGTCCATATCCTTCTTGTGTTGAGAGCCCCGGAGCTGGACACAGTACTACAGGTAAGATCTCACCCAAAGAGAGTGGCAGAATCACAGAATGAGAAGGGTTGGAAGAGACCTCTGGAGAGCATCTAGTCCAACCACCTTGCCAGAGCAGGCTGACCTAGAGCAGGTTGCATGGGATGGCATCCAGGAGGCTTTTGAATGACTCCAGAGACGGAGACTCCACCACCTCTCTGGGCAACCTGCTACAGGGCTCTACCACCCTCAGAGTAAAGAATTTCCTCAGGTTTATATGAAAATTCCTATGTTCAAGTTTGGGTCCATTACCTCTTGTCCTGTCACTGGGCACCACTGAAAAAACACTGGACCCAGCCTCCTGACCACCACCCTGTTTTTGTAAGCATTGATGAATGTGCCCTCCGTCTTCTCTTCTCTAGGCTAAAAAGCTCCAAGTCCCTCAGCATTTCGTCATAAGACAGATGTTCTAGTCCCCTAATCATCTCTGTAACTCTTTGCTGTACCTTCTTAAGCAGTTCCATGTTCTTCTTAAACCAGGGAGCCCAGAACTGGACCCAATACTCCAGATGAAGCCTCACCAGGTCAGAGCAGAGGTGGAGGACAACCTGCCTCAACCTGCTGGCCACACTCTTCTTGATGCACCCCAGGATGCCATTGGCCTTTTTGGACACAGGGGCACATTGCTGGCTCATGGTCATCCTGTTGCCCACCAGCCCTTTTCCCACACGGCTGCTTTCCACCAGGTCAGCCCCTAACTTGTAGTGATACCTGGGGTTAATTCCTCCCCAGATGAAGTACCCTACACTTGCCCTTGCTGAATTTCATTAGGTCACTCTCTGCCCAACTCTCCAGCCTGTCCAGGTCACACTGGATGGCAGCACAGCATTCTGGTGTGTCAGCCACCCTCCCAGTTTTGTCATCAGCAAACTTGCTGAGGGTACAGTCTATCCCTTCATCCAGGCTGTTGATGAATATACTGAACAGGACTGGACCCAGTACTGACCTCTGAGGAACACCACTTGTTACAGACCTCCAAATAGTTGTTGTGCTGCTGACCACAACCCTCCCGAGCTCCAGCTTTCTGATAGTTTTCAATCCATCTCACTGTCCATTCATCTAGCCTAGCTTGCCTATGAGGATGCTGTGGGAGATGCTGTTGAAAGCCTCCTTGCTGAAGTTAAAGTAGGCAATGTCCACTGCCCTCCTCTCATTCATCCATCCAGTCATGCCCTCACAGAAGGCTATCAGATTTGCCAGACATAGAATCATAGAATTGATAGGGTTGGAAGGGACCTCAAGGATCATCTAGTTCCAGCCCCCCTGCCATGGGCAGGGACACCTCACACTACAGCAGGTTGCTCACAGCCACATCCAGCCTGGCTGCAAAAACCTCCAGGGATGAGGCTTCCAGCACCTCCCTGGGCAACCTGTTCCAGTGTCTCACCACCCTCCTGGGGAAGAACTTCTTCCCTACATGAATCCATGTTCACTACTTCTGATAATCTTCATTTCCTCCACATGTTTTGAGATGACAGCCAGCACAAGCTGTTTCATCATCTTTCCAGAGATGGAGGTGAGGCTGACTGGCCTGTAGTTTCCTGCATCTTCCTCCTTTCCCTTTTTGAAGATTGGAGTGACATTGTCTTTCCTCCAGTTCTCAGGCACTTCTCTTGATCTATTGGCCACGCTTCCTTTGATGCAGTCCAGGATGTGATTGACTTTCTAGGCTGCAAGTGAGCACCATTGGCTCATGTCCCACTTTTTGTCCACCGCTACCCCCAAGTGGTTTCCCACAGGGCTGCTCTCTATCACAAACTGTATTGATCATGGGGGTTATCCCAGCCCAGGTGTTGCATTTGGCTGTGATGAACCTCATGAGAGTCACCTGGGCCCACTTCTCCACTTTGTCCAGACCTTTCTGGATAACATCCTGTCTCTCTGGCATATTGACCACACCACACAGCTTGGTGCCATCAGCAAACTTGCTGAAGGTGCACTCGATCCTACTGTCTGTATCAATGATGAAGATATTAAACAGCACTTGTCCCAGGATGGACTCCTGAGAGACACTACTTGTCACCTATCTCAATCTGGACATTGAGCCATTGACCACTACCATCCAGCCTTATTCACCAAACAGCTCACCCATCTATGGCAGTTTTAGGCTGTACCTTTAAAAATTTTTCACAGATCTTGAACAGAAAGTGACAAAATGTAAATAAATCACTATTGGGGGTAAAAAGGAAAATAATTATAGGTTCTAAACAATCCATTGGACAAATAACAAACATAAGCTAGTACTGAAAGCAGTTTCTCTCTCTTTTCACTTCTTCAGCTCTGGTTGATGCTCCTTCTTGGCTTTACTGACCTTGACTGCATTGCTTTTGTTGTGACTGGTATTAACAACAACTTCTCTGCTTTTTCTCTTGTCCCTTTTGTGTCCAAGGAGGGTAAGAAGGGGAGGAGTGGGGAGGTGAAGCTGTTGCAGCTCCCCTGGTCTTTGGCCAGGGGGGTTCTTGTGCTGTTTATTAATTGCAAATACCTGTAAATACTGTAAATATTGTATATTTTGTTCATATTCATTGCATTTCACTGTAGACTGGAGTTTTGCTTGTAAATACAGCTTCATTTGCTTCCAAGTAGGCTGGTCTGGCAAATTTAATGTTGGGGGTGTAATTTCCAACCCACCACACTCTCAAATGCACAATTTAGAAAGATGTGGTAGGGGACTGTTTCAAATGCCTTGCAGGAATCACAGGCTCACAGGATGATAGGGGTTGGAAGGGACCTCTGGAGGTCATCGAGTCCAACCCCCCTGCCAGAGCAGGACATAGAATCCAATGCAGGTTGCACAGGAACACATCCAGACAGGTCTTGGCCACAAGGGCACATTGCTGACCCATGCAGAACTTGCTGTCCACCAGCACTCCCAGGTCCTTTTCCACAGGGCTGCTCTCCAGCAGATCATCTCCCAGCCTGTAATGGTGTAGTTTATTCTTCCTTCCCAGATGCTGGACTAGGCACTTATCCTTGTTGAACCTCATTAGGTTTCTCTCTGCCCTGCTCTCCAGTCTCTGAATGGCCACACAGCCTTCAAGTCTATCAGATAAGCCTCCCAGTTTGGTATCATCAGCAAAATTGCTGAGCAGACACTCTGTCCCCACATCAATGTCATTGATGGATGACACTGCCCTTGTCCACTGATGTAGTTTCTCCATTGTAGAAAGTCACTGGGTTAGTCAGGCAGGACTGCCAGGTAGTGGTTGGAAGGAAACTCTGGGCTCCAACCACCCTTCTAAAGTAGGCTCACCTAGATCAGGTTGCACAAGAACACATCAAGGTGGGTTTTGAAAGTTTCCAGAGAAGGATATTCTGCAGCCTCTCTGGGCAGCCTGTTCCAGTGTTCCAACACCCTCAAAGTAATTTTTTCCTTAGGTTCAAGTGAAAACTCCCCTGTATCAGTTTGTGCCCATTACCCCTTGTCCTGTCTCTGGGCACTACTGAAAAGAGGCTGCTGCCATCCTCTTGACAGCTGCAAAAGATCAAACCATCGTCTCAAATTGCACAAGAACATCTCAAGTAGCTCTCCTGTGCAAACACATACTTAGGAAAATCCTGCCCTTGAAAATTTACAGTTTAGGCAAGGAAAGTGTTTGGTCAAGCTTGGTAATGCTTCTGGTGTTGGATACCCATGTTCTTGAGCTCAGTGTAGAGTTGGTGATGATGTCTGACTCCCCTTTGTAAAGGCTGGCACAAGCTCCCTATTATGCAACCTACAAAATCTACTTAAACCCAGACAAAACACTTGGGAGAAATAATGGCTTGGTTTTCTGTATGCCACATCATGGATAGCTGAGAAAAAAGAGAAGAAATGCTTCATGCTCTGCTTCTCCATTTGGTCAGAGAAGGCCTTTCTAGAGGGTTGCCAGGCATCCTTCTTTTCACTGAAACTTCTTCCTAGCACTAGAAGACAAATAGCACATAACTCAGATGTGCACTGCTCACCTCCATGAAATACTGAAGGTAACAGCCAAAACAAAGCTGGCTTAGGGCATCGTGACTACTCAGAAAGTTTGATCTGTGACTGATGTAATAGCTTGGACATTCCTACATGGAGCTGTTGGAGCTCAGCATCTTGAAGCTGTTGGTGACTGGCACAGTGCTTGCCTACAGCACAATGAGCACATGCACACGCTAGGGCTTTTGCAAGCTTTAAAGATGGATTAAAGCAAAATATTCACAAAGGCTGAATAAGAGACAGCAGCTGCTCCTCACAGGTCAGGCTGCAGGCAGTGGAAGGAGGCAAGCTCCTGCTGGAGTGACTCAAAGCCACCTCTCTGTATTAAACTCTTGTTCTGAATCACCACCTGGGACAGGCTGTGCTCCACTCATGGATGCCCCACTCCACCATTTCACATGGTTTGTCTTTGCAGCTGAGTCCCCTTGGGCTCCTTTGCCACAGGAGATCTGGGCTAGGGGATTTTGCTGCAAAATCTGTTGCAGGTTAGAAGGATAAGCATGTTGTAAACTTCACAGATTCAAACAGGGTTTGATCTTCACAATTGCAAAATATGGTTTGCTAAATTCAGGGGTTTTGAAACTCACTGCTAATATTTTAAAGTGATAAACAATAGCCATATGGGATTCAGCAAGTCACAAGCCAGGTTATGATGAGCTGCCTGGTTTGCAGTTCCCAGCTGCTACTGTGATAAATCAAAGAGGGATTTTCTTGCTGGCTGTGCTGCTGCTCTGAGATGCATGAATGTGAACCAGGGACAAAATGCCACTTCTGAATCCTTGTGTTTATGAGGATAGAGCTTCCTGTGGGCACAAAACTGGTAAAGACACTGTTCCAGCTCAGGGTTTCAGACAGGTAAGAAAGCTACAACTTAGGAAAGCTAATGGCATCCTGACTTGTATCAAAAAGCTGTGTCCAGTAGGAGCAGGGAGGTGATTGTCCCCTTGTACTCTGCTCTGGTAAGGCCACACCTCAAGTATATTGTCCAGTTTTGGACATCTCAATCCAAGAGAGATGTGGAGGTGCTGCAGCCAGTGCAGAAGAGGGCAAGGAAGCTGGGGAAGGGCCTGGAAAATAAATCTTATGAAGAACAACTGAAGGAGCTGGGGATGGTTAGTTTGGAAAACTAATGGTTAGTTTGCTCTCTACAACTACCTGAAAGGAGGTTGTGGAAAGGCTGGTACTGGTCTCTTCTCACAGGTAATTAGTGATAGAATAAGATGGAATGGCCTCAAGCTATGACTGGGTAGGTTTAGACTGGACATGAGGAAAAACTTTTTCCCAGCAAGAGTGGTCAGGGATTGGAATGTGCTGCCCAGGGAGGTGGTGGAGTCCCCAACCCTGGATGTGTTTAAAGGTGCTTTGGATGTGGTGCTTGGGGCTATGGTTTAGGGGTGACCCTTGTAGAGTAGGGTTATTGGTTGGACTTGGCGACAGAATTATAGAATTACAGAACTACAGAATTATAGAATAATAGAATTATAGAATAGTTTGGGTTGGAAGGGACCTTAAAGATCATCTAGCTCCAACCCCTGCCATGGGCAGGGACACCTCCCACCAGCCCAGGTTGCTCAAGACCTCATCCATCCTGACCTTGAACACTTCCAGGGAGGGGGCATCCACAACCTCCCTGGGCAACCTGTTCCAGTGTCTCACCACCCTCACTGTAAAGAATTTCTAATAGCCCATGTAAATCTACCTTCTTCCAGCTTCAATCCATTCCCTCTCATCCTATCACTACAAGCCCTTGTAAAAAGTCCCTTCCCAGTTTTCTTTAGGCCCAAGGGTCTTTTCCAACCTGAATGTTTCTATGATTCTGTGATTCTGTGAAAAGGATATAGATGGGAACAGGGCATCTCTATGCCACATCCTCTGCCTGCTGGTTTCCTCTGAGCATGGGTTACAGCTGCAGCCCAAGGTGCTGCAGACCTTTCCACTCCTAGGGCCAGCCGGCCATCACCTCCGGCTGCACGAAAGCACATTTACTGATACATAGCATCATAGAATCAGTCAGGGTTGGAAGGGACCACAAGGATCAGCCAGTTCCAACCCCCCTGCCATGGGCAGGGACACCTCACACTACAGCAGGCTGGTCAGAGCCTCATCCAGCCTGGCCTTAAACACCTCCGGGGATGGGGCCTCAACCACCTCCCTGGGCAACCCATTCCAGGCTCTCACCACTCTCATGGGGAAGAACTTCCTCCTCACATCCAGCCTGAATCTCCCCACTTCCAGCTTTATTCCATTCCCTCCAGTCCTGTCACTACCTGAGATCCTAAAAAGTCCCTCCCCAGCTTTCTTGTAGGCCCCCTTCAGATACTGCAAGGCCACAAGAAGGTCACCTCGGAGCCTTCTCTTCTCCAGACTGAACAGCCCCAACTCTTTCAGTCTTTCCTCATAGGAGAGGTGCTCCAGCCCTCTGCTCATCCTGGTGGCCCTTCTCTGGACATGTTCCAACATGTCCATATCCCTCTTGTAACAGGGGCTCCAGAACTGGATGCAGTACTCCTGGTGGGGTCTCACCAGAGCTGAGTAGAGGAGGAGAATCACCTCCCTTGACCTGCTGGCCACACTTCTCTTGCTGCAGCCCAGGATCTGGTTGGCTTTCTGGGCTGCAAGTGCATCTGACTAGGACCAGAACGGAGGTCTTACATGCTCTCTGGCACAGGAAGCGTGTGAATGTTTCAAGGTGAGCCAGCTGATTGCTGTCGTGCCCTTTGCCCAAGAAAGCCTTATCAGACTTTGCCCCACGGAGCGCCTGGTGCCATGGGCAGCCACACGCACGCCCGCCCGCACAGCCCAGCTAGACTCAGCACAGGGAACAGTTGCATGGTCGGCTATATAAAGCTCTGTATCTCAAAACTAATTTGCCTGTGGTTTTGCTGACACCTTCTGATTATGCTGCTCTACCAGTAAAAAATAAAGAGCATGCTGAAATCAATTTCCACATCCCCCACCCCCCTTTTCCACTGCAGATAGAAGACAAAAGATACATCACGAATTTAAAATGTTCTTATCTGCTGGGAAGCAGTTTGTAGGATTTATTTGAATAAAACTGATGATGCAGCCTACTCAGATCACTGGAAAATGACCTTGCTATTATGAAGTCCCAGAATAACATAGCAAAGCAATCTTGATTTCCTAAAATCTGTCAAAGGAAGAACTTCTCAGCTAGTTACAGCATATAATATGGATATTCCTGAAATGTCCTCTGCTTAATGAACAGCTGATATTGGCTAACCTCATGGGAAAAAAAAATAGAGAATTAGTACCAGCTGCAAAATGCATTCACTGGGTAGGGAAACTGGCAGTTGGTATTATGCTTGCTATAAATATTTTTAATTAAAAATTGTTTTCTGTCCCTTCAATTGGTATAATAGCGATGATGCTTACTGAGGGTTACTGAAGATGTAATAGGATTCCCCTTCATGCATAGCAGAGCTATTTATTCTGCTGTAACATTGCTGTAGTGGAAATCTGCATAATAACATCCAGATTCTAGTACAAGAGAAGAATAGACCAAAGGAGTGTTTTACGTGTGTGTTTCAGAGTAATACACATGAGCATTGTTGTGAATTTCTTAACGAAAGCTGTGTTCAAACTCTGGCTTCTCAGGTATGATTTTAAAATAATTTTAACATCTTTTAAAAAATTTGAAAGAAAATAAAATCAAAAGCCTGGTAATGCTGCATGACTTTGAGAAATGGTCTGCCCTTTGCATATATACAAGAAGCAGCACAGCAGATCCCATTCTGCTGCTCTGGCAGAGCCCTGGCATGGGACTATATCAGAATCTGCTCCATGGGACTGTATCTGCCCTTTTTCCCACAGCTCCACAGGCACCCACTGCAGAGGGGTTGGGAGAGGCTCTAGCAGAGAGGACCCTGCATTGCTGCTACAGACCTGAGCTTCCAGGCACGCACTTCCCATGGGGTGTTCTCCTGCCACAGCTATATATGAGTGACAAGGGATACCTCCTCCTTTGGGGAGCTGAGAGGCATTAGATCAGCTCTGCTGTGGCAGCCACAGCCTGCGTTAGGCATTACCTAAATAGGATGGATCCTGAGACAGATGGAGAAATCTGTTAGCTGTCCCTGCTGGGCCTTTGGGAACATGTGATTGCTCTCCACACTGTGTGGGGGACTGTCTAAGGCAGACAGGAGTGATCGCTTTCTAATCCCTGCTCAGCCCTCTTCCCCTCTGAGGCTTTGGACCAATATTCTGATTTAGGCGTTTCCCCCCACCACCTTCCTTAGCCTCCTGCCTTCCTTCTCCCTGGCTTCAGATGCACCTACCCCTGACCAGCACTTGCCATCCCCCTCCCGTTTTTCATTCTCCTGTGTATATCTCAGAGGTCCTGGCACAGCGTGCCGTGGTGTTTGTTTTCTGACAACTCCCAGAGGCTCAAGTCAAGACAAAAGCTTCATTCTGTCAGTTGCTGTATGAATACATGATTAGGCACATCCCTTGCTCCAAAGACCTTTTGATCTAAACCTGCTCCTTTGATTTCATAACGATACTAAATTCCTTTCACAGTTGGCTCTCGTCCCTTTCTTATCCCCAAATGAACAGCAATTTTAGTGCAAGGAAGTCTTTCCTTAGACAAAGCTCTTGGGTTCTTTAACTTTTGGTTCTTCCTTCTTACCCTGGGTTCTTTCTTCTGCCACAAAATATCTTTGCTTTGCTTTTTCAGCCATCCCTTTCATATGTTTTTATGGTTTGCAGTCTTATCATTTTCCTGCTCCTTGTTCCTCTTAGGGTTCAGCATGTGCTCTTCTCTTTGTTCTCTTTCAAAGGGAAACCTTTGCTTCTCCCAAACTTAGCTACCCCTTAGCTGAGCTGAACTTCTGACAGCAACTGATCTCTCTTCATTTTCATGTATAACTTCACAAGTGGCCTCATGGTAGCTACATCTGAAAGTTTTATTATTGGCCCAGTGATATTCCTCTCTATTTCTTGCAAAATCCTCCTCCTATCTTTCCAGTCTTGAAATATGAATAGATGACTGCGTGCTTTGCTTTTTTTTCCCTAGGGGTTAACCCCACTAACAATGAAGGGGAGTTGTTATTCATCCATCATGTCCTTGTGCTAAGATGCATATTTTATTATCTGGCAAAAAGATATCTTGAAAGTATGGGAATTACCATATAATCCTGTGATGACAGAGCAAGTCTCTGTCTTTTTTGGGTTTTTCTAATTCATGTTTTCAATTCCTGCTCACCTCTTCTCACCTATGATGAACTCTGCCTGCTTGGGCATTTCCCAAGCTCTCCATGGAAAAGGCAGCAAGCACTACTGTTGTGTGGTTCTTGCCTAACTGAGTTTGTGACAGGCACTTCAGCAGATCACTGGATTCAACAGCACAGATGAGAACAAAACAAAACCAGAGAAATCACTTACACCACTGCCCGGAGAGAAAGGGGGAGGAAGGCAGAGAGGGGCAAGAGAAATGAAGGACACAACCCCATCTGCCTGAGGGCACAGAGGTCATGTTAGCCAGATGGGGAATGAATCACAAGGGACTTTTCTGGAGGTGGTTGGGCAGGGAAGCTTCTGTTTGGCTATTTTAATTCTGCCTTTGGTGGGGCACTCCAAGACACAGTTTTGTTCCAATGATAAAAGAACTCTGTATTAATAGAAAAAGGAAAACACATTTGTGGGGTTTTTTCTCCATCAAGTTAAATAAATAGGTTTTGGTGGCCAGTTTGAACTACATTTTATTCACTTGAAGGGTTTTTTTATGAAATAGATGATAATTGAAGAGCCAGCCACACCAGGAGAAGCTCTGCCTTGCTCATGTGGCTGTTTGCTGCCTTGTAAAATAAAATAATTAAGAACACCATAAGCCAAGATAAATTTGAAATACAATTCTCCAGTTATTCGAATCAAAAGGCAGCATTGATTATTTAATTACATAGAAATGATCCAGATGCTGAGCATTTTTACTACAGGTTAATTACTGCCCCAAAGCAGTTAGTGGCCCTTCTTACCATCAACACAAGCTGCTTATTAATCCCTGGAAAATGGCTTGCATAACAATCATAACCTGCTGTTAAAAGTTTATAAATAGATAAAAGTGTCACATGGATTTACGAGTGCTGAGGCTGAATGAGATCTGTGTGGCATTTCCAGTGAGTGAATGCCATGTGCATGAGCTCATCTGATTGCTTGAATTATCACAAAATCCCAAGTTGCTCTTTTGGATTGGAAAATGGCATGCAAGAAAGTGCCAAGTGGCTGGAGTCCTATCTACTGACTGGGAAATAACTACTCCCCAGTTCCAGAAAGACAGAGAATTGCTGGAGAGAATCCAATGGAGAGCCATGAGGATGATTAGGGGACTTGAGCATCTCCCTTATGAAGAGAGACTGAGAGCCCTGGGGAAGAGTCTGGAGAAGTCTGAGAGGGGATCTCTCCAATGTGTATAAATATCCGAGGGGTGAGTGTCAAGTGGAGGGGGCCAGGCTCTTTTTGGTGGTTTACAGTGATAAGACAGAGAACAATGGGGACAAACTTGAACATAGAAGGTTTCACCTCAACATAAGGAGAAACTTCTCTACAGTGAGGATGACAGAGCACTGGAACAGGCTGTCCAGGAGGTTGTGGAGTCTCCTTCTCTGGAGAATTTCCAAACCCACCTGGATGCATTCCTGTGCAGACTACCCTAAGTGATCCTGCTCTGGCAGGGGGTTGGAGCTGATGATCTCTGGAGGTCCCTTCCAACCTCTGATATACTGTGACACTGTGATACTTTGCTGCATAGTAAAGAGGCACCTTCATTCCAACAGCAGTGCTCTGCCCTTTATATCATAGACCCTGGAGCACATGTAAGGGAGGCTGTGTGGCTTGTGCTGTTTCATTCATTTGCTTTGTTTTTAACAGGAAAAAAAGCTTGCACATACACACATGCACAGGGCTCACCCAGGTCCCCCCAAAGCCCAGCAATGGGTTCAGCAGCTGTAGGGCTCTTGCTAGGCTAGGGTTGGTGTTATTCAAAGGCCTTCAAAGGAGCCCTTTGCACCTGGATCTTTTGTCCCATACTGGGGAGAAGGCAATACGTGCTGCCAGTGAAATCTGCTTTCAGCAAACACATTGCCCTTTCAGTGCTGGCAGAGCTGGCAGGGCATACAGACCCCAAGGACTGGCAGGAATTGCAGCAGTGCTGTGTCCCACCAGCCAGGCGGTATCTGTGTGCTATCACTGTGATGGTACTCATGCTGCCCCTCCTGCTGAGAAGCTCAACTGCCAAGCAGCATATGGGGAACCCTGCTCCTGTGGGGCCACAGCTTCCCCAGCACAGCACAGCTGAAGTCACCCAGGCATGAGCCTTCAGTCCCCCATTCCCTCAGCTGCCACTGTACCCTCAGCCAGCTGCCCTTACCCTCCTAACCCTGACAGATGGGTGGTGACTAATAAAAAGGATATAAACTTACTGTTGTCTGGAGCCTGAGAAGGCTTCTTGGAGGAGCAGAGTGTGTCTGTGGGAGCATCCTGTCCCTCAAAGGAAATAGGGAAGACCACACATTCCGTGGTAAGAGGAAAGATGAGAAACCACTGTTTCCAAAGAATCAAGACAGGAAGGGATGTGAGGGACTTTCCTGAATCACATTTTCCAAGACTATTATTTTTAGTGGATGTCTTTCTGCTGGGCAAAGGTACACTTCAGTGTGGCACCACACTGGAGAGGGCTACTATTCTTTGAATCAAAGTAGTTGGGTGTCACAAGGTGTCAAGTCCCTTGCCTCCTTACTCTGGGCACTTCTCACTTTCTCCAATGCAGAGGCCTGAAGGGTTTGGTGATCCTCATGCAGGAGCTGAGGTGCAGGAGAGGAGTGGCACATGAGTGATGTGTCACTGCCACTGTAGAGGCATGAGATGTACACCCAGGGCGGGCCTGAGAAGTCTGCACACTCACCAAATCATAGAATAGTAGAGTTTGGAAGGAACCTCTGGAGATCACCTAGTCCAATCCCTTGGTTAAAGCAGATTCACCCAGATCAGGTTGCACAGGACCACATCCAGATGGGTTTTGAACATCTCCAGAAAAGGAGTCTCCACAACCTCCCTAGGCAGCCTGTTCCAGTGCTTTGTCACCCTCAACATAAAGAAGCTCTCCATGATGTTCAGAAGGAACTTTCTGTGTTTCAATTTGTGACTGTTACCCCTTGTCGTATCTCTGAGCACCACTGAAAAGAGTTTCACCCCATTGCTTTGACACTTGTCCTTTATATAGTTATAAGTGTTTATAAGATCCCCCTCATTCTTTTCTTCTCCAGAATAAAGAGCCCTGAATCTTTCCTCATAAGAGAGAGATGCTCCAGTCCCCTAAATGATCTTTGTTGTCCTAAGTTGGGAAATAAGGAAGGAAATAAAGAGACCTTTCCTGTAACCTTCAAAATCATTCGTAGGCAGAGAGCACACTGCTGCAAAGATCCTCTGCCTCACCACTACCTTGGCCACACTGTCTTCCCCTGCACCTTTCCCTTGGGCTCTCTCTTCTCACTTGCTGCAGCCTGTAATTTGTGTTTGTGCTCTGCAGGCTCTATGGCCTCCAGACTCTCTACCTCTCCCCTCTCATCCTAGTAGGGGAAGCTGACTACCACTGCCAAGTGCTGCCAGCACATCCCCTCCACAGCCTACTCCAGTCTGGGGCTCCCCAGTTCGACAGAGAATTGCTGGAGAGAATCCAACAGAGAGCCACAGGGATGCTTAGGGGACTTGAGCATCTCCCCCATGAAGAGAGACTGAGAGCCCTGGGGCTGTTTAGTCTGGAGAAGAGAAGACTGAGAGGGGATCTGATCAATGTTTATCAGTATCTGAGGGGTGGGTGTCAAGTGGAGGGGGCCAGGCTCTTTTGGTGGTGCACACTAATAAGACAAGAAACAACAGGTTCAAACTTGAACACTGAAGATTTCACCTCAACATGAGGAGAAACTTCTTTACAGTGAAGGTGACAGAGCCCTGGAACAGGCTGCCCAGAGAGGGGTTGTGCAGTCTGCTTCTCTGGAGACTTTCTAAACCCACCTGGATGCATTCCTGTGCAGACTCCCCTGGGTGATCCTGCTCTGGCAGGGGGCTGACTCGATGATCTTTTGAGGTCCCTTCCAACCTCTAATATACGGTGATACAGTGTGATACTCCTGTGATTTTTTGGTGGGTTGCACAATACTCATAGGAAGAGTGAGGCTACAAACAAGTGCTGAACTAAACTATAATCACTTAGTCTCTCACTCTTCCCGAATCGTCTTGGCTGTGTTTCCACTACTCCTGTCCAGTTTTCAGGTGAGAAGTGCACTGTGCACTTCACGCACTACCTCTCCGAGGAGAAACTCCTCGCTGGACCCCCCTAGCCCTGCCTTCGCATCGACCAGGAGCCTACAGGCGGACAGCAGGCCCGTCCTGTGCTCTCTCAGGCTGCGCAGTGCTGAGCGACGCCAGCGCAATAAGCAACTCCAGGACACTTCGTATTCAACCGAGGAGAGGAGCAAAATTGCCTCCCTGTGTTCGCCCAGTGACACTGCACCTTCCTGTCAGCTGCGTACAGCCTCCAGAGCCCGCTTCTAGGCGAGGCAGGGGCAGGACCCCAGCCTCTAGACACGAGGCTAGGTTGCATGGGCAGAAGGGAGCACGCTCCCCATCGCTTCTCCATTTCTCTCCACCTTCTCCCTGTCTTCTCCGTCTGGAGGTAATCACAGGGCAGGCAGCGGCTCCGGCTGGGATGCTCCAGTCAGCGCAGCAGTCTCTGCCATCTAGTGGAGTCGGTGACGGATAACCAAGCACCCCTACCGGCCTGTGGGACGCGCCGGCACCCCTGTGCTGCGCGGTCTCACGCATTCCCCTTCCCGCTTTTTCTCCCCCGCTTTTGTCCTCATAGCAGAAGGTCAATACTCGATGTGCCATTTCAGGGCGGAGATGACGCAACTCCTCTCAGCCCCCCGCCCCGTGCTTTACACACTTGAAAGTGCTCCCAAAGCAGCCTCCCTGTTTGGAGGATGTGGACAGATAGAAATTCAAATAAATAGCTAAAAGCATGCATCAACTCGACAGATGACTTTCATGTGGAAGGGATTCTGGTATCCTGATCGTTGTGGGAGATGGAGCACACTATGAAAGACAGCAGTCAGGTTCAAAGAAAAGTTGGGGGCGGGGGGGGGGATGGAGCTGTTGTGAAAATAGCTTTTTTTAATTTAATGTTTTATTGAGGTGTACATCAGATGATATGAATAGCTTTCTCATCATGATGGCAATTAAGCCCCCTAGAGTTCAGCCTTTCATGAACAGGCCTGGTGAACATCTGCCAAGGACAACACTGTCCTAATTCAGAGATTCAGGTGTTCATGCTCTTAAAGGTTTCTTCCAGTTCTTCACGCTATTGCCTTTTCATGGTAGCCATAAAAGAGAGTGAAGAAAGCACATTCTTGCATTTTTACTGAAGAAAATGCTCAGTTACAGGTACAGGAAGAAGGAGGCTGTAGAACACCCTCCAGGGAATCTTAGATTATGTCATTTGAATGAATAATTTGGTCTCATCAGGATCTTTAGTTACAAGCCCTGAAGTACTTCAAGTACTTATCAATGTACTTCAGTGTACATTTTGATGACGCTGGTTCCTTTTTCCTTATGTTGTGTAATAGCAACAGAAAATTCAAAGCTTAAGAGAATCTAACGGAGAGCCACGAGGATGATTAGGGGACTTGAGCACCTCCCCTGTGAAGACAGACTGAGATCTCTGGGGCTGTTTAGTCTTGGAAGACTGAGAGGGGATCTGATCAATGTGTACAAATATCTGAGGGGTGGGTGTCAAGTGGAAGGGGGCAAGCTCTTTTGGGTGGTGCACACTAATAAGACAAGGAACAACAGATTAAAACTAGAACATAGAAGATTTCACCTCAACATGAGGAGAAACTTCTTTACAGTGAGCATGAGAGAGCATTGGAGCAGGCTGCCCAGAGAGGTTGTGGAGTCTCCTTCTCTGGAGATTTTCAAAACCCACCTGCAGTATTACATTTCTTAAGAGTCGGTGCCTGTAATCAGAGCAGAGGCACAGAATGCATCAGGGGCTAGATCCACCCCGGGGGGAAGTGAAGTTTCCTGCAGTGTAACGACCCACCAAACCCTGTCAGCTTCAGTCTGACCATGTCGAGTTCCTGAGAGTAACCAGTGCCCACCAGCAGACATGTCTTGAGACAAAGTAACCAACACGAGCCATCAGTGTGCACTTGCAGCCTGGAAAACCAATCACATCCTGGGCTGCATCAAGAGAAGCATAAGGAGCAGGTTAAAGGAGGTGATTCTCCCTCTCTACTCCACTCTGGTGCAACTCTGCCTGGAGTACGGCACCCAGTTCTGGAGCCCCTATTACAGGAAGGATCTGGAGGTAGTAGAAGGTGTCCAGAGAAGGGCCATGACGATGAGCAGAGGGCTGGAGCTCCTCTCCTATGAGGACAGACTGAGAGAGTTGGGGCTGTTCAGTCTGGAGAAAAGAAGGCTCTGAGGAGACCTTCTTGTGTCCTTGCAGTATCTGAAGGGGACTACAAGAAAGCTGGGGAGGGACTTTTTAGGGTGTCAGGGAGTGATAGGACTAGGGGGAATGGAACAAAACTAGAAATGGGGAGATTCAGATTGGATGTTAGGAAGAAATTTTACACCATGAGGCTGGTGAGACACTGGAAGAGGTTGCTGAGGGAGGTGGTGGAAGCCCCATCCCTGGAGGTTTTTGCAGCCAGGCTGGATGTGGCTGTGAGCAACCTGCTCTAATGTGAGGTGTCCCTGCCCATGGCAGGGGGGTTGAAACTGAATGATCCTTGAGGTCCCTTCCAACCCTAACAATTCTCTGATGCTATGATGGAGCACGGTAGGAAATTTCTGCGTTCACAAGCAGCAGTCAGACACTTCAGTCTGACATCACTGCCCCTGGCCGCACGGCAGAGCAACCACCCCCCGCTGCTCGCAGCGGCTTCTTTGTCACTTCTTTGCTCCCAGGGAAGGCGCAAGGCGTCAGGAAAACGCCTATTCTGAATACCAATGGTACAGCCGCTCTCTGCCGGCGCCCCGCCCGCTCCCTCGGGCACCCCCCCGCCGGTACGGCCTCTCCCGGCGTTCCCCGGCCCTCCCCGGCCGCTTCCGGCGCCGGGTCAGGGGTGGCGGCGCGGGGGCAGGCATGGCGGATCTTCCCGAGGGGGCCGAGGCCGGGACGAAGGCGAAAGAAAAACAGAAAAACAAAAAGAAAGCGGCGACAGGTGGGGGCGGGATGAACGGTCCGTGCAGGGTTGGCAGCTGGCTCGCCGGAAGCCCTTGGGCTGAGAGTCCCACCCGTGGACTTGGATGTGCTGCCCCGTCCCGGCCGCGCGGCTTTCTCCCGTTTGTGGAAAAACAACGGGGGGCTAAGGGTCTTTGCCGCGATTGCATGTAAGCGGCGTGGGGAAGGCGGGCTGCAGCCCGGTCTGTGGCGCTGGTTGGGATAGAGGCGGCTGTGCGGTGTGAGGGACAGGCAGTGTTGGTGCCTCCTTGCCCGGAGTCCGTCCTAGCAGCACACTGGTTGCTCGCCTCAGCCGGTGCCTGGTTCTTGTATAATCTCCTTTCCACGCCGTCCAGCTCACTTGTGGATTGATTGATTGATTGATTGATTTATAAATAAAGCGGTAACAAAGGTCAAAAGAGATGTGAAACTCACAGCTATTACACAAGACTTTCAATTATTGTATCTTCTGTAGTTAGATGGAGGGGAGATGTAGTAGTCACTGATGAAAGAAGGAAAATACATACTTTTTTTTCTTCTTTTTTTTTTAAACCTATAGCAGTTGATGAATCTGAACTTCTCACTGTGCCAGATGGATGGAAAGAGCCACCCTTTACAAGAGAAGATAATCCAAAAGGGCTGCTGGAAGAAAGCAGTTTTGCAACTTTATTTCCAAAGTATAGAGAAGCGTACTTGAAAGACTGCTGGCCACTTGTCCAGAAAGCCTTGAGTGAGCATGTATGGATACTTACTAATTGTGGTACTATGTTTGATCTTCTAGAAGATAGAGGTGTTAAGCTTATAAAAGTAGTGCAAGTTGCTTTTCTGATACTGCATTTGTGTATGTTTCTACTATACTTGCACTGGTATTGGCCATGTCATTTTTTTATTGGCATCAAAGTCACTGAAGGTCTCTGTAGCCAGACTGGCAGTTCTTTAAAGATGTTATTAGCAAAGCTCCCTGCAGGAGCAAGTGTCCTGTCATCCAGACACTGACAACTGTGTTGTGCCTGAATTCAGAAAGATGAGGGAGGTAGTGTTTTGGGCTTTGTGACACCTACATTCAGTCTTGTTCAAGTGTGTCTATATATGTGAATTTCCTCAAGCTGAAAGTCATTGGGGAATTTTGGAACGTGGTTCTGCATTCAGTATGTATGTTCACCTGGAATATTGCATCCAGTTTTGGGCTCCCCAGTTCAAGAGGGATAAGGATCTGCTGGAAAGAGTCCAATGGAGAGCAACCAGGATGATTAAGGGACTGGAGCATTAGGAGCATTAAGGGACTGCCCTATGAGGAGAGGCTGAGAGCCCTGGGGCTTTTTACTCTGCAGAAGAAAAGACTTGAGAGGGTATTTTATAAATATCTGAGGGCTGGGTGTCAAGAGGGAAGGGACAGGCTCTGCTCACTTGTACCCTGTGATAGGACAAGGGGCAATGGATAGAAACTCCAGCACAGGAGGTTCCACCTCAACATGAGGAGGAACTTCTTCAGTAGGAGGGTGACAGAGCACTGGAACAGGCTGCCCAGAGGGGTTGTGGAGTCTCCTTCTCTGGAGACTTTCAAGCCCCATCTGGATGTGTTCCTGTGCGACCTGTGCTGGATTCTATGGTCCTGCTTTGGCAGCAGGGGTTGGACTTGATGATCTTTGAAGGTCACTTCCAACCCTTAACATCCTGTGAGCCTATGTAGTACACTCTTTGTTAACTTCTTACTGCTAAAGATGAATTCTCTCTTTGGAGACTGACTCACTATTTCTTTTCAAATAATGCAGTATGTGAAGGCAACGCTGGATCTAATTGAAGGAAGCATGACTGTCGCTACAACCAAGAAGACTTTCGATCCCTACGCAATCATCAGGGCTAGAGATTTGATAAAACTTCTGGCAAGAAGCGTTCCATTTGAACAGGTCTGTATTGAATCTGTCATAATGCTTAGGAAGTGATTCATTTTCAAAGTGTTAGATTTTCGAGTCAGGTAAAATAAAATATGTATTGAAAGCAAATGTATCTGAAAGCCAGACTGAAGTATTGTCTTCTGAATAATATGTTCGTGGTCAGATGATAATTGCCTGTTCCTCGTCTCTCTTTAGGCAGTTCGTATCCTTCAAGATGATGTTGCATGTGACATCATTAAAATAGGCTCTCTGGTGAGGAAGAGAGACACTTTCATAAAAAGGAGAGGACGACTTCTTGGGCCAAAAGGATCTACTCTGAAGGTATTTCCAATAGGTGTAGTAACCAGACGATTTAGACCCAAATTGTGTCTGGCCTCTACACTTAATTTTTTTTTTTTTCCCCTGGTGCAGGCCCTGGAACTGTTAACAAACTGTTACATTATGGTGCAAGGCAACACTGTTTCAGCTCTTGGTCCCTTTAGTGGGCTAAAAGAGGTAAGGGAAGGCAGGTGAGCTGCCGTTTGTGTAGCATACTTCTGTGGCCAGCTCGAGGGCAGGTGAGAGGAAAACTGGCAACCTCAAGCGTATCTCACTGATTTTTCAGCTATGTGTTAATGAGCCACATTAACACAGTCTTAGCATCTTAACTGCTAAATTTTGCTTATACTTTGAGATCTTTTTGTCTTGGAAGCATAGAGTTAACGATACATAACCTTTAAAAACATCCAGTGTGTTTTTAGGAGAAGAGTGCTTGTCAAAAGCAAGTTTCTCATGACACCACAAAATCCGTGGTAACTCAGAAGTAAAGTTTGTAGGATGTGCTGGAGCATATTAGACACATGCCAATACTATTGCTATTTCTGAAGTGATTTGCCTTCCAGTTAACCACGTATGTTAGCTTGTTAAATCTACCTACTTTTGGGAGCAGGGGCAGGGAGAGGAAGCAAGATAGTATACCTGGTATTTTAATCAATTAGAATATGAACTGCTTGCTAAGGCTTCTGTTCTTTTTCATTAAACATAGGTTAGAAAAGTTGTTCTGGACACAATGAAGAACATACATCCCATATATAACATTAAGGTTAGTGTGGTCCACTGTGCAACTTTGTTTACAAGGAAATATTATTTTTTACCTCGTAGAATTATGTTAAACATTTACATGTTTGTTTATCTTTGAGAGTTTCTGTAGTATGCCTTTAAAAAAAAAAAGACTGACTTTGCTATCCTCAATTTTACCAGGACATATTGCCATAATATCATTAATGGTACTGAGAAAACAATAAAAGAAAAAGTGTATATAAACTTTCCTCCTTTTGGTTGTTTGCTTGATACCTGCTCATTTGAACTGAGGCACCTATTCCAGTGCATTCTGTCCTCATTTTGAGATGTATCTTTCTGGTTCTGCTGTTGCTAATTATATCACTTACTGAGTTGAGAGATGGAAGGTTGAGATATAGTAGTTTGGATATGGTAGTTCGGAGCTCTTGGCTATTACTGTAATACTATGTTTTGTTTTGTTTTTTTTTTTAACCTTTATGACATTCTAAAACTACTTCTTGAAGACTTTAATGATCAAAAGGGAATTATCGAAAGATCCTGAACTGAGGTCACAAAGTTGGGAAAGGTTTTTGCCAAAGTTCAAGAGGAAGAACTTGAAAAAACGCAAGGAGCCAAAGAAGAAGAATACTAAGAAGGAGTACACACCATTCCCACCTCCACAGCCAGAAAGCCAGGTCAGCTGAAACTTGACTTCATTACACAGAAATGTAGCATGACTTGAAATCGTGTTCTTGCTAATGAGGTTGTGAGGCTTTCTCTGTCAAGTTCTAATTTCCTGGTGCTATACATCTGGCTTATAATACATAGTTATCTAAATCTTCTTGGTGCTTGTCTTGCACAGGTTGATAAAGAATTGGCAAGTGGTGAGTACTTCTTGAAAGAAAGACAGAAGAAACGAAAGCGCATGGAAGAGATAAAGGTAAAGTGACCTTCTTGTGGCCTTCCAGTATCTGAAGCGGGCCTATAAGAAAGCTGGGGAGGGACTTTTTAGGCTATCAGGTAGTGACAGGACTAGGGGGAATGGAAAAAAGCTGGAAGTGGGTAGGTTCAGGCTGGACGTGAGGAAGAAGTTCTTCCCTATGAGAGTGGTGAGAGCCTGGAATGGGTTGCCCAGGGAGGTGGTTGAGTTCCTACTCCTGGAGATTTTTAAGGCCAGGCTGGATGAGGCTCTGGCCAGCCTGCTGTAGTGTGAGGTGTCCCTGCCCATGGCAGGGGGGTTGGAACTAGATGATCCTTGTGGTCCCTTCCAGCCCTGACTGATTCTATGATTCTATGACACTGGAACAGGTTGCCCAGGGAGGTGGTAGAAGCACCATCCCTGGAGGTTTTTGCAGTCAGGCTGGATGTGGCACAAGGCAACGTGATCTAGTGGGAGGTATCCCTGCCCATGGCAGGGGGGTTGGAACTAGATGATCCTTGAGGTCCCTTGCAATCCTAACAGTTCTATGATTCTGTGACTGCTGACTTGGAATTCATTCATTTCTTTGTCCCATTTGTTCTGCTCTGCTGATACTTGACCTTTATATTGGTAACTTAAGGCAAAGCAAGCAGATGCAGTCAAGAAAAGACAAGAAGAAAGAGAGAAAGCTTTTATCCCACCAAAGGAAAAGCCAGTTGTGAAAACAAAGAAAGGTAAACATTATCTTTTTTTTACTGATCTAAAAATCTTTTGTCCCAGTGAGTGTGTATATGTTAATTTTGGAGGAGTACACCTGTGGTCTGAGGAGTGAGTGAGAATAGTTTATATGTGTGCAGTGTGTGGCATCTGTGTTCACCTACAGTTGTATGGGATTTTTTTATATGAGTGTTCTTTGAATTCTGCTGAAAGAGGTTTGTGCATGACATTAGCTTCAGCAAAAATATTACTGGAATAGTTTATAAAATATTAGTGAACATAAAATGAGTCCATATCAGTGCCATAGGATGCAGTGTACTGTGTTTTTTTATAAAGTCATCTTGTATACTTAAAATTCAGAAGCAGTGAAATTCATGTCTCTTATCTTTGGGTTTGGTGCTTTTTTTTTTTTTTTTACAATGTAGCCTCCACTGAGAAAAAAATTGATATTGAATCCATCAAGGAAAAGGTAAAAAATGCAAAAAAGAAGAAATTGGGAGCACTTCCTGTGGAAGAAGTCAAGTTAAAAATGGCAGTAGATGAAAAGAAGAAGAAGAAAAAGAAGTAATTCAGATCCTGTGATGCTCACTTTTCTCCAACATTAATGAACGTTTTCCCACTTGGAAGAATTGAGACTTCTTGCTGTCAGGTTAATCTGGACAAGAAAAGACTAGGTAGGAAGATCATTCTCTTTTCATAAGTGCAGTTTAATTAGTGGTCCTAAAGCAGCTGAGTAGAATTTCCAGGGTTGGTGAAGAAAATGCATTGTTTGTGTTGTTTGAGTAAGTGAGCATGTGTATTTGGATAATATTCATCCACCTAAAGAAAAGGTTTCTTAATAGAAGCATTTAGGAGTTTGACACAGGATATTAACACATTAGGGTCAGAGAACTCCATGGGTGTTTAAGGTAATTCTTCTGTGAAAGACTACCAGACTACACACATGCTCAGTTCACAGTGATAACTTATGCAGAATGGGCAAGATGTATTGCTATATTGTGCTTTTGTTTTTCTAAAACCTGATTATTTTGAGTGTTTTGTCTTGGTGTTAATAAAATATTTTAATACATTGGTTTAAAATTCATTAATTCATAGAATCATAGAATGGTTTAGGTTGGAAGGGACCTCCAAAGGTCATCTAGTTCAACATCCTCTGCAGTCAGTAGGGAAATCCTCAACTAGATCAGGTTGCCCAGAGCCCTGTCCAGCCTCACCTTGAGTTATCTCCAGGGATGAGGCCCAAACCACCTCCCTGGGCATCCTGTTGCAGTGTTCCTCTACCCTCATAGTAAAGAACTTGTTCCAAACAGCCAATCTAAATCTGCTCTTCTCTGGTTTGAAGCCATTGCCCCTTCTCCTGTCGCTGTAGGCCTTTTTAAACAATCTCCATCCTTCTTGAAGCACCCTTCAGATACTGGAAGGTTGTTATTAGGTCTCCCCAGGGCTTTCCTTTCTCCAGGCTGAGCTCCCTCAGCTCCCTCAGCCTTTCCTTGTAGCAGAGGTGCTTCAACCCCATGGTCATTTTCGTGGCCTTCCTCTGGACCTGCTCCATCAGGTCTATGTCCTTCCTGTGTTGAGGACACAGTACTCCAGGTGAGGTCTTACCAGAGTAGAGTAGAATATCAGAATCACCTCTCTGGATCTGCTGGCCATGCTTCTTTTGATGCAGCCCAGGATGCAACTGGCTGCCTAATTGGTCATCTGCTACACAACCTAGGTATTGTTTTACAGAAAACAAGCTCACAGTTTCATGTCAGGATTAGACAAAAGATAATCTTAATTGAATGCCATTAAGAAGGTGTCATTTTTTAGCAGTATCCTGGAGGATGTTGGGCAGACTGCTACAAAGCAAGTGTCTTTCCACAACGCATGGGCTGCAGGGAAAGCATAAAGACTTGTTACCTTCCTTTAAATATAGTCTTAATTTATTTCTAGCTCACAAGAAAGTCTAAGAAACTCTACTCCTCTTCCTTTTTTTCTTTTTTTTTTTTTTGAGGCCCTTTTCCTTTTTTAAAGGAAATATAGAGGTTTTTAGTTTCCTGAAAATGCAAACTGTGGTGAAATAAAGACAACCATAAGAACAGATGTTGCTTACTTCATATATACAAGATAAAAAAAAACAAAGATTAAGAGGTGGTGGAGCCACAACAATTCCAAGATTATGCTGAAATGCTTTTGTTTTGGAATTTTGGTCACCTGCACATGTGGTAAAAACAATCATGCTAGAAGATAGCTGCTCACTACTTTCGGGTTAGTGACCTTTTATTTGACACTAGTAAGTGAAAGTAGCCATTGCTTTAATTTCACATATATAAAAAGTAAGGATTTTGAATATATGTGGTTAAATAGTCAGTTTATGTATGTGTTGAGGAATAGGTAAGGTGCGTGCCCTCTTGGGTAGGGGACAACTTTAGCCTTACTGTGCCTTTCATTTACATGATCATTTCTTGGCACTTAAATTGTTAAGGAAAAAATGCTGTCAATCCTTTTAGGGACTTCATAAACAGAAGTTTCATTATTTGCAGAATCAATCAGGAAAATGCTTTAACAGATAGAGTTACTCGCTGAGAATATGGTCAATAACTCAACAACACCATGCAGCACTACAGGCTGGGGACAGAATGGCTGGAGAGCAACCAGGCTGAAAGGAACCTGGGGGTGCTGGGTGACAGCAGCTGAACAGGAGCCAGCAGGGTGCCCAGGTAGCCAAGAAGGCCAATGGCATCCTGGCCTGGATTAGGAATGGTGTGGCCAGCAGGAAGACATTCTTCCCCTATACTCAACACTGGTTAGACCACACCTTGAGTACTATGTCCAGTTCTGGCCCCCTCAGTTTAAGGACATTGAGATACTTGAACATATCCAGAGAAGGGCAACAAGGCTGGGGAGAGGTCTCAATCGCAAGTCCTATGAGGAGAGGTGAGGGAGCTGGGGGTGTTTAGCCTGGAGAAGAGGAGGCTCAGGGGTGACCTCATTGCTCTCTACAACTTCCTGAAAGGAGGTTGTAGCCAGGTGGGGGTTGGTCTCTTCTCCCAGGCAACCAGCAGCAGAACAAGAGGACACAGTCTCAAGCTGTGCCACGGGAGGTTTAGGCTCAAGGTGAGGAGAAAGTTCTTCCCAGAAAGAGTAATTGTCCCTTGGAGTATGCTGTCCAGGGAGGTGGTGGAGTCAGCGTCCCGGGTGGTGTTGAAATAAAAGCTTGGCTGTGGCACTTGGAGCCAGGGTTTAGTTGTCAGGAGGTGTTAGGTATGAGGTAATAGTTTGGACTTGATGATCTCTGAGGTCTTTTCCAACCTAGTTGATTCTGTGATTCTGTAATTCACAAACACCTTTCTCAGGAACTGTAGGGAGCTGATGGGTTTAGTCATACCAGCACTGCAAAAACCTTTTCACAATAGCAGTTGACAGTGTGAAGGGGAGACCATGATACAGTACCAGCCAGGTAGTTCAGACCTCTCATGTAGTGCAAGGACTAATTTCAACAGGAGGCACTGCAATACTTCATTTCAAAAGTCTGTTCCCACAGTGTGTCCCATGACTGAATGCTTCAGCAGAAGAGTCTATAGAGTGAAAAGCTAGTAAGGAGGAGTCTGACTGCAGCCAGGAAGGGAGAGTGAGTGTATGAGGGGATGGAGAGTCTTTGGCTCTAAACTCTACTAGTTGAGATCCGTTTCACTGCAGAGGCCTGGCACAGGTGTTCCCCTGTATGCTGCTAAAAAAGTATGATGGTGCTTGCCCTACCCTGGTCTTAGAGACTGGCATTAAAAATCAGGAACAAGATCTACCTGAAAGCGGAGCCCATTCCCAGCTGAATAGCGACAAAGTGGAGCATTTGATGTTGTAAGACAATGGAAAGAGCCTAGCCCTAAAATCCTTTATCCTGTGAGTGAGATTCAAGGAGACTGAAAGAAAGGAACTTAGAATTCAGGGCTAGCACTTTCCTGGCAGGAGCTGGAACCATTCATAAGCAGTCTTAAAGCAGAGCCTTTTCTCAGACAATCAGCATTTGAGGTTATAAGATAAAGGAAAGAGCCTAGCCCCAAATTCCTTTTTCCTAGGAGCGTGTTTCCAGGAGAGAGTCAGAATGATGCTTAGAATTCAGGGCTAGCACTTTCCTGGCAGGAGCTGGAACCATTCATAAGCAGGGGTCCACAGGCATCTGCAGGTATTTGCAGGGTTCTGCAGAGGTCTGTAGGAGTTCTGCAGGGGACTTAGAGGTCTTTAGGATTTCTACAGAGGTCTGGAGGGGTCTGCAGAAGTCTGGAGGGGTTTTGCAGAGGTCAGCAGGTATCAATAGGGATCCACAGTGGTCTGCAGGGGTCAGCAGGTGTCTGCAGGGGTCTGTAGGATTTCTACAGGGGTCTGAAGGGCTGTTCCAATGCTAGACATTTTTCCTGATATCCGATCTAAACCTCCCCAGGCACAACTTGAAGCCATTTTGTCTTGCCCTATCACTAATTACTCGGGAAAAGAGACCAACCCCCACCTAACTGCAACCTCCTTTCAGGTAGTTGTAGAGATCAAGAAGATCTCCTTTTCTCCAGGCTAAACAACCCCAGTTCTCTCAGCCATTCCTCCCCAGTCCTGTTCTCCAGACCTTTCACCAGCTTTTTTGCTCTTCTCTGGACCTGCTCCAGCACCTCGATGTCCTTTTGTAGTGAGGGCCACAAAACTGAACCCAGTATTTGAAGTGTAGCCTCTCCAGTGCAGAGAATGCCCCCAAGCCTGGGAGGCAGTAGCTGAGCAGCTGCAGGAGGAGAAGACAGGGCACTGTCATTGCTGTGGCATGAAGCGATGTAGAGAACTGGAACACGGCTGTTGGAGTGCAACCTGACAGAGGCTGACAGCTCAGGAGTTCTGCTGCAACAGGGCTCCAGGAGACCGAACCCTGCTCCCCGGTGTTGTGGATAGGAAAGGTGCTGTAGGAGCGGCAGCGGATGTACCTGATGCCACAAGAAACAAGCGCTCCGAGACTGGTCACCCGCTGGACTCGCGGTCACCTGCTGGACTCACGTACCTCGGCAGCTCCTCCTCCCTACTGCGGGAGCACGGCAGGCAGACGCTGCCAACCGCCAGCTCCCCGCGGCCAGCTCCTGTCCCACCTCCGGCCCCGCTCCCGGCCCTTTCTGCTGCGGGGTTTGGAGGAGAGGAGACAGCAGAGCGCGGTGGAGCTGCTGTGGGGGATCAAGGCGTCGCTGAAGGACTGTAAGGTAAGGAGGGGTCGGAGGTGGAGCGGGACGGTGAGCGCCCTGCGTGGCCCCTGCCTGTGTCTCTGGCCGGGCAGCCCTTAGCCCTCAGTGTGCGCCCTTAGCGTGGGCGGGTGAGCAGTACCCTCCCAGGGGAGTTCTCGGGAGGCCCTGGGCCCACCCGAGAGCCAGGCTGCTGGCAGGCACTGGGTTTGCGAGAGGAGGGGAGCTGGGTTCTATGTGGCTGAGGGGAGGGCTCAGAGAGGCAGCCCTGGTGTGGTGAGGCCTCCATTGGAGCTTATCTCCCTCCACACCGCAGTGACCTTCCCCTCAGGGTGAGCTTCAGGTGGGGTGAGGCTGCTGCTGAGATCTGAAAATGGAGAGGAGTCGCTGCACACTTCCCTGGGGAATCAAACCCACATCTGAACATCTCTGGGTCTTGTTCGTAGTGCAGAGTGGTCCCACAGGCACTCACCTGCCTTTTCTGTGGGCCTGGAAGTGGATCAGGCTTTCATTTACCACTAAGCCAGCTTGAGGTCCAAGGGTTCATGTGCAGGAACTAGTTACTGATTAGTCGTTTGCTTGCTTTCTTCCCAAAGAACTTCATCTCCCTGTCACTCCTTTTCTAGTTAATTAGGCAGGAGGAGGTGAAAGAAAGAAGTCTTGAAGATCTTCTGAGAATGTAATTGGTTTGTGAGTGCCAGAGCTCTGGAGAGCTGCCTCTCAAAACAAGGATGTGCTAACAGCAGATTTCACGGAGCAAGCAGGGACTCTTTAACAGGGAAAAAATACAAATAAACAGTCAACAGATCTTGTGACTAAACTCTCATCTTGGAGCAGGAGAAAGAGCAGAGCTTCAGTCCTGCCAAGAAGCACTGAGAAGAGCCAAGGCTATGGCACTCTACTCCCAGATGTGTCACAGAGAAGAGCCTGTTCTGGAGCTAGAAAGGAACTGATTGTGGGAAATCAGTGTGGCAGAGCTGAAAGGAAGCCTGTGTGGGAGGGGCAGGTGATAGTTGTTTGACAGACTCTTCAGGCTGATTTTGCCTGCTGAAAATCTGCTGGCATAGTCTGGAAAATGAGGGTCTAAAATGAGTGGGGTTTTATTTGTTGTGCAGGCCTGACAGAATGCTGGACTTGCCCTGTCCACCGCTAGCAATGGAGCCTGTAAGCTATTTGATGCTGTGCTGATGCAAGTATGCCTGAGAAGTGTAAGAAAATGTGATTTGAAGGGACTCATTCATGAACCAGTCTTTGCTCTAGTTAATGTTTACATTTCTTATCAGCTGAGAGAGCCTCGTGATCAGGAACCCAGCCATTAACAGGCAGCATAAAACCCTGGTATCAGAGGGCTATGCCAGATGCTGCAGCTGTGGAGAATACCTCAACCAGTATGCTTATTCTACATGACACTGGAGAATCAACCAATTGGCATAAACCACGTAGAAATGTAGGGTTATAGGTTCTGCTGGTGGCCAAACTATCTTAAACGTTTATTGCTGTTTTTCTACTATGCTAAGCCTATTGGAATGCAGTGTTTGTCTTTTAGTCATTTACCTTGCTTGTGAACTTTAAATGCCTGTGAGAGCAAAAAGAAACCAAGTATCACTGGGGATTCCCCAGCCCTCCCTCACTGTCTTTCTTACAGCATGCAACCTGATGAGAGCCTTGGAGCTACTGAGGGATGTCTCTCCAAGTTAAAAGCAGGAAATCCAAACTTTAGTGAGTATAACCTTTAATTCCTAGCACAGACAATGCTGGATAATACCTGGTGTCTTGGTGTTACTTTGTTTACACAAAGGGAAGGTGGTGGCATATAGAATTATGGAAAACCTCTTCAGAATGTAGAGTAGGCTGGGATGGTTTTGTATGTTTTTTTTTTTTTCCTCATAGAATCTTAGAATGGCTTAGGCTGGAAAGGACCTGAGAGATCATCTCCTCCAACCTCCCCACCATGGCCAGGGACACCTCTCAACTAGACTCAGCTGCTCAAGGCCTCATCCAACCTGGCCTTCAACACCCCCAGGCAGGAGGCAGCCACAGCCTCCCTGGGCAGCCTGTTCCAGAGTCTCACCACCCTCAGACTGAAGAACTTCTTCCTCAGCTCCAGTCTAACCCTGCTCTCTCTCAGCTTCAAACCATTCCCCCTTGTCCTGTCTCTAGACACCCTCAGAAAAAGTCCCTCTGCAGCCTTTCTGTAGGATCCCTGCAGGTATTGGAAGGCAGCTCTAAGGTCTCCCTGGAGTCTTCTCCAGGCTGAACACCCCCAGCTCCCTCAGCCTGTCCTCCTAGCAGAGCTGCTCCAGCCCCTACAACATCCTTGTTGCCTCCTCTGGACTCACTCCATCAGCTCTGTGTCCTTCTTCTGCTGGGGACACCAGAACTGGAGGCAGGATTGGAGGTGGGGTCTCAGCAGAGCAGAGTCAAGGGGCAGAATCCCCTCTCTTGCCCTGCTGCCCACACCTCTGGCTGCAGCCCAGCACACAGCTGCCTTCTGGGCTGCATGAGGGCACTACTGGCTCATGGGGAGCTTCTCATCAATCAATACACCCATGTATCTTTCTTCAGAGCTGCTCTCTGCCCAATTTTTAATTACTGTTGTGAAAAACCTCTATGAACTTTAGGTTTATGAGACTTTCTGGACACCTGTGCCTACATGTCAGTCTTGTTGGAAATAAACAGCTACCCCTCATGTTCGAGCAGAGATGAGTGTAATGCCTTGCAGCTCAACTTTTAATGTGATGTGTTCCTTAGCAATGGGACGTGTTGCCAATGGTTGGGAGCTGATTGGCACTGGGAGTTCAGTGTGACTCAGCAAGGAGCTGGACAGTGCCATGAGAACAATGCTGATGCTTTCAGAGTCACAGCCCCTGACTGAGTGAGAGAAGCTTCATGTGTCAGCGTTGGACATGTTTGACAGGGGGTAAGTCTGTTGTCATCCCATTTAGAGGACTGTGGGACTGTGAGGACTTAGCTACCAGAGATGGAAGTGGTAGTTGGTAGTAGTGTTGTCTGACATTAGCAGCCATCTAGCAGAGGATCAGGGAGGGTCATAGGATGTTAGGGGTTGGAAGTGACCTTCAAAGATCATCAAGTCCAACCCCCCCTGCCAGAGCAGGACCATAGAATCCAGCACAGATTGCACAGGAACACATCCAGATGGGGCTTGAAAGTCTCCAAAGAAGGAGACTCCACTATACTTTGTATAGTACAAAGAATTTCTGACTGAGACAGAGACAGACTGGCACTGAAATATGCATATGTAATTGAGTTAACCACTTTCTTGTCCTACAGAGCACCTTGTGAAGACCAAGAGCTCTCCCTGGCTCCTAGTCTGGGCTTGCCACTCTGCCAGGCTTTTGTGGAGTTTGAAAATGGAAATTGTGACAAAGCTGTAGACCTGCTGTACCCAATCCATTACCAGCTAATCCAACTAGGAGGCAGCAATGCTCAGGTAAAGGAGATCAGGACAAGATGTTCTGTTGCAACTTAATCATCTTTCAGTAGCCTCTGACATTAGGCACTTAGATTATTAACACTTTATTTTTGGAAAGGGAGAAGCTAAGCTTGGCTTGTGAATGAATCCTGTTTGCAAACACTTACTAGCAGTGCTAGCTGTTTAATTTTTGTTGTTGAGATGTTTCCCTCCTCAGTGGTTTTACTGATTTGGTAAAGAGAACATTGGAACCAGCAATACTTTTAAGTTACTGATTTCTTCATATTTTTCCTGATGTGTTTCAGAGAGATGCGTTCAGCCAGTTACTGATTCATGCTGCTTTCAATTCTAAGTCACAAGCCAAACAAAATCTTGCAAAGTGAGTATTTTCCCTGGTAAATATTTATGGCAGTAGTACTGTTACTAAAAGTAAGAAGTAGTGAGTATCCTCTAACCAATAAATTAAGGTTAAAATTGTATGTAAGTGCTTATTTTAAATATAGCAACATTTAACTAAGATGAAAAGTAGAATAGGTTTGTAAGACTACTCTCTTGTGAGCTGGATGAATCACAGAATCACAGAATGTTAGGGGTTGGAAGGGACCTCAAAAAGATGATCCAGTCCAACCCCCCTGCCAGAGCAGGATCACCCTGAGCAGATCACACAGGAACTCATCCAGGTGGGTTTGGAATGGCTCCAGAGGAGGAGACTCCACAACCTCTCTGGGCAGTCTGTTCCAGGGCTCTGACACCCTCACAGGCAAAAAGTTTTTCCTTCTGTTCCTGTAGCATCTCCTCTGCTCCAGCTTGCCCCCATTGCTCCTTGTCCTGTCATGGGACATCCCTGAACAGAGCCTGGCTCCATCCTCCCCACACTGCCCTGCACAGCTTTACATTATGAATGATAATCCATTGGAATGATTATAATGAGAATTCATCCTGATGATCAGTATTTGTTCCAAGGGCAGTTGATTTTCAAATAGTTCTCTTAAAATGTGGCCTCCTACCTGTTGATCAATGTACTTAAGGGACTGCTAAACTTCTGTGAGCTGCTGAAAAGAAAATCTCTCCTCATTATGACATCTGCTTTATAGGCAGAGGAGATTTGCAGAGCCTGATCTGTCAGGTTGTCCTAATACAAATCACAAGAGCCTTGTTTGGTAGAAATCTGTGATTCTGTGATCTGAGATCTCTGGTTCCGTAATTCTGTGAGCTGAGAAATCAAAGCTGTTGCTTGTTCACCCACATTGAGTTCTGTTGGAATGTGTTGTCTGGGTCTGCCTGTACACTTGAAAGAATGGATCCTCAGGATAAAATGAAGCCTTACCCATTCCCCTCCTGACATCTCTTTGAAATATAAAAATTAGACACAGTATCAAAATGATTCTTCTGTGCACTTCTGATCTCTGGGTGCTTGTTTTCAGTCTCTGTCAGGGCTGAAAACAATGCAGCTCTGCCTCAACTTACTGCCAAGGCCAAATATTTCCAGTATGGGAAATCTGCACCTCAAGACCAGGTTTTTATATACTCTTTTCCTCCTCTTACAAGGATACTGCTGGTGATCTTACAGAAAAAACTGATGTGCTCATGACCTTCCTGTTTCTCTCCTATCTCTTCTCCTCTCTCAGGTGCCTCCTGAGAGAATGTGATGTGGTGAGACCGCATTCACCCATGACAGAGCGACTTAACAGGAAGGCAGCAGCTGTTCATTCCATGGCATAAGGCTTTCCTCTCTGCTTCAGCTGAAACAGCAGTAAGTTACCAGTCAAAGTCTGGGTTCAGGGAGTGGAGGGGTAAGGTGAGAGTACCCTCTTGAGTCAGTGATCTGACAGTTGCCTTTAAAAAAAATACAGCTGGTAAGTTTCAGGAGGTTGTATCTTAGATGATTACACAAGCAAAGATGATAACCTGCTGATAATGGACAGTTTTCTGAAGCATCCTGGGACATTACTTTTCTGCTGTTTTTTCCTAAAGTTTCCTTCTGAACCTCTTACAGGGTCAGAATTTCTGTCACTCATTGGCCCAGTTACTTACTTTGTCAATATATTAAATAATCAGTGAAGTGCTCAGGTAATTCAAATGGACCTTTGAAACACAGCTAACAGGCAAGTTTGTGGTCAAAGCCAATACAGGCATAAACTCAATTCCCTCTCAAATATGAGTCACAGACTCTTGCAATGCAGATGGTCTTCATTCAGGATCTCTTTCCAGGTACATATATTTAACCCCCCTCTCCTAAAATGTTAAACTTTTTCCTTTCAGTGTAGCACCTCCTTTTTGAAATTGCTATGTGAGTGAAACTAGGCAAGAGGGGTAATAGCTGACTCTGGCTATTCTAACATGGGTACTCCCTTAGCACTTTGAAGTCTTTCAGCAAGCAAGGAAAAGCCTGGATTTCAGCTCCCACAGTACCATCTCTGGTACGTTGGACTGGTGCCTTTGTGCTTGAGCTTGGGGAATGTCAGGCTTTGCTGCCATCATAATGTCCCTGCATGTTAGCAAAGCAGAGTTTAAAACCAATGTTAAACCGTACACTTTATAAAGGTAACTCAGAGCAGGCAAAAACTTAACCAGGCTTTCTGAACTGCTTAGTCACCCTGTACACCATCAGCTCAGTTACCTATCCAGCTTCTTCAGCATTAGCTCAGTGCAAGGCACATGGCTGCCTCAAAGGCACATTGCTGCCCCAAGGGCACATTGCTGTCCCAATGCCTTCCCTTGTGTGCACAGCTACTGACCAAGGCCTTCAGAGAAGATATTGTACCTACCTCTGTGGAGCCCCCAGTCAGTCTCAGAGGCCATGACCACCCCTGGCTGTGGTGAACTAACTTGTTCCAAGGCATCATTTTCCTGAAAAAATGGCTTTGCATTTCTCCCACAGACTCCCACTCACATCTGCCTTGTCTTTGACATGGAAGAACCTAAACATCAGCTGTGTCAGGGGGCTGCACATTCACAGCTTTCACTTCTTCAGAGCTGTTGCCAGTGTAGCATGTTTGGAGTTTTGGTTTTTTAATTTTCAAATGTGCCAGGAAGCAAAACAGAGCCCTGGAGCTCTGGGTTAACACAGAACTACATCCTGGTTTAGAAATAGAGCTGAAAGGAAGACACTGAGCACCACTAAGTCTGGTTCTAAGTGGAACTAAGTGTTTACTAAGTCTGGTTAGCTGTGCTGTGAGTTTATGTTTGGAGACAAACCGCACACTAGGAAGCAAAAAGTGAGTGAAAACATTTTATTTGCAGCTGTGGCAAAACTCAACCATTCTTAAAAAATGATAAAATGTTCACCTTTTCAAGCATAACTGACACATGATTTACTTTAGTTCTAAGACAGTAATTTTAGTAAGATTTCCTAGTTTTATGCATTTCCCTATCCTCTTGATCACTTGCAAGCTTTGAGCAGTACAAATTCATATCAGAGAAACAAAGAATTGGGAGGTTAATTCCGTTACTGTAAAACTTATCTGAAAGCAAAACTTTGCTGCTCCTGTCCTTGGCAGCTGGTTCCCCTCTAGACAGCTTTGCACAGAGGGTCTTCAGCTCGATGAACTTACAAAGCCCCTAGTTCAGTTCAGTTCAGTAGAAGCTCTCCTAGAGTTTCTATATTTTCATCTGAGGCAATTAAAAAGGGCTGTTTGTCTTTGTCAGCGATGTACAAAGCTCCTAAAGCAAGTGTGGCAAGACACCAGGCCCAGGGAAGTTCTATCTAGGATCCCCCACAGCAACCCCAGAACACAAAGAGGAACCACACTTGCCCCTGAGCTCTCAGCAAGTTGCCCAACTCAATGTGGTCAACAAAACACGTGTATGAACTATCTTAGGACAGCACTGCTACCACTGGCCTGGAGAGAACACAACTGACCTGGAGAGAACATAACTGGCCTCTTCCAGTCATGTCCTGTTTCTGAGGACAACGAAAATTACCGTGTACAGATAGGACAGAAACTGTCAGTGCTTCTGAAGATGTTTCTCCAGTCCCTCAGCCTTTGCTAAGCAATTGTTCACGTTGAGAAAATAGGTGGCCACCTTCACTTAAAAGCCTGGCTTCTTGTGACACAGCCTGGAGAGACTTGTGGCCCTTAGTGGCAGCCAAACCACCACGTTTTTACTACTTGCTTGTGACTGTCAGGGTTTCACTCGAGCTCTACCACACCGAGTTACTGCAGATCTGCAAGAAGAATCTGATCCAACGATTTGCTGATCCAAACAGCAGCTGCCGTCGTAGAGATGAAACTTCTCTGCTGGAGAACTTACGACCTGGGCTTAAAATAAACTTTTCTCTTTGTTGCTTATTCATTTTAAACTTGAAAGGTACCATCCTTAAGAGGAAGCATTTTGAAAACTAAATCATTCTTACATACACTGACTTGGTGAGAACTGTGATAGACAAGAGGCTCAAGAACAGCTCTATTCTACACTGGAAAGAACCTGGCTACTACAAACCTGACAGCAGGCTTAAAAACCTCTGGACTGTTAATTTTTCCTCTTAATTGAACTGTTGGCAAAGAGAAATCCTCTCTACTCATTTCTAAGATGTACGTAAAATCATTTCCTCTCTACCCATTTCTAAGGTGTACTTAAAATCATTTCCTCTCTACTCTTTTCTAAGGTCTACTTGAAATTTTTTATTTCCTCTCTACTCTTTTTCTAAGGCGTACTTAAAATCATTTCCTCTCTACTCTTTTCTAAGGTCTACTTGAAATTTTTTATTTCCTCTCTACTCTTTTTCTAAGGTGTACTTAAAATCATTTCCTCTCTACTCTTTTCTAAGGTATACTTGAAATTTTTTATTTCCTCTCTACTCTTTTTCTAAGGCGTACTTAAAATCATTTCCTCTCTACTCTTTTCTAAGGTCTACTTGAAATTTTTTATTTCCTCTCTCTATTTTTTTTTCTAAGGTGTACTTAAAATCATTTCCTCTCTACTCTTTTCTAAGGTCTACTTGAAATTTTTTATTTCCTCTCTACTCTTTTTCTAAGGCATACTTAAAATCATTTCCTCTCTATTCTTTTCTAAGGTCTACTTGAAATTTTTTATTTCCTCTCTCTATTTTTTTTTCTAAGGTGTACTTAAAATCATTTCCTCTCTACTCTTTTCTAAGGTATACTTGAAATTTTTTATTTCCTCTCTACTCTTTTTCTAAGGCATACTTAAAATCATTTCCTCTCTATTCTTTTCTAAGGTCTACTTGAAATTTTTTATTTCCTCTCTCTATTTTTTTTTCTAAGGTGTACTTAAAATCATTTCCTCTCTACTCTTTTCTAAGGTCTACTTGAAATTTTTTATTTCCTCTCTACTTTTTTTCCTAAGGTGTACTTAAAATCATTTCCTCTCTACTCTTTTCTAAGGTGTACTTAAAATTATTTCCTCTCTACCCATTTCTAAGATGTACTTAAAATTGTTTGCCTATTTGATTTCCCGTCCCATTATTCTGATTTTTTTTTTCTTGCTCTAGTTATCCAACTGTCTATATGTTTCATTTAGGAGAGGAAGCAGACAAGGCAGTCAGTCTCACCTAGCTGAAACATCTGTTTTTCCAGGCCTCCTCACTCCAGAGTACCTTTGGATTAACATTCTAAAGGATTTGTCTTATAAAAGAAGTCATCAAGCATGAGAAAGTAAGATGAGGGATACAGACAGCTCTGCTCCCTTTAAGACAGGCTACATTTCTCTTCTAGTGCCCTATACTCTATGATGTACTCTGGGTAAATCTGGTACTTTTCAAAGACAACAAAGACAGAAGGGTTGAATTCGTTGTCCACACAGCTGTCATAAAACCGAAGGCTGCTAAGAGGCTTTGGTGGGGGGCGAACGTAGGCATCAGCGCCTCTGACGTAATCTCCAACCAGCACACGAGCCACGAACATGCTGCTGGTCTTCCCCACAGGCTGGCAGTACTCGTGGGAATAGGAAGCATCTCTAGCAAAGTAACTTCCTGGAAAATGGTAGGAAAAGGTAGTGATGAGGCATAATGGGTCAGGTGACAGCAAAAACTCAGCGTCCCCTGGCTTCGCAACAAGATGTTTGACTCAGCTTTCAGGTCTCCTCTTATGCAGTTCACATAATGCCATAGAGAAGGGATTTCACCACAGAAATTCCCTTTGGGATTTGCTGCATTAGGAATAATTCTTGCAAAAACCAGAACACGTGGAAACACTACAGGTAGGGGTAGTATGGTAAAGAAGAACACAGAGCTGGTGGAGCCAGACCTGAGCAGGGCCACAAGGGTGATCCAGGGACTGGAGCACCTCTGCTATGGGGCTGAGGGAGCTGGAGTTGTTTAGCCAGGAGAATAGAACACTCCAGGAGAACCTTAGAGCTGCCTTCCAGTACCTGAAAGGATCCTCCAGGAAGGCTGCAGAGGGACTTTTCCTAACGGTGTCTAGCAATAGGACAAGGGGGAATGGTTTGAAGCTGAAGGAGAGCAGGGTTAGACTGAATCTGAGGAAGTTCAATACGAGGGTGGTGAGACTCTGGAATAGGCTGTTCAAGGAGGCTGTGGCTGCCTCCTGCCTGGGGGTGTTGAGGGCCAGGTTGGATGAGGCCTTGAGCAGCTGAGTCCAGTTGAGAGGTGTCCCTGCCCATGGTGGGGAGGTTGGAGGAGATGATCTCTCAGGTCCCTTCCAACCTGAGCCATTCTAGGATTCCATGATTTCACTGCTGAATTTCCATTAAGATTTTGTATTTTAGGCATAGTTCTTTCAAAACCGAAAGCATATAAAACCCCACTACAGGTATGTCTGCTATGGTAAGAGGGACAGAGTGGAAAACATGAGGACCTGCCATGATCACACTGAGGGAATGCACACCTTTCCTGCTCATTGCCCTGATGACTAGAGGCCATTTCTCTGGCAAGTTCAAATTATGAACAGGAACCTTCAGAACACCCCACCTACAGCAAAGGAGGCTTTTCACATCCCTGCATGCTAACACCTTGTGAAAAGACTTACCCCTGCACCAAGCAAATCCTCCTCCTCTGCAGAGGGAAGGAAGATCACAATACTAACTCTAATTCCTACCTCTTCTTTTCACTCTGTATCTATATTTGAAGACTTCAAAACTTGGCTGTAGCATCAGGGGAGTTTGAGGAGATGTAATCACAGAGTCACTTCCTACATACCCTTCCCATAGTTAGTTCCATTGCTCCCACAAGTCCTCCAGTCAAAGTTGTGAAGGCAGATGGATTCCAGGAAGCTCCTCTTGGTTCCATGGAACAGGAGCTTTTCATTAACATCTTTCCCTCCATTTTCCCTCTTCATCTGCTCCTTTTGCCTAACAGAAAAATGCAGGGGAGGAGAGCATGAGGCATTGAAGCAAGAGGAGAAAGGGTTTTAAAAGCATATAACATAAATATCAGCTTAATGAGATCTCCCCTCTGCTTTCTCCCTCTCAGACTGGAAGATGAGACAGACTTAGCAGTATGATGAGCAGTCACAAGATGAGCAATATGCTGACAGCAGTGCCCAGCAATTCTAAATCCTTCTGGCTTTTGAAAGTGAATTAAGTAAGCACGGACATTCCTGCAGTCCCCACTGCATCAATCTCTTGCTGCTCTGTAGGGTCCTACTAGTGCTGCTTTAATGTCTCCTGTCTCTTTGCAGAGGTGTCCCTGCCCATGGTATAGAGGTTGGAGTAGATGAGCTCTCAGGTCCCTTCCAACTTAAGCCATTCTGTGTATCTATGAACATACAGGACACCAGCTCATGGAGACTCACTCCCCATAAGGATGAGGAAACAATTACTGACCACTGAAACACCTTCCAGAGGGATGGGTTCTGAATCCTCTCTATTTTAAGGACTTTGTAGTTTTTCATTGTTTGAAGGAAGAGCTGCTTTATTCTGTCGTATTCAGAGCTTGTATTACTGATCACCACTGCCTGTAAAAGAGAAACCAAAGCACAAAACATCAGGCTTTAGTGAGCTGGTAAGATGCAGAAGCCCAACTACAGCAGACAGACTTTCAGAAGAGTCCCCAGGTTACAGTTAGGAAGGTTAATTTAATGCTTTAGATTGTGACTCTGTGATTAGTTAGGACAGACAATATGACAAGCGGTATGCCACTCCTGCTTTGCAAGGGCACTTCACCTCTCTTTAGGAAGGATGCTGAAAGCAAAAGGATAAAGTGTTTATCCCAAGTAAGAGCTGGCACTTGTCACTTTACATCTCAAGGAAACAGGAATGTCACAAAGAAAACCTGAGTGACTGTTCCAGATAATATTAGTTTTCTATATAAAGCTGGTTAAGAACAGAAGCATCAGAATGTTAGGAAGAAGTTCTTCCCCACGAGGGTGGTGAGACACTGGAACAGGTGGCCCAGGGAGGTGGTGGAAGCCTCATCCCTGGAAGTTTTTAAGGACAGGCTGGATGTGGCTGTGAGCAACTCTGTGTCTCTGATCTTCTAGAACAAATACTTCTCTTCCATGAACTGGACTGAAAATACATAGTGCTGGTGGACTGACATCCCTTGTTACAGCTGTCTAAGCCCAGTGGGGACTCAACATCCCACCTAATCAAAGTTGTGTTAAGTAGGGGAGCTGCAGTGCTCATCCTAGGAAGGAGAAAGACACCAACACCTTAACCTGGCAAGCCAGAGCTCCACGTTCTAGAAGGCTGAGTTTAGAGAGGACATAAAACAGGATTTGTGTTTCACAGCTGCGTAGTAAGAATTGGAGTTCCACAGCCCTCTTGTGCATTAATCACAGAATCCTAGAATGGCTCAGGTTGGAAGGGACCTCAGAGATCATCTCCTCCAACCTCCCCACCATGCCCAGGGACACCTCTCAACTAGACTCAGCTGCTCAAGGCCTCATCCAACCTGGCCTTCAACACCCCCAGGCAGGAGGCAGCCACAGCCTCCCTGGGCAGCCTGTTCCAGAGTCTCACCACCCTCAGACTGAAGAACTTCTTCCTCAGATCCAGTCTAACCCTGCTCTCCCTTAGCTGCACACCATTCCCCCTTGTCCTGTCTCTAGCACCTTCAGGAAAAGTCCCTCTGCAGCCTTTCTGTAGGATCCCTTCAGCTATTGGAAGGCAGCTCTCAGGTCCCCCCCACCAGGAGTCTTCTCCAGCCTATCCAACCCCAGCTTCTCCAGCCTGTCCTCATAGCCCTTGGATCTTCTTTGTGGCCCTTAGTGATGAAGAGGCCTGTCATACAGAAGTCCCCTAAGGTTTAAGAATGAAGCCAGCTGCACAGAGAAGAATTATTTATTTGAATTTATTAAAAAAGCTCTTACAGAGTTGACATTTCCCATGTCCTATTACAAGAGTGTTTTCCAAAGCTTCTTTACAACACATAATCGGAATGGCTTCTATTATCTGCATGCTCTGTGACACCACAGCTCAAGTTGATCACCATCTCCTACAAGCTTACAATTGTGCCTCTATATCCCAGATATATTTATGCATACTCCTTTTTTTTTCTTTTCTCTTTTAAACTGAAAACATGCTTTTGTTGTCTGTTGCATGTTTTACTGAGGAGCTGTAACCTTTCTGTGTAAACCAGAGGGGCAGCCACATAGTGTAAGCCCAAATCTTCGAAGAAAGGTACTGGAGCAGCTCTGCTGTGGGGACAGGTTGAGGGAGCTGGGCTTGTTCAGCCTGAAGAAGGGAAGGCTCTGGGGGGACCTTAGAGCTGCCTCCCAGTACCTGAAGGGATTCTCCAGGAAGGCTGCAGAGGGACTTTCCATGAGGGTGTCTAGAGACAGGACAAGGGAGAATGGTTTGAAGCTGAGGGAGAGCAGGGTTAGACTGGAGCTGAGGAAGAAATTCTTCAGTACAAGGGTGGTGACACCCTGGAACAGGCTGCTCAGGGAGGCTGTGGCTGCCTACTGCCTGGGGGTGTTGAAGGCCAGGATGGATGAGGCTTTGAGCAGCTGAGTCTAGTTGAGAGGTGTCCCTGCCCATGGTGGGGAGATTAAAGGAGATGAACTCGAGGTCCCTTCCAACCTGAGCCATTCTGTGATTCAATTATTTAATCCTATGATGGTCTCCAGGCAGTAAAGCCAGCTCTCTTTTGCATGAAGACTTTGTGGGTTGCCCTTTTTTCCCCAAGGACACTTCCCTTGCTACTGAAGAGTAATGCCACATTGCTATTGCAGGTTGATACTTAGTAACAACAGAGAATCAGAGAATGGGAAGGGACCTCCAAAGCTCATCCAGTCCAACCCCCCTGCAGTCAGCAAGGACATCCTCCACTAGATGAGGTTGTTCAGAGCCTTGTCCAGCCTGACCTGGAATATCTCCAGAGGTGGAGCCTCAACTATCTCCCTGGGCAACCTGTAGCAGTGTTCCACCACCCTCATGCTAATGAAGTTTTTCTTAACAAACTTCTTTAGCATCTTTTCAGACCTGAAAAGAGAACATGAGCCTTTGCCAAGCCACTAGCAAGGGGTGGAGATTCTGAGGCAGAGAATCATCACTGTCCTGACAGCAGTCTCTGATAGCCTGAGCCTGTGCAAGAACAGCACTCTGAGATCAAACCCCTATCACGGAATCATAGAATGGTTTGGGTTGGAAGGGACCTCCAAAGGTCATCCAGTCCAATCCCATCTGCTTAGCTTTGCTTTTGGGAGGCTCCTATCAACAACAGTAACCCAACTAGAACTAATGAAGCAGAGACAGACTCCTTGCATTGCATCAGCTCCCATCCTGTTCTAGTACAGCAGCCTTTGGTGTGTGTGTGTCAGGATTCAGCATCACAGCTGCCACACAAAAACCAATTCTCTAAGCAAACCCACTGCACACATTGCTCAGCTGTACACTAAAGACACAACTGAAAACACAGCCTGAAGTTCAAGACAATTTGACAGAAAGCCCCAGGTCACTTGGTCACATCTTCCTTGGTCTAGTCAGTCACAGAAACATTCACAACTCTTTGTCAGTCCTCTTACTGCAGTGGGCCAGTGATGCCTGTATCAGGTGATAGGATGAGAGGGAAGGGCCTGAAACTGTGTCAGGGGAGGTTTAGGTTGGAGATCAGGAAAAATTTCTTTGCTGCAAGAGTGGTCAGGCATTGGAACTGACTACCCAGGGAGGTGGTGGAGTCATCATCCCTGGAGATGTTCAAGAAATGTGTGGCCATGGCACCTGGGGACAGGGTTTAGTGACTATGGTGGTGCTGGGTGGACGGTTGGACTCGATCTTAGAGAGCTTTTCCACCTGAAGCAATTCTAGGATTCTAGGTGGTGAATACAAATTCCTTTTATTTTGCCTTCCAAAGGTTTTCTGACTACTAATTCCACCTTGTCTGATACAGAAAGACTGAAGAAATCCAAATCCACTTGCCAGTTTGTTTTGCTGCTTGTCATTGTGCATTTCATACCCTCTGCTTTCTAGGGTGATTCTAAATGACTGAACAGCTTAAGACACTGCAACACTCCAAAAACAGTCCATGGTACCAAACCAGAGCTGCTCTTTGCAAGCAAAGACAACCTTCCCCCCATGTCACAGAGGGGTTCTCTTTTAAAATGGGTCACTTCCAGCGCAGCAAATTCTGCCAGGATTATTTGCCTGAAGAGAAGGGAGTTCATCGAGTCGGAACAGTCAGGTGGTCACCACATGCATGCAGAATCACAGCCAGCCTCAATATTACCTACTGCAAAAAAAGCAATCTTAGGGTCCCACAGAAATTGTTCATCTAGCCCAGGCTTCCACTTCTAGCTTCAGCTAGAGGTTACTCAGGGTTTTGTCACTTTTGAGGTACAGAATGAACTTTTCCTTTCCTATGAAAGGCACTCAGGTTAACAAGTGAGGATGGGCTGAGGGAGCTGGGGGTGTTCAGCCTGGAGAAGACTCCAGAGGAACCTTAGAGCTGCTTTCCAGTAGCTGAAGGGATCCTGCAGGAAGGCTGCAGAGGGACTTTTCCTGAGGGTGTCTAGAGACAGGACAAGGGGGAATGGTTTGAAGCTGAGGGAGAGCAGGGTTAGACTGGAGCTGAGGAAGAAGTTCTTCAGTCTGAGGGTGGTGAGACTCTGGAACAGGCTGCCCAGGGAGGCTGTGGCTGCCTCCTGCCTGGGGGTGTTGAAGGCCAGGTTGGATGAGGCCTTGAGCAGCTGAGTCTAGTTGAGAGGTGTCCCTGCCCATGGTGGGGAGGTTGGAGGAGATGAGCTCTGAGGTCCTTTCCAACCTGAGCCATTCTAGGATTCTATTTCCTTTGGTGCCAACTCAGCAAACTGAGCTCTGGGAAACAAGACAATTCTTCTGTTTCAGTACCACCAGCAACATCATGGATCTGCACATGCCATTCCAGGGCCTCTCCCACTCGTCTCATTCACTCCAGAAACACCACAACAAATGGACTCAACTGAAGTTTTCAGAGTAAATAAGGGAAGCACTTAAGTACATACAACTTGGAGGCCTATAAAGAACTCAGCTTCCTGTCTTCCTGCCCTGCTTGGGAAAAATTTAAGCTTGTCTTCATCAGTTAAGATACTGATAAGGCAAGAGCAGAGCTGATTACCCACAGCCTTTATTATTTTGACATAGCTCAAAATATACCAGGCCCAAAGCTTCAAAAGCTCTTGCTGGCAGATTCCCACACAAACTCAGAATGAGTTCATTCAGCAGGTGCTGGCTACCTGACACTTTGACAGCCTTGAAAAAGGAGGGGGTTTTGCTGATTGTGAAAGCCAGCTGTTTGTAGTGAGCCAATGTGCAGAGCAGTTTGGTTCAGTTTTTCCAACTGATTTTTTTCAGCACTGTATTTTGATGACTTTGCTGCACAGGTACTGATGTTACATGGAGCAAGGCATCACCCAGCACAAGAGGTGTAAAAGCACAACACAGACTAACTGAAACCAGCCCATGGAAGCTAAGAGACATTGTATTTCTGGTTCTCAGACTACACTAGGGGACATAAAACACAAAGAGAATGGCAATGAAAGCAGCCAGAAGGAATCCCCAGCCTGGAAATCTGGCATTACTTCTGTCCCATCTCTAGCCATCTAGGCTGGGCCAACAGAAATTGGTCAGCAGCATGCAAGATTGTGTGACAGAACTGACAAGGAATCACAGAACCACAGAATGTTAGAGGGTTGGAAGGGACCTGGGAAGATGATGCAGTCCAACACCTCTGCCAGAGCAGGATCACCTAGGGCAGCTCACACAGGAACACATCCAGGTGGGTTTTGAAATCTCTCCTGCCCCAGTGAATCCCTTCAGTTTAGTGTCATCCTACTTGGGATCATGCCTTTCCATTAGAACTACAAGAGGAGGGGCAAAAAAAGGGGAAAAAAAAAAAAAAGATACCTTGTATCCAAACTCGGGCAGTGCAGATGGATCCCAGTGGCTAGGACAGGTTTGATTTGGAATTGAAGAATCTCTCTGGCTGTTTGCAAACAGACAGGAAACAAGGTGTTAGTAACTCTGCTACTGCTCTGAACGTTCAGATTGGCAGTATCCTCTTTGACCAGATCCTATATTTGATAATAAACCACAAAAACTGGGGAACAGTCTTAGGCTGTGGGCTCTGCATGCTGCCATTCAATTGTCAAGAGTCCTCCTTCACTTGCTTTTGTAAGAAACAACTTTCCAGTGCCAGGCCTGTGGCAGTGGTACCTGCAGTAATCTGTATCCCAGACACCTGCTGATGCATAAAGCTGAGAGGCTGTGATGCAGCTTCTGATGCAGCAATATCTGTGTTCTTTCACAGGATCACAGAATGGTAGAGGTTGGAAGGGACCTCCAGAGATCATCCAGTGCAACCCCCCTGCCAGAGCAGAAGCTCCTAGAGCAGGTCACACAGGAACACATCCAGGTGGGTTTGGAATGTCTCCAGAGAAGGAGACTCCACTCCTCTCTGGGCAGCCTGCTCCAGGGCCCTGGCACCCTCACAGGGAAAAAGTTTTCCCTTCTGTTCCCGTGGCACCTCCTCTGCTCCAGCTTGCCCCCATTGCCCCTTGTCCTGTCCTTGGACATCCCTGAGCAGAGCCTGGCTCCATCCTCCCCACACTGCCCTGCACGTCTTTATCCCCAGGAATGAGGGCACCCCTCAGGCTGCTCTGCTCCAAGCTGCAGAGCCCCAGCTCCCTCAGCCTGGCCTCACAAGGAAACTGGACTCTCTCAAGCAGTTCCCTGAGGTCTTTCTTGAACTGAGGGGCCCAGAACTGGACACAATATTCCAGATGTGACCTCAGCAGGACAGAGTAGAGGGGCAAGAGAACTTCTCTCGACCTACTAACCACAGTCCTTCCAGTCCACCCCAGGCTGCCATTGGCCTTCTTGACCACAAGGGCACATGGCTGGCTCATGGGCACCCTGTTGTCCACCAGGACTCCCAGTTACTTTGCACAGTTGCTGCCAGTGCTGGCAGCCATTTTGCCTTACAACTACTTGTGAGATACAAAAGCCCACCAGGAGCATCATTTACCCTCGCTTGATCTTCTGCACATCTTCAGGAGACACAAACTTTGGCCGCCTGCAGACCTGCCTTCGGGTTTTGTAAGTGATGTTTTTCTGTGTCATCTCTTGAGGAGAAAAAAAGAAGGGAAAAGCCATTAATAGGTCTACATGATGGAGTCATTCATTAATGACATTCATTAATGAAGAGTGCATATTCATTGTCCATTTCATCTGCTGAAGAGCAGCCCCCCCAAAGTCTATGTAAGCTTCATCTCCTTCCTGTAACTGTTATTTAACTTGTACCTATCTTGCTTGCTCTCTTAAGTCATTTATGTTCTTTAAATGTTGCTCCAGCAGCACAGAAAGGTCCTCAGTTTTTCATTTTTACCATCCACAGGGTTAACTCAAAGCTTACTCTGACTTTATGTGAAGACTACGAACCTTTATTTCTGATCCAATCTAAGTCTGGATAGGGTTAAGGGATATGAGGGAAGGTTACTTTGTAAAGAACTTCCTCTGGGCCATCACTCCCTCACTTTCCCTTCCATTGAGTAAATCTGGTAGTATTAGAGAAGTCATAGCTTCTACAGGTAAGACAGCTTGCAAATGAGTCTTAGTAAAGCACTACAGAGTTGTAAAGGAGACCTTTTAAAATGAGTACCTTTAAAATTGAGCTCGTAGTGATGCAAGCCAGCCTGGAAAGATATGGCGGCATCTGGATCTGCTAGATACAAATTCTCAATAACAGCAGAAGGTGGTGATTTCACACTATCTCCTTCTCCCTTTGCAGGGGTGAGGGGAGAGGGGAAAAAAAAAGAGAAGAGTAATGAGTAAACATAGTCCGGACTAAATCCTGGAGAAGTAGTTTGGGTAGAGGGAAAGAGGCAAAGAGAAGGATGAAGAAGAATCTGCACAGAACTATAACGTGTGATTGCCAAACACTCCTAGCAGACACACAGACAGATGATTAGCAGTGATAGACACACACCAGTCCCGTTGCAATTTTTGTACTGTGCTGGGCTGAGGGAGAGTTAATTTTCTAAAGAGCAGCTGGTATAGTTCTGTGGTTTGGGTTTGTGAGGGAAACAAATGGTGGCAACCCAGGGATGTTGTTGTTATGCTGAGCGATGCTTACACTGAGTCAAGGCCTTTACTGCTGCTCACACCACCCCACCACAGTGAGTAGGCTGGGGGTGCAGAAGAAGCTGGGACAGCAGACCCCAACTGACCAAAGGATACCCTGTATCATCTTATGATCAGCACACAAAGCTGGGGTGAAAAGCAGGAAGGGGGCAGATGTTTGGAGTTACAGCATTTTGTCTTTCCAAACAACTCTCCTGTGTGACGGAACCTTGAGATGGCTAAGCACCAACTCGCTGATGTGAAGGCAGGGAAGTAGTTGTTTTGCTTTCCTTGTGTGTGCAGCTTTTGTTTTACCTATCAAACTGTCTTTATCTTGACCCACAAGTTTTCTCATTTTCACCCTTCCCATTCCCTCCCACGTCCCACGGAGGCAGCGTGAGTGAGCAGTTATGTGGTGCTTAGTTGCTGGCCAGGTGTGACAGATGCACTCAACTCCTTGACCAAACTAGGTGGTAGTTTGGTTCAGGCTTCAAAGGAAGCCTAGGCCTAAGCCATGAAGTTCTCTAGTTCTAACCTGTTCTCTGAAAGTCCACAGAGCAACTGGGTGACATGGTGAGCACTGATGCCTATCAGCCTGGGACCTGGATGATAGCTGGTGGCTCTTCCAAGCCTAATTAGTCGAGGAACAATGGAAGTGGCAAGTTGCAGGAGTCTCATGTGTACCTTTTCCATCCTATTTAATTTGACTATGAACCAATCACTTTGTTCCATAAATCACTGCACTGCCAGCCTGAGTCAGCTTTTTAGGAGCTCTCCCTGCTGAGAGGGAAGCTGCACAGCAGTGATCTCCCCTCGAGCCAGGACACTTCTCAAGGTTACTCCTTGAGACATCCCTTACTAACTGCAGATCTCCAGCACATAACCATGTGTTAAAGCACACCAAGATTTTGTATGGGCAACTCTGAATTATTCTTCTGTCCTTTGTGCAGTAAGTAATAGAGTGAAGCTAGCCAGCAGACTTCATCAAGTCTCACTCTTACAACATCCTGCTTCAGTAGAACTACTTTAGCTGCTGGCTCTGGTGGTGGTTCTTTAAACAGTCTAAAAATCTCCCTCATGACAAACTGGCACAGCTGGCAGAATCTCCATCTGCTCCACAACAGCGAAGTTAAACCACCTAGGCTGAACTCCCTAATGTACAAACCAATGTAGACTATGAGGGTATGCTGACAGAGATTCTGTCCTGCTGAAATCAAGGCCCAGCACTGCTCCATCATCTTTCCCTGTGTACTTCTCCACGTCCCTGGATCCCCTTTGTGCTCTGCAGCTATACTGGAAAGCAGGTGGGGAAAACTCATCTGCCTTGGGGGAAGGAGAGATTCCTCATTTCTTTTCCTGCATTTTTCACATTTTCTCATTAAAGAGGATTTGGCCAGCCAAGGGACATGGTAACAGATGACCTGATAGAGCGATCCTTGCACGTCCAAGGAAGCAGGACACTGCTTGGAAGAGAGACAAGACTCTGTGGCTCTGAGCAACTTGATCTAGTGTGAGGTGTCCCTGCCCATGGCAGGGAGGTTGGAACTAGATGATCCTTGAGATCCCTTCCAACCCTAACAATTCTATGATTCCATGATTCTAAGACTAATTCCTGAACAATTCCAAAGGCAATCTATCTCAAGGACAGTGGACACATGTTAAAGCTGGGCAGAAGCCATGGGCAGCCCCAAAAGGGAATTCACCTTGCTGAGTAAAGAGGGGTAGGGGGGAAGAGTCTCCAGATATTTCTTCAGAAGTGATTAGCAACACAGGGTGTGGACTCACCTCTTCTCCATATTTAATCCATTGTCCTAGGTCATTCTTCCAATACCAAATCCACTCCGTGGTCAGCACAAACGAGGGCTTTGTGACTGATGACGGTGTAGAGAGGCGGCGAAGCGAGAAGCAAGAGAGGGTCATTGTTTGGAAATTAATGCTCCTATCTGCCATGCTGCAAGGACAAATTCAGGTCATCAGAGCTCACACTGTGTATTTTATCCTCCATTCCCCAGTTCAAGCTGGTCTCGTTTTCCGTGACACAACGTGACTGCCCACACTGAATGCGGCTGGAAACAGAGGAGTGCTTCCCATAGCATGCACAGCAGCTCTCAGAGTTGTTCATCCTCAGAAGAGAACTAGGGGCTGTGAGACACCGCATGCCAGCTCAGTCCCTACTCAGAGGCTGCACTGACAGCTTAACAGAAACTTTGGAGCTACTCACACAATGTGGAAAAAGGGATTTCTGCAAGAAATAAGCACGGGCAGAGTGCTCTTGTGAGACCCCACCTCCAATCCTGCCTCCAGCTCTGGTGTCCCCAGCAGAAGAAGGACACAGAGTTGGTGGAGTGAGTCCAGAGCAGGGCCACAAAAATGATCCAAGGGCTGGAGCAGCTCTGCTATGAGGACAGGCTGAGGGAGCCGGGGGTGTTCAGCCTGGAGAAGAGGAGAAGGCACCTTAGAACTGCCTTCCAAGACCTGAAGGGATCCTACAGGAAGGCTGCAGGGGGTGTCTAGAGACAGGACAAGGGGGAATGGTTTGAAGCTGAGTGAGCAGGGTTAGACTGGAGCTGAGGAAGAAGTTCTTCGGTACAAGGGTGGTGACACTCTGGAAGAGGTTGCTCAGGGAGGCTGTGGCTGCCTCCTCCCTGGGGGTGTTCAAGGCCAGGCTGGATGAGGCCTTGATCAGCTGAGTCTAGTTGAGAGGTGTCCCTGCCCATGGTGGGAGGCTGGAGTAGATGATCTCTGAGCTCCCTTCCAACCTGAGCCATTCTAGGATTCTATGATTGTATGTGACTCAGTTTACCAGCAAGCACCTGCAGCTTATTAACTTCCTTGTTTTTCTGTAGTTCCAGAAGATGCAATCACAGCTGTCAGTCCTGAAAATAGCATTCATCTCTGGAACCACCTGGGCTCTTACTCCTGGGAGGCTTGAAAAATGAACTCTCAGAAAGACTTTGAAAGCAGCCTCTTCTTGGGAACCTTGGTCAAGATTTGTACCACCCAGCAGCCTAGTCAAGCTGCAAATCAAAATAATCTGTGTGAAGAGGCATAGGCCAAAATGATTATAGCATTTCATTGAGGCCAGACTTGGGGTCCCCTGCAAATCCAGGTGGCTTACAGAAAGGAATTAAAGGGAAAAATCAAAATAAAAAGATGGGCTGCTTACACAAAAGGCCATTCCACAACATTTTTCTAGGCACATTACAGATATTATTCTATTCTATTATTATTATCATAGATACTAGCTGTGTTAGGAAAGGAATAACCAGAGTGAAGGACCACCTGTGATTTGTTGTTAAAAGGCTCCACTTAATTATTAGTAGTAAATTACAATGCATTATCTGAAAGACTAATATTCTAAGTTTCACCCACTTCTTTTTATCATGTATAGAGCTTTAAATGAAAGATATTATTGTGTTAGTTTTAGAAGATGAAAATGGGCTGTTGCCATGCAATCACTCTGCTTTTAAAACAAGAAAAATTCCCATTTGAACATCCTCCCAGATTCTGAGAAGTGATGGAGGTCAGACATCTTTGGAAAGAAAGAGTTCTTCCTGCTTTCCTGGAAAAAAAGAAGAGTTTTTCCACAGGGGCTCAACCACATGCAAGAGGTGCAGCATCATGATACCTGCTGATGTTGGGATCACAATAGGCCTTTTCCACGTCCTCCATCATGGAAAGGTCACTCCAGGTGGTCCCATTATATATCTGCCATCGATATGGCAAATGGTAATGAACAGAGGTGCATTTATCTGTAAGGAAATCAAAGACAGTCAAGAGCTCTGCAGTAGTAAACACAGAGAGCAAGGCTGGGGGCGGGGAAGGAACAAGCATTTTTACCACTCTGGTTTTATCTCTTGGGCTTTGATATGAGCAACAAACACAGAGTGCTGAAAACACAAGTATGTTTGAACAGTAGAAGCATGTGTTTGTCTAGTCTTAACATAAACTCTCAGACTGTTAAATCTATTTCAAAGAAGCCACAACCTGCCCTCTCCTGAGACATCACACTGGCAGCTGGGAAAGCAGGGCCACAGACAGGAAGTGTGTGTCTGTGTGTTACACTTTCCCTCAATTTAAGAAGGATATTGAGATACTTGAACATGTCCAGAGAAGGGCAACGAGGCTGGGGAGAGGCCTTGAACACAAGCCCTACGAGGAGAGGCTGAAGGAGCTGGGGGTGTTTAGCCTGGAAGAGAGGAGGCTCAGGGGAGACCTCATTGCTGTCTACAACTACCTGAAATGAGGTTGTAGCCAGGTGGGGGTTGGTCTCTTCTCCCAGGCAATCAGCACCAGAACAAGAGGACACAGTCTCAAGCTGCGCCAGGGGAAGTTTAGGCTGGAGGTGAGGAGAAAGTTCTTCACAGAGAGAGTTGTTAGCCATTGGAATGTGCTGCCCAGGGAGGTGGTGGAGTCACCATCCCTGGAGGTGTTCAAGAGGGCATTGGATTTGGCACTTGGTGACATGGTTTAGTAGTCATGAGGTCTTGGGTGACAGGTTGGACTTTGATGATCCTTGAGGTCTTTTCCAACCTTATTGATTTTGTGAACACACCACCATGCTTCTCAGCTATAAAAAGTCTGGTCTACACATCACAGAAGGATGTACATATCACAGAAGGATCATGCATCTGTTGGAGAGGTGTGATGGTTTGAAACTGTCTTTTTAATTTTTCCTTGCAAAGTTCAGAACAGAGAAAGTGAAAGAATGTAAATAAGTCACTATTGGGTGTAAGAAAGCAAAATAAGGATTGTTCTAAACACTTCCATTGGATAGATAGAAATGTTTAAGAACTATTACCCAAAACAAAGTAGGCACTCTGCACATTCTGCGTTCGGCAGTGGGGGCAGTTGCTGGGCTGTCTGGCTGCTGTTTCTTCTTCTCTTCTGGCTGAAGATAACACGTACTGACCTTGGCAGCTAAGTTAACAACTTTCTGCTTAACTAACTCTGCTTCTCTGTCCAGGGGGGTCTGGGGGGAAGCTCCTGGGAGAGGGAGGCCCCTTTGGGAGTGTCCCTTTGGGGGGAAGCAAAGGGAAATTGGTTGTGCTTTTCTGTTGATTGTATATATTTGTAAATGTTGTGAATTTTGTATATTTGTACATATTCATTGCATTTCATTGTAGATTTTAGACTCTGCTTGTAAATACAGCCTTCATTTGCTTCCAGATTGGGCTAGCCTGGTTACTTGTTGGGGGGGGGGGGAATTTCAGTTCACACCGACACAAGAGGGTCCAAAACAGTGCCACAAAGATGGCTGAAGCACCCCTCCTGTGAGGACAGGCTAAGGGATTGGGTTTGTTCAGCCTGGAGAAGAGAAGGCTCTGGGGAAACATTATAGCAGCCTTCCGGTACCTGAAAGGGGCTACAGGAAAGCTGTAGGTGGTCTATAGAAACAGGTTAAGGGGGAATGGTTTGAAGCTCAGGAAGAGTAGGGTGGTGAGACTCTGGAATAGGCTGCCCAGGGAGGTTGTGGACTACTCATCCCTGGAAGTGTTTAAAACCAGGCTGGATGTGGCTTTGAGTAACCTGGTTTAGTAGGAGGTGTTCCTGTCCACGGCAAGGGTTTGGAACTAGATGATCTCTAAGGTGCCTTCCAACTCAAGGCACTCTATGACTCTAGGATAGAATTGGTTCTCTCTTTCCCTCAGTCCATTAGAACCTACAGGGTGGTTATCAAGGCCTGAATATTTCTTAGACCCAGCCCAACAAATGAGGCAGCATAAAGGACTGCAATGCTCCACAGAACATCCCCCAGAAGGGACCTAACACTCACCCCTGAACAAGCAGCTTGCTGCCTTCCTAACCAGACTGCTAGGCACTGTTGGGACTGTTGCTTTGCTTCTCACAATATGGAAAGCAGCAGCTTTTAGCTGCCTTGCATGCAAGACCTGCAACAGTGCTGTCTACCTTCCCCACAGCTAGAGGAAGGCTTTGGTGGTTTTTAAAACCACCTGTGTTTTCTATGCATGTTTGAGTTCAGACCTGCTGAGCACCCCTGCATGCGTGCATGCTGCTGGCCACAGGTAGAGGCTGACCTCCAGGCCTCCCTGCTGAGGGAAGCTGATGTACACCCCACATCCCAGTATGGACCAAACCTCTTCTTTACAACTTTTGAGCCAGATGTGGCAAAGCACTCCACCTCTCCAATCACCATTTGAGTTTAGCTATTTTGTGGTCACAGTCTGGCTGCTTCAGGCAGCAGTAGTGGTTAAAAAGTAAGCCCTGAAGTAACTTACTCATCTGCCTCTCAGAAAAGGAGCTTATGAGGGGAGGACTGCATCTTTACCAGAAGAAACCCACTACAGAAATGCTGAACACACACACACACACACCTTAGAGCAAACTTAGCTCTAAGCAAACAAAGCTTAGCAGCTTACTGCCCAGATCCTAAGCAAAAGCAAACAAACTCTGATCTGCTTTAAATGGATCTTACACCAAGACCAGGTGCTGATTAAAAAAGTAGTCCTTTAGAAAGGCCCTGGATGAGTGCATTGAAAGAAAATCTCACAGTACCTCCTCATAAGGAAGAGCCCAACCTGGGGGTTAAGCAACTGTTATGGGATAGCCTCCTAATCCAACTGTCCATGCTTTTATTTTTCTCCCAGACCTCAGTTATTGGCCACTCCTAGGTAGTTTTTGGACTGGATTATCTTTAGCTTAGCTGGTACAACTTCTGTGTTTTCTTAAGATGTTCCAACACCTCAGATCACTTTTGAAAGGACTTGCTGGAGGAGAATATGGCTTTTACCTGATGTATGTAGGATACTGCAGGAATAAAAGCTGACATCTTGTTATCAATTGTCAGTGATGACAGCACTGAGGCCAGCTCTTGAACTGATCTAATAGTTACAGAAAGTCTGACATTTAATACTGGAAGAGTTTTTGCCACAGAAACATACCCAACAGGACCAAACGAGGCCACAGATGGACTTTCTCTAGGAGAAAGGGTTTCACTCTATCCACTTGACTTTCACCTGATTATGTTTGTAATTCTGACAGTATTTGTTAGTGACTTGGAAACACAGTGAAGGAGTGGAAAGGCACCATCAGCACTGCCACTCCATGAGGCCACCACCAGCCTGAGCCACTGAGTGGGGAGCGGCTGTGCAGACCCTGCTCTCTGAAGAGAACTTACCATTATTTTTGCAGTACTTCCAAACATAGAACACACATATCTCATCACACTTTTCTTCTTTGGTGCTCTTTGAATCTTTAGCAGAGGAATCATCTTTTATATCTGCAGGAAAGAACACATCAGTCCTTATTTGTCCTTTGTACCAACACACAACCCTGTGAGAAAGACATTGGATTTGGGATTTCATCCCAGCAGTAACAAGGAGTTGACTACAGTAGCTAAGTCAAGCAGGATCTGACAATCTCCCATACAGCCCACTGCATGAGTTAGAGCTTTGTGACTGACCAGTGAACCCCTACAGAGGGAGAAGGTTCAGTGGAGGTGGCCAAGGACAAGGTCACCAAGCCCAGAAAGTAAGGCAGGGTGTGATTGACTGTGACTATTTCAAGGAGGCTGACTTTGTCTCCACACAAGGGGGACCAGAGAGTGGCCTTCATTGTAGTGTGGCAGTGTGAGCTGAGTGGATCAACCAGTGGTATAAATGTTTCTCACTCAGGTAGCCAGACCAATGTGGGGGTGAGTCAATATAGGCCTCAGCCCAGCACAGGGGTATCAAAACTAAGTATCTAACAAAAGGACTGTGAAGAGAGCAAGAGTCTTGAGCTGCTTCAACCCGCAGGCTGGGATAGAGTTAATTTTCTTCACAGCAGCTCACATGATGCTGTGTTTTAGCTTTCTGACCAAAGCACTGCTGATAACACACTAGCTTTTGCTGAGCAGTGTCTGCACAGCATCAAGGCCTTCTCTGTTTCTTAGCCTGCCTCCTGGTGAACAGACTGGGGGCTACACAATAGGATAGGAGGGGAGGATCCAAACTAACCAAAGAAATATTCCACACAAGATTATGCTCAGCAATAACATGGAAAAGAGGGAGTTTTAGGAGGGTTGGCCATCTTCTGCTCAGGGACTGGCTGGGCATCAGCCTATCCATGGGAGATGGTGAGTGATGCCTTTGTGTCACTTGATTTTCTTTGTTCTCTTCTTTCTTATTCCTCTTCCTTTTTGCTTCCCTCCTCCCCCATCCCATCTTGACCCTCAAGAGTTCTTGCATGATTTCTTTCTTTTTCCCCTGTTCTCCTAGGGACTGGGGGGAAGCAAAGCTAGTGGCTGCATGGTGCCTAGCTGCCCACCAGGGTTAACCCACAATACCTCTCAACATCAACTATTTTCAAGTAAATAAATCTGACATTATCATTACATCTGAAAGGAGCTGTTCAGGGAATATTGGACTCTTACAGGCTTTAAAGCCAAGGCCCTGCTGCCCAGGAGGACTTGGAGATCTGTGAGTTCCTGTTCCCTCATGGACAGGTACATGAGGACAACCACTTCACTGAGAGAGCTATATGCGTTCCCTGGGGAGAGAAGGCAAGGAAGGATATCACATGCACAGACACAACTCTGTCTGCTTCCCAGGAAGGAAGCATGGTCTCCAGAACAGTGCAGAGAGCAATCCCAGCTGTGCTGCACAATTCAGAGATCCATAGAATGGTTTGGGTTCAAAGGAACCTTAAAGATCATCCAGTTCCAACCCCCCTGCCACAGACAGGGACACCTTCCACTAGCCCAGGTTGCTCAAGGTGTCATCCAACCTGGCCTTCAACACCTTCGGGGAGGAGGCATCCACAACCTCCTTGGGCAACCTGTTCCAGTGTCTCACCACCCTCACTGTCAAAAATTTCTTCCTAATCTCCAGTTTAAATCTGCCCTCCTCAGGCTTCAATCCATTCCCTCTCATTCTGTCACTACAAGCCGTTGGAAAAAGTCCTTCTCCAGCTTTCTTGTAGGCCCCTTTCAGGTAATGGAAGGATGCTTTAAGGTCACCCTGGAGCCTTCTCTTCTCCAGGGTGAACAACCCCAACTCTCTGGCTGTGCCCACAGGGGAGGTTCTCCAGCCCTCTGATCATGCTTGGGCAGAAATCCCAACACTCTTCCAGAGGCCATCTAGCCCTATGGCTTTCAGCACAGGGTAAGGTAAGCACAAACTACACTCTGAACACCACAGGGAGCTTTGGGGCTGTATGAAACCAAATCCCAGTAAGAATCACTGATCTCAAGACTGGAAGGTTAGAACCAGTCCATACCTTCATCTTTAGCTCCAGCTCCTGTACCTTCATCTTTAGCTCCCGCTCCTTTACTTTCATCTTTAGCTCCCGCTCCTGTATTTTCATCTTTAGCTCCCCCTCCTGTATTTTCATCTTTAGCTCCAGCTCCTGTATTTTCATCTTTAGCTCCAGCTCCTGTACCTTCATCTTTAGCTCCAGCTCCTGTACCTTCATCTTTAGCTCCCGCTCCTTTACTTTCATCTTTAGCTCCCGCTCCTGTATTTTCATCTTTAGCTCCCCCTCCTGTATTTTCATCTTTAGCTCCAGCTCCTGTATTTTCATCTTTAGCTCCAGCTCCTGTATTTTCATCTTTAGCTCCAGCTCCTGTACCTTCATCTTTAGCTCCAGCTCCTGTCTTTACCTCAGGTAAAGCTGCATCTTTACCTCTGGCTTCTGTTGGCAACTGCTGCTGGCTCTGACGAAGTACATTGCTGTTGGGACCTGCATGAGAAGAATAAATGAAGAGCACTGCTGGAAGAGAACCTCAGCTAGCTGGCAACATCCCAATTTGTGTATTGAGGATTATGTCCATCACACAATCAATTGTACACCAGCACTCCACTGATGATACAACAGATTAGCAGTAAAGTACAAATCAGTTATCCACAGCCACGTAACAGCAGTTCTGCAATATTTTAGGCAATGGTAATGCACCTCCCCCTCCCACACAACTAGGCTTTGACTTACTCCATTTCTGAAAACAGATCACAATGGCAGAGGGAGAAAAAAAAACCCATACATGCTGTTAAAAAGGAAATAGAAAAGCTGATTGCACGTGGAAGTAGTTGTAACTTACCTAGATATTTATCTTCTGAAGGTGGCATCTGTGCTCTGGAGCTCACTGTTTGTGAAGGTAATCTCATATCTTTGCTTATTGCAGTAACTGTTTTTCTCATTACATTTGGTCTTGGTCTGTAGTTGGGTACTGAAAGTACAGCAAAGATGATTTGGTTTAGCTCTGAGATGAGGCAAGAATCACAGAATGTTAGGGGTTGGAAGGGACCTCCAGAGATCATCCAGTCCAACCCCCCTGCCAGAGCAGGAGCACCTAGAGCAGGTCACACAGGAACACATCCAGGTGGGTTTGGAATGTCTCCAGAGAAGGAGACTCCACAATCTCTCTGGGCAGCCTGCTCCAGGGCTCTGGCACCCTCACAAGGAAAATGTTTTCCCTTCTGTTCTTGTGGAACCTCTTCTGCTCCTGCTTGAAACCGTTGCCCTTTGTTCTGTCCTTGGACACCCCTGAGCAGAGCCTGGCTCCATCCTCCCCACACTGCCCTGCACATCTTTATCCCCAGGAATGAGGGCACCCCTCAGGCTCCTCTGCTCCAAGCTGCAGAGCCCCAGCTCCCTCAGCCTGGCCTCACAGGGAGATGTTCCACTGCCTTCAGGAGCTTTATTTGTGGCTCTGTGCTGGACTCTTTCAAGCAGTTCCCTGAGGTCCTTCTTGACCTGAGGGGCCCAGAACTGGGCACAATATTCCAGGTGTGGCCTCACCAGGGCAGAGCAGAGAGGCAGCAGAACTTCTTTCAATCTACTAAACAGAGTATCCACCCCAGGATGTCCTTGGCCTTCTTGGCCAGAAGGGCACATTGCTGGCTCATGGGCATCCTGTTGTCTACTGGGAGCCCCAGGTCCTTTTCCCCAGAGCTGCCCTCCAACAGTTCAGTCCCCAACCTCTACTGGTCCATGGCTTCAACCTCTACCCAACTCAAGATTCTATTTAAACCCAGCGTTTCTTCCAACTTACCTCTCTCCTTCTGCAGTTCCTTGTTGAACTCCACATGCTTGTGGTCATACACAATCTGGATCCTTGAAGCTGTGTTTGAATCAATGCCAACATCTTCCAAGAGTCTCAGTGCATGGGCATTCAAAAGGTTATGGGATCTCTTGCACATTAAAAATCTGCACTCCCCATGGAGGAAGTGTCGACAAACATGAAGCCTTTTGCAGTTGTTCTGCTGGTTGCAGGTCCCTTCCTTTCTGTTGTAAAACTGGCAGGTCTAGAAGCATGGAGGACAGGCACAACATGACATGGAAAAGCACATCAGATTCAGTCATCTTGTCATTTGCTCTATTCACATGCAGCTTTAACAGCAAACAGTGACTAGAAGAGGTGTGCTCATTTCTGGCACGGGTGAGAGGCATTTTCAGCTGACTCATGCATTCTCAGTTTTGAACTTGTGCAAGCAAAGGTGAAGGTTTGTTGTGTTCATTTTGGGTTTTTTTTCCCAAGAAAAATTAAAACCAAACCACCAAACATTCGTTATTGGCATTCCTAAGCAGGACAGTTGCATAGCAACTGAGTGTTTTGCAGTCATTCTAGGGAAAATCAAACCAAAAAGATCAAAACCCTAGCAAAGAACAAAGTGTACACACCCCATGTACACTGTGCCAGATGAGGCATTGTTTAATAGAACTGAAACTGCTTTTGCCTTTCCTGTTTGTAGAGCTTATTCTGCAATGAAGATCCAAAAATGAAACGAATGCCTTGAAATTAGAGTACTATGGAAAAAGCAAGGCACTTCTTTAGTCCTCTGCTCACCAGAAATGATGTGTGCAGTGAACTGGACCCAGAGAACAAACCCCACCCCAAAAACTCCTTCAAGTTGCTCACCAAGCACCACTGCAACACTCCTGCTCCTGCAGCACAGAGAAGCTGTAACAAGAAAGCTGCTCTGAGGAGGACATAGAGCTGTCACTGTCACTGATCCTCTCCTTATCCTATTGCAAGCATCAGAGACAGTTTTTATGTTGTGTTGCAACTGAATAGGTCCTTTCCAGCCCCTAACATTTTCTGTAGGCCTAAACAGATCTATAGATAAGAACTTCAGTATAATACCAATCACTGAAGGCTGCTGGTATCTGCCTGTTACTGGGATTAATTAAACAAGAAACAAACTTAATGTTTAGATGCAGCTGAGCAGGACAAAGATATTATTAATCCTCATTGCTCATCACCACCGTGCTTCTCAGATGTATTTTAAAACACTATGCATACCTCAAAAAATAAAATAACCAAAAAAAAAAAAAAAATCCATTTTGTCACAGCCCAGCACTGTCACAGCAGGGAAGAAGAAAACAACAGAACTGTTATGCCACAGATCAGGGGAGATCGTGACCTCCAAAAGAGAAGGATAACAGGACTCTTGTGATATCTTAACCAGGAACAACTATAGGCAGAACAGCTGAGGATATTCTTGGCCTTTAAGCAGCCAGACTCTGAAGAGAGCACTGCCTTTACAGACACACACAGGACCAGGCTGGATGATTCAGCCAAACGTAACAAAATCAATGTCTGGCATACACACCGGACAAAGGTTGCTTCAGAGAGAATAAATGGGCCAAAGTTGAGTGCCCTTTGGAAGGGGCAGATTTTGCACAAAACTGACTGCAATCATCCAGTCATTTCTCTCAGATTTGAGATCTGACCTCTCTAAACCCTCAAGCAACAAAATATGCAGGCCTATTGTCCTGCTTTCAGCTGGGAGAGAGTAAATTTTCTTCCCAGAAGCCAGGATGGTGCTGACGCTAACATCTGAGATGTTGCTAAGGAGCACTTAAGCTAAGCCAAGGCCCTTCCTATTTCATATGCTCTGCCAGAGAGGAGGAGTACAAGAAGGTGGGAGGAAGCATGGCCAGGACAGCTGATCCAAACTAGCCAAGGGGATATTCCATACCAGCATATTATGCCAGTATCTAAACTGGGGGGAGTGGGCTGGGAGGGGCAGATCACTACTCTGGGATGGCTGAGCATCCGTCAGCAGGTAGAATCATAGAATCAGTCAGGGTTGGAAGGGACCTCAAGGATCAGCCAGTTCCAACCCCCTGCCATGGGCAGGGGACACCTCACACTACAGCAGGCTGGCCAGAGCCTCATCCAGCCTGGCTGCAAACACCTCCAGGGATGGGGCCCCAACCACCTCCATGGGCAACCCATTCCAGGCTCTCACCACTCCCATGGGGAAGAACTTCTTCCTCATGTCCAGCCTGAATCTCGCTCCTTCCAGCTTTATTCCATTCCCCCCAGTCCTGTCACTACCTGAGATCCTAAAAAGTCCCTCCCCAGCTTTCTTGTAGGCCCCCTTAGGATACTGCAAAGCCACAATAAGGTCACCTCAGAGCCTTCTCTTCTCCAGACTGAACAGCCCCAACTCTCTCAGTCTGTCCTCATAGGAGAGGAGCTCCAGCCCTCTGCTCATCCTCGTGGCCCTTCTCTGGACATGTTCCAGCAAGTCCATATCCCTCTTGTAACAGGAGCTCCAGAACTGGATGCAGTACTCCAGGTGGAGTCTCAGCAGAGTGGAGCAGAGGGGGAGAATCACCTCCCTGGTAACTTCTCTTGCTGCAGCCCAGGCTCTGCTTGGCTCTCTGGGCTGCAAGTGCTCACTGCTGGCTCCTGTTGAGCTTCTCGTCTACCAGCACCCCCAAATCCCTCTCCTCAGGACTGCTCTCCAGCCAGTCCCTGCCCAGCCTGGATTTGTGCTTGGGATTGCCTTGACCCAGATGCAGGACCTTGCTCAGGTAGTGAGCAGCTGCATTGTGCATCACTTTGTGTTTCTTGGGGTTTATTTCTCTCTCTTTTTGTTACCTCCCTTTTCATTACTACAATTATTATAGTATTTCGTTTCATCATCACTACTATTATTATAGTCCAGTACAGAGCCACAAAAATGATGAAAAGAGTGGAACTTCTTCCTTACAAGGAGAGACTGAGGGAGCTGGGGCTCTTCAGCTTGGAGGAGACTGAGAGGTGACCTCATTGCTGTTGCTAAAGATGTGCAGGGGGAGTGCCCAGAGGCTGGAGCCAGGCTCTGCTGGGTGATGCCCAATGCCAGCACAAGGGGCAATGATGGAAGTTGAGGCATAGGAAGTTCCATGGAAACAGGAACAGGAGGAAGAATTATTTCCCTGTGAGGGTGACAGAACACTGGAATGGACTACCCAGGGGGGTTGTGGAGTCTCCCTCTCTGGAGATATTCAAGACTTGCCTGGATGTGTTCCTGTGTGATCTGCTCTGGGTGATCCTGCTGTGGCAGGGGGGTTGGACTGGATGATCTCTGGAGGTCCCTTCCAGCCCCTAACATTCTGTGATTACTATAGTGTTTTATTTCAATTACTGTTAGCTCAAACACACAAGTTTTACTTTCCTTTTCCTAACTCTCTTTCCATTGCCACCTGGGGCAGGGGGGAGTGAGAAGTAGAGTGAGCAGCTACGTGGTGCTTAGTGACTGGCTGTGGTTAAACCACCACATCTCTTTAGGATGAACAAGGAAATGGGCCCTCATGTACTAGTCTTTACCACTTCTTGGGGAAGAGACAGCAAATTGGGGCTTGGTCAGGCCTTTTATCCTGTAAGCATGCACAGTTACTGTGATCTTTCACTTCCCTGCTGCTTGCCTCACAGTCTGCTGAAGCTGCTGACTTCTTTTGTTTGCTTGTTTGGAGTAACTTTATGGCTCTCCTGTTGGGAAAACAGGAATGGCACACAAACAGGCTGTCAGACAGCAGGTCTTCTGCTGACAAATCACAGATGATGTGCCTTATCTAGTTGTAAGCCTTCTGGTATTTAGGTAAGCAATAAACTCCCCTGTGCTTAGCAGTTTTATTGCTTTGGATTTGTTTTGTTTTAAGTATGTGGCACTTTGTTCCCTTTGGTGCTTCCACACACAGCCATTCCCACTCACACTTAATTCAGGTTGATCTATTAGTACTGTCACATATCTGACTGGAGAGCTGGGCAGAAAAGAACCTAATGAGGTTCAACAAGGGTAAGTGCAGAGTCCTGCATCTGGGAAGGAAGAATAAACTGCACCAGTGCAGGTTGGGAGGTGATCTGCTAGAGAGCAGCCCTGTGGAGAAGAACCTGGGAGTGCTGGTGGGCAACAAGTTCTGCATGGGACAGCAATGTGCCCTGGTGGCCAAGAAGGCCAATGGGGTCCTGGGGTGCATTAGGAGGAGTGTGTCCAGCAGATCCAGGGAAGTTCTCCTCCCCCTCTACTCTGCCCTGGTGAAGCTACATCTGGAATACTGCATCTAGTTTTGGGCTCCCCAGTTCAGGAGGGAAAGAGATCTGCTGGAGAGAGTCCAATGGAGAGCTACCACAATGACGAAGGGACTGGAGCATTGCCCTATGAGGAGAGGCTGAGAGCCCTGGGGCTTTCTGGTCTGCAGAAGGGGGAGATTTAATAAATATGTATAACTATCTGAGGGCTGGGGGTCAAGAGGGAGGGGACAGGCTCTGCTCAGTCGCACCCTGTGATAGGACAAGGGGCAGTGGATAGAAACTCCAGCACAGGAGGTTCCACCTCAACATGAGGAGGAACTTCTTCACTGTGAGAGTCACAGAGCACTGGAACAGGCTGCCCAGAGAGGTTGTGGAGTCTTCTCTGGAGACTTTCAAGGCCTGTCTGGATGTGTTCCTGTGTGACCTATGCTAGCTTCTATGGTCCTGCTCTGGCAGGGGGGTTGGACTCGATGGCCTTCAGAAGTCCCTTCCAACCCCTGACATCCTGTGTTCCCGTGATCTTGACAGATTGAAATCGTGATCAGAACTCCACATTCTCTTGCCCTCTCTCATTCCTAATTAACAAAAGCTTCTCTTAAGGAATCAGTGCAACTCACATCAGGGAGGAAGAAAGGATCATTCTGGAGGAGCAGCACTCGCAGCTCATTCTCATCGAGGCCAGACAAGCCGTGGGTCTTCAGCACTTTTTTGTTCTCAGCACTGATGATGTCGTGTGAGTATTTACAAGCTCTGCAAGAAAACACACAGAAATATCAACCTTTACTTCTTCAGGCAAGTTGATTTAAAGAAGGATCTCAGATAACACGTGGAAAAATAACACAAGAACGGCAGGGAGAGTTGCAAACACACTCAAGTGTACAAAAACATACACAGCATTCAAGTTGTTGTCTGTCCTTGTGTGTTTGACAAGTAGAATATCTGTGTTCAGGTAACACAGGCCTGTGATAGACTCAGAGATGTGCTTGGGATTCCTGCCCTACTGTGGGAAAGCAAAAGTGAAATGGCTCACTACCCCTGCACAAATTCCTGAAATACAAACAGCAAGGTGCAAGCAGCAGGTTTGGTGATCCTCTAGCACAAACTGACCTTCCTGCTGCCAGCATCCTCACTTACAGAATCACAGAATTGTTAGGGTTGGAAGGGGCCTCAAGGATCATCCAGTTCCAACCCCCCTGCCATGGGCAGGGACACCTCACACTAGATCAGGTTGCCCACAGCCATATCCAGCCTGGCCTTAAAAACTTCCAAGGATGAGGGTTCTACCACTTGAGTGCCTCTGCCTGGGTGCTGCTTTAGTGATCCTCTGGTTGGCAAGGGAAGAAAAATAAATTTACTCTTTGCATTTCATCCATGGATTGTGGTTGCTCCTGCATCCTGACTGAGCCACCTCACACCATGTGCAGCTTGGGAAAAGACATAGAGAGAAAGGAAGCTTGGCAAAAGTTTCTGTAAACATTCTGTAATCAGAGAATGCACCAAAGAGCATAATAACTGTGAAATACATTCATGGTATTGTCCCCATTTTATACATTGGGATGTCCAGACCACTTCTAAGAAAGCTAATAGCACAGATGTGAAGCCAACTCTGTCTGCCCTACCTGTATCTGTTAATCCATTGGACTCAAGTCTCTGTTCCTTTTATCCTTTCAGCCTCCTTCTGTACAGACTTGTGTAGATATTCTGTCCCTGACCCCCTTAGGAATGTGTTGGACAGAGTCCTTTGTGGAACACCAGGCTGGAACACCTCTGCTATGAGGACAGGCTGAGGGAGCTGGGCTTGTTCAGCCTAGAGAAAAGAAGACTCCAGGGGGACCTTAGAGCTGCCTTCCAATACCTGGAGGGTATTCCTCCAGGTAGGCTGCAGAGGGACTTTTCCTGAGGCTGTCTAGAGACAGGACAAGGGGGGTGGTTTGAAGCTGAAGAAAAGTAGGTTTAGACTGGATCTTAAGAAGAAGTTCTTCAGCATGAGGGTGGTGAGACTCTGGAACAGGCTGCCCAGGGAGGTTGTGGCTGCCTCCTGCCTGGGGGTGTTGGAGGCCAGTTTGGATGAGGCCTTGAGTAGCTGAATCTAATTGAGAGGTGTCCCTGCCCATGGTGGGGAGGTTGGAGGAGATGATCTCTGAGGTCCCTTCCAACCTGAGCCATTCTAGGATTGTAAGCAAATAAACAAGCAGAAGTGTGCCATCTTTGATCCTGAGAAATGTCTGTCTAAGGATATTAGATTCTGTAGGCACTTGATTAATGGATATAAAGGTAAGTGAGCTACAGAGTATTCAAAATGAGAGCCAAAGTGTTCCTCCAGAGTTAACTTCAGATTCTACTGACAGTCATCTGGTGACCTACATCACTTGAGTACATCACTCTAAATCAAGGGTTGAAAGAGTCCACATACAATGATAACTAATCAGATGCATTTGCAAATACAGCAGTGAAACATTACTTGCCAGATACAAGCTAAAAATGGGTTTAACTAGTGGAGGATGTCCCTGCTCTCTGCAAGGGGGCTGGACTAGATGACCTTAGGAGGTCCCTTCCAACCCTCACCACTCCATGATTCCATGACTCCATTTCACTGGGGTAGGAGAAAGAATCTGGTCGGGTATCTGCACATTACTAACACTGCAACAGTGGGTGACATGAGGGCTTTGGGGGCTTAAACTGGTAATTCTTCTATCAGAGCTCACTGCTGCCATGAGGTTGTAGCAAGATGGGAGTCAAGTCTCTTTTCCCAAGTAACAAGCAACAGGACAAGAGGAAATGGCCTCAGGTTGCACCAAAGGAAGTTTAAGTTGGATATTAAGCCAAATTTTTTTCACCATAAAGGTTGTCACTGACAAGCTTCTAGTTTTCACTTCTGCATTTATGTTTGGTTCCTCTCATTGCTCTTTTTTTCAAACTAGGTACCACCTTGGGACAGCTTGCTCCTAGAGAGGCCACCAGGTCTATCTTTCTTGCAAGTTCTCTATAGATCCAGAAGGCAGGATTGATGGAGATGGGAAATTAAACACTGCTCCTCACAGAAATGGCTGTAAGGGGAGCAGTGGCTAACAGCAAAGTGCAATGTTTGCACTTCCTAGATTAAAACCAGACAGAATCCCAGCAGTTTGCTGGGGTTTTTTTACTACAGAAATATTTGTGAACAGTTTAATAGAATCATAGAAATTCTCTTCCTGGAGAAGGCTCTAGAGAGACCTAATAGCAGCCTTCCAGGGGCCTCCAGGATGGAGAGAGACTGTGTACAAAGGCCTGCACTGACAGGATGAGGGGCAATAGCTTCAAACTAGAGAAGGGCAGGTTTAGACTGGACGTTAGGAAGAAGTTCTGCACCATGAGGGTAATGGAACACTGGAACAGGTTGCCTGGGGAGGTGTTTGCGGCGATGTTCAGATCGCTACCCGACCTCCCCGCCACATCCCCCACCTCATACACTGGCACGATGCCACTCGGTATGGAACATCCCTTCGGCCAGTCCGGGACGGGAAGCGGCCGATGGATACCGCCGAGCCGCCCCGGGCCAGCCCCGACGGCCACCGGCTCTCGGTGCAAGCCCTGAGAGGATCGGGTGTGGATGTGGGGGGGTGTGGGGGGTACCTCCCCACGCCGGCACTCACCTGGGCCCCAGGTTGCATCTGTCCATAAGGTAGAGCTTGCAGAGGTGCAGCCGCTCGCAGCCCTCGCACTCCTTGCGGGGACACAGCCGCACGGGCGACACGGCCAGGACCCGGGCGCTGCCAGCGCCGTCGCCCCGCTGCACCAGGAAGCTCTGAGGGCCAGCCGCCGACAGAGTTTCCTCCAGCTGCTGCGCCGAGAGACCGACATGCTGCTGGAGTTCCGACAGCCCCAGCTGCCCGCCGTGGGCGCACAAGGTCTTGGTGAGGAAGCAGCACACCGCGGGGTCGCTCATCGTTGTCCCTCTGCCTCAGCGCGACGGGACGGAACGGGAAGGGAGGAGGTGGTGCGGGGCGTGACTCTGCTGCTCGAAGAGGCGCGGCGGGAATCGAAACCAAAAGGGCCGAGGCAGGCTGAGCAGCCGGTGGGGCTGCGGCGAGGGAGGACCTAGGCGTGAAGGCGGGGAGGTAGCGAGGGCGTGCCGAGGGGGGAAGGCGGGAAGGTAACGAGGGCGTGCCGAGGGGAGAAGGCGGGAAGGTAACGAGGGAGTGCCGAGGAGGGAAGGCGGGAAGGTAACGAGGGAGTGCCGAGGAGGGAAGGCCGGAAGGTAACGAGGGAGTGCCGAGGAGGGAAGATTCCTCGCTGGAAACCAGCCGCGAGACAAATGATGATAGAAGCGATTGAAAGGGAAGTGGAGCTCCCTTGTTTTAAGTGCTGCTGGAAAAGGACCTGGGAGTGTTGGCTGAGCATGAGCCAGCAGTGTGCCCCGGTGGCCAAGGCGGCCAGCACCATCCTGGCCTGGATCAGGACTGCTGTGGCCAGCAGGAGTGGGGAAGTGATCATGCACTCTACTCAGCAGTAGTGAGGCTGCAGCTTGAGTACTGGCTTCAGTTTTGGGCCCCTCACTACCAAAAAAAAAAGAAACACATTTGAGTTTGCTGAGTAGATCCAGAGAAGGACAACAGAGCTGGTGAAGAGTCTGGAGAACAGCTCTTACAAGAAGCAGCTGAAGGAACTGAGTTTAGCCTAGAAAAAAGTAGCCTGAGAAGAGACCCTAACACTCTCTACAACTACTTGAAAGGAGATTGTAGCAAGGTGGGAGTCAGCCTGTGCTCCCAAGTAACAAGCAACAGGACGAGAGGCAGCAGCAATCCAGGGTGTTCCTGGATTGCATAGATGACGACTTCCTCTTCCAAATGGTAGAGGAACCAACAAGAAAAGGTGCTGTGCTGGACCTTGTTCTCACCAACAGGGAAGGGCTGGTGACCAGTGTGAGGCTCAGGGACAGCCTTGGCTGCAGTGGCCGTGAAGCAGTTGAATTTAAGATCCTCAGGGCAACCTGGAGGATATATTCTAAGCTTACAACCCTAGACTTTAGGCATGCAGACTTTGATGGCTTCAAGGATCTGCTGGCCAAAGTGTTGTGGGATGAAGCCCTAGAGGGAAGAGGGGCCCAGGACAGCTGCTCAGTATTCAAGGACCACCTCCTCTGTGTCCAGGAGCAATGTATACCAACAAAGAGAAAAGCAGGGGAGAATGCTGGGAGACCTGCCTGGCTGAGCAAGGAGCTGCTGGACATGCTATCACTTAAAAGGAAACTACAAGGAGTGGAAGAAAGGACAGATAGAATGGGAGGTATATAAGGAATCTGCCCAAGCAGCAAGAGCCCTGGTTAGGAAAGCCAAGGCACAGTTTGAATTGAATCTAGCCAGGGAGGTCAAAGGGAACACGAAGAATTTCTACAGTTATATTAATGGTAAAAAGAAGACTAGGGAAGGTGTGGGCCCCCTCAGAAAGGAAACAGGTGAAATGGTCACAAGTGACATGGAAAAGGCTGAGGTTCTCAATGACTTCTTTACCTCAGTCTTCACTGCAAAGGCCTCCAGCTACACTCCTGGAGTCATGGAAGATAATGGCAGGGACTGAAGAACCTGAAAGTGTTCAAGTCCATGGGACCCAACGGGATACACCCACAGGTACTGAGAGAACTGGCAGGTGAGGTTGCTAAACCCCTCTCTATTATATTCCAAAGGTCATGGCAGTCTGGTGGAAGTCCCCACTGACTGGAAAAGGGGAAACAACTGCCATTTTCAAAAAGGGTAGGAAGGAAGAACCAGGGAACTACAGGCCAGTCAGTCTCACCTCTGTGCCTGGTAAGATCATGGAGCAGATTCTCCTGAAGGCACTACTGACACAGAAGAATAGTGAAGAGGTGATTTGGTACACTCAGCATGGCTTCACCAAGGGCAAATCCTGCCTGACAAACCTGGTGGCCTTCTGTGAACAGGTCACAACATTAATAGATGAGGGGAGAGCAACTGATGTCATTTACCTGGACCTGAGCAAAGCCTTCCACACTGTCCCACACCACAGCCTGGTCTCCAAACTGGTGACACATGGGTTTGATGGGTGGACCATGAGATGAATAAAGAACTGCCTTGATGGCTGCACCCAAAGAGTGGCTGTCAATGGCTCCATGTCCCAGTGGAGGCCAGGGACAAGCTGAGTCCTTCAGGGATCAGTCCTGGGACCAGTCCTGTTCGACATCTTTGTTGGTGACATGGACAGTGGCATTGAGGCACCCTCAGTAGGTTTGCTGATGACACCAAGCTGTGTGGTGCAGCAGACAGGCTGGAGGGAAGGGATCCATCCAGAGGGACCTGGACAGGCTGCAGAGCTGGGCCCATGACAACCTAATGAGGTTCAACAAGACCAAGTGCAAGGTCCTGCAGCTGGGTCAAGGCAATCCCAAGCACAAGTATAGGCTGGGCAGGGTCTGGCTGGAGAGCAGCCCTGAGGAGAGGGACATCAGGGTGCTGGTAGATGATGAAGCTCAACAGGAGCCAGCAGTGAGCACTTGCAGCTCAGAAAGCCAACCAGAGCCTGGGCTGCATCCGGAGGAGTGTGGCCAGCAGGGCCAGGGAGGGGATTCTCCCCCTCTGCTCCACTCTGCTGAGACCCCACCTGGAGTACTGCATCCAGTTCTGGAGCCTCTATTACAAGAGGGGTATGGACATGCTGGAAGGTGTCCAGAGAAGGGCCATGACGATGATCAGAGGGAGGGAGCTCCTCTCTTATGAGGAGAGACTGAAAGAGTTGGGGCTGAGAAGGCTCTGAGGTGACCTTCTTGTGGCCTTCCAGTATCTGAAGGGGGCCTACAAGAAAGCTGGGGAGGGACTTTTTAGGCTATCAGGTAGTAGCAGGACTAGGGGGAATGGAATAAAGCTGGAAGTGGGGAGATTCAGGCTGGATGTGAGGAAGAAGTTCTTCCCTATGAGAGTGGTGAGACCCTGGAGTGGGTTGCCCATGGAGGTGTATGAGGCGCCATCCCTGGAGGTGTTTGCAGCCAGGCTGGATGAGGCTCTGGCCAGCCTGCTGTAGTGTGAGGTGTCCCTGCCCATGGCAGGGGGGTTGGAACTGGATGATCCTCGTGGTCCCTTCCAACCCTGACTGACTCTATGATTCTAAGAGGAAATGGCATCAAGTCGCACTGAAGGAAGTTTAGGTTGGATATTAAGAAGAATTTCTACACTGAAAGGGTTGTCAAGCAGTCGAAAAGGCATGTCAGGACAGTGGTGGAGTTGTTATCCCTGCAGGTATTTAAAAGATGTGTAGGTGTGGTGCTTTGGGAGAGAGTTTAGTGGTGAGATAAGCAGTGTTGGGTTAATGGTTGGACTCCGTGATCTTAAAGGTCACTTCTAACCAAAACAATTCTATGATTCTTTTCTGTTTCTGATGTTGATGTTGAGCTGCTGCCTGGATGAAATTCCATGTAAAGTACTGTTACTGGATCATATATCACATATGGATCCCAGCTAGTCCCTCCCAGGGTGTCTAAATAGAGCAGAGCCCCTACATAGAGCAGAACCTCAATATCAGCTGAAGTATTTCCTCACCTCCCTGCTAACTTCTGCTCTCTCTACCTATACATAACACCGACACAAATGCAGTAGGGAGCATCAGGCCAATAATGTGAGATAAAAACTTAGCATACCCAAATAATTGTAGTATTTATGTAGCAATGACACTGATTTTCTTTCTTCCAGTTTGGAAGTCAGCTGCTAATCAATGCTGGTTGCAGCAGTGGGTGTTCTGGAGGGGGTATGAAGCAGAGAGCTTCCTGTTAATGCTGATTTAGGGCTCAAAAAAATCCGTGGGACTGTGGAGAAACACAGTGAAGGCTGAATCAGAAAGATGGGAAGAAGCCTGAGTACTAGATCCATTTGAGCTTTTTGTACTCAGGCTCACTAGCAATGCAAGCTTAAGGAGCAATTAGCGTCAGTTCCTCCTTCTGGATCAGGAAGTTAACCTCAAAAATAAAGTGAATGCCAGCCTGTGTTGCCTGATACTGACACCTGATTTGAAAGGCATGTGAAACTACACAGTCACAATCACAATTCAGGTCACAGAAAGAGAACCACGTCAAGGAAAAATACCAAGGTGGTCCTTTGGTCTGGTTTGTTGCACTTTCTTTGTTGAATGAAAGGATATGGAAGGATCTTTTCATTGGGCATGCTTCTCCATGTTTGCCCTCTTGCTATGATACTTAAAGAAATAAAGTCATTTTTATAAAAAGCAATAGGAATGGAGAGTTAGAAGGAGGAGTTTCCTGCATGAGTTCTAGCTTTAGCAAAGTAAATTGATAATTCTGGGCTAGTTTTTGTTCCAGGCAGGCATATATGCATGCTCAGATTGTCAACAGGTTGCTGAGGACAATAAAACTCAGATTCATGCTCAATGTAGTTTCAGGACTGACAGATAAGGTAGAAAATGATTCAGGCAGTTGAGTCAGCAATGTATTGCCAACTCTAAAGAGTAGATAAGAATCGTGAGTCAGGCAAACCTTTCAGTTGTTTGCTTAAAGACACTTTCCACTAGACTAGAACAAACTTCTTCAGTGAAAGGGTTCTCAAAGACTGGAATAGGCTCTCCAGGGAGGTGGTTGAATCTCCATCCCTGGGGGTGTTTAAAAGATGCATAGATAGGAGGCTAATGCATGTGGTTTAGTACCAGACTTGGCAGAGGTAGAGAATGGTTGGACTCAATGATCAAAGGTCTTTTCCAACCAAGATGATTCTCTAAGTATTGATTGGTACGAGTGAAGCACGAATGGAAATGGGCATATGTAAGCACCCCAAGAAAGACCAGAACAAAGGTTGAAAGAAAGGCTTGTGTTGATAACCAAGGACACAATATAAGGCAGTAAAAATGAGAAATATGTTTCTTCTCAAAACAGACTTGCAGTCTGTAGCACAGAAAACTCATCTGCACAGGACTCTGCTGTCTGCCAGCTGCATGTGGCAGGAAGATAGAGCATCACAAATGCCATTTCTTTTTCAGTCCTGCCAGAAGCAGACATAGCCTCAGAAACTCAAAACAAACTCACACAGAAAGTGGGCACACAATTTGCCTGAAGTGTGTGAAGGCAGGAGTATAGAATCATTAAGGTTGGAAAAGAGCTCTAAGATCATCAAATGCAACCAAGTAACCAGGCTGTGAAGCACAAGGATGACACAATAGTGACTGTTGGGTTGTATTGTCTTTCATACCCAGTTCTCAAGAGATTCCATAAGGATGAAACAGTTGGTGCCCATAGAATCACCTGGGTTAGAAGGGACCTCCCAAGGTCTTCTAGTCCAACCCCCCTGCAGTGAGCAGAGACATTCCCTACTAGATCAGGTCACCCAGAGCCCTGTCGAGCCTCACCTTCAAGATCTCCAGGGATGGGGCCTCAACTACCACTCTGGGCAACCTGTTGCCATGTTTACACCCCTCATGCTGAAGATCTTGTTCCTAACATGCAATCCAAATCTGCTCTTCTCTCATTTCAAACCGTTGCCCCTTGTCCTATCACTGCAGGCCTTTGCAAATAGTCCCTCTGCAGCCTTCTGAGATGTCCCCTTCAGGCACTGGAAGCTTACTATTAGGTCCCTCCAGAGCCTTCTCCAGGCTGAACAACCCCAGCTGCCTCATCCTGTCTTGGTAGCAGAGGTGCTCCAGCACACGCAAGCACAGGTCATGTCCAGAACTGCTGGGCACACACACTTCACTGCTTGTGATTGTGGGGTTTGACAGTGTGAATGAAGTTGAATAAATTGAAAGAGCCTTAATGAAAGTGAGTGAAAGCATGAATAGCAAAAGGCACAAGCTGGAATATAAGCAATTCCATTTAGGTATTAGGATTTATTTATTTTTTTACCAGAGTGTGGCCACTCAGGCAAACTGGACGAGAAAGGATATGAGATCTCCATCCTTGGAGGTGTTTGAGTCTCAGCTGGACACAACCCTAGGCAGCCTGAGCTGATTAGACCTGCTGTGAAAAGGCAGTTGGATTAGATACCTCTGGAGGTCATTCCAGCCAAAATTATTCTGTGACGCTATGAGGTTTTTTTAAGACCATCTTCTTTCCTGGAAGCATTAACATACACTGCATTGACTGTCAGATTTGGGGAGTGCTCATGAAAGAGGAGGGAGAGGGATTTCCCCTCCCAGGTTAGTTGTTTAACACCTTAGGTATTTATTTGCTTGTGCGTCTTGGAGGGAATTTGCTTTTGGCCACAGCCTGTTGTACAGTTCTTGTAGGCATGTCTTCTATTCTGTTATGCATTACTCATAGCAGGCAGCAGGGTCTGAATTAAGACTCCACCAGCTTAACTAAGATTTCTGTGCTGAAACTTAATAATCTCAGCACAACAAAAGGTGAGACATATAGTGAGAGATGAAGATGGATGTTAAGAACAAGTTCTTTGCCATGAGGGTGGTGGAACACTGGAACAGGTTGATTGGGGAGGTGGTTGAGGCTCCTTCCCTGGAGATATTCAAGGTGAGGCTCAACAAGGCTCTGGGCAACCTGATCTAGTTGAAGATGTCCCTGCTGACTGCAGGGGGATTGGACTAGATGACCTTTGGAGGTCCCTTCCAACCCAGACCGTTCTATGATTCTATGAAATAAAGAGACATAAGTTTAAAACAGTTCCTAATCATCAGGAAAGCTTGCATGAAGGAACAAACTTGGCAGATTTTCAAACCACTCTGTGAGATCTAAGTGGCAGGATGTATGTTGGAGCTTCCTCCTAAGGAAAGGAGATTCTCTCTTTAAGCATGTTTTGTGCATGGGCATTCGTAAGCCAAATCCAACAACTGGTTCCTTCTCAGGGTGTACTTGTCAATCTTTTTGTGTGAGAATATAGTAATAGAGGAGCATTGCACTTGCCTTACTCTATCACCATGAGCCATGGTGATGTCAAAGACTAAACCTTTAGATATCTTGGGAGATGCAGCCTGTTGTGCTGTTGCCTTTGAAGAAGACTTGATGTTGAAGCATCTCAAAACCTATTGTACAAGCTCTGCAAAGCTGACTGCTCCTGTTGTTCCATTAGAAGGGACTGCTTACCCTTCCTTACTTTAAACCATCACGTACTTGCTTTGCTCTTAGTTCAGCACCCAGCTCTACAATTTACCAATGGTAACTGTCAACTTGTCAACTGTTGGCCTCTGCAGATCCTTCAGATAAACCTCTCACACACAAAACTGCTTTCTCTTTGTGTAAGTGGTATAAGCAAGAGTATCTTACTGAATTCCCTCAACAAGGTGATCTAACCATGCCCTCCATTGTGCAGTACTCTTCCTGCAGCTGTGACTGCGGGGTTAAATGTGACCATCAGCACCCTGGCAGCATTCACTGCCCATCCCTGGGCTGCTTGGACTCTCGGCCAACACTGATAAGCAGCTGCCCAGCCTTGAACAGGGTTCTCTTAGCCAAAGCTGGGAGGTTTTTCTGTCAGGGCTGCTGCTGCTTCTCCTGGGAATTGTGTTTAAGCCAAGAGTCTCATCCCTCTCTCCTGCCTGTGCTGGGCTGCAGCTGTATTGGAGCATGCCTCTGCCTGGCTGCTGGCAAGTGGTGTGCAGCGGTGGCCACTCAGAGGGCTACAGCTTCTCTCAGTATTCGGCTGCTGCACTGCACTGCAGCTGTCAGGGAGCAGTGGGCAGCGGGCCCAGCAGCATGGCACAGCAATAAGGTGAGCCAAGCTGTGAGTGACCCTGACACAGAGTAGCGTCCAGGGAGATTCTTCTGTGGTGAAGACTGAACCTATCCTGCTGACAGCTCCCAAGCTGGATTTGGTCCATGGGTACTTCCATCAAATCCACTCCCTTTATGTCTTGAGAAAGCTTCCTATGGCCTGTCAGCCATGCTTTGGGACTTCTCCTGTGCCTCTCCACTGTACCTGTGCTAGGCTTCTAGGGCTAGAAACCATCATGGCCACCATGGCTATTCAGTGCATTCCCAGCAAGAGAAAAAGGAAGTTGTATCATATGCAATACAAAATCTTGAAGAATCCACCAACAGAGGAAAATTTAACCATATGGCCCCAAAGGAACAGGCTGATCAGGTGCTGTGGCAGTCATTCCTGTTCCTTAGTTTTCTGTTGTTGGTTTGTGGGGTTTTTTTAGGAGAAGAAGGTCTTCTTTTCAGCGATCTCAACTTTCCACAGAATTAGTAAAGCATTCAGGTTTTGAGAAGGTTATCAGAGTCAGCAACCACCAAAACAAAATTTGACATAGTTTTCAGCTGCCTCTCTGGTAGTACTAGCAGGAAACCCCAGATTCGAAGCTTATAGACCAGCCAAGTCTGTCACTAAATTGCTCCAGTGGGTGGGGGATTGCCATATGAAATCCTATCCCTTTGCTAGGGGGACCATTCCTACAGCCTCTGCAGAACCTAGAGTCACTGTAGCTAAAACTCTACTTTATCAGCATGGACTGTGCAAATGTCAGCCTACAATTCATGGGCAAGTGTATTCAGCTTGCTTTTGAACTGTTTCCAGTCACTGTTTTTGTTGTCTTCATGGTGGAAGAAAATTTTCACAGCTGTCTTTAAAGACCTTTATTTTCTGCATTGCACACCAAGTGGTCTTTTGACTCATCTGTTCAGTCCTTTCTGGACTAGCAGTTCCCTACAAGTTTTCCTAGTTCAGAAAGCTTGTGGGTTTTTTACTGTTTATTGTCATTTAGAAAATCTGAATGCCTTTGCAGTCACTAGGGATGAAAGCTCTTGGGTTTTTTTTTTTTCTGTATTGCTGTCCACTGTGGGGAGTACTTGTACCAGAGAAGCTTTTCTGGAAGGACTCACGTTGTCCAAGGCATGTATTAGTTACTCAGACAACAAACATTCTACAGCTTCAATTGATGTTCTGCTGATAGGTTTGACATGGAATGAGGCAATGTCACAGCTTATAAATATGAATCATAAAATGGTTTGGGTTGGAAGGGATCTCCAAAGTTCAATGATGCAGGAAGGCAGTGGGTCAAAGACTGATCAGAAGTTAGGGACCAAATACATGGTGATGACATAGTAAAAATTGTGTTATGTCACAGCTGCCCTGCTTCTCCTGGGTTAAAAACAGCCCATGGGTGAGGTGCAGCTGCTGGTGGATTTGTAACCACTAGATGGAACCCGAAGACTTTGCATTAATTCACCCATCAGCTGTAGGGAGTTAGTCATGGTTTTAGGTTGGGCTGGGGTTCTGGTAGCAATGTCAACACCTGTGCCTGTGCTCAGCAGCATAAGGCTTGTGTGGAAGTACAATGAGTGTTCCCAAAATACGGGTAATCCATTTACCCCAGTGAGCAGCAACACTGAATGTTTTATGTCCAAGCTGTGGAATTGGTGGTGGTTTCTGCTGCATGGCACAAAACCTTCTGATAACTTCACAAAGAGTTCTGGAATACATCTTCCATTAGACAGGCCACCAGCATGTGATTTGGGGTAAGTCATTTAAACTGCTTGTGACTTGGTTCCCACATCACTAAAGTAAGTTTTGAAACTGTCTATGTTGAAGTGTGCTGAGTGTCCAGCAGATGATTCCTGAAATAGTTTCATCCTCTCAAGTGGGGTACATTGTGCCAATTATTATTAAAGAATAACCAACATCACAAAGCTGAGAGGCCCCAGGCAAGATCAGGTCTGTGTTGCACTGTGCCTTGTACAAAGAGAGTAAGAGGAGTTCCTTCCCTTAAGCAGGTTACAGTCTTCATAGGAAGAACATACCAAGGGACAAAGAGGGCAAGCAGTGCCCTAGAAAATGCAAACAAACCATTGCTTGACATGAGAGAATTCAAAGGGAAAAGAGCAGCTGGGCAGCTAGTGTGAAGCTGACCCAGCATCACTGATGGTGTGAGCTTACAGCAATTTATACCAGCTAAGGATGTACCTAAGGTAAGTGAAGTGTGTTTCTTAATGTCATATTCAAAGCCTAGCCTGAAGTTGGAGCAGATTTTCAGAATCCTAATGACAAGGCTTTCCTTTTCATGTGCTTGTTTGCCCACCAGCCAGCCTTTTGTGAAGCCCTGATGGCTGTCACCCAGGTCCTCATTATTTTCCATGCACTTTAGCACAGTTACCAGGAGGATCATCTCCATGATCTCACCTGGCACAGAGGTGACACTGCTCTGTACTTCCCTGGGCTCTTTTTGCTCCCCTTTTTAAAAAAGGGGGTTTGTTTCCCTTTTCCAGTCTGTGGAAACTTTGCCAGACTGCCATGACTTCTCAAATATGATGGCCAGTGGCCTAGCAACCTCAGCCACCAGATCCTTCAGGACCCATGGATGTATATTTTGTCAGGTCCCACAGACTTGTGCACCTTCAGGTTCTCTAGGTGTTCTTGGACCTGATCTGCAATTACTGTGGATGGTGTTCTCCACTTTCCCAGACCCAGACATTGCCCTCTGTGACTTGAGTGGTTGAGGCACTTGAAGACTGAACCAAAGAAGCCATTAAGCACTTCAGCCTTTTCCATATCCTTGGTAACCAGGGCACCTGATTCCCTCTGGAGGGGCCCCACATTCACTCTTACTTTCCTTTTCTCCCTGACATACCTGTAAAATCCTTTTCTGTTAGCTTTCATGTCCCTGGCCAGATTTAATTCTGCCAGGGCTTTAGCTTTCCTGACCTGGTTTCTGGTTTCCTGAACAATTTCCTTGTATTTGTTCCAGGTTACCTGTCTTTGCTTCCACCCCTTGTTGATTCCCCCCCACAGGCTTTTGCAAACAGTCCCTCTCCAGCCTTCTTGTAGCCCCTTTCAGCTACTGGCAGGCTGCTCTTAGGTCTCCCTGGAGCTTTCTCTTCTCCAGGCTGAGCACCCCCAGCTCCCTCAGCCTGTCCTCATAGCAGAGGTGCTCCATCCCCCTGATCATCTTTGTGGACCCTCTCCATCAGGTCCATGTCCTTCCTGTGTTGAGGGCTTCAGAGCTGGACACAGCACTGCAGGTGAGGTCTCCCCAGAGCAGATGGGCAGAATCCCCTCTCACCATCTCTGTCCACACTGCTTTTGATGCAGCTCAGGCTGCCATTGGCCTTCTTGGCTGCAAGTGCACACTGTTGGCTCCTGTCCAGCTTTTCACCCACCAGCACCCCCAGGTCCTTTTCTGCAGGGCTGCTCTCAGTCTCATCCTCCCCCAGCCTGTGTTGATATCTAGGATTGCCCCAACCTAGGTGCAGGACCTTACACTTTGCCTTATTGAACCTCATGAGGTTCTCCTCAGCCTACCTCTGCAGCCTGTCCAAGCCCCTAACCTTGTTAGTGTAGTGATTTAACTAGGGTAATAGCTTCCCTTTCCCAGCAAGGTTAATTAGCCAGTGCAACCTTCTCTAAGGTTACCTGCAGTGCTCTGGGCATCTCTGGTTATCCCATCACAGCAGGCACTGTCCAGATGCAGACTGTTTCTGCCTGGCAGTGGGCAGGAAGCCTGCATCCAGCAGTTCCCCTCACTGGAATGCCAAGGCAGCATATTTGTTAGCATCTCATCCATGGATGAAGATGCAGAACTTTTGCAGAACTGAATGTGCACGATGTGGCTGACTGGAGTTCTTTGTGAATGAAGGAAGCCCCTTTCTGCTGTGCCTTAAGCTGCATTAGCCTTCATCTCCCAGTGAGGCTTGCCAGCTTTCTCTGCTCTCAGACAGAGCACACCAGGCTTTCGTCAGGGCTCAGACAGGAGAAATCCTGTGCTATAGACAGGCCAGCAAATTAGCCCCTAGACATCTCTCTTGGCTTTGAGCCCTTTCTAGCTTAGGAGAAACTACCAGATGTGCCCCTTTGCTGTTTTGCTCCGAGCTTATTACAGGTTTCTTGGCAGGGGAAATTAGCAAAGTCTCCTTAGCATCTGTCTTTTCCAGCCAAAGAGGAGTCACATGCAGGCAAGCTCCTCAGCCCTGGCTATCTGATCTCATTTGGACACAGATCCCTGTAAGTTCACCACTCAGACTGTTTCCCCCCTTTGCCACTTTGCCAGCCCCAGCTGGTCCTCCCAGGTGTATGTACCTTTTCTTCCACAGGGAAAACAAACTTGCTGTGTGTCAATGCCTTTGTGGCACTGCTCCAGAGAATTTGCAATGGGTTTAGATGAAGAGCCAGGGGAAAAAAAAAAAAAAAAAAAAAAAGTTAAATAGGGAAAAAAACACAAACAAACACAAAAAAACCCAAGCAAACAGCTGAAAAAAACTCTAAGGCTTTAGTTTTATTTCTTTAATGGTGGTAAAAGGAGCCATGGATATGTTGTCAGTCAGTTGCCATGGTTACTCATTTTTCTTGAAGCCTCAGGTCCTATAGCACAGTAATTACCTGAGAAACCTGGTGCTTGCTTTGAAAGAAATTATCATAACAGCTGTGGATTAAGGCATGAAATGCTCGTTCTAAGAGGATAAACAAGGTAGTTAAAAAACTAACACACATGAAACACAAAAATCCCCAACAGAATCAGATGCATGGATGTGAAGAATGACAGCTGACCAGGTCTTATCCTGGGTGGCACATTCCTATACAAGATCATTTGATCATAGAATGGTCTGGGTTGGAAGGGACCACCAAAGGTTATCTAGTCCAACTACCCCTGCAGTAAGCAGCAGCATCCTCAACTAAATCAGGCTTCCCAGAGCCCTGTCCAGCCTCACCTTGAATATAGAAGACCAATGGCATCCTGGCCTGCATCAGGAATAGTGTGGCCAGCAGGAGCAGGGAAGTCATTCTGCCCTGTGCCCAGCACTGGTTAGACTACACCTTGAGTGCTGTGTCCAGTTCTGGGCTCCTCAGTTTAAGAAAGATGTTGAGTTGCTTGAATGTGTCCAGAGAAGGGCAGCAAGGCTGGGGAGGGATCTGGAGCACAGCCCTGTGAGGAGAGGCTGAGGGAGCTGGGGGTGTTTAGCCTGGAGAAGAGGAGGCTCAGGGCAGACCTCATTGCTGTCTGCACCTACCTGAAGGGAGGTTGTAGCCAGGTGGGGGTTGGTCTCTTCTCCCAGGCAACCAGTGACAGAACAAGAGGACACAGTCTCAAGCTGCACCAGGGGAGCTTTGGGCTGGATGTGAGGAAGAAATTCTTCCCAGAAAGAGGGATTGTCCCTTGGAATGTGCTGCCCAGGGAAATGGTGGAGTCACTGTCCCTGGAAGTGTTTAAGAAAAGACTGGATGAGGTGCTTGGTGCCATGGTTTAGTTGCTTAGATGGTGTTGGGTGATAGGTTGGACTTGATGATCTCTGAGGTCTTTTCCAACCTGGTTAATTCTATGATTCTGTGATCTCCAGGGATGGGGCCCCAACCACCTCCCCGGGCAATCTCAGTGTCAATCAGTGTGACAAGAGCCCATGCCAAACCTACTCACAGAATCAACCAGATTGGAAGAGACCTCCAAGATCATCAAGTCCAATCAATCAACCAACCCTAACTAGTCAACTAGACCCTGGCACTAAGTGCCTCATCCAGGCTCTTCTTAAACACCTCCAGGGACGTGGACTCCACCCCCTTCCCAGGCAGCCCATTCCAATGGCCAATCTCTCTTTCTGTGAAGAACTCCTTTCTAAGATCAAGCCTAAACTTCCCCCTAGAGAGCTTGAGACTGTGTCCTATTTTCTGTTGCTGGTTGCCTGGGAGAAGAGATCAACACCCACCTGCCTACAACCTCCCTTCAGGTAGTTGTAAACAGCAATAAGGTCCCCCCTGAGCCTCCTCTTCTCCAGGCTAAACAACCTCAGTTACTTAAACAACAAGGAAGGGAAACCCCACCCTCTCTGCCAGGCCATGCACCAAAGGCCAAGCCATCCAGCTATGAAAAGAGGAAGGTCTTTTCCTGCTCCTCTCCCCCAGCTGCATCACTTTGGCTCCAGCACAGGCAGAAGCAGGCTGTCATGTTGGGCTTTGAACTCGAGAGTTATGAGCACTTAGAGCAGGCAAGGAGAGGTTAATCACAGATCCCTCATTTGGCAAAGCACCATCACCAAGTCAATTTTGCTGGTGATGTTTTAGAGCTTGCTGTTTAAGTGTCTACACGGGGGCAAACCCTTCATCACTGATCAGCCATTATCATGATTGATAATCACAGGGTCTCCTTACACTGTTAAACCCATTGGGTGAAAAACACATTCTGTAATGTGAGACAATGACTTTGCAGGTCTTGTTGACTTGTAGTAGCTTCGATATCGACAGTGAATTCTAGAATTCTAGAAAAAAACAACACCACTACCACTTTACATCTGTTTCTTTCACCAACAGAATATTTTTGGGACTCAAGATGTCTAACAGCAGGGTAATGAGCTATAGAAGACTTCTACCTAGGATGTGGAAGAGTTACTTCTCCCTGGAGGGACTTTGAATGAAGATAGAAGGAGAATGAGACTCTGGAACAGGTTGCCAAGGGAGGCTGTGGCTGCCTCCTCCCCGAGGGTGTTGTAGGCCAGGTTGGAGAGGCCCTTCAGCAGCTGAATCTAGTTGAGGGATGTCCCTGCCATCCCTCAGTAGATGAGCTCTGAGGTCCCTTCCAACTTAAGCCATTATAGAATTCTGTGATTTCATTTTCTGAAGAAGCTGGTCTTACTGAGGCTCACACTGTTGGAGATTGAGGCAGCAGTTATGGGAAGTCTGTACATCCTGTGAAATACATTGGAGCGGACGAGGTAATCACAATGATGTTAGATATTGAAGTTATTGGGATTTATTCCAGTTTTATGCTGATATAAATCCCATGATAAGCCACTGGCCTCATTACAACAGAAGTCAGGATCCTGTAACTGCAGCTCAGAGGGAGCCAGACAGCACCACTTCCTCTGCTGGATATAGTTTTAGCCTTGGAGCTGAGATGGACCTGCTATGGTAATCTGAAGCAAAGGCAAATACACTCCAAGCACAAATGGGATATCCTAGAATATACATTTGCATTACATTGGCTGCTATAGTCAGTGGAGACAAAGAGGTAATTCATCATGCTCTGGTATCAGAACAAACAGCTAAGAATATTAATCTGGGAACTAACCATTCAGGTTGTGTGAATGGGCAGGGATACCAATTGAAATCTTGGCAGGTAATGTTAATCAGGTAAATTTGACATGACAACAGTGATTTCTGCACTGAGTCAGGGGCTGCTCCATGCATTGTGCCACTGGCTTCTCCATATGGACTACTTTTGAAATACTAAACAGAAGGCTTTGGCCTTTCTGTGGCAAATGGAGGGGGGGAAAATCCAACCAATTGCAATTAATCAAATTATATGATAGCCAAAACAAAGAAAAGATGAAACTCCCATTTAAAATGTAATCAAAGGCCTTGTAATATGACACAGATTAATTCCTTACAATTAAGGGATGCAACATCAGTGCCCATGGGGAAAGGCAGAACAATAAATTTCTAGTGCCAGACACTCCAGAGACTGTTTATTTAAAATGCATGAAGATTTACACTCCACTAATCTCATTATGAACCCCTACATAGGAAACACGGGTTGAAGCACATCAGACAATGAAATTGGACCTTCAAAGATGATCACACTCATAAGGATCTTCTCTTAAAATAGAGAGAGCAAGACACTTGATATTGTGCAACACCTGGTCCCAGCAAGTAATCCTGTTAGAAAACATCGGTGCTGTTAGACTTGTTTAACGAGCAGCTTCTCTTCCAGGATTCCTTTTCAACTGAAAGCCATCATTAACACCTGTCAGATCCACAGAAACACATTCACCTTTCAAGTCGTGTCACCAGGTTGTGTTAGAGCTTATGTGAGTTCTGAATTTGTGTCTCTGAGGGTGGTAAATTAAAGGACAAAGTAACCCTTTTCTCCTACCAAGCAATAATATCTAGCTCCTGTGCTATCCAGCTTCCGTGCTGTCATTTCCCTCTGTATGTGTTCAGCTGCTTTACCACCACTCTCCTTTATGTTTTGTGAGAAAGCTCTAACAGAGGGCTGATAGAAAGCTCTAACATGCTCAAATTCCCCCAGCAAGCTACTAAACCCCAAGCTTTTGTGTTCTCTGGGACCCTGGAGGTAAGGATGGCACAGTGGTACCACGCTGCTGCTGCTGCTGACACCGTGAGGGTTGCAGAGCCTGGTTGCTGGGGCTGACCAATGCTTTCAGGCACATTGGACAAGTTTATGATCAGCAGTAGGCAAAGTGGCAACTTTGATTCAAAGTCATGAGCCTGTTTGAAAGGCCTGAGGAGCTGCTCTAATCTCTTTTATCAGCTGTCCGTCATGATTTGAGGACAATTGCCCAGCTGGGCACTTCATCCACTATGGCTCACTGCACTCAGGTAATAGGATTGCCAGACACATAGATCTGTCTTCATCATGCCACATCAGCACATGCTCTGCACCAGCATCTCAAACTGTTGCAGCTCCTGGAGCTCAGATCAAAGATTTGTGCTTTCCAGCTGGTGCAAAGAGGCCAGGGAGGTTCTCCCACAGCTAGGCATGTTTCAGCACAAACACTGCTGGAACACGAAGCAGGCACATGCCTGATCTATCTCCTGGTTATCTGCAGGATCAGGGTATGCATACAGCCATCATGTTGCAACCCAGTTAGGGCCTCAGCAAGTACTGAAGTTAGTGCTGGGAGAGCCAGAGCAATTCAAGGCTCTGGCCTGGTTCAAGCACACAGACGTGCCAAGCCTCAGCAGCAGAGTGTAAAATTCATGCTCCTATTTTACCAGTCCCTATTGCAGCCTTTGCTGCTGTTTCTCTGCTTTTTGCCCAGGGGCTACCTCGTTATGTTCTGGTTACCACACACCCACTGACCCACCACACATGCCCTGTGAGCTCTAAAGCTGTGCAAGGCAATTGCAGACCCACCCAGATGGCAGGATGATGAGAAACCTCCCTGGGGTCACAAACACTTTTTTAACTCTTCCAGTCCTTGCCACAGAATCACAGCATATATCTAGTTGGAAGAGACCTTCAAGATCATCCAGTCCCACCCCATAAGTTCTTGCTGCTCCTTGGGAAATGAGCTCCTGGCCTTGCTGCAACTTCTGTTGGGCAGAAGGCAAATGTCTCTGCAGGAGTCTCTGCGTTGGGAGTGTCAGTCCAGAAAGATGTGGATGGACTGCTATGCAACCTGGCATTTTTATATGGTCATGCAGTCAAAACTATTCCTGAACTCAATGTGGCATCACCCATGTGCGAGAGCTAAGAGGTGCAACGTCAGTTTTACAGCTGTACAGCTGAGGTGCTGAAAGACAAAATGCCTAGTTCAGGGGAACTGCCATTCTAACATTTTAATCTCAAGATGACACAGGAATGTCTCATCCCCCAAGAGACATCTTCAAAGTAGGAATCAGGGCCCATTCTAATACAGCTGGTGTATCATGACAGCAAGAGGAGATGACCCCACTTGGCTTCATGCACTGGACCAGCAGAGGACCAGCACGTTTGCAAGTGTCAGCCTTTGCATGTGAGGGAACTGCTTCCTTCAGTGTACCCAGGACAGACAGAGAGTGAATGACACCTCCTGATGCAGCTCTACACGGCAGCTCTTTTGTGGTGCAGCAACACCACTTTGCTTGTGTAAAGCAAGTGACCGAAGAGACTTTTTTGTCTGGGTCAGAGATGCAAAGTGTCCAAAGTAGATGATGGAGTTCAGGGCACTCCTGCAGATGGAGGACTGTGGTGTTAACGGTGGCCAGAGGGTGGTAGCACTGCACAGCTGATGTCATGGCCTTCTGTGCCAGGAGGAAAGAGAGGGTGAGGGAGCCTTTGATACACTTAAGAAGTGATGAAGTTGGAATAAATGGTGGAAAATTTAATACTAAAAGAGTGTTACTAAAAATAGCCCTTATCTTTTATAGTGCTCTTTCTTGATTCCTTCAGGAATATTGTGTCCAGTTCTGGGCCCCTCAGGTCAGGAAGGACCTCAGGGAACTGCTTGAGAGAGTCCAGCACAGAGCCACAAATAAAGCTGCTGAAGGCAGTGGAACATCTCCCTGTGAGGCCAGGCTGAGGGAGCTGGGGCTCTGCAGCTTGGAGCAGAGCAGCCTGAGGGGTGCCCTCATTCCTGGGGATAAAGATGTGCAGGGCAGTGTGGGGAGGATGGAGCCAGGCTCTGCTCAGGGATGTCCAGTGACAGGACAAGAGGCAATGGGGGCAAGCTGGAGCAGAGGAGGTGCCATGGGAACAGAAGGAGAAACTTTTCCCTGTGAGGGTGCCAGAGCCCTGGAGCAGGCTGCCCAGAGAGATTGTGGAGTCTCCTTCTCTGGAGACATTCCAAACCCACCTGGATGTGTTCCTGTGTGACCTGCTCTAGGTGCTCCTGCTCTGGCAGGGGGGTTGGACTGGATGATCTTTCAAGGTCCCTTCCAACCCCTGCCATTCTGTGATTCTGTGATTCTGTGAATGACACTGCTTTTCTCCTCTCGTTTTATACTGGAGGATGCTTCTCTTCTCTCCACAGGCTAAAAATAGCTGCAGCTTCTTCATTTCATGTGAGGAAAAGGAGGAAGCAGAGGTGAGAAAAGGTGGGGTTTGAAATTAAGAGTAACTTTTACAAAAGCATCTCACTTTCTTGGGCACTACAAACACTGTACTAACCTCAGACAGTTCAATCCTCCAGTAGTGCTGGTGGCTATTCTCTGGGCTTAGAATCAGAGAATTGTCAGGGTTGGAAGGGACGTCAAGGATCATCTAGTTCCAGCCCCCCTGCCACGGACAGGGACACCTAACACTACATCAGCTTGCTCAGAGCCACATCCAGCCTGACCTTCAAAATCTCCAGGGATGAGGCTTCTACTACCTCCCTGGGCAACCTCTTCCAGTGTTTCACCACCCTCATGGTGAAGAATTTCTTCTTTCTGCTTTTTCAGATGATGGCCCTTCTGGAGTGGCAGCCACAGGCCGTCACACACTTCCTGCCCTGTGGCACACAATGACTGCAAACAAATGACCCTACCAGGATGGTGCTCACATGCAGCTTCCAGATGATCGTAGGTACCTTCCAACTGAAATATTCCAGACTAGTCCATCTCAAAGCACTTTGAGAATCTAAGAATAGTTGAGGTTTGAAAGTCTTGTGGAGTACTGGCATCTTGTAGGTACAAACTGTTCACCTTGGTGACGCTGAAAGGAGGAAAACTGAGGAAATAACTTGTGTAAGGGCAGAGATGACACTGATGCTAGTGTTAGGACTATTGTGACACACCTATTTGTCCACGTAGTGGTGTGTTTGCCTCCTACTATTCCTTAGCTTGTAGATCAAGGCAGAGAAGATCCAAAGCTCACTACCTCCAACCTGTCATTTTACTTGGCATTGTAGGTGCCAGAGGCCTGGAGCAGGCTGCCCAGAGAGGTTGTGGAATCTCCTTCTCTGGAGACATTCCAAATCCACCTGGGTGTGTTCCTGTGTGACCTGCCTTGGGTGCTCCTGCTCTGGCAGATGGGTTTGGACTGGATGATCTTTGGAGGTCCCTTCCAACCCCTCACATCCTGTGATTCTGTGATTCTAGAGCTACAAAAAGTACATTTGGGCTGCTGACATTGGTTGTCTCTTCTCTTTTTCTCTCCTTTTACCACTGAGAGCTCTGTGTCCCTGTCTGTCCTGCCTCTGTTTCAAGTTGCATTTATTATAATACTTCAAACCAGAATAATGCGTTGGCTTTGCTGCGTGACCAGAGGCAAGGAGCTTTGCTGCTCTGAGCCTCAGTTCTCCCATAGGTGTGAAAAGGTAGCCATGCTCCCTCTGCTCTCTGGAGGGCTCTGAGATCTCCAGCTGCTGTGCAGGAGACAATAGTGTGATTGTAACTGCCCCATGGAAGACCCCATGCTCAGTGGCATTTCTTGTCTGCCTCCCAATGCAACAGCTTTCAAGTGCTGCCATGCACACTCTTGCTGGATTTTTCTCACATTCCCCATTCCCTTCTCACTACTTTTTCCTTTCTTGCTGCCTCTCTTAGGAAAATCCAACTTCCTTATTGACCCATTTTCCTCCCCTGTCATTGGGTTCTGGTGTATTGGCTCCCTTCCCTTCGCAGCTGCTTGTATCAATAGTTACTTCACCACCACCCCCTTTCCTGGTCTCCTCCTCTGAAATTCCCTCTCAGCCCTGACACTTTCTCTAGAAAGAGCCGCAGGCTATTTCTAACCTTCCTTCTCTCATCAAAGTGCTTGAGAAATCAGCTCACTTTCATCTCTCAGCAGGGAGGCTGCCACACCACCACTGTGGTTCGCAGGCTGGGCTGGGCTGGGAACTGGGAGCTTCTGGTTGGTGACGGCGGCACCGCCACTGACTCACCACCTGGCCTTTGGCAAGCCACTTCCCTCTCTCCTCTGCTGGCTCTACAACAGGAGTGATAACTATGCACTTACTTCACATGGGTGTTGTAAACTTTTAATTACCACTTGTAAGATGCTATCTGAGAGTGAAATGTCTCTTTATCTCTTGCAGTGGTAGCTGTGACCACTGCAGTCTGCGTTTAGTTCAGGCCCTGGCATATTAAAATGTCTTCCCCAGGCAGTTAAAGCCTTCGCTCCTCCTGGTCACAAAGGTCCCTGTGCCATAGTCCTCTGACAGAGTCGTTTCCTTGGCTGCAGGCTGTTTCCCCTGGATAACAAGCAGGGAGGCTGAATTCCCCTCCAGATAAGTCACCTATCCAGCTGCTCCTTCAAATATTCTCTCCCTTTCTTTTCCACTGAATTTTCAAATGAGGCCTCTCCTGAACTAAAATCCTGGTCCTTCTCTCAACTACCTTTTCCATCCTCACCCACTGCCTTACTCCTCCCTTTACAGCTGCTATGGCTGACAGGACTTGTCCAAGCCACCCTCCCTCTCTCCTCCTTCCTGGCTGCCCTCTCAACGTGTCCTGACTGGCACAACCCAAGACAGCCTCTGCTTTCCTCAGGCAGTGGTCACAAAGATGAGTCTGTCTAGTCAGATGCTTATCCACCCAAGAGGGTGGGGATGGGCAGTGGACCATGTGCCAGGCAGATGGCAGTGACAATGCTGCCATCCCACCATTGTCCAAGTGAGGAAGCATAGGTCGTGAAGAGAGCACAAGGAAGTGAACAAGATGTCCACAGACCAAAGCCTCTGTCCTCCTGTGCAGGTACATGGGGGCTTCTCAGTCTGGTCCTCCAGCACCACCCATTCCCAGCATTAAGTAGGAGCAGATGCATCCTCACATACTGCCCTGAACAGTGCTCAAGCTGAAATCAAGAGGAAGGGGCTGGGGTCCCTCTGTAGCGACCAGAGACCTGTGCAGATTTGGGCTCAATAAGGTCAGGCCTTGGCACCAAGGTCCACCTACCTCTGATGCCTCTTCTCAGTCATCTCCCAAGCTAACATTGGAGTCAGCTCAAATTTCCAGTCTTGATTCCACCACTCTGTACACACCCCAAAAGAAAATCATCAGTGACTCGAGCTGATTACCAGCTCTTCCCTGTGAGGGGATGATCAGCTTGGTCAGATGGAGACTGCAGAATATGCAGTGCCTGAAGAAGCTGCAGTTAACCCTTCTGGTTGCAGGCCTGTATTTGGAAATAGAATATAACAGAAACAAAGGCAGGGCAGTCAGAATTGTCTTGGTTATTTTTTGGTGTTCTTGGCCAAAATCTTTGTCTTTGGGGTGTCTTTGGCAGTTTCTGAGCTCAAGTTGTAAAAGGAAGTGAGGATGGAGTAAGACCTGGGAGTGGAAACTGTTTGCTGCTCAGCCACAGAGAGGCTACTGCCTATCCATAATGCATGCACTCTAAACTATATCCATAAATGTCAGGCATGAGTTAAGAGGCTCTAAAATCCTACATCATGATGCCACTGCAACTACTGGAAATAAAAGCAGATAAATCACAACTCTGTGCAACAAGCTGTGCTCACTGTGTTTTTTTCGGTTGCTGGGATTCCATTCTGTCATTTGTTGAGCATACACTACCCTCATTTAGCGTTCAGTTGAGTTTCATTTTCCTTTTTCCCATTTTGCTTTTTCCATTTTCTTTCTCTGTTTTCCTTTCCCCTTTTTCTTTTTCCCTTTTCCTCTTTTCCTTTTTCCATTTTCCTCTTTTCCTTTTTCCATTTTCCTTTTTCTATATTCCTTTCCCCTTTTCCTTTTTCCCTTTCACCTTTTCCTTTTCCCCTTTCCCCTTTCCCTTTTCCTTTTCCACCTTTCCTCTTTCCATTTTCCCTTTTCCTCTTCTCTATTCCTTTTTCCTTTCTCCCTTTTCTTTTTTTCCATTTTCCTTTCTCCTTTCCTCTTTTCTTTTCTCCCTTTTGTTTTCCTTTTTCTTTTTTCTGTTTTCTCTTTTCCTTTTTTTCCATTTCCTTTTTCCTTCTCCATTTTCCTGTTGCCTTTTTTCTCTTCCTGTTTTCCTTTTTCTCTTTCCCCCTTTTTCTGTTTTCCATTTTAACATTACCCTTTTCCCCTTTTATTTTTTCCCCTTTTCCCTATTCCTTTTCTTTGCTTGAGTTTCCCTTTCAGCCCACTGGCTTTCCAACTAAGTGGTTATTCTGCTGTAAGCACCTACCCTGATGGGTGCAGGACTGGGCAGAAAGTTGCTGGCTTTCCTCAGGCTTAGAGCAGCAGTTCCCTTCCCCCCCCCCCCCCCCCCCCCGAAATACAGGACAATTGTAAGCAGACTGACTGCTGTTGCTCTTATAATGCTACTCCTCACATGAGAATATGAGTATTAAATCTAGGAGACAGTGTTTATCTGGCAGGGAAACAATTTGTGTCACTCATTTAGTGCCAGCAAGACAGAGAGTTACGACAGGGATGACAGAGTGTGCAGCACTGCTTCCAACAGGCTCCACAGCAGCAATCCTGGCACTCCATGGAAAAACTGATGCTAAAAAAGGAGGGAGGGGGTGGTGAGCCTGTGAGAATATTACTAAGAGAGAGGACTGGGCGGGGGGGGGGGGGGGAGGGTGTGAGAAAAATTTGCTTCACCTTTGCAGCTGAGGTAAGTGAAATGGAGAAGGAAAAAGCAGTCACTACATGAAAACTAGAGATCAATTTGGATTTATCTGGCAGAGAATTTGAGCTCTGTCCCTTCAGCTTCTTTTTTTTTGTTTGTTTGTTTTAGTTTAAAATGCTTTTTGGTAACAGAATATAACTAGATGGGTTTTTTTTCAGCTTCTATCATGAGTTTCATCATATATCTTATTATTCTTTAATTTTCCTGGGGTGACTCATGCAATTATATGTGAAATAAGAAGGCAAGTGGGAAGGTGGGAAGACAGGGACAGAGGGAGAGAGAGGAAAAAAATAACAATGAAGAAAAGAAGGATGGAAAGAGAAGAAAAAAAACATTTCTAGCACTTAAAATCTGGGAGAGAATTTTGAAAACACATACAAGACAAACCATAGAGACAAGATAAGAAAATACAGACATCAAAATTACAGAATTTTCCAGAGTCATTTTTCCCCTCAAAATCACAATATGTTGAGGTGAGAAGAAACTACCTCATTGTTCTGAAGTCCTAAGACTGTCAATATTGACATGCACTTCATTGTTCCAGACTATGCAAGAACAAGTAGAGGCTGGGGGCTGATCTGTTGGAAGGCAGCTCTGGGAAAAAGGACCTGGGGTCCTGGTGGACAGCAGGATGCCCATGAGCCAGCAATGTGCCCGCAGAAGGCCAATGGCATCCTGGGGTGGATTAGAAGGGCTGTGGTTAATAAGTGAGGAGAGGTTCTCTTCCCCCTCTGCTCTGCCCTGGTGGGACCACACCTAGAATATTGTGTCCAGTTCTGGGCCCCTCAGTTCAAGAAGGACCTCAAAGAACTGCTTGAAAGAGTCCAGCACAAAGCCATAAAGATGCTGAGGGCAGTGGAACATCTCCCTGCTGAGGAAAGGCTGAGAGTTGGGTCTCTAGCTTGGAAGAGACTGAGGGGTGACCTCATTTATGTTTCTTCTCCAAAGAGCCTCCAATACAGTCTGCCTGGCCTTGCCCAACTCCAACCACAAGCAGAGGTCCCCTACTTTTAGTCCTTGGCCCTTGCATGCCTAGTGGCACTTCAGTGCTTTCTGTCAGGGCAAGGTTTTGTAGGGTCAGGGCAAGGACCAGTGCCTGGCCAAGCTCTTGTCTCTTTGATAGTGAACAAGAGGGCTACTAGCATGAGCTGATGGCAGAAGCTGCATCTGTGGCTCTGAGCAACCCCCAGATTCCAGTTATCCCTGCCAGTCTCCATCTGCTTGCACCACAGCGAGGAGAAGGAGCTAGCTCTAAACACAGGGATGCACGCACACAGACACACAGATGATACAGTGCTTGGTTACCTTGCTAACAAGCAGCTGCTGACACAACCAAAGTGGGGGGTTGTGTGACCTGCACAGCACAGCAGTGTGGGATGGGGCACTTTCACAGGGTGCTAGTCCTGCAAACGTTGCTTTCTGGCACTATAGTGCAAGCAAAACACTAGAAGAGGTAAACATGGACTTGGCTGCTACAGTCTTGTGGTGCTATGGTCTTGCTCTACCATGCTCTATGGTATGAGGGGCCTCACAGAATCACAGAACATTAGGGGTTGGAAGGGACTTTGAAAGGTCATCTAGTACAAACCCCTGCCAGAGCAGGAGCACCTAGAACAGGTCACGCAGGAACACATCCAGGCAGGTTTTGAAGTCTCCAGAGAAGGAGACTGCAGAACCTCTCTGGGCAGCCTGTTCCAGTGCAAGTTTAGCCCAGCCTGATAGTCAGGTTTAGCTATTGCCAGCTTGATGTCACTTGAGTTGGTGTGCTCAGGAGGTCTGTCAGGGCTACTCACTGCCTCATTTTTACGTGCTGCAACATGAAAGCATGCACCAGGACTAGCACTGTCAACATGTGTCTGAGCAATGCCTTGTGCAACAAAGTTTGCTTTTCAAACATGGCTATGAACTGGTCTCTCAGAAGACGCTGCACTGCTTTGAACAATGAAGAGGAATTAAATCACTACAGTCTTCAATCTCCCTCCCTCTTTCTCCTAACAGAGTAGTCACACAGCAGCAGCAGAAGAAAAGTTTCTCTTACTTACAGAAGCAATATACCAGATGATTCAAAATAATCCAGTCTGTGATGGTGTGTGAGGATGCCACTGCTTAGAGCATCAAGCCTGTTCAGGCTAGGTCTTTTTCTCCCATTTTTGCTGCTGAATGGGTGTCATAGAAGGAGCTTTGCACTTCCATTTTGATTGTTGTGGGTTTCTGAACCTAATGCCTGCAGTTTTAAGGAATGCATTAGAGTTGCTATTTTGTTAAAAACAAAGAAATAAAAAGCCAAACAAATCTTTTAGCAAAACCATTTTATTGTTGCAGATCATAGAATGGTTTGAGTTGGAAGGGAGCTTAAAGATCATCCAGTTCCAACTCCACTGCCATGGGCAGGGACACCTTCCACTAGCCCAGGTTGCTCAAGGCCTCATCAAATCTGGCCTTGACCACTTCCAGGAGGTGGAATCCACAACCTCCCTGGGCAATCTGTTCCAGTGTCTCCCCACCCTCACTGTAAAGAATTTCTTCCTAATCTCCAGTGTAAATCTCTCCTCTTTCAGCTTCAATCCATTCCCTCTCATCCTGTCAATACAAGCTCTTGTAAAAAGTCCCTCCTTAGCTCTCCTGTAGCTCCCTAAGCTGCTCCAAGGTCTCCCTGCAGCCTTCTCTTCTCCAGGCTGAACAGCCCCAACTGTCCCAACCTGTCCTCATAGGGGAGGTTCTCCAGCCTTCTGTTCATCTTCATGGCCTCCTGTGGACCTGCTCCAACTGTTCAATGTCCTTCTTGTGTTGGAGTTGCCTGCAGGAAGCCACATGAAGTCCTCATCAGTCCATGACAGCCTTAACCTGCCTTTCTGTATGTGCATCCCATAGGATTTGGGACTTCTACCACAAGAAACATTAACCTGGCTGAATCTTGGCAAAAGGATTTGCCTAAGAGTATGAAGTGAAAGCTAATCTTACTGCCAATGATCAGAAGCAGCATAACTGATGCAGACCAGGGCCATAAAATGCAATTTGGTTTCAGAAACCAGTTTGGGAAGAGAAAAAGCAGTGTAATGCTGTATGTGCAATGGGGATCACTTCCAAAGCACATCTATGCACCAATGCTCATGGATTTACTGGTGTGTCCTCAAAACTCTGTTGCACATTAACCTCAATGTATTCTTGCATATTCTTAGAGTTTACTACTGTCTCCCACTGTGTTTTGTTCCTGAAGAGCCTGATCCTGTCCCTCAATCTGGAATTCATCTCTGTTGAGGGTCAGTAATGCCAGCAGACCCATCCTATAATACCAAGTGACTGCTCCAACATTGGAAGACAAAAATAAAACTAGTAATACAAATGAAGCAAAGAAGTGAGTCAGTTAACTTCTGCTGGGGAAAGATATAAAGGGAAGGAAAAGCTAACGCTGGAGAAACAGCAAAATGAGTTAGTGACAATTGGGCACTAATGAGTGCCTTTGCAAATATTAAAAGGAAAAAAAATGCTACCATGAACAAAGTCTCCTTCATAAAAGCAAGGTGAGGTCAACAATTACTCGACAAATGTGTAAGGTACTGCTCTCTGCTGCTGAAACTAGAAAACCAGCACACAGAAGAAGAAATTAAACCTTTGGCTTTCAGCTGGATGTAGGTTTCCAAGGGTCTAACTCCCCTGGAGAAAAAAGTTCCAACATCCTTTAGGGACATGTGGACAAAAACTAGCCTAGCTGTTGAGAAAGTGCAGGTGGGAAGAGACCCAGAGGCTCATGGGTGTGAAAGAGGTCCAGATGGAAGCTGGTGTGCAGATGCTCTACTGTGGACAGAAAAGGAAGGCTCCCAATGAAAGGTTGGTTTGCCTCTGTTTCTTCTGGGCTTGCCCCGCTTTCAGGACATCACAAGGAGGAAGAACATGCTTCTACCTATGGGATTGCTCATCCTGGTGCTGTCACAGGATCACAGGATGTTAGAGGTTGGAAGGGACCTCAGGAGATCGTCTAGTCCAACCTCCCTGCCAGAGCAGGACCATAGAATCCAGCACAGGTCACACAGAAATGCATCCAGACAGGCCTTGAAAGTCTCCAGAGAAGGAGACTCCACAACCCCTCTGGGCAGCCTGTTCCAGTGCTCTGTGACCCTCCCAGTGAAGAAGTTCCTCCTCATGTTGAGGTGGAACCTCCTGTGCTGCAGTTTCTCTCCATTGCCCCTTGTTCTATCACAGGGTGCAAGTGAGCAGAGCCTGTCCCCTCCCTCTTGACACCCTCAGCCCTCAGATATTTATAAACATTTATTAAATCCCCTCTCAGTCTTCTCTTCTGCAGAATAAACAGCCCCAGGTCTCAGCCTCTCCTCATAGGGCAGTGCTCCAGTCCCTTCATCCTCCTGGTAGCTCTCCATTGGACTCTCTCTAGTAGATTCCTGTCCCTCTTGAACTGGGGAGCCCAAAACTGGGTGCAATATTCCAGGTGAGGTCTGCAGCAGGGCAGAGTAGAGGGGGAGGAGAACCTCCCCCGATCTGCTGGACACACTCCTCTTAATGCTCCCCAGGATCCCATTGACCACAAGGGCACATCGCTGTCCCAAAGGGACTTGTTATCCACCAGGACTCCCAGATCCTTCTCCACAGGGCTGCTCTCTAGCAGATCACCTTCTAACCTGTACTGGTCCAGTTTATTCTTCCTTCCCAGATGCAGGACTCTGCACTTACCCTTGTTGAACCTCATTATGTTCCTCTCTGCCCAGCTCTCCAGTCTGTCCAAGTCCCCCAACATGCCACCCATCTCCCTGGGAGAGCCCTAAGCAAGGTAGGAACTTGGCCTCACTCCAGAGGCCAGAGTACGGTTACCTTTTGCTTGCATCAGCATTGCCACCATTTAGGCAAGCAAAAAGTCAGGGGATTTCTGGGGAGGGTGTTGATGAAAGGTGGCTCTGTGGCACAGCAAATCCTGCTTTTAACTAAAGGGTCCTCCCTGGAGATAAGCTAAAGAGTAGCCTCTGGGTGAGAGGGAAGAAAACTAACTTGGGAGTCTGTTCAACGTTTAATAGGAGCTAATGGATTTCCTTTCTGCTCTGTGCAATCTCCATGTGGTGTGGATCTAAAGGGGAGCTGACAGCTAGAGGAGCTTTCTTCTTGTATTTCCAGAGCCATTGTCCTGCAACCACAGATCATCCTGCTCACCAGGAGACTTGGTAGCATTTTTCCTTTCCTGCACAGAGTGGCAGCCAGGACCACATCACATAGTCTGCGGTCTCAAGAGATGGAATTAATGAGAGGAACTGAGAGAAATCAGGTCAAAGAAACAAGGGCTGATTCAAGTTAAGAAGCTAATGCATTACAAGGAGTTTAGCTTTCCTTGTTCAAAGATGTTCTCCACTCACTGTGGCTAGCATGAGCCTGGTTGAGGCTTATCTGCTTTTGTTGGCAAGGGCAGACCAGAGAGTGGTGTGGCATGTGTTTTGTCCAGCCGTGTTTCCTTCCCCAGCTTTCTTACAGCAGCTTCAATGGGGTTGACTTCTGACTGGAAAAGTGCCTGTGGCCTTCTGTACACATTCACCTTTTGTTGGTCCCTACCTTTTCTAGTTCCTGTCCACTGCACTCACATTTAGTGGAACAGTGTTTTTAAAAAGAACGAATGGAGCTGGAAGAGAACAGCTCTAAACCAAACTGTGATCTTGGCTAGATACTTGCCACCATTCATACTGGTTGAAAAGTCTGCCAAGACAGATCAAGGCCTATGTTTGTAAGGGCTATTAATCAAAGCAGGAGGAACAGCAGATATCAGTGACCCCAGAAAGAGCAGATGTTGAAACTGCAGGCAGGAAAATAAGACTCACGACACATAGCTTCACCACAATCTCTGTGGGGAAAAACAGATTGCAGTTGTAGTACAGGAGGGAACACTGAGGAGTAACAGGACCAGATCTGATTCATGGCAACGGCAGGTGACAAATTTTGTAGAAGCTTCTGAGGCAACTTGGAGACAAATTAAACTGTGATGGGGGGTTGGCTGTGTTCACAAAGGATCAGGCAGCTACTCGTCCCTAAATGCAGGCATCTGTGGGCTGAGACAATGACTGATGGGACAGGAATCAGAGAAGAGTCATGACAATGATAAAGTGGCTGCAAGGACTGATTAATGAAAGGAGAAAAAAAAATAAATGAATGGCAATGGCTAGGAAAATGTGTGATACCTGAATGCAAGGCACAAACTGCCAGGAAGGAGAAAGAGGAGTGCAATACATGGTTATAACTCAGCTGATTATACCCAATTACTATTGAGTGAAACTGGACAAATGAAAACATTGGCCAAATATCTTCTTGACCATAGGCCTTGCCAGACTGTGAAACAGTCTCCAAAAAAAGAGATGGAAGTCCGTAAGGCATTTAAAACAAAAGCAGAGAGAGCAATCAGGCATGTCCTCTACTAGCAGGGGAGTGAGATAGGTGACCTAACAGGCCTTTCCCACCTCCAATGTCTACATTTAACACAAAGAATCACACCCCACCCCCCCAGCTTCCCATGAGATACAAAGTAATGACTCAGCACTTGGGGAGAGCCAGGAGTAGAATGGGAAAACCTAGTAGTGATGAAGCCGAGAAAACAGCAGAGAGGAGAGCAGCACTGTGAAAGTAACAGAGATGCCACAGCTCTACTCCAGCAGCTCAGCCGCACTGAGGGAAGCCAGGTAAATATGAATCTTTTATTATTCACTCAGCCCTGTAATATAAGTGCCACTGGTTGCTAGGCTGATAGGGAATAGTTCCTACCCTGTCTCTTCCATGTTTGGTTTCAGTGATTGGCCAAAACAAAGCTGTAAGTGCCTGCAGAAGGTTGTTCCTTGTTTGCACAATGGCCTACTGTAGCCTGCCAAAGGATGCCTACTGGATGTTGTCTACCTGGACTTAACTGAAGCCCTTGACACTGTCTCCCACAGCTTCCTCCTAGAGAAGCTGGTGGCTCATGGCATAGACCGGTGGACTCTTTGCTGGGTAAAAACCAGCTGGGTGGCTGAGCCCAGAGTCGTGGTGAACATAATTAAGTCCAGCTGATGGCTGGTCGCAAGCAGTGTACCCCAGGGCTCAGTTTGGGGGCAAATCTTGTTTAATATGTTTATCAGTCATGTGGATGAAGGAATTGAGCAATGCCTCAGTAAGTTTGCAAATGACACCAGACTGGGTGGGAGTGTTGATCTGCTCGAAGGTAGGAAGGGTCTGTAGTGGGATTTGGACAGGCTGGATCGATGGATAGTGGTCAGTTGTAGGAGGTTTTCCAAGGCCAAGCGCCGGGTCCTGCTCTTCGGTCACAACAACCCCGTGGAATGCTACAGGCTTGGGGCAGAGTGGCTGCAAAGTTGTCCAGCAGAAAAGGGCCTGGGGGTGCTGGAAAGTTGCCCATGGGACGGCTATCTTCCGGTTGGAGGGCGGGCGCATCGCGCTGCTCCTTCGGTGTCTTTAGTGGGAGTCCTGTGGGGCGGCGGCCGAGGCCGGGCCGAGTCGGACAGCGAATGGGGTTGGGCGGAGGAAAAACACGGGCCCGCGGTGCCTCCCCGGACTTCCCGTGCCCCGCGGTAACCCGAGCCTCATTTCCTGGTCGAGGCTCTTAAAGGGGCAGCCCCGGCGGTGGAACAAAGGGCATTGTGCTGCCCGCGGGCCGGCAATCCGCCCCCACCCCCCTCCCCACTGTGGCGTCCGCTCACCCCGCTGCCCGGCCCGGCGCTAACTGTCGGTACCGGCGAGCGGCGCTTAAAGGGCCCGCCCGACCCCGGCGCGGCACCTCGCCAAGTCAAAGGACACTCAGTAAGATGACGCGACCGCATCGCGTCCTTCCAGCCTCCTCTCCGCTGTGACCGGCCCGCATCGGCACCCGAGGGCGCCGGCAGCTCCGTCGGGCCCGCGCCTCTACCCCTGCCGCGGGGCACCGCCACCGCCGCTGGTGAGGAGGGGAGGAGCGAAGGCTGGATGGCGACGGCCGCCGTTCGTGCCGGCGGCTGCCTCCTACCGGAACGGCCCCTTTAAGGGGCGGTGCTGAGTGCCGGGAACCCACGTCAGTTTCGGCCCTGAAACTCCGGATCAATGAGAGACGCGGGGCGGGGCGCAGGTCCTGGCCAGGCCTGGCCCGGCCCCTGCCGCCTTTCGGTTTCTCTCTTCCAGGAAGGAAAACAGCGGCGGGGAGCAGGGCCGCGCCGCAGCCCCCGCCCCTGCCGCTGCCCCGCGCCGCCGCTCCCCCGCTCCCGCTTCTCTCCTCCCCTCGCCCCCCCGCCTCCGCTCCCCGTGCCGCGCGCGCGTACCGGCTCGCAGACGGGGCAGGGAGCGCGCGCGGTCACACGCGCAGAGCCACAGGCGCGTGCTGGGGGGGGGGAGGCGGGAGCGATTGCGCGGAGCAGCGGCGCTGAGGAGAGGACTCCGGTGGCGGGGCGCCTCTCCCCCCACCTCCCGGGCAGCTCTGCGGGCCGCGCCGTGCCCGCCGCCGAGCAATGGTGGCGGCAGTAACTTCCCCTTGAGAGGGACGGGCCGCGTTGAGCCACCGGGCCGGGAAACGAGCGGAAAGTGGGGAAAGCCCGAGAACTTCCCGTCCGCCCGCGCCCGCCCGCCCCGCCGGGCTTCGCCGTTTCCCTCCTGAGAGATGTCTGAGGCTCCTGCTCAGTGCTTTATCAAGGTAAAGCCCCGGTCCTCTGTCCCTTCTGTTCCTCTGTCCCTCCCTGTGTCTGGCCGTCCTCTATCAGCGCGGGACGCGCCCGCCGGCGCCTCAGGGCGGTGGGCGCTGTGTTCAGCCCAGGGTTATTTGGATGAAAAGAACTGATGAGTCCTCTTATGGTTTGGTTTTTTTTTTTTTTTCGGATTCTCTCTCTCTTTTTTTTTTTTTTTTTTTTTTTACCCGCGTGAAGGGCGGCCGTGGGCTGTGGTGGGGGTCAGGGTCCCCCTCCATGTCTGTGGGTCGAGCAGCAGCCCCTAGCCGTGGCAATCTGGAACGCGGAGCTCCCCGCGCTGGAGGGCGGCCCGGGGGAGGCGGACACGGGAACTCAGCTCCCGTCGGTTGTCAGCGCCTTGTATCTGCCCTGGGGGAACACAGCACAGCAGAACCGCCTCGTTCGTGATTTCACGGTGTGGCTCTTCACGGCGGGAGCCGGCGACGCGATGAGCGCTTTAAATGGAGCCCCGGAGCCCGGCCCGGCCTGGCCTGGGCTGCCGCAGGGCTGGCTGCTCGTCGTTCTCCGACAGTAACTTAGCAGAAAGTTTCCTGCCATCAGGGAGATGCAGCCGCTGCTGCTCCCACCAACACTGGGTTGTCGGGCTTGCGTTTTAATTGTTTTTTTCTTTTTAAAAATCACGTTATTAGTACATTTTATCCCTGCACTTAACTGGCATCACTAGCCGGTGAGCAGGGGGGGCAGTCGGGGCTGTGCAGCTTGGCCCCGCTCTGCCAGAGTTCTGGGAATGTGTTTCTTTATGGTTTGTCCTGTTGAAGAATGGGTTGCCCCGTGAAGTTTCTCCTAAGTGGAAGTGGTATGAAGCTGAGACAATGGGAACCAAACTGAGTTTCCTTTTTTGTCCAGACCCTTCCTCTCGAGGAAATTCCCGATGGAAACAGTTCTTTCCTCTCTCCTTCCCTCAACCCTTAGTTTTGTTTCAGTCATGCATTTTCTTCAGGAGTCGTTTTGCCTTGTTGCCAGCCAGAAATCTCCTGTCTGCTTGCAACTTAGAATGCTTTAGCGGTTTTCTCTCCCTGCCTGGAAGGAAAAAGTGACTTCCAGACTCTAAGGGGAAGAGTCTGGAATAAACAATTATTCAGCTTAACAGCACAACACTTTTTTGCCTGCTTGTCATACATGCGTGCATTTATAGTGGGCATCTTGCATCCTATATGGTGTGAGCACGATTTGAAAGCTTCTGTGTGTATTTTCTTTTCCTGAGTTAAATGTGTTCAGACCTGTGTTCCATGAAGTCTTGTGACTTAGAGAGTCAGGTTTGACTTTTCATGGACAAATCATGCGTGTGTTACAGTATGGCAACATACTAATGCAGGCCAAATGTGTACAATTAACTAAGCAGATCTGTGGATGTAAAATGAATTATGACTACTGCATTTTCTAGTAAACTCTGGAAACCCTGTGGAAAGGTAGGTTGTGTCCTCTGGACAGGAGAACACAGATGAATGTCACAAAGTAGTGTCATGTGGGTTGTCTTTCCTTATTTTCAAGGTGTCGTTTTGAAAACAGGAGGTTTACTTCTGCTCTTACTGAAGTCAGCAACAGCACTAGTGTTGATTTCAGGATCCTTAAAACTTCCCTACCCTCAGTAAGATGTATTACAGAATCATACTGTAAGGGATGAGCTCCATAGCAGGAGAGATGCAATCAAACTTCTGTTTGAACCTTGAAATTATGAAAACGCAACTTTCCCGTGCATTTAGACAGAAATTGGGAAACTGAATTTATTTTTTTTTAATAAATTGATTCTAAACATCATGGTCTGAAATTGCTTTTATTTTTTAATGTGTAGTTTGTGTACATGCTTGCTGCCCCTTGCACTTACCTTTGTCTGAGGACAGGCGCTACTGTTACTGGTTTATCTGGTGATGAATAGTTTAAAATACAGAAAGTATGTCTTTTCAGACAGAAAAAGACAGAGTTTTAAATAATAGCATTTATTCACCAGTAAAACCGTCCTGGCTTTCTCTTCAGCTTTTCTAACAACCAGCCAGGCAAAGGGGGTTGTCATCAGCAGCTGGATTCAACAGGAGTCGTTTAAAATGGTTGTGTGGTCATACAAGTAGGATTGCTTATTTCTTCCCCCTACCAGGCTGGCTTGCAGCATGGAGCATGAGGTCAGGGCAGAGGAGCAAGCTTCCCACCCTGCTCCAACTTCACTGTTCTGAAAAGCAGACAAATGTTGGGCTGCAAAAGTGTCTCTGAGTTTCATTAGGAGCCTGTGAACTGGAAGTGGTGGTGCTAGTAGATGTATTTTGTGTTTTTCTTTCCTTTCCTCCCCCAACACAGGGCAAGGGTGCATGCAGTAAATGCCACAGCAGCTGAGGTGATAAACCATGGAAGGCTTCAGTAGGAGGAAGTGAAGGCTAGAGCTTTGTTTATGTCCCAACTCCTCAGTGCACTGTACCCCTTATCTCATCTTGTTAGAGATCTGTAATAAGGTTTAGGAAAACCTGGGAGGAAGTGAAGTTTTGACATATATTTAACAACTGGTAATTAATATAAACTTGCAATAATATCTCAGTTCATGTCAAGTACTTATCAGTAGGTATGTGTGATTGTGTATTGATGCGTGATTGCTTTGTGGCAAGTATGTGTGCTTACTCACATTAATTCTTTCTCCAAGAGAGGAGAAATACAACACCTAATATCCTGATCTTGCCAACACTTGGGTGTGTGCTTGCTGGGCTGATGGCAAGGAAGTTAAGTGGCTTTAAAACTAAGGAGAGAAGTCATTGCTAGGGTCCACAAATCAGCGTTCACTACAACTTAGAGCATCAGTGTACTCTGTATGAAGTGATAGGCCTTGCGCTTGTGGCAGACTCCAGCCTGAGATGGCCTGAGGGCTTTGACTTTGAGATGAGTTAGGAAGGGATACATGGTGCGGTTTTCTCATGTGGACATGTTGAGATGTCTATGCTGGTAGTGAACTTGTTCTTCTGATCCTGGGCCATAGTAGTTAGCTGATATTGTCATCATTAATTGTGCCATGATGTTGGCACTTCCTTCTAACACTATTGGCAAGTGATGCTTAGAGCTTCACCTCTCCTCCCTCATATGGGAGAACTGAGACACAGGGAGGGTATAAACATCTTGTCAAAGGCTCACGTGAGAGCAAAAGCACAAAGGGAAACAGGACTGAAGGTATGGACACAGATGATGTTTTCATGATTAAGTTCCATGTGGTGATGAGTTCTGTTTAAAAACTCACCTGGAAGTTTCCGATTGTGAGGATCTCTCTCTTTTAATACCTGGAGAATTACCACCATGGTGTCATATGGAGGCTTAAAATTCAACAAGCCAAGTAGAAAGATCCCACAGGGCACAGTTCAATTTGTTTTTCAAGTATTTATGGACCTGGCACTTTCAGTTGCTTAGTTTGATTTACCATGCGACGCTACAAACAATTGCACTGCACAAATGTGGAGTTGTGGTGGGACTAAAACTGGGAATGTGGAAGGGGATCAGCTGCTTCAGATCTCCTAGATCAGTGCTTCTCCAAACCCAGGCTCCCTTGCCTGTGCCTGGCTGATGTTTGAGCAGAGCACTCCCTGTGAGTTAAGTTTCACAGCTGACTCCAGTGGAGATTTTATGCAGCTTTCTCTTGCAGCCAGCTCTATAGACTGGCCCTTGTGATTGCATGGACATGGCCGAAGTCAACCCAGTATCCTGTGGCTTGAGGACTTGTCTCACTGGTGCTCATTTTGGATTCAAGGATGTACTTTGTAATCATTTAAAAAAAAGGAAGGAAGGAAGGAGTGAAAAAGACTGAATATGTAAGATGAAGGGCAAAGAATCAGCTGTTTGAGCTTTCAATCTTAACTGGCTTCCTCTGATTTACTTGACTTCTAAGTAGTGCTTTATGTCTCCTAATGCTTCATTGATGCAGTATTTGCAAAGAGCTGTCTCCCACTGAAGTCTTTCTCTGCTGAGTGACTGTTCAGCACTGCATATCCAGAATCCTGGTGCCCTTAACCAAGGCTGAGAATCTGTTAAAGTGGGGTATGTTCCTTAATATTTATTAGCAAACTCGTGTCCTAGGAGGAGGATCCTTCCGTTAGTGTCAATGACAAAACTCTCATTAAGTTCAGTGCCTTTAGGATTGAATGGGAGAAGGCCAGTGTTTAGAAGTACCTATTATTTAACACCTGATTAATCACTTAACTCCTTGGCATCAGCTAAATTTAATCTCTCTGAAGCAAAATTTTACTAACAGTGCCCCAATTAAGCACTGGTCATTACTATTCACTGTGTCATTACCAGATAAGTCAGTTTCCTGGGAGGTAACCCATTAAAACGGCAGCACCAATCTGAAATGCCCCAATTAAGCAGAGGATACTTTAAGGATAATTTACATGCATATTGCACCTTACATCTCCAAGTGCCTTTTGGAGGGAGGTGGCTGATAGAAATGATAATAAGCAGGAGAGGAAGTCCTCTGCAGGTACACAGAAATAAGCTTGGTGCTTTTCAGAAGAGTTATCTGGGTCCTTGAGTGTTTTCCTTCTGAAATCTTCTGACAGAAGCTTTCCTCAATACTGTGTGAAAAAAGACCTAAAGCAACCTGTATTTTTGGCCAGTAGTGTGGTTCTGACCTATAATCCAAACTTTTGGTGGATTTGAGGGGATTTATGCATGCCTTTGTTTTGAGAGTTGTGGTTCAGTGCCTTCAGATGGGCATCCCGAGAGAGACAGCAACTCCAAAGCCAGTGTTTCTGAAAATGTTTGCTTTGGCCTTTGCTTTTCCAGTCTGTGAAACAGGCTTAAAATGATAATGAACTTGCCTCTGCAGGGCAGTAGTGAGGCTTAGTATTTGTAATGCAGCATGTGCTTATTACAGAAACCAGTGACGGAGTGATCTGATTTGTTCCTGGCTTTTTAGTTCATGCAGTGTTTGAGGGCAGGGGGTGCAGCTGTTGTTGACCTTTTGGCTTTTTTGGTAGAGGTTCCTTACCTTTGCTAAGCAGTTGGAGAGAGCAAGGTATTGTGGCTTCACTGTGACACAATCATCTGTGGGCAGGGTAGTCTGCTCACACTGGATGTGGCTTTGGGAAAGCTGGGTGCGTGGTTCATGTATAGCTGTTCTGCCACAATCCTGCTCCTGGCCCAGGGCAGGAGCGTGTGGGAGGGATGGCAGCCAGATGTGGCTGCCAGAGGAATCCCCATTGCCTTCCACTGACCACCATCCTTGTCAGGGCTCCCTGCAGCTGAGCACAGAGCAGGCTGCTACTCAGTTGTACAAGGTGTCATTTTTCCTTGAGGGTAGGAGGGCATTCCTCTGTTAGATCAGGTATGCCTTCATCATCTGACAAGGGAGGACCCACTGGCAAGGCTAGTGGCTGGTGGTCAGCTGCTAGTGTTGTCACAACAAATAATTTTTTATGTCTCAATGTGTGTTTTGAGGGGAGGAGGCCACCCAGGGCAGCCCATGGGTGGGATGTTCCTCTAGGCCAGACCAAGCCCAGGTGTGTGCTCAGGGTCAGTCTGAGCAAAGAGACCAGACAGGTCACCAAAACTCCTGTGCCTTTAACAGCAAAGTTGTGGCAACTGATTGCTGCTGTTGTGGGTTATTTTTCAGGTCTACAACCCAAGCGAAATTTAGACCATATTGGTTCTGGTGTTGCTGACTTGTCTTCAGGCAGTATTTTGTTGAGAGCACAGAGGATAGCTACTTTCTTTATCCTCTTCTTTAGTAACATATGGAACTCAAGGCAAGATTCTGTGATTATACTGATTTTTTTTTTCCTCTCCAAAAATGCCACTGCTGGCAGGAGAATAAATGCAGAAAACTCCAGCTGAAGTTTCCCTTCTTTATGGAATGTCTGGAGCAGCAGTAAATAAAAGATTTTGAAAGGAGTTAAGGTTTTCACTGATAGATGGTATTGTATCCTCTTCTGTAATACCACAGAGCTCCAAAGTGAACTGGGTACAGCAGTTAAGGAAAGCTATAAAGGATTCTTCATCTAGATGATTTTCCAAAGGTTATTCCACATCCAGTTTCTTTGCTTCAGTGTTGTTTTTGTACAGTTAGCAAACACTGTCCTGATTAAGACAATCTGGAGAGAAAATGGGTCTGAAAGAGAGAGAGATTCTTATTGCTGGTTTTTGATGGCTCCTTTGCACGCAGAAATACACAGCACTGTAAATCATTTTAAAGATGTCTAATGCCAAGAACAGCATTGGGTGTGATTGCAAGAGTTAAGTGTCAGTACAACTCCACAAAAAGACTTTGGATGTGACAACCAGACTTTACATGTTAAACTGTTAACAGATGGGCAATATTAAATCCAGAGTTTGGATGTTTAACTTTAAAATACAATTAAATGTGGTTATAAATAGGAGCAATGACTGATTTTCTTGGTGTTAGGGGATTTTTTTTTTTTGCTTTGTTTTGGCGTTGTTGTTTGTTTGTTTTGTAAGGTTTTTGTTTGCTTTGTGGTGGGTTTTTTTGTGTTTTGTTTTAATTTTCTAGCTAGCTCAGGTATGGTCTTATCAATCTTAGAAATTGTTTTGAAACAATTGAGAGTTTCATCTGGAGGAAATCAGCTTCTATCCAGTAAGGAGCATCCTTTAAACTGATGGAATGCAGCAAAGAGAGATCTTTGTATAGTTTGAGTTTCAACAGAGTATAGCTGAAATAATTTTTCCATTTTGTGTTCAGTGTGATCCTCTGACACATCTATGAACAGAAACTAGGAATGTTTTCTAAATGTTATGGAATTCTGTGGAAATCCAGGAGCTTGGAGTTCTACCAGATAAATGAAATAGATAAAAATGCCAGAGATAGTAGTACTAGAATTGGGAGGCAGATTTAACCACTTATAGGGCTATTGCAAGGCATTCAGTATTGGCAAACCACATTTTCCTTCTCCTTACCCATTTTTTCTTAAAAGGTCTTCATGTAAAAATGGTTTCTGTCATTGATGGACCACTGTGAAGGTCTGATGACGTGCTTGGAGGTCAACTGAAACCAACCCAGCATTACAGCTCCCTCCTGCTTTCTAGGAACTCCTTTGAGGTCTGTGTTGGAATTCTTCCCTATGACACAAGTAACCCTTTTTTCTACCTGTGGATTAGGTCTGGCAATTGTTTCACCATGTTGCCTCTTGAACAGCAAGTTCTCATCTCCTTGCCTGCCCTGTGCTTTAAAACATGGGCAAAGCAAAGCCTTCTTAGACCTGTCCAGGAGTTGAGATTACAGATGGAAGAGTGCAAGGAACTGAAGGCGCTGTTGGTGAAGGTGGTGTTCTCAGACATCATTGAAGGCTACCAGAAATATCATTCCCTGGCAGATGGATCCTCCTTGCCACATCTGTCAGAAGCTGCTTGGCTATTTCCAGCAGGCACCACTTTGTGAGACTGGCTGTAACTTGAAGCCTGCAGAGAGGTGGGGGTGGTGCTGATGGGCCATTGTTATCTGTGCCACTGCTTTTCTGCTCTGATCTCAGCAGCCTCACCCCATCTGCAGAGAATCAGCTCCCTCCAGTTTAAAGCAGCACTATGCTGGGTCAGGCAGCCTGGTGTAGGCACATGTAGGTGCCAGGTTCCCAACTGGGGCTGTGCTGTGAGGGCGGAGTGATGGACCCACCATCTGCCTGGAGGTGAGGAAATGAAGGGCTGAACTGTTTTCACAGAGAGCTGAGGATGCCATTCATTCCTGATAAGTCCCAGGGTGCCAGGAAGAGCATCAAGCTGCAGTAACAGGAGTGCTGATGGGTGTAAAAGATACTTCTCAGCTGGCAGTCTGAGTGGTTGTGTCACTGTAAAATGGCTTGAGCAAATGGGCTCTATGGAAGAGGGCTTGGGAAGGCTCTGGGAAGTGGCTTCCAGGGGAAGAAGGTTATGGGCTGTAAAATGTTTTGTGACATGTGGCCTGAGATGTGTATCTCACACTGCACAGTAAACAGTGGGCTCAGACACACTGCAGATAGTGTCTTAGCAAGCTACCTCACACCAGCTGAGTCATCAGAGCCATCCATGTGCTGCCTTTTTTGCTTCCCAAGTGGGACAAATGACAACTTCTTTGGAATCTCAGAGTAAGAACAGAGTGAATTAATAGCATGTGCACAGCCAATTAGTACAACCAGCTGAACCATGTTGATGGGCAGTGGAACTCACTGCTGCAGGATGCTGTGGAGGCTAAAGATGTAAAGAGGGAAGATATTAAACCTAGCATCCGGTGTGGTGGAGCAGCACCCCTGTAATTACACAGGAGAAAGATTACTTTTTCTGTCTCTTAAGCCTTTCCTGAAACAGAGACTTCTTATCTTTTGAGAATGTGATCCAGGCAAAATAAATTTGCACTGATGTATAGGCATCCAGATGCTTCAGTGTAAAATCTTGCACCCTGGAAGGCTCATCTGAAGTGCTTGTTAGTCTCCTCCAAATTGTTTCCTAGGTCTCAGCCCCAGCAGCCTTGATTTTGAGAACACTAGTTAATTGTAAGTGGGAAGAGAGCAAAGGAAGTATTTGTGTCTGTGGCTCAGGTTACTGAAGTCTGGATTGCTAGGACCAGCAAGAGATGGGCTTTGTTGCCTTAATTACCCAGATTCAAACGAGAGAGGGAAAATCCTCCAGAGAACACATGGAAGAGGAATTGCAGATCAGCATTTGAAAAGGGCAAGTTTTCTGGTTATGGAGAAGAGAGGTTGTTTGCTCCTAGGAGCCAAATGTGAGTTGACCTATGCTTTTCCAAAGGTCTCCCAGTTCCCATTATCACCCATGTGAAATGTGTTCCCCAAGCATTAACTCTTTTTCACAGATGTGACAAATGATGTTCCAACCAGAGCTTGCAGCCATGGCCACAAGAGTTGCTGCCTTCACTGCCTGGCCAAATGCTGCAAGCAGTCACAGAACTGGCTCACTTGCTAAGAAATGCTGTCACTGGTGCATCACACTTTGATTTGGATCACTTTGTTCCTTCTCTTTTTTATTTTCTTTTCTTTATTTTTTCTTTTTTTTTTTTCCTTTTCCCTCTTCTTTTTTCCTTATTTTTTCTTCCTTCCCCCCCTTCTTTTTCTTCTACCCCCCTCCTTTTCTCTCCCCTTATTTTTCTTTTTTCCTTCTTTCTTTTTTTTTAATTTTAGCAGAAGAATCGATACACAAAATCAGTTCCAATATTATTTTGCGAGTATTCTTTCACTATTTAAGTGATCAGATAGCCTCATACAGGCTTAGTTAGGTTTTTATTTTGGAAAATAACAAATTACTTCGTTTCCTAGATAATTGATTTTTATTTTACTTTTTTTTATCCTTACATTTTCCATGCTCTTTGTGATAGACTGCAGTTGGCTTTGCAAGTGCAGCCTCTTCCATCAAAACCCTGAGCATTAAAAGCAGTTCTAAAATCAAAAGTTTTGCTAACTGTACAGGAAAATGAAGAATCTAGTGTTTTTGGAGGTAATACTACTTAATAATGAGAAGCATTTTTATTAAGGAAATGAACTGTTTTGTTGTTTGGTTTTTTGTTTTTCATTGCACTGATTGTTTCTTGTCATGCTGAATCCAGTATTAGATTTTGCTCCCTCATCTCTGATTTTCATTTGTTGACTGGAGGAAGAAAACAAGCTTCCAGTTTCTGTAACTCTAAAGCATTTTCCTACTTTGGGGAAACTGGTCATGGGAATGAGCTAAGTGACTAAACTGAAAGAGGAAAATATTCTCTCTTTATCTGTTGCCAAAAGCTGGCTTCAGTCTTTGGCAGACTTAGGCTTGTTCAGGACTTACGTGCTTTGGCACAAAGTTTTACACTTGGGATTTACCTTTAGTATTATTTTTTGCTGTAACAGTTATGATTTGATCTCAATATACTTTTTTGTAATTGACATTCCCCCCTCCAATCTTGAAATATTAGAAGTGACTTAGAAAACCTTCACATATATAGGCATAATGCCTTGGTGGATCTTGAATGCAGTACTTGTCAGAACCTCCTTCTGTCCTCTGCATGTTATCCTCTATACTCAGTTTGCGTTTCATAGAATCATAGAATGGTCTAGGCTGAAAGGGACCTCCAAAGCTCATGTAGTCCAACCCCCTCTGCAGTCAGCAGGGACATCCTCCATTAAATCAGGTTGCCCAAAGCCCTGTCAAGCCTCATGTTGAATATCATCAGGGATGGAGCCTCAACTACTTCCCTGGGCAACCTGTTGCAGTGTTCCACTACCCACTAGAACTTGTTCCATTAGAACTTATTCCTAACATCCTTTAATGCTTTAGTGGTGAGACCTATGTTCTTCAGCTGTGGAGGGCTGAAATAATGGAAAATCAGCTGACTTGAGGGTTATTTCTCTAGTGTAGCTTGAAGGTTTGGCTTTGCAAATGAGGGGAAGCAGTTGTGGATGCAGAAAAAGCTTCCTGGTTTCCAATGAAACCAAAACCCTTACAGTGTTAGTGGTCCTGGTAAGAAAAAGCTCTGAAAAAAACAGGTTTTCACTTGTCCTGTAACAGAGTTGTCTGTATGCTTTCTAAGTTATTTGGAAGTCTCCCTTCACTCAATGTTTTATGTTTGTTGTCACAGCCAGTTTCCTGTGAGGGAGGGAACTGCTATTGCCCCACTTTATGGATGGGGAGTGGAGTAGCTTCATGTAGCCTCTCTGTACCTATAACTGCAGCAAAATACTGCTGAGCTCTCCAGCTCTAGTCTTCTTGGTCCTTTTGCCTTCTGCCTGCCTGGTACTCCCTCTCACTGTTTCCTTGGCAGATGATGTTGTACTTAGGCTGGCCTGTCCAATCACTCATGCTTGCCCTTCTCACCCTAGCAGGGTGAGAACGGCAAGCATGAGTGATTGGACAGGCCAGCACCCTCACTCTAGCAGGGTGAGAACCTCACAGCCCTACTTTGTGTCCCAAGCATGTGAAGAGTTAAGTGGCCTTGTTGAAATGGTGACATATAATGGTGAACTTAAATACTGATGAAAGAGAGGGCTACTTTCCTTCAGTCTGGACTTTCCTAATTCCCTGTTTTCTATCCGTGGCCCACAGAGCACACTGTCATATGCAAAGTACTCATTCAACTGTATGGGCTGTGGCTTCCTTTTTCTTGAAAAGAGGAAAACTCTCTCCCCTGAACAACAACTGAAGTTCTATAGCTTCCTTAGTTAAAAAAATAAATGTAGGTAGACCCAGGTTGGTACAGCAGTGAAGACAGTGTGAAAGCTGTGGATAGAAGACATTGAGATAGCTCCTTTGATGGTTTTCATACAGAGGAAGCTGAGCAGCTGGCCTGGAGTAGGGCTTGGAGCATGTTTAAATGTAAGCATTGCAGTGAGTATATGCGCATTTCAATTGTCATTCAAAGGAAAAAACCCAACAGATAACAGAAACCAACAAACTTGGATAATTAATTAAGGGAATTAATTAGTAGAGCTTGTTAGAATGACAACTTCTGGGGATAGAGGAAGTTTTATTTTTGGGGGGTTGCTTTCCATACAATACATGAGAGGCAGAGAGCCTGAACAGTTTTGAGTGGTCAGCACAATTTTTCTTGCCCACTATTCAGATGATTTGCTCCAAAAATAAATGGCTTGGTTAGTATTTATGCTTCTGGAAAGAAAATGTTTACATATACTTAACATTCTTTGTTCACAATTTGGCCCTTTGTTTTTTCTGAGGAACAAACTATTGTAGTTTAGAAAGCTCCACCACATGCTGGTGGTGATAAGAGCTGAGGTGAGCAGTCCTGCACTTCAGGGTGGGAGCTTCTGTCTTGATTTCCACCAGAGCTCCCTGAGTGTACCTCTCTCAGCCCAGCCAGGCACACAACTTGGAAGATAATCAGCACTGATGCAAGATGTGAGCTTTGATATAGGGTGGCTCTCCATGCCTATGTAGATAGGGAACTGTTTGAACCAAACAGAGATCTGGTATCTAGGTTTCTATATATCTGCTCTAAGCTGTGGGATGGGAGCTTAGTGGAGGAAGAAAAACAGGAGCCAGGGAAATAGAATGGGATTGACAGTAAAGGAATGAAGAAGAGAGGAGTTTGCTGTGGCAGCAACTGCAGGCAGCTGGGCCACAAACTCTTGTGGAAGTCACAAAGACTTGCTTTAGAAGGTCATGAGAGGCAGAGGCAAGGAGAAGCTGAAATGGAAAGGGTAATTTCTCATTAGTTGGGAGCAGGGAGGATCAGATGGAAGCAGCCAGCAATGTTAAAGTGGGAGATGTTTTCACACAACATACAGGGAGGTTATCAAACCAAGCCAAGAGCTGTGATACAAGCAATTGATTTCAAAAGACAGTTCATGGTAGGTAGACCTATTTGGGCCCATTAATTGCACACATACAGCTGTAGTCCTTGCCTCAAAAAGACTCTACCTATGGGTTGCTGGGGGAGTGTGCAAGGGAGGGTTTATTCCTGAGCATTTCCTGTTGGGTGTTGTTGGAGGTGTTACTAGCTTAGACAGACCTTTGGGCTGAGCAGAACTCCTCTGCTTTGCCATTTTCATTGAGGGCTTTCACACTTTGGTGCTAGACTCCACAGGTGCCTCTGAGAAGTAGAAGAATAACGGCTGAGAGATCCTCGTATGTGAATCAGGGCTTCTGGTCTGTTTCTTGATTTGTTGTGATGTAACCTGACCATCTGAAATTCATGAGGCAAACATTCTTCAGTTACGAAGTTCACTCTGGGGAAAATTCTTGGGGATTTTCCTGTCCTTGAATCTCCTCTTGGGCAGTGATACCATTTATTGGCATACAGTGCCATGACCTGGTTTACTTCTCCAGGTTTTTCCCAAGATTGGGCTGACAGAAGGTGGAAAAAATAATTAGATTCTTAGACAAATCAAATGCTACGTGCTGTGGCAGCCACACCCCTTCTGATGGCAGATAAGGGACAAGTGAACACAGTTCCTTGCAGGATGAGGATGAGTTTGCTGGGATGGCACAAACACGTCACCGCATGACTGTGTGGCTGTTGAACAAGTGTTATACAATATGGGGACAGTTCCAGCACTTCCATTAATTTATTCCATGAGCATGCCTGAAACCTGCTTTGGAGTGACTGTCTTGGTTTGATAGTTTTATCTCTTTGCCTTTCAGTACTTGACTCTTCAAGTTCCTAGTAGCTGAGAAAATTGAGCAGGAAGTGTTGTTTACTGAGTACCTGGATTTGATTTTTCTACACATAACAATTAAGAAATTAGTAAGCCTGTGGACAAGACCTTCTTGTGATGCCCTCTCTACATCAGATCTTTTCCTTCAGTGCAAGCTGGGCTGTTCTCTAAACTCTGCTTATCCTGTGCTTTTTAGGATATCAGGTAGTGACAGGACTAGGGGGAATGGAACAAAGCTGGAAGTGGGTAGATTCAAACTGGAAATAAGGAAGAAGTTCTTCCCCATGAGAGTGGTGAAACCCTGGAATGGGTTGCCCAGGGAGGTGGTTGAGGCCCCATCCCTGGAGGTGTTTAAGGCCAGGCTGGATGAGGCTCTGGCCAGCCTGATCCAGCGTGAGGTATCCCTGCCCATGGCAGGGGTTTTGGAACTAGATGATCCTTGACTTCCAACCCTGACTGATTTTATGATGAAGTTAGTGGGCAGTTAGAGCTAGAAAGGTGAGTTGACTAAAAGGAAAAAGGCAAACCTGTAAATGCTCATGTGTCCTTCTTTACCAAGCCCCACACCTAGAATGGTGTCCTGCAGCAGGCAGGTACCATAGCAGCTTGCTGTCACCTGCCTGTCTCTTGGCTGAACTTAACTGTGATGTCTGTGCTGCACAACCTTCTCACTTTTAACTGTCCCTCAAGTCCTGTGCCACCACACTGGCTTGGATGGTTCCTCTGGGGACAGGCTCTTCCTTTGCTGTTCCCAAGTGCTGCCTATAGCACCTTAACACCTGAAGCTGTTATACCCCTTATCAATGCAGTAAAACAGAGCTGGAAATTCCCAGGTGATGCTGATAGCTGAAAGAAATTAATTTTATGATTCCATACAAAAGTGAATTAAAGTATGTCTGTATACCACATGCAGTCAGGACATGCACTTTCCTAGCCCAGTGGGAAGTGCTGGATTAGTTGCCCAGGTTTTGTAGATCATCTTTAATTTCTAACTGATGTGCTGTCTTTTTGTACTCTACTACTTAATTCCTGTATTTTTCACTCAGGCTTTGGGTTATTGGTAGGGTTTATGGTGCTACAGGAATAGGTGCTGGAATGCCACCTGTGGAAAATGAACAGTGAGCACTGTTAGCACTTTTGAATGCAGAAGCAGGGCTAAATTTTCATGCCTGCCTTTTGTAGTGCTCAGCCTGATCCCTTCTCCCTTTTCCAAATGGATTCATGTCACCATGCTGTGCTTTCCTTCAGGTTTATATCTCAAGTTTTACCTCACCTTCCATGTGCTTGAAGCTGCAGTCCTTAAAAGTGGTGGTGACAAGGCTACTGGGAAAAAAACCCCAGCCCTTGGAGATTGCAAAGTCTGTTTGTTCTTTCAGACACTTGAAATAGGAGCTAAATGATGTGCTTGGTTTTAGAAAGCAGCAGTATTCTATCTGATCTTGTCCTTCCAATGGAAAAAACAGGTGGGGGTTTGATAATCTTTATCAAAGTACAGTGGTAAACTCAGAGTGATTTAGATTGTTAATGGAAAGTCCTTTAACTTTGATTTCTTACCAGTGTGTCAGATGAAGGGAGAAACTTAGCCCGTCTGCTTTCCCACTGCCACTTGCCTTGGATCTGCCTAAACCAAAAAGGCAGTGTACAGATCCCAGCATGCAGAAGTAGCAGGCTGCTTGTGTGGCCAGGTCATTAACTTCCTTCCCTCCATTTTCCATTTCAGGTCCTGCTGCTGTCCATTGTCAATTATTCTGGCCATGGGCTCATTAAGAAGCCCTAAACACCAAGCATTTTCCAGGCACGAGTCATTTGTGGCGAGATGTTTATTTTTTCCCCTGGCTAACTAGAGTGGAGCCTTCTCCTGGTTTGCTCCTTTGTCTGCTTTGTCATTTCCCTTCTCACAGGGTGAGAGTACTCTCCCTAAACCCTGCTCTATTTGTTGCTGGGAGGTGCATGCAGTAGGTCATGGGCTATAAGGTCAGCTGTGCTGTAACCTCTTTTCTTTTGAAGTACAGTGGGATTTGGCACCATAAGAGGCGAGGTTCTTTAAGCAGGTATATGCTCAAGTTGTGGTGAGGCAAGTGAAAACTGTGACTTGAGCAGGGAGCCTGGGTCTTCATCCCAAGTTAAGCGTCCCGTTTCCTGAATTTTTCTATGGTGTGGCTGTATGATATTTTCATACTGTCCTTCCCTGCCTTCAGCAGTATCTCTGTGAAGGAGTATTTGCCCAAGTCTGACTTTGGGGTGCTGTGAAGCTCATTACTTCTCCCTGGGCTTTTAAAGGCGCTACAAAAGCTCACCATCGGCATTTTGCTGAAGTAGTTCAGCGAGGCTCTTAATTCAAGATAAGGTGGTGGCACCCTGAAAGATCTTGTGCCACCCTTCCCTTTCCTCTTCCTGTGGGCTGGCACAAATGTTTGGGCGGATGTGCATTTGATAGGGCAGAGATCTGAATTAAAATGGACAGCTTGTGCTAGCACAAGGCAGGGCATGGTGTGGAGGTGGGAACGAGGAGCTGGGAACATGAGGAGGGCAGGGCACGTTTTTTAGTGGCAGTGCCAGTTGATCTGGGATTAAAGCACTGATGAAACTGAATAAAACTTTGGCCAGATCCGTGTTACCTGACATCAAAACCCAAAGCTGTTCAAGATTAACACCCACTTTCTTTACAAGAATTGTCCCTTCAGGCTAGATAGAGTAGCTACAGGAAAAGTGGTCACTGGTTCAGCAAAACATGGTGGGTCCTGGGCCAAGAAGCTTTCTCTGGCTTTTTTTATGCCAGTAGACAACAAGGATCTGAAGAAACAAGGTTTGCTCTTCTAGTGTGAAGAATAGAGCTGTCGCCAGGAGGTATGAGTGAGCCTTCTGGTATCAGTGTGAGACCCCACTGCTGTCACCTGCAGCCTTCAAACCATACTGTGACTTGCTTTGCAGTTTTGAACATAATTCGGTTGTGCCATTTAGGTTTGACTGTAGGAAAACACTGCTTATGTTGTACACTTGCATGTATTGAGTCTTCTGAGATAGACTGGCTGGATGCCACCCCCCCCACTTCCATTGCAAATTTATGCTGTTCAGTTCTGCTGATGCAGACGGAAGGTCTGGACCTGTTTAACCATGCAGCAAAGCATGAAGGCTTTCTGGGTCAGGGGAGGAAGTTCATCCCGAGTGCCTAATCTAGGGGTCATTTCAGAGTTTCAATTATCTATTAAAATGATGTCCTCAAGACATACAAATATGGAAATGATCCATCCAGTCCATAAATTCCAGCTCTTTATGAGCCATGTTTACCACATCTTTTCTGGGAACTTGGTATACATGCCCTCTATATGGTGTGAAAGGTATCTGTGGCATCCTTCTGTAGCAAACTAGGTCAGGTCATAGATCTTGTTTTTATTTTTCTTGTATCTTCTATGGTGGCCTTGCAACGTGGTTATAAAAATATACCAGCCTGGCACAAGAACCCTGAAGAGGGATGATAGGTTTGGGCTAAAGGTAGTGTATGGAGATACTAGAGGTTGTAGTTCAGTCCCTGCTTTGCCACTGCATTCTCTGTGACCTTGAAGTCATTTAATGTGATTGCCCCTCCATAAAGCATTAACACCTAGCAAAATGGGAGTCAGATCATAGGTGAAAACTGCTTGTGCCTCTTTAGTACAAATAATAATGATCTTGCCCTAGCCCCTTGCTAGGATGGTGAATGTTGTGGGATTATTTGCAGTAGGATGCTGAGTTGAACAGTACTGAGGTATGATTTTTGTGTAGTTGGCCTTTTTTTTTTTTTTTTTGCCTTTTCTCCCCCCTTCTGTTTTAAATCTTATCTGAAGAACTCCTGAAAATACCACTGTGTTGGTTGATGCATGAGCCTGAACCATGGCTAGGATAATTTACTTAAAATGTAAAGAAAATTCATATTAATATCTGCACAGTTATAGAACTGCCAAGCTATCAGTTTGATATCATCCCCATATTGGTGATTTTAGTGAAATGATTCCTTCCAGCTGATAGCAACTTAGATGATTGTTGTACTGAAGACTTGAAAAATTCTCCCCTCTCCAACATGACTTGAAAACTAAAACTTCTGCAGCTAAAAGAGGGAAGAAGTCACTCTTCAAGACATAAGTATTTACTAGACATTAGAAGGCAATCTTGTTGTATTGGGCCATATATCTGTGTGTTCCACTGAGGATTTGTCTGAAGCCTGCAGTAACAAATGAGCAAGAGATTACTGATGAAGGAGAACTCTATTAGTCAGTGGCACTGACCATAATGAAAGCTAGTCAAGAGGCATTTTGTCATACAGTTAGCACCACTGCTTTGAATTCATTTTTGAAAGTTTGAACATGAGGGGGAAAAATGTCTTTGGTTTAAAAAAAACCAACAACAACAACAACTAACCTCTTCTATGTCCGGTCAGGGATTTGTTAACTATCAGTGTTGGTTTTTTTCTAATTACTATTAGCTTTTATTCTGAGGTATTCTCTTACAAAGCAGAATGATTTAGCATTTCAGAACTACATACTTCATTTGTCTTTTCCTGACTCAGCCTGAGGAATTTGGCTGAAACAATACTTTCCCCTCAGAATACAGATATGTTTTCTAACAAGGACGATTTCTGTTCAGCAGATGATGGAACCAACAGCAACAAAAATAGGAAATGATGGTACAAAGCAGCAGCAGTGCCTTCCTGCCTTCCTGCCTTCCTGCCTTCCTGCCTTCCTGCCTTCCTGCCTTCCTGCCTTCCTGCCTTCCTGCCTTCCTTGGTCAGAAGCCATGAGCAGAGTCCATTGCATGTCATTAACCTGTGTTTTATTTACACCTTATCTGTGACACCTGCATGGCAGGCATATAATAGACCCTCCAAATTTTTTTGTCCTTGACCCACCCACTCAACTACCTCTCCATATTGCCTGTCCAGTCTCCAGTAACACTGGTGACTGTCTAAAGCTGTGTAGATGCTGTATTGTTTGAGCCTGTGTGATGTCTCTGTCTGACAGGTGGCCTGGTTGGGGAGGGAGGTGACTCCTTGACCATTCTCACTCCCAACCAGTGGGTAGCACTGATGCTGTTGCTCCTTTGCAGCTGCAAGAAGTGACTTGCTGTCTGATTTCCAGTATCCTCCCCTGCTCTGGCTCAAGAGTTTGCATCTTGAGGCTCAACAGATTCTAAGGCTGACCTTGCCTGGATGAGTCATCTTGTCTTTTTGATGTGTGTGCACTACTGATGAGCAAGAAAGGAACCAGGGATACTTGCTGGCTGTGATACAAGGCTGCTTTCCACTGCCCTGTCTCAGTGCATCAGATGGACTCATCTTCTTCCTCTCAAACCTCTGCATTGCCTGTAAGTTGGAAAACTAACTGGGCTCACATACTGAGGAAGAGTTTATGTCCCACTCACCCCCTGCAAAATGTAAACCATTCAGAATATCTCTGACAAGTATGACATTGATGCAGGAACTGCTTCATTAGTTTGGTCCACTGCTATCCACATGTTGTCCAGGCATTTGGCTATTAGTTTATTACCATTTCCTTCTATGTACTATGTTTGGAAGAAATCTCCATTTGTTGTAAAATCCCTTTCAGATTTATTTGAAGTGCTTGTCTGCTTTTTTTTTGTCTCTTGTTCTATCTTAGATTGCCTCTTTCTTCTATCACCCCTTGCTGAACACTCTGCACCATACAAATGTACTTAGGTGCCAAAGCAGAATCATAGAATCATCAGGGTTGGAAGGGACCTCAAGGATCATCTAGTTCCAACCCCTCTGACATGGGCAGGGACACTTCCCAGTAGATCAGGTTGCCCAGAGCCACATCCAGCCTGGCCTTAAAAACTTTCAAGGATGGGGTTTCCACCACCTCTTTGGACAGCCTATTTCAGTGTCTCACCACCCTTATGGTGAAGAACTTCTTCCTAATGTTTAAGTAGACTGGTAGTACTAGTAGAGGAACTGTTCAGCATGGACTGAATGGATGTCAGAGAGTGAAGAGGTCCAATGCTGAATATTTTAGTTTTGTTTAATTTGAAAAAGGAAAGAAGCCTTAGCTAGAACAGTTCCCTATGAATCGATAGCCACCAGCTCTTGGAACACTCTAATTACCAGAGAGAACTCCTAAATATCTGAAAGTGAAATTTAAGATTTGTGTGAAAGTAAATGACTTAAGAATGGAAATCCTTGATTTAGAAATGCAGCTTTCCTACTAGTTTTGCTGAATGACTGCCCACTGCCCTTCCTGGTTCTCTGAACTGAAGTCCTGCTAGTGTGGTTTCTCAGCTCTGGTAAGGGAGAGCAGCTCTGACCTGACAGTCACCTCCCAGGCATTAGTCCTTTCCTTTTCCTTTACTAGATTCAAATGGTCAATGTTTGCCACCCTGTTTGAGGACAGGCACTTTCCAAGCTGCAGCAGCTGTTGGTACAGAATCTACAACCTTCTTAGTTTGTTTGAGCAGTTGGGTAGAAGATTTTGGAGGTGCTCCTGGTGGGCTTACTGAAGTTTGAGTGTCTTTTTTTTTTTATTGTTGTTATTATTTGATCCATCCTTAAATGAGATCAGCTCAAGCAATGTTATTGTGCAATTTTTACTTGAGACCAGTAGAGCAGACAGGGAGAGGTGTGTGTTTGTGTGGGAGGATGTTTTCAGCCCTGTAAATAGTAATCTCCAACTCCTTGCAGGTCACTCATTTCTTTCTTCTCCCAAAGACTGTTCCTGCATGTTTCACTGGTGAGATGAGGTTTTCTTTGGAAGTTAGGTGCCAATTTCGGCTTCGCTTGGAAGCTTTATGAAAAGGTGGTTGAAATGCTGGGGAGGAAGCTCTATTTGAGCATCTTCCCCTGCTTGTGGAGTGTCACTGTGAGGAACTGCAGGTTCTTAAATGCATTGAGGAAGGGCAGGGGATTAAGTTCCTGGAAGAGTTTTCTTTCCCTGGGAGACTCCTGAGGAATTTTGCTTGCACTTGTAGCCACTTTGTGGTGAGTACAAACGCACCTCTCTCTGCACTTCTTGGAACTGGGGCTTGTTCACTACTTAAACCTCAAGTAGTGGTGTTGTGTGTTTTTGTGTACCCCTCCTGACTCCCACGATCCTGTGGTTATGGTGGATTTTTGGCCACCTATGGTCTGAAGCACAGTTGCTGAGGACTCTGTGTGTGTGTAAGAATAGCAGATTAGAAAATGAGAGGTTGAGAGGCTCAAAGAGCTTCCTGAAAGTGTGGGAGTACAGGCCAGAGAAAGGAAGAGAAGTCTTTTTGAAGCTGTATCAGTGCTTTACAGGGACAAGAATAGCAGGCAGAGCGTATTGACATAGGAGCCTGAGGATAGATGTGGTTGTGTAGCACAGCCTTAATGCTGTAAAAATCACCACCATCCACTAATGAAACATTCTTCCAGCATGAGTGCAGTGTGACCAGTATGGCTGTGTCCACAGTCCTCACTTCTGGTGGCACAGCTGCATTAGTCAGACCTGATGGGTCTGGGTAGCCTGCACGTGTCTGTGCTGTACGTGCAGCCCTTCCAAATGCCATGGAAGAGGTGTGGGGAGCAGCTCAGAGCACGTCCTGGGATGAGCACTGCCCCTGTCAGGAGACAGCAGACAGCTGGGTGTTCTCTTGCAGATCTGTCATAGGTATGGTTCATGCTTAGGTACTGGTCCATTGGTGCATGGATCCTTCCTCCAGCTCCTGCAAGGTTCTTCCCAAGAAGGATTAACTGTAGTGGGTGGTAACTAGGACTTGAGTCCTTGGTGGAGTGAGGCCTAGCTTTTGTTTTATGTTTCAGCCTCAGTTTCCAAATGCTTTATGAAGCAAATCAGTGTAATTTGCTGGTTTTCTGATGGATAAACTGAGGCAGAGAGGAGCAGTGATGAAAGAGAAACAGCTTATTTAGCATCTGCCATCCTGAGATAGAAGTAGCAACCTGGTTTGTTGTAGCTCACTGCTTTGGGCACTTGTTCAGCAATACGTTTAAGCACAGCTTAGTAATAAGCTCTGCAGTAGCTACCTTACCATTCCCTCTTTGCAGAGCATCATAAGCAGTACTGCCCACTGTACCTGAAGTGCAGGGCTGTTCCCCCTGAACCAACCTGTTAGCATCACCCAAGCTGTCAGCTGGGAGAAAACTCTCTTTGCGGGTGTAAAGGATGGCAACATCTGGCCTGTAGAACCCATCTTATCATTAAAAATGCAGGAGATGGAGCAAAGAGTCATCTTTACAGTGTCAAAGTGTTACCAGTTGGGTTGCAGGAGATGTCAGGACAAGTTTGTTTCTCTCCAGTTGGCTCTTGGAGCCAGCTGACTTCAAAAGGAACTCCTGAGCCTCCAGGTGGGCTCAGCACAATGACACAATGGCAGCACAGGGGCACCAAGCAAACATTTTCATACAGCAGTGTAAGGACCCCTGTAAGTCATGCCTTGAGCATTTAAATGATGTAGTACCTCTGTTTAAAAAAAAAAAAAAACAAAAAACCAACCAACCAACAACCTAAACCAACAACAAGCCCCAAACCAAAGGAGCAACGACTGTTCCAATATATCCACTTGCCTGTTTTCAAAGGGAGCTTCAGTCTTAGCAATTGGCCTGACAAAAAGTGTTTCATGATTATGCTAAGAGGCAGACTTGGGTCAGCACTGGAAGCTGCTTTAATGAAGAGCAGCAATTTATTGTTGCAAGAAAATCACCTTTTCCAGCACTTCAGCTCAGGAACTGTCTGTAGAGTAGTGGGATTATTGTGCCTAGGAAGAGTGTTACAGCTCCATTTGCTGCTTGAGTTCTCCTCATACATCATGTGAGACACCATTCTTTTGTTTTCCTCTATGGGCCAGCCTCAGTTCAGTATGTCCCTGTGGGCATTTTGATCATCTTAAGGACTTTGCTGCTAATTCTGGAAGGATATGATTCAGAACTTTCACCTGGGTTGGATTTTCTCAATAAGATTGTTTATGAGACAATGAATTTCAGGATGATATCTCAGGAATTTATATGCTTTAGTTTCTTTCCATCTATAGGTCCAGGATTTTTTTGTGAGTGTTGCAGCCTTAGCATCAGGACTTGATCCATTCTGCTTAGAACTAATGGGGGTTTCCATTACTAATTGCCACTGACATAAATTCCAGCTAATAAATTTGGGAACAACGTGTTGCATTTGTTATTGTTAGCTGCTACATTAAGTGTATATACCATAGTGTTATGTGCAATGTATGCTGTTGCCTGGCACATTTGCCTTGAAGTAATGTTATCTTCTAAAATTGGAGACTACTGTGTGAATTATAGAACCATAGAATGGTTTGGGTCCTCCAAAGGTCATCTAGCCCAACTTGAATATCTCCAGGGATGAGGCCTCAACCACCTCCCTGGGCAGCCTGTTGCAGTGTTCCACCACCCTCATGATGCAGAACTTGTTCCTCACATCCAATCTAAATCTGCTCTGCTCTTGTTTCAAACCATTGCCCCTCGTCCTGTCACTGCAGGCTTTTGCAGACACTCCCTCAGCAGCTGCCTTGTAGCCCCCTTCAGGTACTGGCAGGCTGCTCTTAGGTCTCCCTGGAGCTTTCTCTTCTCCAGGCTGAACAACTCCATCTCCCTCAGCCTGTCCTTGTAGCACCCAATCATTTTGGTGGCCCTTCTCTGGACCCTGCTCCATCAGGTCCATGTGCTTCCTGTGCTGGATACAGTGCTCCAGGTGAGAATTTGGTCTCTAGAGAGTTAGTCTGAAGGAGACTTTTTCTCTTTTTTTGGGCCAGTCCTGCAGACAGCTGGATTTTCTTATGGGTGACTCCAGAGCTCTGTGTGTTCTTTCTCTGCCTCTATATCCCCTGCTTTTAGGAAAAAAGGAGGGGGAGGGAAGAGAGAGAAAAGAAACAACTCCCAAAAAGGCAAAACAAAACAAACCAATCCCCCAAAAGAGAAACAAAAGGAAGCAGGTGGGGGGAAATGCTGCTCTGTTGTCTTGTAGTGCTAGAAGGCTTTTAACTCTGCTGTTGCCTGTCCTCAACACACCTTGTTGCACAGAATGAGAGTCCAAGCTTGGATGGTGTCCTCTGTGCTGTTTGAAACATGTAGATAACTTAGTTTCCATGGAGGAGAACCAGTTGCTGTGAAGCGCTCTGGGGAGTGAACTGAAGGTGAGTGCAGGGTAAAAGAGATAGAGGGAAGAAGAGAGCTTAATCACTGCCATAAAGGTACTACCCAGTTGGGAAGTATGAGGTTAATACTCCCTTCTGTAGCCAAAGGGTTAAGGATTATTTACATAACATCTGCATAATGATTTATTAGAAGACTAAATTACATTTATTATCCTGTTAGAAGTCTAGAGCCATAAAACAAGGAGTATTTTCTATTTGTTCTCTTATTTTGGGCTATTCAGAGGGCAGATGAAACTGATAGTTCAGGAAGGGATTGCTCATCTCTGCAACATACCAGGAGGTCAGCATTAGCAACTAACTGAGCCCAGCTGAAAAAAGAGAAAGGAGAAAGGAATATATTCCCCCCTCTTAGGAACCTGCAATTTGTCAGACAAATTTTGAGACTTGTTTTTAACTCAGGTCATTGCCATACACAATATTGTAGTAAAAAATTCTGCTAAACTTTAATAACCAAATCAGATTTGTGCTAAACCTGTGTGATTTTTGTGATTTAGGCCTGGGTCCTTTAAATATCTACAGAAACTTTCTGGGCCTGCACTTGGTTTTGGCCAAATATAGGTTGAATATCTTAATGGTTTGAGGGTGAAATAATTGGAAACATTTATGTTTACAGTGATGATTGTGGCTAAAAGACAGCTCTCGATCTGAACATTCCCAAATTTGGAAGTCTGAAATCCACATCTGGATAGAATTTTTAGATGGAAAGATTTTTATTCTTTAAACAAAAAAAATAAAAAGAAAAAAAAATCACTGATATATAAACAACCACAAAGTAAATCCCTCAGGAAAGACAGAACATGGTGTGGAGTGAAATCCTGTTTTTTGGGGGGGGGGTGTGTTTGTTGTTGTTTTTGTTTTTTAAGAAATTGTAGTGCTTCTCATCTTGGTGTCCTTAATTCACACCACTGATTTCAGATTGCTTCAGTACAAAAAGAGAGTAGTATTTTCAAAGCAAAGTATAGATCATGGCTGAACATGCTTTGAAACTTGGACAGCCTCTCAATGAGAAAGTTAAGGGTTAAAAATTTCCTCTGTCTGCTTGTGATGCATAGATCATAGAATAGACTCATAGAATGGTTTGGGTTGAAAGGGACCTCCAAAGGTCATCTAGCCCAACCCCCCTGCAGTCAGCAGGGACATCTTCCACTAGAGCAGGTTGCTCAGAGCCTTGTCCAGCCTCACCTTCAGGGTCTCCAGGGATGAGGCCTCAACTTCCTCCCTGGGCAACCCATTCCACCACCCTCACGATGCAGAACTTGTTCCTCACATCCAATCTAAATCTCCTCTTCTCTCGTTTCAAACCATTGCCCCTCATCCTGTCACTGAAGGCCTTTACAAACAGTCCCTCTGCAGCCTTCTTGTAGCCTCCTTCAGGCACTGGATGGCAGCTTGTAGGTCTTCCCAGAGCCTTTACTTCTTCAGAGGGTGGTTGAGCACTGGAACAGGTTGCACAGAGAGGTAGTTGAGGTCCCATCCCTGGAGATATTCAAGGTGAGGCTTGATGGGGCTCTGGGCAACCTGATCTAGTTGAGCATGTCCCTGCTGGCTGGAGAGGGATTGGACTAGGTGACCTTTAGAGGTCCCTTCCAACCTGGGTGATTCTAGGATTCTTGTGTGTTTAGGTGTTCCTTTACCACCCTAACTTTCCTGTGCTGGTTCATACACCACACGTTTGCACCTTGACAGCATTCATTCCAGGCAGTGCACAGGACAGCTTTTAGAAACCCACATGATCATGTATTAACTTTAAAGCATGCACATCAGAAATGAAGCAACAACAAAACAGTTAAACTGAGGCTTATTCTTTCCCACACAAATTCATGCACAAATACGGAATTTTCAGGAAGAAATGAATTAGTGTTTGTCTGCCTTTTATTTATTTATTTAATTAATTAACTTAATACCCTGGATATGGTATGTGTTCTTACACGTGTAGGGCCTTCATTACATTGAACTAGAACTAATATTAAGTGGTACTTCCTGTGAAAACATCAAAAGAAATTGTTTTTTAATAGATTTTTCCTTTGTAATAATAATAAAAAAGTTCTTTTCTAATCCATTTTCAGCAGAAACACATTTTTCCATAGCTACAAGGACTTGTTTTGTTAATCAGAAACAGAAGATCAGCCCCTTCTCTGTATTACTTCCCTTCTTAATAGCTTTGCTCTGTATATCTGGCCTAAAAGCTGTATTGTGTCCTCAGCTTTCATCAGTTAAGGTAGATATGGAAGCCTAGCAACAGGTGACTGGATTGGAGTCAGAGAAATCTGTTGAAGACCTGGTTAGAGGTGATGTTCTGGCTGCAATTAATCCAGACTGAAGAGGTGCTGCTTTAAGTACTTATCACCATATTATTTCTCCTTTCCACTTTCACCCCACATCTGCCTACAAAAGGCTCAACTTTGCCTCTGTAATTGCTTTCTGATCCAGTGGTATCAAAATTACCAGTTGGGGTTGCTGTGTGTGTTTGTTTAGGGCTTTTTGGTGGTGGTGGTTTTTTTTGTTTTTGTCTTAATATATTCTGTGTATCAGATTTTTTTTTTTAGTTTAAAAGTTATTTTCTCTAAATGGTGAAATTAGGAAGCTGAGGTTCCCTTCTCAGTGGGATTTACCACCCACTGGTCCTAGGGTCTGTCATGGTTTCCTGAGCCAGATTTTCTCTGTATCTAAAGCCTAATTTCTTAGTGGCATCTATGTAGTGCGCTAAGGATGTTGATGAAAAAGCGAAGAAGTTAAGACTGCAAGCTAACTCTGTTTTTAAAATAGCAGAAAATTTATTTTTCCATTATACTAAAATATGGAAAGCAGATGGTAAGAATTTTTGGAAATGGGAGTTACTTTATTTGTTGGTGGAACAGGGTTTGTTCTGGAGAGGGTATATGGGTGGGAGATGGACTTGATTCATAACCTCTGGTGCTAAGGGAGCCATCCCAGATATGTCTGAACCCACACTGCAGCCCAAGCTCAAAGGAGTTCACAGAAACTGCCTTAGATGAGGTGTGTTGTCCTACCTAAGTAAAAGCCATTCCAGAGTTTGCTCTCTGGAGCCTCTTTCTCTTTGTATATCCTTTAGAAGTGCCAGTCCCTTCACTGTTCAGCTCCTTGAGTTGTGGCACCTTGAAGTGGCAGCCAATGCTGCCACAGGTTGGGTGAGTATCCCTCCTCCCAGATGTGCCTACCATGCTTCAGTGTCCCTACACATGGCATTGGCTGTGCAGGGGTGGTGGTGAAAGGGAGCTGGGCCACTTCCTTTGACTCTGCTGCTGGCCAGAGGTGAACTTGGAAAGACTCTTCTCTTGCTTATGAGCTAATAAGGTAGGGGTAAGATGCCTTTGAAAGGCTCTGCTAACACGATGCGTTGTGACTGGCCGTGTGTGTGCACCTCAGATCAGCCCAGGACTATCCAAACCTAGTTGATGTTAGAGGGACATTTTGCCAAGAGGCCACACTTTCTCACATCCGTGGAGGGGAGGAATGTGCCCAAGCTGAAGCCAGCATAACAAGTGCAGCTGCTGGTTGCCATCCTTCCATTGGCTGGGTGTGGGGCAATTCCGTATGCCTGGCCTCACCCCATCCCAGGCCTTGCTGGTGCAAACTCTCACCATTTCTAGCACAGGGTTTGCTTTGTGGCAGAGCCCTGTTCTGAGGGTAGATGGGGATGAAGAGATTGCTCTCTGTTGTAGCCTGAACTGTGGTATTAACTTACTTGTGGCATACAGCATGGTTTAGGAGCTCTATAGCTGATGTGCCATTCCTGTCTGCCTGTAGGCAGGGTTTCAGGTTCAGGTAATTGAAATTCTCCCCTAGCAGCTTTAATCAGTGGGTAGTTCATTGTCATGCTGTATCTGTGATCCCAGCATGGCTTGGGATGACCTGTCTGCTGGCTTGGTTGGGCAGAATTACTACCCGAGCTAAGGAGGTCTTCCTTTAAAGCCCAGGCTCCTCTGCCTCTCCAGCTATTGCATGTGTACTCTGTATGCTAATATTCATCAGCCTCATCATCAGCTTTGCAACATCTGCTCAGCTTCGGTTTTTGTCCCCCTGCTAGCTACCGAGGAAGTGACTGTGCTTTCCAAAAGGGCAGGGGAAGGAAGGGAGGAAAAGAGCTAAAGCTAAAGGGCTTGTCAGCCTGGTGGTGCAGTGTCTCTTCTTTCAGGCCCCTTCTTTTGTACTAAATTTAACTGTTCTTGCACTACATAGCAGCATGTAGTCTGGAAACTGTCTCTGTTTCCTGCTGATTTAATGTTTTTGCTAGGAAGAACATGTCACAGGACTTGAGATAGGGTTAGGCACTGAGCATGGGGATTAATGGAATAACCATGGTGAGAGACAGGCTTGTTCTGTCTCTCAGCTCTGGCTGAAGGGAGGTAGCTGTGACCTATCTTGTAGCAACAGGCTTTTCCTTCAGTGCTAGAGCCCTTGCACCACAGTTTAGCTGCCTTCCAAAACTGTCTCGCACTGAACATTTATTAGGGGCTCTGTGATAAGATGCTTGCAATTTGACAGAAGCAGGTGGCACTGGTTTCAAAGGAAATAATTGGAAAACTTGAGACAAGGTTTTTACTTGACAGAATTCTGCATTGGCATAGCTGAGAGAGGTAGGAGAGGTCTTTGGTGGCTTTTCTTTACAAATGGTGTCATCATGAGAGCAGTATCTTTTCACATCTTGAGAGCCTGCCTGTCCTTGCTGCTAATGCCCCACCTGAAATCCTAACCTACTCATGGGTGACATTAGACACACTTCAGCAGAAGCAAGCTGTGAGGAGAAGTGTGAACAGCCATCCCCATGGTAAAGAGATTAAGAAGAGTCCAAGTTTGTTTAATCTGTGGTTCAAGTACTTTTAAGGGGCAAAACCATGTCCCTGTTGTCTGGAATCCCATTTTCTGCATGAAGCTTGAAGAAAATGAGGCCAAAGTTCAAGCAGACTTTGGGGTTTTACCATGGGGAAGTAGATCTGTTGCATCAGTGTAACTAAAATTTAACTGAAGAAATAATCTGCACCTTTTTTTTTTTTTTCTTCTGTAAGATTCCCCCCCCATTGGTCACAGAGTCTTTGAATAGAGATTTATGTTTCTACATCCTAACTGAATGACAGCAACAAAACAGCGTTATGACAGCTGCTGTATTTACAACCGTCCTTATAGTGCTCATACATCACATGGAATAATCAAGGATGGACTTTTTTCTTACATAATCCTGCAGATTTCTGAAGACTGAGATGGCACTTTGTCTTTAGAAAGAGTTTTTATAGATGCAACAGAGAATTGTGACCTCAAGAGCCATGCAAGAGCAGAGAGGCTCCATGTGGCCTTAAGCATTTTGCTCTCCTCAGCAATCACAGCTGATTTTTAGGCTTTTGTTATCTACACCAGCGTGGCAGATAATACTATGGACAGCTATGGTTTTATAAGCTGGGGTTGTTTAGTCTGGAGAGGAGAAGGCTGAGGGGAGATCTTAACTGCTCCCTACAGCTGCCTGCCAGGAGGTTGGAGTGAGGCTGGTGTTGGTCTTTTGTCCCAGGTAGCCAGGGACAGGATGAGAGGAAATGAGTTTGAGTTATGCCAGGGGAGGTTTAGGTTGGACATGAAGAAAAACTTGAGTGAGAGAGTGGTGAGGGGTTGGAACAGGCTGCCTAGGGAGGTGATGGAGTTGTCATCCCTGGGAGGTGTTTAAGAAGCTGTAGATGTGGTGCTTCCAGAGATGGTTTAGTGGTCATGGGAGTCGGGTTATGGTTGGACGTGATGGACTTGGAGGTCTTTTCCAGCCTTTGTGATTCTATATATATGTTTAGAAGTTAGGCCCATCTTTCAGAGTGCTGATGAGTTACCTACTCTAGGACTAGATTTGATGTCAGTGTGCATAAATGAACAGAGCTTTCTCTCCACCACGCTTTGTTTGCTGAAATTCCCGCCTCTGAAATGGATAGGTAGGAAAAGCTACAAAGAAAAAGGCAAACAGTCATGTAGATGTTAATGTCCTTTAAAGATACAAATTACCCACATAAATCTGTGTCAGGGAACAAAGCACTTGCACCTGGGATTACCGTCATTGCTGCCTGGAGTTTAGGAATAACCTCCTGGGGAAAGGGGAGGGCTAGGTATTTTAAATGTATACATAATATGTGAGAACACAGATTGCACCGTTTGTGCCAGATTTTTTGGCTTTGGAGAGTGTGGTGTGGGTGGTTTTTGGGTGAATATTGGTGTAGATTGCATGCCTTACATAGCATCATGTAGTAGAAAAAACCCAAAACAGCTTGAAAGAGTGACCACTAAAGATTTGTCCTCACTGCTCTGGCAGTATGCCCTGTAACTCTGGTTTACTCTCTGCCCCTTCTCCTGTTTCTATGCACATCCTTACCTCCACAAGAGTCTCGCTTTCTCCTTAAGTGGTTGCAACTCCTTGTCACCAAAGCTCAAGTTAGGAAAACAGTAGTGAGCAAGCCTAGTTACATGAACTCTCCAGGTGCAGATGCAATCACTGTGTTGAGCTAATCAAATGTCTGTTTAACCTGAGGGTCGCTTTTTCTTGAGTTTGATCCCCCAGTGGTTTCAAGTACCTGGACTTTGCTCTGGAGCAGATAAAGAGCACTCATGCATTTCCTTCTGCCTAGCCTGCTTTGGGATTGTAACTCCTGGTGGCAGGGTGGTAAGGGATGACAATTAAATTGCTGCAGTTGTTTATTAAACCTTGAGCTTCGACTGGACAGAATTTTGTGGTCCAGTATGAATGGAAATGAAGAGATTATGACTGACTCCCATTAACTAACAGTTGTAAAATTTACTAGCCAACATTTGCTTCAGGACAACTGCTCTGAGTGATTTTCCTAGGCTGTTGGACCACTTTTGAGACTGATGGCATGCCTTATGTTTGGTGTAGGGTCTTGTGTAGTGCCTGTTCTCATGAGTACTGAGATTAGTTGGAATTAATACAGGACAAATGACCTCTAGTATAGCAATGAGTTTTATCAGAGAATTCCTATTGAGTTGTGTCTCTGTGAAGAATGGGTGTCAGCTTTGTCTAAGTAATTGCTCCAGATGCAGCTAATGTTAATGGCTCCATAGTGGCCAAAATAAATGTTTCCAGTTTGGTTTAATCACAAGGACTAATTTTGCTAGGAATAAAAGGGTTTTCTGGCAGAAGGAATACTTGCCTCCTTCATTGTATTCATAGGCACCTGTAGGTATTCTGCATAGTGAACCTGCACTCATGCTTTGGTGTCTGTTCTGAAGGGCTTGCTGAGGTACAGGGATTTGCAGCTGTGTCTGAAATCTGCACATCTAGTGCCTTTAGAACTTTTTATTTTCATGGGGGGGGAACCCCACTGCCTTTAATAAAAAAGGTATTTGTGCTTTTTCTGACTTCATAGTTTTTACAGTTAAGCCTTGAAGATATTTCCTGCTTTACAGACTAGGGGGCTTGTGATGCTTTTTCCCTCTTGCTGTCATGGGTGTCTTTTGTTTCCTTTCTGTCCTCATCAGTGAGATCTGTTTCTTCTCCATGTTCTCTTCTATATCTGGAGCTGTCAGTGCTTCCCATTTTTCTTTACTCCCATGCACTAGAGAATTCATGCCCCTAAATTCTCAACTGTCTCTTAGTAACAAGCTTCCTCATTCTCTCCCCAAACGAGGAGCTCTGTGTACACCTAATAACGATTTCTGTTGTGCCCAGAGTGCTAGATGCATCTCCCAATGGGGCTGATGCTTCTTTGTTTCTTTGATCCGTTTTGTAATTATGATCTTAACTATGGCAAGGGGTACTGTCCTGCTGCAATGTACCACAACCTACATCAGCATCCAGCTATTGCAAGTAATAGGAGTAGGTATTTTGCTCACTACAGATGCCATTGTCTCCATTTCCCACTTCTGCTGTTTCCAATGTTCAGCAGAACTTGTGATTCCCTGTGTCAGTGGCAATGCACATGCGAGCTCCCAGTCTTTTTAAGATCAGTTCATGCAACAAAGGTGAAGGTGCTGCATTTATTTTTGCACTCTTGCAGGCTGAGATGAGTTTCAGCACAGGTTCTTGATTATTACTGTGGATTTTGACATGGAGGTTGAAGTTGTAATGGTGAGAGGTAACATAAGTGTACATGCACACATGTTGAAAGACAGCAGAGCTTTGCCTGGAAGCCTGGACACTCTTCCACCTACATCAACTAATCCAAGAAAAAGTCCTATGTTTCCATGCAAGCCAGGCTGCTCTGCATTGAAATGTGTCAGTAGCTTTAGCATTTCCAGTCTGGGGCCTTGGATTATTGTGTTTTTGTTGGAACCCTAGCAATCTGGAGAATAAGAAGAGGAGAAGTTTTCTAGGTAAATCTAGCTGTTTGTGACAGTTCACAGTTCTGTAATTTAGCACTGACTTAGCAGGCAGGAGGCAAGTGGAATGGGTGCTATCTGGAAGATCAGTGCAGTTTGTAGCATGGATTATCATCCTGCTGCCCATACAGTGTGCACTGCTCTGTCCCATGTGGATTGGCTTAGCCTGGAACCAAGAACCATGCCTAGCATCAGTGGCATGGCTGTGTGTCTGAGCCTGAAAGTGTCTGGTGGGTGCATGCTGTAGTGGAGGAATCTGTGTAGGATGGCTGCAGCCAGAGGAGTGTGGGCAGCAGGGCAAGAGAGGGGATTCTGCCCCTTGATTCTGCTCTGCTGAGACCCCACCTCCAATCCTGCCTCCAGTTCTGGTGTCCCCAGCAGAAGGACAACACAGAGCAGTTGGAGTCCAGAGGAGGGTCACAAAGATGATCCAAGGGCTGGAGCACCTCTGCTGGGAGGGCAGGCTGTGGGAGCTGGGGTTGTTCAGCCTGGAGAAGAGAAGACTCGGGGGGGGACTTGCCTTCCAATATTTGAAGGGATCCTCCAGGAAGGCTGCAGAGGGACTTTTTTTTGAGGGTGTCTAGAGATAGGACAAGGGGGAATGGTTTGAAGCTGAGGGAGAGCAGGGTTAGACTGGAGCTGAGGATGGTGAGACTCTGGAACAGGCTGCCCAGGGAGGCTGTGGCTGCCTCCTGCCTGGGGGTGTTGAAGGCCAGGCTGGATGAAGCCTTGAGCAGCTGAGTCTGGTTGAGAAATGTCCCTGCCCATGGTGGGGAGGTTGGAGTAGATGATCTCTGAGGTCCCTTCCAACCTGAGCCATTCTAGAATTATGTCCATAAGGTCTGATGCACAAAAGTTTTAAGCATCCAGGCTGTTAGGAGGGATCCTTTCTCGTACTGCTATGTGGTTATGAATGTAGATATTATGGATGCCTTCCAGTTGTTGCCACAGAGGGAGCTGGACCACATGAAGACACCTTACAAGCCATGAGGATGGTGTTTCTGTGGGGCTGGCTGTTCTGACGGAAGCTGTTTTAAGGGGTCCCAAACAACTTCTTCTCTCATGTAGCTGGAACCTGGGGATTTTTTTTTTTCTCTGCTTGCAGATGTGTAAAGCTGTGGTGCCCGTTCACTTGTTGTGCAGTGAGCTTGTAAATCCCTCATAAACTGTAAATCACTTTGGGATCCTCACAGCTGACAGGCAGATCCTGTATAAGCTCATCACCCAGCCTGCTGAGGCAGCCCTGCAAAGCCCAAGCCTTCAGGAGCAAAACCAGTTGCCAAAGAAGCAGGTGTGTCAGCTTTAAAAGCAGCCCGTGAGGAGCAGCTGTAAGCTTGAACTTTGCCCATTTATTTGCTCAGGGTTTTATCTCATCCCTTTATTATACAGCCCAGTGAAAATGAATATTTACCATGTCAGTTAAACTGAGGCCATCTGAGTGGCAGGCTCTGTGAGTGCTAAGTGGCCTCATGGGTGAGAGAGCAGAGTGATAGGAAAGTGTTGGAAGGGAAGGCCATGATTTCTGTGCCATCAGAGAAGATAGGGACACCTGAGTCAACAGTGGGCACCCAGGGCTGTGTGGGTAGGGTGACTAGTTTGGCACACTTGATTGGTTTTTCTTTATTTGAGTTTTTTTGTTTGTTTCTTTTTAATTTCTCCCACCCCCCTTTTTTTTTTCTTTAATTTTTTCCTCACACCCATAGCATTTTCATCCTGACATCAGAGCAAGACAAGGATGCTCTGGCCAGAAAGCTAAACTCAGATGTTGTTTTTCATTCTGCTTCAGGATTTTGAATGTGGATAGCAAAAAACTAATATCAAAACAGAAATTTCTTCTGAATCAAAGACCAAATGTTCCACTTGGAAAGCTCTACAGTGTGCTGCTGCTGTTCTTGAGAGAAGTTATTCTGAAAAAAAAAAAAAAACAAACCCAACAAACCTCAATGTGTTCAAAGACCCCTCCATGTAGTAACTGAAAAAGATATTTTTGGTAGAATGTTTTGATTTTTAGCAAGATTGCATGTATTGAGGGAAACGTTTACCGTCAAATTGGTTACCATTTCTGGTCTTCAGATCCCTGGCAATGGACTTAGAGCCAGGCAGCTGCAATTGCTGCATTATCCTTTTTTGTCCAATGCATTATAGGAGGGTAAAGAAGCTAATTTTCTAGGATTAGGAGCTGTTTGGTGCTGGAGGTAAGGAATCCATATTCACATGCAGCAGCCCAGCCTTGGTTGGGAAGCAAGCACATGTACATAGTGGAAGAGACATGACCTTAAACATGTCCAGAGAAGGGCCATGAGGATAATCAGAGGGCTGGAGCTCCTCCCCTGTGAGGACAGGCTGAGAGAGCTGGGGTTGTTCAGTTTGGAGAAGAGAAGACTTTATTGTGGCCTTCCTGTATCTGAAGGGGACCTACAAGAAAGCTGGGGAGGGACTTTTTAGGGTGTCAGGCAGTGATAGGACTGGGGGTAATGAAACAAAACTAGAAATTGGTAGATTCAGATTGGATGTTAGGAAGAAATTCTTCACCATGAGGTGGTGACACACTGGAACAGGTTGCCTAAGGAGACTGTAAAAGCCTCATCCCTGGAGGTTTGTAAGGCCAGGCTGGATGTGGCTGTGAGCAACCTGCTGTAGTGTGAGGTGTCCCTGCCCATGGCAGGGGAGTTGGAACTGGCTGATCCTTGAGGTCCCTTCCAACCCTGGAAATTTTGTGATTCTAATATGCAGGGAGCCAGCTGGATTCTCAGACCTGCTTTCTGTCCATGGCTCTGCCTGCCTTGAGCAGTTTGACTGCTCTGTGCCTTCAATTCTTGTTTCATCTGTGCAGAACTTATTTCTTTAGATTTAAAAACAATGTGAAGTGGGACTGCCCCTCGCTATTCAAAACTGCTCTACTTCAACACAGTCTTAATAGCAAACATAACCATGGGCTGTGGATATTCACAATAAATTTAGGGTAGTTTTTGATTTTTTTTTTTTTTCAACTACAATACCAAGGGCTGATCCTTGGGCCTATATAACCAAACGTTTTCCTTATTTGCTTTCTGTTATTCTGCCTTTCGAAGGACTTTGTGGAAAAGAAAGCAGCATAAAAATCACACAACCGGTTTGGCAGGTCCTGTATAAACAGGAGGAATGCCAGGAAAAGGCTCGAGTCTTTGTTGCCAGCTTTAAAAAAAAAAAAAAAAAAGGAGGAAAATGTGATTATTTTTTTTCCTAATGTAAATCTCAGCCATTCCTATGTGTGAGCAGGGCTGTGTGGAAGGGCATGTGGTGGCGGGGGCTTGAGGGATGCTTGGTAGGAGGAACATGTGTGTCCTCAAATGCTAGGAATGTTCCTTTTCCTGGGCAATTGTCCCAGTCACCTCCTTGGCTGTAGGAACAGAAGAAGTGTTTTGTCATGCTTCTTGTAAGTAGGTTTGCTTTTTTTTTTTTTTTTTTTTTTTTTTTTCTCTTCATCCCCCACCTTCTCTGACAGTCTCACAGCTCAGCTCCGGTGTTAAACACACCCAGCTTGATTAGATGGGGGTGATTGATGCCCCCCTTGGTTTGCTTTGCCTGTGCCAGCAGAAAGCTGGTGCTGGTTTGTAAGGCTGTTTAAGCTGCGAGCTGGGTTGGGTAAGGAGACCCTGCCTTCCTAACTGGATCTGTGCTGTTGTGTAACTGTGGGAAGGGTTGGAGTGCCCTCTGTCCTGATTCTTGTGGCAGAGGAGGGACGGGCTCACAATTCTCTTCAGATGCAGGCCATCTCTGTTACCACTTGGGAGCTGAAAGATTTCAGTCAGTGCTTTGACAAGGAGGAGCATTAGAAATCAGAAGTATTTAAAATCAATGCTAAACTGCAAGGTGAAATCCTTCTCAGAGCTTTTGCTCATCACTTCTCATTTGTCTTCATCTTTCTGTTTCCAGAGTGAAACATGGCCATGTGTGTGGAGGGTCACCATAGGGTTTGGGCAACCTGCTGCTGCTTCCTGCACCTCTGTTCCTAGTTGTAAAGTGCGGTTCAAAAAGATCCTTCCTCTGGTATTTCTCTGTCTTGACTACTTTGTCTGTGAGCTGTTTAGGGCTGTTTTCTGCTTGGTGTTTCTGCAGTGCCTCAGTTTGCCTCCGAGTGCTGTCACTCTATAAATGTCAGGCCCTAACAATTGGATTCAGGTCCCAGGAGAGTTCTTAGGACAGAATATTGTTTTCTGAGGTCTCAAAGATGGTTTTTGCTTGGTGCCTGTGTTCCTGATGAACTGTCCACCTAGTCTGCATATGCTTTGTTCCCTCCACGTGTCAAGGTGGGTGTAATAACACTGCTCTTCAGTGCAAGAAAGGGGTAAAGGTATTACAGGACATAGTTAAGCAGTGTAATAGTGAGCACCATGGACAAGCCTTCAGACTGAGTCAAAATGGGCCCAGGACTAGCACTTGACTCTTTTTCTTCCAGATGGCTGAAATTTACCCCATTTCAGCTGTCTGAGTCCCCAAGCTTGTCATTTACGTAGTCAGGCAATATCTGCAGTTCATGAGCAGTCTATGGTAAGGGTGGAGTGGCTCTCGCTTCAGTGTCAATTCAGTCATGAACCAGCAATGCTTGGCTATGAAAACAAGCCAAAGATAACCTGAGTGAAACCTCAACACTTTTCATCTGCCAGGAGCAACATCATAACCAATGCTTTGGGATTATGAGGTGAAACAAAATAATAATTTAAGGAAGAACAAAAAGCAATGCAAAGGTTGAAAGGAACAATTAAAACGGTTGGGAAACTTAACGAACAGGAAAAGCTATGGCAGAAGGAAAGCAGCTAAAGTGAGATATTTTTCTTCATAGCCATCCCAGAGCTTGACAGACCTGTGGACTCAGCGTTCTCCTATTGCCCTGCTGGCACATGGGCAATGAGGACTGCAGTAATGCCACAGCTTGTTTTGGAGAGTCAGTAGCAGCTCTAGGAACAGGCTCCTGCCCTTCTCAGAGGTTTCTCTTTAAACCTCTTCAGTGGAGCTTGTGTTTTGCAGTGTGACATCTGCTTCCTAGCCCCATACAGCACCAATATGCAGGGAGTGATCCACTTCTTGTTCCCCTTCTGAGTGCTGGGAGTGCCACTGGAATTTACGGAGTGAAGGAGTAAGGGCTGTGTGTGGGGCGTACCCTGTCACATGGACAGGTCGTACCTGGAAGGCATCTCTTGTTTTCAGAGCAGTTTGGAAAGGATTGCTAATAGCTCTCCTTACACAACAGAATATTCACCCACTTAGTTCATTACTTATTAGCTTCAGGCAGGGACATTGCAGATTTGTTAATGGTAATGGCCAAATCATTAGAGTGTACAGCATTAATGGAGGAGAAAGCATTTAATAAAGAGCCATCACTGGACCCTGTCATTGTCCCTGGAACACAGACTAAATTGTTGAATTCAGGCTCTTCTTTCATTCTGCCATCTGCACCTTCTTAAAAGGATGGCTTGCTCAGGAGCTTCACCTTCTTTCACACACATGTGAAAGTTCACCTCTTCTTTTGAATCAGGTATATTGTACCATGCACAGCTGCTTCTGTACAAACAGACTTAAAAAGTCTCCTTAAAGTTCTGCCAGTCCAAATAGTTCTGTGCTGGAAGGACCATGCTGGAAAGGAAATAAAAGATTTTGTTGTGTCTCAAATTATCTCCCAGGTGGTTTACTTTTTTCTGAGTAATATCCTGTGACTGATGCATTGATCAGCAAGGGTTTAATTTCTTCTCATTTGCAGTCTCATGCCCATAGACTGCCTTCTGGTGGAACTTTCCAAAAGCTGCTGAAGAGCTTGTTAAACTGTGAAAAAATAACCTCATTCTTGTACAGGTTGACCTGCCTGCAGGTGTTCCTTGATTTTATGTAACTCAGCTTCCTTCAGTGGTCTCTCACTGCATCTTAATGTTTTAAACACAGCTTCTCATTAGCTCATCCTTCTGCAATATGTCTTCCAGATTATTTTCCCTTTTCTCCATTTTTATTTCCTTTTGGCTGTTGAGCTGTTATCTGTCATATCTCTGTTTCTGTAGTTCATTTATTCCTTCCTTACAAGCTAGGCCTTCTGACTGTTGTAAAATTGTCTATCTCACATAGACACCTCTGAGTGTCTGTGTTTATATATATGATGCAGAATGAAGAGCCTGCAGATGTGCAGGATGCAATGTTCTAAGTGAAATCCTACCAGCTGTTTTTTATATACTGTGTCAGACAGAGCTGATCTTGTGGTGTTCATGTTCAAATGGCTAGAATAAGTGAAAGAGTGGGAGAGGAAGATTGTAATTGATATTTTTTTCATATCCAGTTTCTGTACAGTCAGAAGGTCAGTGCAAGTATGGTCCTTTTTAGGAACTCCTTCTGCATTTAATATGCTAGGAGTCAAATAATCAGAATCACAGAATGTTAGGGGTTGGAAGGGACCTCCAGAGATCATCCAGTCCAAGCCCCCTGCCAGAGCAGAATCATCCAGGGCAAGTCACACAGGAACACATGCAGGTGGGTTTGGAATGTCTCTGGAGAAGGAAGCTCCACGACCTCTCTGGGGCAGCCTGCTCCAAGGCTCTGTTACCCTCTCAGGGATAAAGTTTTCCCTTCTGTTCCTGTGGAGCCTCTTCTGCTCTGGCTTGCACTCATTGCCCCTTGTCCTGTAAGTGTTCTTCTGATACTTAATAGTGGCAATCATCCATTGCCACTTGTTTCAGGACTAGCTTATTAAGACAGTCTTTGAGTATTTTATTTGGCTGTATTTCTGTCTCTGTGGATTCTGTTCAGTTTTCCTGAGCACGCAAGTGGATCTGCCCATTTTTTCCCCAGCAGCCCTTACTATAGCTGTCCTCTTCCTGAGCTGGCCTAGATTCCCTCCGGAAAGTTGCTTTTGCTTGCTTAAAGGTGGTGTTGAACATGGAGATGTAGCACATTCCCTGTCATACTCTGTATACTGAGTTACTTTTGCAGTACTTCAGCCTTTAGGAGAAGCAACTGTAGGGTATTAGGGTTAGACCAGGTTTCTCTATATATTTGGTGTGTCCTTTCTCAGGGAAAGTCTGCCAGAAGTCTGAAGAGTGATGAAATGCTGTCATGGAAATGTGATAGTGCTGGGTATGCTCACAGTGTTTTCTTTGCTCGTGAGGAAAGTTGTAAAGATGTCAGCCTTGCAAGGTTAAACTGTTGTTGCACACCATAGTAAGTAGGTGCAACAAGTTCTGTGGTCTGAAAGGGTTTTTCAGTGCCAGAACCCAAGCTTGCAGTCAGGGTTGTGTTCTCAGTGCCTCCAGCAGTAGATGGGAGAGACATTCTCATGCTCACCAGAGTAGGCACCTCCGTGATCACACATAAACAACTTTTTTGGAGTCTGTTGTAGTAGCTGATTTTGGGGTGTGCCCATACTTTCAAATGGTAACAGAGGATAATTATAGCACGTGATGATGCAATTTGTTTCCAAACAGCCATAGATACACATTGTTCACCCCCAGGTTCACACTCATTTCATAGAGTTAAGGAGAGAGAGCAAACTGAAGTGACTGAACTGAAGAAGATAAAGATTGAGGCCCATATGTGGACTTTACTTCCACTACTGTAAATCAGAACTGGAATAATAGTTTCAAAAACACTTGAGAATTTTGCAGATACAGATGGGAGCAAATTCCAGCCATACAATGGGACCAAGAAGGGGCATTTCTTTTTTTTTTTATTTTTAATTCTATTTCTATAATGTGTATTTCAGAGTGTTGTAGCTTCTCAGTAATTTTGTTTCCATCAGTGACTGAGGACTAAAAGAAGATCTGACTTTTATGTGAATTACTCTGCCTTGATTTTTCCACTACTTGCCTGATGGGCATGTAGATAATCCATGGCGGTGAATGAGGTGACCTTGCCCATGTGATGGTTCTGACCTGTGGTTCATCCTATGGCGATATTTGATATCCCCTGGTGTGAAGGATCCTCCTGTTCACAGTAAAAATGATCAGAAAGCACCACTCACCCTGTGCAGAAAGTGCAGAAATGATGCTTGTGCTGGAGATGTTTGAATTCACAGCAGCGTTGCAGCTTACCACTGCAGTGACAGCTCCCTAGTGCAACTCTTGCACTGCTGTGCCAGCCCTCAGACATTGCAGAATGGCTTCAGGATTCTCCTTTCCCATAACACGTGAGAGGGCAGCTCCCTGTTCACAATATGTCTCCCCTTAGTTTTCCCATCTCGGTTTCATGGCCTGCAGAAATTTTGCATTGAAATGAGAGCATGACTCCAGTCACGGGTGTTGAGGGTGTGAATTCCCACGTGTACAGGCAGGGTTGTACAACCACCGTACGCTGCTGAGACGAGGTTCCCTTAGCGCTCCCTGCTTTAGAAAAGAGAACGTGAAAATCTCGTAGCACACAACTATCTAAGCCTGCTAAAGGCTCTTTGTTGCCCTCCCTGCTTCCCTGCTGCTTACTCCCTGGCCACAGTACTTCAAAGCTTCATGTGAGTGGCTTTTTTCCCAGCTGTGCAGTAAACACTTTCCTTTCTTGGAGCTTTCCGAGGTGCTTTCCGCTAAGGGACTGTGCTAGCAAAATCATGGTGTAGGTGCAAAAGGAGTTGTCCCGTGGATCAGAGCAGTGGTCCTCCTTTCTCTATGCCCTATTTAAACAGAGGTCAGCAGCAAGTTCTTTGGAGGAATGATCCAGGGACACCCCAGTAACACAAATTTTGGAGTTGCACGTGGAAAGGAGCTGGGGGCAGGTAGTTTCTTAATGTCAGACAGCTGAACCTACGAGTGATTTCTGCCTTGAAGTTGTAGGTCAGGTGGGCTAAGACCCAGCTTTACTGCATCTTCTTGGAGCCTCACTGCAGAAGGGCGGGTGCAAGGGTCTCCCACTTAGGTAGGGCTTTACAGCTCTTTTTTGATGATTTCACCTCCAAATTCTGAACCAGAAGCTGTCTGCCATGTAGATTTGTGCTGCCTAGCTGGGGTATCTATGGATAACACTGTTTGTTATTCACATAAATGAATAATCTTTCCCTGACTCTTGTTGAGCTTTTTGCCTTATTGCTGTTTTTTTAGTCTTACCTGAAACTATCTTCCCCAGCCTCTTTCTACTCTTCATTCCACCATTCTAGCAGTGACCTCAGTGAAGAAATGCTTTTGGAGCATGTGGTTCATTTAGTTGGGTTTTTTGCTTAATTTATATTTGCTAATTTGAGCTATTTTGCAGTTGCTTAGACAATAACACAGCCATATCATGGCGTTTTCAACAACATTGACCTCTGCAAGCTGCCTTTTCACAATATTGGAGTGCATCAATAGTGCTGTCTGTACGATTTTCATTTAATTAGAACAGTGCCTATAATTTGGAGAGAAGCATGAGCTTCACCACTGTCTCCTTTCCCCTTCCCTTTCATGATGAACTGTTGTACCTCTGTGGTTCGTGGTTTGTTTTGTTGTTTTTGGTTTTTTTTTTTTTTTTTTAATTTGCTTGAGTAAGGATTGAGACATGAGAAGGTAGCCATCTCCTGCCCCTCTGTTCTGGGAGGTTTGTCAGAGACAGGCTGAAGGGAAGAGGCAGAGAGGAACTGAGCTTCGCAGAATCGCTAAGGTCACGGAGACAATCTCTGCTCTGTGTGCAGGAAATGAGATGTTAATCTTTTCCCAGTGCTGCTTTGCATAAGGTCCATTCCAGAGAGCTGTGTTTGTTTTAATTTCTCTAATTACTGATAGTGTGCTGATTATACTGCCAGAGATTTGACGTGAATTGCTATATTAATGGGATCAAAAATGAGGAGAAGTCTGCCATGGAAATTAAGAAGATGACAGCAACAGGGGGAAGGGAGAGAAATGGAGAGTTTAATTTATACCCTAGTACTGCACAGCTCTACTTTGCTGTTTCTGGAGCACGATCCTTTGTCTCTGGCAGAAGTTGCAATATGCAAGCTATGACCAAAATTCCCAAATATTTTAATTTTCTACCTGGTGCCATGTGGTCTCTTAGGGGATTTGATTTCTCCCCTCCTTTCTATGTTAAACCCATCTCCCATGTAAGCCCATGTAACTCATCTGATAGTAGTCTCTGGGACTTTTGTATCCAGCTATAGTGTTGCGTACAAAACATCAGTGAACCCTGCTTCTGTCTTCCTTCCCTTTCCTCTTCCCCTCACTTGCTTCCATAGTGATTGATTTACTTTAATCTGTTGCTGTCATTCCCTGTGCTACTCTGCAGCTGGTTTGCTATCATTGCCTTGCTGAGTGCCTAGATGTGCAGGATCTTCTGAATCTTCTTTGCAAGCACCTCATTCCTCCTCAACAATCATTTTCTCTAACGCCACTTACTCCTTTCTTTTGTATCCAAAGCACCTGCTCCTAGGAGGATCCACAATAGCAAACCCAGAGTCTGGGTTTTTTGTACCCTCTTGACTTGGGGTATACCATGCTGTGTCCAAAACACCAGCTTTCACCATAGGTTTCAAAGCTGGATTATAACAAGCTATAAGGGCGTGTTACTCAGGAGTTTTTAAGCCTAGGGCTTCTCCAGAAATTAGAGGGCACCAGAACATCTGCACACCTGCTAGTGCTGCCTTCTCTGAGCTGGAAGCTTCCCTTAAAGCAGTGTCCTGCAAACTCTGTCCTGCAAGTAAGCAAGGATGGCCTATGAGGACATTACAGGTACCTAGGTACATTCTCTTTTACTTCTAGTCTGTTAGTTACCTCAGTATGAATCACTCTGTCTTCACCTGCCTGCTTCTCTGGGGAGAAGGGGGAGTCTGTGCTGTTTGGAGAGGAGGAGATAAATATCAAATGCAACAAGACAGGCACAGAGTGGCACAGGTACACCAGCAACCTGCAGGGCAAATGTGTGTCAACTTTCACTCTTGGTTAATCTTGCCCTGTCTAGTATCATCACAGGCAGTATGGGAGTAAGTTTTTACTTATTGGTAAGAGTCATCTGCCTTTTCTGTCTAGCACAGGGTATTTGCAGACTGCATGAACTGTTTTGGTTTCCTGAAAGCTGCTGCATAGCTCATGCATTTCTTTGCTTTATCAATTAAAAGAAGGTGGTTTAGTGCATCACCTTCTCAGCTGCTGAAGTAGTGATGTCACTGGGACAGCCTGAGAGCTTGCTTAGCGTGCCTCTTGCGTGTTTTCTTTTTATTTTCTGCCAAAAACTTGACTGTACATTGTGCCTGCCATCTGAGTGAAATTAATAAAGGGGAAAAAAGACTATTGGACTGCAAGCTGGAGAACACTGGTGATGAAAACTGCTGTTTGGATTTTTAGAAGGGCCTAACTTTAGCAATAACATGAAGCTATTTTTACCTTGAAGCCTTACTCAGCCTCAAATATTAGACATTTTTTAAAAGATAACTACAATTTTAGTTTTTCATTCTTTCATTTTTTTTATTATTATTTTACCAATATGAATGATTTGTGTTCCTGGTAGAATTTTCTAACTGCTCATGTAGATTTTTTTTTTTTTTTTTTTCTCCTGCAAGGGATTTACCCCAATTCTTCAAACTGAAATCTGATGGCTTTGGGAGTCCAGTCAACTGTTACGTGCTCTCCTACTAGATAGTAGTAATCAATTATAGCTTTGGAGTGACCTTCCTTTCTCAGTTCTGGAATATTTAGTGGTTTGTGCTTTTTTAGTACAGAGAAAACAAAACCATAACTTGTCTGGATTCTTTCCAATGTGTTTCAATCTATCCCTGCTAGATTAGGCAGGTGAAAACAGGACCTTGCTCTCAGCAGATCTGCCTGTTTTCTGGGTGGCACTGTTGGAGCACCAGCCACTAGAGTTAACCTCAAGGAGGTTCTCCACAGAGGTTGACTTAATGCATCTCTTGAGTTACTTGCAGTCAAGGTGAAATTTCATGGTGAAAGTTTCCTGACTCACTCTGAGCTGAAGAAGACTTTAAAAAGTGATGACAGCAAGCAATAAGCCAACTGTTTTATCCACCTCATTGTGGCTACTGGGAAAATACTTGGGAGATGCTGTTTTCAGGTTGTTTGGGGCTGACTGGTCACTTGTGGGTTTAAGTGTTTATAGAGTCCCCTGGCAGGTGGTGAATCTGGAAACTGGCAGTGCCAAGGTTTCTCCTAGCACTCAAGAACAGCAATCTCAAAGGACCACACCAAATTACATTGATTTAGGTTCTTTTACCAGCAGAAGAAGCTGCATGCAAGGCTTTTTGCTGAAGTACATAACAAGGTTCATACTGATTCTTCTATCAGCACTACCTGTCCTTCCAAGCTGTTGCATGAATAACCCTACCACTGACCCTTTACTCTTGGCCTTAATGCAAAGGGAAATATTAAACTGACTGGTTAAGAAACTTGGCAAAAATCCTAAGATTGAATAACCTTAGAAATGTGAGATACCAGCCATGGTTTTGTTTGATGAATCCCACAGGGAGAAGCACCAGGCAGTTCTGAAGCTGTGAAGATGAAAGCAAATCTAATCTCAGTCTTGTGAGCACAACAGGTACCTCCTGGAAGCATGACTCTAAAAGGCCTCTAAAAGCCTGGAGGAGCCAACATGAGCTTTTGCAGCTGTGTGGGCAGGAGTTGCATGTGGCTAAAGCACAGAGCTGCAGCAGGTTGCAGAACTGGACTGATTTTTGCAGTTCTGCATCCAGCCATGTTACTGACTCATGCTGCAAACAGAGATGAAGCTCATTTTTCCACAAGCCCAGTGCCTTGACCTGCCTGTGACATTGCCATTCCACACCTTTTATAAGTCTGGCCCAGATAGTTCCAAGGGCTGCTCTTTCAGGATGCACTTGTTAAATGTATTGCTACTGAGAGTCACATGCTGTCCCTTTTCAAGACAGCTTAACTCAGAAATTACTTAGCTCATTTGAGCTTTGCTCTGTCTGTAACTCAGGTTGGCTGTGTGTCTAATAAAAAGAAAAAGACTTACCTAATGTCTGTAAATTGCTTTGATATTTGGGTTAAAGGTGCTGGAAGAAATGCAGGATTAGTAAGAGAGGGCATTTCAAAGGCACTAACAAGAGTCAGAGAGCTAACTCCTCTTGGTGCCTTGTAAAACGTGTCTGCAAATTCCCACACTACTGTGGACATTCAAGGGGTGCAGAGAAAAATAATAACTGTATTTCCACAACTCTGGGGGGTTTAACTATTGCCTTCTTAGGAATACTAGGAAACAATGAATCAAGTGTATTTATAAGGGTAAACCTCAGGGCAGCTGGCTTGGAATAAATGAGGTTACCATATACACCTTTAGGAGGTTAATCAGTGTAGAAAGGAAGGCAGCAGGTACTGAAAGCTTAACATCTTAGTTTGATAGAGCACCTCCTGAGTGCTGAGGGAAGTGCATGGGCTTCTAGATTTGTGTCCTCTGCTTGCACTTTCCTCCTGCTGTGGGCCAGTGAGAAGGCCCTTCAAAACCACTTAGCCCTTGTCTTTGAAGCTGTGATTCAGTGTTTCTGTGAGCATGAAATGGCACCTGAGGGTGGATCCTGTGTTCCTCAGGAGGGAGGAAAGGACTTTAGGTCTCCTATCTATCCTCTAGTGCCTGTTTGCAGAGGCAAATATCCATGTGGCTATGTTTCAGCAAGTGTAAATACCTAATTCAATAAACAAAACTATCAGCTGCAACGTGGTTCAATTATCTGAGCTGTGGATCGCAGCAGGAAGCATTAGGAAGTGGCTGATCTGGTTGTGAATTGTTGCTGGTGTGTGCACCAGTGATGAGAAGGTGCAGTGAGGCTGAAGAATGGACAGAGAGCTGCACCTTGCAGGAACACGAAGCACAGTGTCAGCAGGGAAGGAGTTGCGTAAGTGGAAAGCAGAAGAATGTTTTGTGGCTCCACAGGTGTGTCTGTCACCTCATCTCAATAAACATCCCAGTTAGTTAACTAAGAAAAGCAAAATTCCTATGATCTCATGGATTTCTGTGGCTTGGACAGTGATGGGTAGACAGGAGCTGAGTAGACACAGTAAGATGTCAAAGGATTTTGTGGGAGACTGAACTAATTGCAGTTTAAAAAGTACTGAGCTGAAAGCCCCAGGAGCTGTACCTGCAGAAGTAACATGGTGATGGCAGAGCGAGCCCATCCTGGCTTCCCCACTCCATCTAAACCCAGAATCTTCAGCATAGTTTATTCTCTGCCATGACAGTCAGCAGTGGTGGCCATAGTGTAGGGGTGGGACTGCAGACATGAAGGTGAAACTTCTGGTTCTGCATGAGCTCCTGTGCAGCAAGCTGACAGCAGCCCCTTGCACCAGAATGGTCTGGGCTTGCTTTGAAATGGTGGCTGAGAGAGACAAGACTTTCGAGGTGCTCTGTGTCCCATCCCATTTCTTTTTGGACATGTCACCTCATCTGTCTGAAGGGTTTTCTGCTTTGGTACATTTAGTTATTTATTCCTGTTGTACAAACCTCTCCTTCCCTCGGTGGGGAGGGTGCTACTGTTCTGTCCATCACCCTCACTCGAGTTCCCTGCCATACACTTGTGATAATGGTGTGGTTTGCAGTGGAAGTTGTTGCCTCCTCTTGTTCCAGCACCAAGTTTGTATTTTCCATTGGCCAGAAATCAGGGTCAGGGTGGGGAGCTGCAAGCATATTCTCTTGTAGCTGCCCAGAAATGAAAGTAGCTCCTTTTATTTCCCATCTGGATGTGTATGGATGAAAATCTAGGCTGTTTGCACTGCCATCATAAAGTGCCAGCCACACTGCTCTGGGCATTGCCTTCCAGGAAGCACATGGTAATGATTTTAATTTTTTTTAATGCTCCTGTAAAATTATGGCTATGTTTATTTGCAAAGGGTATGATTTGTGCTGTTATTGGAGTACAGGATTAGAATATGGAGGAATTTTCCCATCAGATCAGATGAAATTTCAGCCTCAAATTTCTTGGCAGGCATTTTCAGAAATAACACCCTAAGAGTGACAACTATGAAATTAATCCTACGTTTGCAGGTTGCTCTTCAACTCTGTTTGACTTCTTCATATAGCTGCTTTCTGTGTGCTGACTTTGCTTACTTGGTTACAAGTTAAAGTACTTCAAAGAAAGTGCTAATAACTAGTTTAGGCAAGAAAAAAAAAAAAAAGTGGTGCTTTGCTCAGTGGTAAATGAAGTAGTTTTTAGTGAGGGAGTATGGCTTTCTTCAGCAGCGACAAAACTAGTTGCTTAAGGTTTTTTGAACTGCCACGAAGGAATAAAGTGTTAAATACTTACTAAAGTTGCTTGGGTTGTGACTGGTTTGTCAGCACAAGATGAAGTGGTTTTGGCACTGTCTGCAAACGATACTCACCCATGCATCAGGCAGTTGCTGCCAGCTTTTTCACCCGTGTAAAACCCTCAGTCTCCTCACTTGCGTGTCACTTCCCTTTCCTCCCTTGGCAAATTTCTGAGAAGATCCTTGGAAACTTCACAGCCCTTTTTAAAAATTAAACTGCTTGCCTTACAAGCAGTTAGGAGCCCAGTTGGGTAGCAGGCAACCTGCACAGTGCTTGCCCACAAGCGTGCTGTGCTCCGTGGCTGCCTGGGCAGCTGGGTGCATCACCAGTGCTGCTCACCCCCACACCATGCATACTTCCTTCCTTCCTTCCACCCACTTCCCCCCCTGCCTTGGTTTCACACCTCTGTTCCAAAGTTCACGTTGTCCTCTCTTCTCTCTTCCCCCCCACCCCACACCCCCGCTTTCTTTTTAACAGCAGGAAAGAATTTCGTACACCCCTCCAGCGAGCCCGGTTCCAAATTACACCTCCTCGTCACCACTACATGTCCCAGTGCCTCGAGCCATCAGGATGGAGGAAGACCCGATCCGACTGCCCGCACACCTGCGTGAGTGTCAGCACTGAGCCTTCTCCTCTGCGGGGGGTTGAGCAGGGCATGGGGCAGGCTGAGAAGGTGTTTCTGGTTTTATGGAAGACAGCAAGGAAGCCCCCTGGCTTTAGGCTTCTTTCAAAGCTCTGCCTGGTTTGATTTTTCTAAATATTCCATTTAGCCAAAGGAAATGGCTCTTAAATAAATCCACTACCACCCCCGGCCCCCCAGTGTCAAGAATTTGTCTCATTTCTCATGGGGCAGGCACAAAAGTGGAAGTTTAATTTTGGCAGGAAGTGCTGTGTTTCCTTCCACAGTAAGGGAATTGCTCAGCCGTGTACTGCAACCCAAGGTAAGGGTTTCACAAACTGCAGCAAGTGGAGAATATTTCTGCTGTGGCTGTTTCTCAGGTTGTTACAGATCGCAGTATTCAATGCTCCTGGTGTCCATTCTCTCTACTACAGTGTGTGCTGACAGAGGTGGTGGTAGAGGGGGAGGAAGGAGCTTAGCTGTCATGCACAAAAGGATGCTGCAAAAGAGGAAGGGCTATCACTGACACTGGGACTAGAGCTTGGGGCAAAACAAGAGCCAGACGCTTCCTTGCTGAGGTGATTTAATGTTTGAGGAATAGGAAAGGCCAAGGGCTTTTGGCCAGCGAGAGGTGAATTAGTAAGATAGGATGGAGACAAGGAAGAGTGGAATTTTCCTTTTTGGAGGGGAAGCAGTTCTGATGTAAATTGAGAGGCTTTGAGTAAACTTCTGTCAGGTGTTACTTTTCTGGGGTACTGGAGCTGAGCAACAAGGCCAGGAGCAGACCTAACCTTGTGTATCGTCATCTGACAAATGGCTTTGGGATTTCAAGGCAGGGCAAGAAGTCATACTCATTCCTGTCCTCATCTGTCTCCCAGGCACACTCCTTTTCTTGATGCAGACTGTGCTCCCAGCACTTCCGTAATCCTGTGCTCACTCCCTTGCTCTGCCCCACTCATTGCCCGTGCTGCCTTCTGCATGGTCCTGTTATTGCCTACCACTGCTTCTTACTTTCCTGCCCCTGCTACAACATTGCCCAGGCTGTACCTGTTCTGTGCTTTCAGACTGGGAGCAGGAGCTAGTGCTGCGGCATGTCTGACTGTGTCTGGTCACTGCCCAAGTAACCATGAACTCCCAGACCCTGCTTGCCTGTGGCCTTCTGCCTGGTCCTCCAGCCCAGGGAGGACTTGCTACCACACTTACAAGGCATTTCTATGCTTAGCTCAAAGCTTAGACACAGGAGAACAAACACAAGCAGTTCTTCTTCAGGAATTTTCTTTCTCACTGGTGTTTTTAATCCCCAAGATATTTTCATTTCTCATTGCCTTGGTTGTTATTATTTACTTTTCCTGTGGGAGCCACTGCCTGTTCTCTCCACAGTTAGGTCCATGGCTGGCTTTCCAGTTACTTCTGCCTTCCACTGTGCAACTGGGAAATGCACAAGGCAGGAAGGCAGAGACCCTTGACACTGAAAAGGGTGAGGCTCATTGTTTACTACCTGCTTCCTTCCTGTCAGCATGCCAGCATACTAGGTGGTGTAGAGCTTGTAAGGCTTCCTCTCAGTGAAGACTTTTCATCCAGTATTGTCAGGTGTGATTCAACCTTTCATCTTGATTTTTGTTTTGGTTTTTCTTTTCTTTTGATTGGCACATTTTTAAACTTGAAAGGAGGCTTCTTTCCCATTAGTGTTTCCACACCAGTATGACTTGTTGTAGTGTAAAAACACAGACAATTAATCATTAAATATCTGTGGAATATTATTGCACAAAGTTAGTGGCTCGGGTCACAAACAACATGGAGCACATTTACATAGCTTTACTAGTTCATCATCATCATCATCACAGAATGGTTCAGGTTGGAAGGAATCTCAGAGCTCATCTAATCCAACCTCCCCCACCATGGGCAGGGACACCTCTCAACCAGACTTGTCTGCTCAAGGCCTCATCCAGCCTGGCCTTCAGCACCACCAGGGTGGAGGTGGCATCCACAATCCCCTTGGGCAGCCAACTCCAGAGTCTCACCATTCTCATACTGAAGAAGTTCTTCCAAAGATCCAGTCTAACCCTGCTCTTTCTCAGCTTCAAACCATTCCCCCTTGTCCTGTCTCTAGACACCCTGATGGAAAGTTCCTCTGCAGCCTTCTTAGAGGATCCCTCCAGGGACTGGAAGGCAGCTCTAAGGTGCCCCCAAGTCTTCTCTAGGCTGAACAACCACAGCTCCCTCAGCCTATTTTGTAGCTAAGTATGCAGTCATTATTGATCCACTTCTACCAACCACCAGATCCAAACACAGTTGGAACCATTGTATAAAGTATAGAGATGAAGAGCTACAGCAGAAGGGAACATTGCTCGTTCCCAAAACAATCTCTGCTGTCAGCTGAGTTACAGAGCATCACTAACACACTCCTGTGTTCAGGTCCAGCAGCTATTTGAGCTGCAGCATGTTACGCAGAAAGATTTTTGCTCTTCATATAAAGATTTCAGTGACGGAGAGAATATAAGGTCTCAAGACGTTCTTTCATTGCTTAATTAGCCTTCTTATTTGCCTTTTTTTTTTTTTGAGTGCCCTATTTATAGTTTGGATTAGTCAAGCTTCAGTTTCCAACTATTAGATCTCATTATCTCCTTTCCTGCTAAATATTGTCAAAAGACTACTCCTGATAGAGGTGCTTTTAGATAAAGTCACTTCTTAACCTTTTCTTGGCTAAAGTTGATAGGAAGAGAAGTTCTTAAGGCTGCCAATCTTCCTGTAAAGCTTCCAGATTTCAGATTCTGTTTGTATCATGTCTGCCAACTGTTTCCTACTTCAGACATCCTTCTGAAAGTGAGGACAACAGAACTGAAGAACATATTCCAATAGTCTTCCTAATACCAGGTATAGATATAACTAAGCATGTCTTGGATCTCAGATCATGAGGTTTAAAAGGTATTAACATGAGATTTTGCAATTCCTGCATCAGTTCCTCTCATTTTATGTTTTTTTCGTTTGTTTTAGAGATGTCTGTGAGACATCCATCTCAATCCAAACTGCCTTAGAAGTCAGGCAAAGTAGTTAATTTCTAGTTCAGGCTGTGATATACTGTGTGTGAAGATTTGGGTTAGGTTGACAAAGACCAAGGGTGTTCTAGGCATGCAGTTTGGTTTGGTACCAGCTTTGTTGTTGTTTTTGTTGATTAGGTGTAGGGTAATAACTTCTTTCCACCCTCACTGGTTCTAGTGCAACAGGGAGATAATGATAAGTTCTTCCAGTCACATACAGAGCTGATAGCTTGTCAGGCTCCACTTAATGCCATCAGAATGTCATGGAAGTTACTGAAATAAAGGCAGAGTTAAGTCCTATCCCATAAAACTTCATTTCTGCCAGCTTTCAAGTTCAAGAGCTGCTACAGATGCCACTGAAAACAGCAGCTGGCCCAAGCGAAGGTAAAACTGGAGACAAACATTCCAGATGGAATGTGAAAAGCACTGTGTGGATTCTGACAGTGTTTTATGTCTTCCTATTAGAAATTTCACTGTTTCTAATTTTTAAGAGCACTCTGAAGGTGGTGACAGCCAATAGAATCATGATAATTAGTAGAGCAATTTCCTTTGGTGCAATAAATTATTTCTCACTGTTTGGTGAGCAAATGGGTCCCAGTTATGCTGAGCTGATTTGATCCAGAGACTGGAAGAGGGAGAAGTGCAAATTTTAGAAGGCTGGGATGCAGATCTCTCTTTGTTACGAGCATGTAAAGGATCAACACAGCTAGAAATACAGAAAACCCTCTTTTCCTGAGGGTATTGTGAAGGCACTTTCCCCTACTCACATTTTCTTGTTCTAATGAGCTGCTTTCTTCCTAGCCTGTCCTATTCCTACAGTGGAAAGGTCTAATGTGTTTGATCCTGACTTTAAATCTCTGGGAGAGTGAGAATAATTTTCTGGTAAAATACACCCTTCTCTCATGCTGGAAGAGACTTCCCTGTAAGGGATTTGTGACCCGTGCTTTTAAACATACTTGTTTGGCTAACATTTACCTAGTAACTGAGGATTGGGGGTGTTGTAAAGAAACTGAGTAGGGAGCTGGAGGATTTGCTTTCCTCTGTTTTAGGGACAGTGATCTGCAGTTTGCTCTTTGTCCCTCATCGCATGCTGTGGTAGCTTTGTAGCACACCCAATCCCCACTAGACTGCACTGAAGATGGAAGGAGTCTTTGGAAAACAAAGATGTTCATCAAGGGTTCAAGAGAAGGAAGTTCAGCTCTCGCATAAAGCTCTGCCCTTGGTGCCTCCTGCAACCTTGGGCATCTTGTTTTAGTTTCCCTACTGTAAAATCAAAAAGCCATGAGTGCAAAGACTCAAAGTTTTGAATATTAGTACAATGACTGTCCAGATATTGTGATGATGAAGAATGCTAAGATATAGGTAGAAGTCATCTGAAACTATTTACACACCCCTTATCTGTGAGGAAACCTACTCCATATTACCACAGAGAAAAAGTTAGTTTTTTTTCTTTTTTTTTTCTTTGAATTCAAACCAATCATTTTGTCTTCTGTGGTACAGTGTCATTAGTTACTAATTTTGTGCTGTGGCAAATACTTTGTGATAAAAAGTTCTTGGAACTGGGTAAGGGATACAGCATTTAAGAGACTGGTAAGAGAAACCTTCACTGTGCCTGTTAACATGTTCTGAATCAGAGAAAATGGCTTTTCCCTTTTGTGTAACATGCAAGATGAAAATAAGGTGGTTTTCATTCTACAACAGCACCCCTAAATATGTGCTGAAGGTTTCATGGTTTTCTTTGTCTCCTTCAAGATAAAACTTCAGCAAGAGACACAGAAATGCCAGTGCTGAAAAAGGACTTTTGCTTGCTCTGATGCTGTGCAGCAGCATTCCCTCCTTGCACATTTTGTACAGTCTGATTTTTATCTCTGAAGGGCATCTTCCCTTGGGAAATGCTTGTGTGTTTGTTTATGGAGATGGACTTCATGGGCAAAGATTCCACAGTGTTTTCTATTGATACAAGCATGAACAAGAGTTCACTTCTTCCTCTGAACTAATTACTCTTGTTGAGTGTTGGCATCCCTCAGACGCCTGCAGCCCATTGTCAGAGCAAGGCACATACTTTGGTCTGCTTTTCTGTACATATGAAGCAATTCTTGGCAGCAACTAATTTTTCTTGATGTTGCCTTTTTTTTCCTGAACCTCCCAGCAGTCTGCATGATGTTGAGAGTAAAATGACACATTCTAGAGGTACTCTTGTGCAACCCGATCCAGACAAACCTTCCTTAGCAGGGCAGCTGGGCTGAAAGATCTCTAGAGGACACTTATCAACTGCTGCCATTCTGTACCTGCATCACCTCTTGGCTGCCCTCACTTTCCAAGATGGGTCATGGTGATGGGGAAGCTGCAGACTTATTTGTAAAATCATTTGAGTACTTTTTGTTTCAGATTTAGGCTTTAGGTGTCTTTGCTTTTCCACTGCACAGTATGTTCCATGCTGCAGAATTTTCTGAACTTCAGAATATTCCAGACCTGGTTGCATGCAGTTAGTGAGACCATGATTTTTAATTTATTTCAGTGTCTCTGTGTTGCTGGTAGTTACTCTCTGGTTTACTACCCTCGTTAAGGAGGACAGAAGGGAAATTTGTTTAGTTTTCTACAGTGGTTATATTAAAGCCTTCAGGTGTTAGACAAATGCTACATGGGAATCTTTCTGCTTGCCTATTTGTATTGGTATTTGATACTCTGATTCAGAGCTTCTTTCTCCTAATCACACAGTGTTGTTTACATGCATCATTTGTGCTTTAAGGGCACCACTTTTCCTTCTTTCTTTTTTTTTTTCTTTTAAAGGAATGCAGGAAACAATTAAGCGAAGGAGGAGGAAACAACAATGCTGTCAGGGTTGCCAAGGATCCATTTTTTCTGTTTAGTGTCTATTAATTATGCTGCTCCTTTTATTAATCCTTTGGCACCTGTTAATTATTCTACAATTTTGGCTAGCAGCTGGAAAGCCACTTTGAAGCATTAAGCATATTGTTATTTAGTTAATAGAATATTCAATGCATTGAACTGAATGTATGTAGTGAGACAGGGAGAAAAAAATTCCCTTCACCCTAAGCCACATTTAGAGTAGCATGCAATAAAAATATTTACTTTGGAAGGAACTTTGTGGAACAAAACTGAGTGATGCACATACAGGGAAAAGAAAATAAAAGCTGCATAAGACAAAAGGACTGTGGGAGGTGGCCAGAATGTCAAATTAATGACTCTGAGACTAATGCTGGTCACACTGAAACGAATGTTTAAATTCCCACTGATTTTTAGTGGGATCTGGACTGGCTTCTTTCTCAGATGACTGACTTTTTCCAGCCCTCTCTTTGCTCCTCTCTGACATTATGGCCACTTTACTTTGTTCCTCCCACTTATTGTCCTTTATGTACTTGCCTTTCCTCCTCATCTGCCTTCCACCTTCATTCTCTGTCTGGGTAGCTAGTACTTGCCTAACCAATCCCACCCCCCTACAATAAAATAGATCAAATAAAATGAAGCCAGGACAGTGGCCCTGCTTGCTACCAGCTGACTGTTGTCAGTGTTTAATCTTCTTGATGTTGCATCGTCTTCCACCACAAGTGTTTCTTGCACATTTATATTGTGAGATGTGCAGGGCAGAGCCCATCTGCTTCCTCCGCTCAGCAGTGCCTCCTGGTCATCCAATTCATAGCTCCTAATCATCTGCTGACAGGCTGACTGGGCTGTGGCAATCCCAGCCACCCATTGTGTCAGCTTCAGTGACCATTACTTTGGTCAGCCCTAATAAAGTGACTGGACCTGATTCCTTCACCATTTTGAGTTACATCCAGTTGTTAGGCAAATGGGATGAAAATTACAAGCCAGGGAGATGTAATTTATGCCTGCCTCTTTCCTGAGGTGGCTGCTTCCACAGGCTGCCTCAGGTGCCCATCTAAATTCATTACTCCAGCCTGCCTCCTGGGTGTTTCTTACAGTGAATCTCAGGCCAGCTTCGAAGCAATCATATGGCCAGGCAGTTTGGATGGGTGGGAAGCCCAGGTTCAGCCCTGCATCATGGCTGGGAGGAGTGAAACTTCGTTACTGATCCAGCTGGGAAAGCGGTGGCATCTGGATCAGGAAAATCCTGCTTTACGCTTTTCTGGCACTGTTTTTGTTCATTGCTTGTGGGAAACAGAGCCCTTTGTCACCAGGTTTGCATCAGGGTGACTCAGGGCCACTTCAGTTGTCACCCTTGATGTAAACAGCTGGTGAGTTGAACCCTAAATGTGTTAGCTCCTTACTACTGCCTGGTGACTGTGGCAGAGATATCCAGGTTAAGTGTGAAAAAAGTTGTCATAACAGCCCAGTGCTGTGAGCTGGCTTCTGCTTCTTGAGAGAGACGAGTGGGATTTTTGTCATTTGTTTGTTTGTTGCTTTTTTATGTACCTGGAAGTAAGCAGACAGAATTAACACAGTGGTTTTGTGCACTGACAGCCCCCAGTGGGAGTATGTGGAGGGAAGAGATCCTTCCTGTCCCAGTGGGAACTTGCAGAGGAGGGCAAGAGACTTGTGTGGGAGTGGCAGCAGTGCTAAGCCAGTCTTTTGCTCTCCTGGAAAGCATCACTTCAAGGTTTAAAATGTCCAAAACACAGACTCACCTCCATTCAGAAGGAAAGGGATCCCTGTTGCTTTAATCTGGGATTCAAGCCGATCCCTTCTGGAATTCCCCTGGAAAGTGTGGGGAGGAATAAGAAGCAAAAGCAGCAGCAGGACATTTATGGTATTGCTGGGTTTGAGGCATTTTTAGCTTTGTCTTAAAGGGACACCATTGAGATCAGTGAACCTAAAATTAGCTTGCTTTCTCTTTCCATTCCAAATGTGTCTTTATTTATGTTATGTTATAAATGCATCCATGGTTTTTTGTTGTTTATTGGTTTGGCTTTTTGTTTTTAAGGAAATAAAATTAGCATAAAGAACCCAGCACTCATAAATAGCTCTACAATTAAAGAAGAGAAACTGCTTGTAAGCCATGACTAACAGCTCCACAATAACAAACCATTCTGTGGTGAGAGCCTTGCAACAAAACCCAAGAGTGGTAGGAAAAACCCTGTGGAAACAACATAGCAAGTATGCCATGGCCACTGCCCTAATAAAGAACAGAGCTGAGCCTCTGGATGGTGAAAGAGAGCACCACTGTCCACCACTGGGAGGTTGGGGCACATCATATATGAGGAGAAACCTTCTTAGCTTCAAGGTGCCAGGGATTGATGTAGTAGGCCAAGTGTGTACACCTCTGCTATGAGGAGAGGCTGAGGGAGCTGGAATTGTTCAACCTGGAGAAGAGAAGACTCTGGGGGCACCTTAGAGCTGCCTTCCAGTATCTGAAGGGATCCTACAGGAAGGCTGCAGAGGGACTTTCCATCAGGGTGTCTAGAGACAGGACAAGGGGGAATGATTTGAAGCTGAGAAAGAGCAGGGTTAGACTGGATCTTAAGAAGAACTTCTTCAGTATGAGGATGGTGAGACTCTGGAGTTGGCTGCCACCTCCACTCTGGGGGTGTTGAAGGCCAGGTTGGATGAGGCCTTGAGCAGCTGAGTCTAGTTGAGAAGTGGAGTGGGGGAGGTTGGATTAGATGAGCTCTGAGATCCCTTCCAACCTGAGCCATTCTGTGGTGAATAGTTGTAGGGTTAGTGATGTTGTGAGTTAATAATCACCATGGATTAGCTTTCCAGAGGCCAAGCATTAGGACACTTGCTCAGCCCCAAATCTTTGCTAACAAGCCTATACGCATAAAAATCATAGTCTGGGAAGAACCCTAAGCACCCTGTGTGTGCCTGTCTGCTTTTGATCTCCATGTGCTTTTGTATTCCATTGAATAAAAGTGTCCATTCTGCACTGACAGCAGGGTCAAATAGCTCTGGCAGTGGTGCACACCAGAAGTTGAAAATGTTAAATCACACCTTGACAAGTTACAGTGAAATTATCTCTAGTGATTAACCAACTTATCCTTCCTGCCTTTAGAGTCCACAGCCACAGTATGGGGTGCTCTGTAGTCACTGGATAGGTAAAGCTAGGAGCTCTCAGGCAGAAGTCTCAGTTCTGGGAGTTGGTTTGGAGACAACACAAGCTTCCCATTGGAGCGTTTACTGAGTGGATCCTTGTAGCCAGAGGAAGACTATCCAAGTCCCAGGGTTACTTGTAGCACAAAATCCCATTTGTTGCAAAATACTGAACCTTCTCTGCAGGCAAGAAATATTGTACACATGTCCTACGTGGCTTTTGCCCTCTCCTGGTGCTCTGACATGCAGCAGGAGATGGTATCTCTGCATGGCCTTTTGTCATGACATAGTCCCTTCCCAAAGGGAGAGTGGTAGTTTCAGTGGCTTTTGGACTGGGCATGCTGTGGGGTGGAGGAGGAAGCAGTTAACTGGGTGATGGAAATTAAGTTGGGAGAGTCTGACAACTACATTGGCCACTGGGAAGACCTGGTCTGAACAAGGCAAGTTGTAGTCAACAGCACAAGAGTGAGCTCCATGCCAGAGTGATACATTTTACAAATGCTTTCTGGTAAGGATGAGCTCTAGCAACACACTCACATACTGTAATGCTGGTAGTGAAATTGCACTCTCTCAGCATCCTGCAAGAAAAGATTTATTTTCTTAACTTGCTGATGTGTTCTGTGCATTCTCCCTCTTTCAGTTCTCTAGAGGCATTTTTGTTTGTTTGTTTGTTTTCATAAAGTACTTTAAAGATTTTTGTTTGCAGAACAAACCTCCTGAAGGGGCTGTGACCTGGTCAGAGCGCTGACATTTTGGCTTTAACCCACCAGAACCAAAAAACCCACCAAATACTATCGAAGGGAAATTTCCTTTTTGGGTTTTTGTATCTGTGAAAGAATTTCCCGTGTAGGCAGGCAGTAATTCCTAGCTACATACTTCCTGATAAGGAAACAGCTCCAATGAAAATGCAGCTATAAATAGCTACCTTTCTATTTCTATAAAATGTAGGGAGATTTGTGTAGCCTTTATTTCAAAGTGGAGGTAGAAAGGGACACTGTAGGATAAGAGGCTTAGGTTTGGCACCCATTGACTTTCCAGATCAACAAATGAAGATGTTTAATCTGCATCTGTACATTTAATTCTATCAACTTCAGATGTCTGATTGTTTCTGTTCGTCCTCGCAGTGGTGTAAAAGGGAAAAAAAAAAAAGAAATCTTTTTAGATGGTGAACATAAATTGCATTTTTACTTCCTCATGAAAGAAAAGTATTTCCTGCTTTAAGCAGCATTCGTGATGCTTTGCTATATTGCTGTATTTTAGTGCTTCTCTTTCTATATAGTTTCTAAGGTGCTTTGTCATCCCAGAGTAAGTAGCAGGATTGTCAGCTGCATTATTCATGTTTGCTATGGATGTGCTGTGGCAAATTTGTAGTTAGACATAAATCCCCCTTTTTTCCCAAAGTAACTTGCTGGGACAGTTTTGTGCTGGGGCAATTCTGATTTTTCTACATTTTTCTCCCGCTTTTTAATGGCTCTTTTTCACATGTATTTTTTTAATGTCTTTTACTTTGCTTTTCTTTGTTCTTTTAACAAGACCAAATGACAGTTATCTTCAGGGAAAAAAACAAAACAAATCATTGATTGCCTACACAAAAAATTACAGAGAGAAATACATTTGGTACAAGAGTTAGTGTGGAAATAGTTTTACAGGTTAGATTTCAGGACAGCTGTGCCTGGAATTCAGCTGTGCCTGGAATTCAGCTGTACCTGTTGCTGTTGGGAGAGCTCTCCCTAGTTTTTCTGGGGGGACTGAGGTGCCCTTGGTGGGCTCCTGGCCATATGGTGCCAATTACACCATGCCCAAATCCCCTGTAAGGGTGAAGGTGCAGCTTTCTCAGTGCCAGGAGTCAGTGAAGGGTGGAGACTCAGCACAGTGCAGAGGAATGTCCCTTTTCCTCCTCTTCCTCTCCCTTTGTCTTTCCAGCGATTTCACAGAGTCTTAGGATTTGTGGCCAAATCCTACCTGTGAGGGCATTCAGCTGCTGTGGGTCCCTGCTCTTGGGCTGCTGGTTGTGCTCCCAGCTGGCCTCTGGGCTCTGTCCCAGCAGTTTGCACAAGGGTGCAGCTGGTGGAAGATCTGCCTTGTCCTTATCCTTCAGTATTTGCTTGAAGGCCCTGACAGGGCTCAGCCTGTGTCCCTCTTCAAATGTTGCTCTCCTAGCCTGTGAGCAGATCACTTGTGCTCAGTTTTCCTTTGTAAGTACCTGAAAGTGTTTGACCTTCCTCCTCCTGTGCTCCTCTCTTGGCTGCCCCAAGAAGGTTGATCTGTGTGTGCAGGCCTTGCCACATCTTCTCAACAGGCCTGTGGAACAGGCACAATTAATACGGTGTTAATTAACTATGGGGAGAACTTGCTGCTGGCACAAGAACCAAGGCTTGCAGCTTATAAAGTGAGCTTTGATGCTGAGCTTTAAAGAAGGTTTCCATCAACTGAAGCCAGCAGAGTGCTTGGGTGATATTTAAACCCTCCCTCTGTAGTTTCCAGAGCTCACAGGTCTGCTACCCTGTGCTCTAACAAAGCAGCGGTGGCAAAGGAGGGTTCAGAAAGCACAACCATGGATTGACCCGCAGGAGTCCTAGGTGGAAACATTGGGACTGAACCAGAAATGGTTTGCCAAGGCAGCTTAGCAGATGCTTGCAGCATGAAAAGAGAGTTACTGTGTGGACCCAGAAGTGGGAGAAATATGGCTGACCTCAGCAACTCCCATGGCTTTTTATCCAGAATACGTGTGTGTGTGTGTGTGTGTGAGTAAATGTGTAGGTTTGCACTGTACTTCTACTTGCTTGGCCAGTGTCTGGGAGAAGAGAGCTGCAGGAATGACTCTGCCTCTTTGTTTTTATGCAATACTGAGAATTTCTCCCTTTCTACTTCCTCCTTCTGGCTAGTGCAGAAGGAAGTAGTCCCTGTCCCTGCCAGTCCACAAACCAGTTACTCATTTCAGTTCTGCCGCTCAGGTGAGTCGTGGTGTATTTCCTACTGGGGGAAATCTCCCTTTATGTCTAAAAGTTCCTCCTAGCTATTCTCTCTTTTGTTCTTGTTTCTTCCAAGCTAATCTGCCTCCTTCATTGTTTAATCTCCTCGCTGGCTTTCGCTTCCTCTCTGTGCTTCAGCAAAGGCATTTTGTCAGAACCCCCTCCCTGTACACAGATCCTTCTTTGTTCCCTTCTCCCCAACCCCTTTTTTTTTTTATGTTGTTGTTCTTTGTATTTTTCTTCCTTGGAAACTTCCTTAGTAGTCTTACCACCTCTGAACGTTCAGCTGTACTACTCTGGGTTGCTGGGTGTGTAATTGTTTAAGGCACCTTGATGTTTTTATTAGAGGTTGGTTGTTTTTTTACTGCTCTTTAAATCCTAATAAGCAGTGGTGACAAATACTGTTATTAAATACAGGAGGTTTGTTTCATCACTGCTCTCTACAGTTTGCTTGAGGGTTTTCACTTGTTGAAAGTGAGTGTAACCAAATCACAGGAATCATTCTCTACTTCCACTTGGTGGTGTTCTCAGTGATGCAATGCAGGGTGGAGGGTGGTAGAGAATAGGCCACAAGCAGTAGTAGTAGTAGTAGTTCAAAGTGTGGTGCAAAAGTTGCAGCCTTAGAGCTCAGCAAAATAGGAACAAGGGATAGTGTTCCATGTCTGTAAAAGCTGGAACATTTACAGTCCTCATCCAATTTTTTACACCCTCTCTCAGTTTTAAAATCGAGCAGAGGGACTAAGAGGAATAGCAGGGTTAACAGTGACAGCGAGCTGGGTTTGTGATAGGCAGACCTGAAGCAGCTGGGTTGCTTTTGGCCTCCTGCCACACAACGATCAGTGTGTGCAACAGTGAAGGCAAAAATCTCAGAAAGGTTGGTGCCTGATTCAGTTCAACAGAACACCCAGAAGTCAATCCAGATGTCTTTCAGATTGCTTGTGGTAAGTTCTCCGTAATGATGATTTTCTTGTGGAGGTTCTGGCACAACCCAGCTAGTCCAGAATGGTTATCCTGAGAGGACAGCTTCTCACCAGTGGCCTTTCTCATGCTCCATCATTGCAGTACAAAAATCCCACTTAAACTCAGGAAAGAGTTAACAATCAGAAATTGTTTCAAAGCTGAGAAGTTTTGATTTATTATTTTTAAAGTCTGACAAAGTTCAGGTATCTTTGTGTAGATGGATTTAGATCCTGCAGAAAGAAGGCTTGCTCAAGGACTTAAGTTTTATGCACAGAGGCTATTGCTCTCCCTTTTTCTCTTGGAGCTAATAAACACCTGCAGTGTCTTACAACCATTTATTTTAGGCAAAGTTGTAAAATTAGGGCCTATGATCAGAAAAAAGTGGCTGCAGAAGATGGTGGAAGGAGCCTTTTGTGCCACAATCCCAGCCCAGCAGGCTCGCAATGCTGTCCTCCCCGCATATCTGCTGAGTCAAGAAAGCACCAGAGGCCCAGGTTTGAACTGGTTTTTCAATCCATTTTTATTGGATTGAGTATAGAGAATCATCAGTGTTGCATATGGTTTGACATTTCTTCAGTTGGCTTACATTTGTAGATCATAGAATCCTACAGTGGCTCAGGCTGGAAGGGACCTCAGAGCTCATCTCCTCCAACCTCCCCACCATGGCCAGGGACACCTCTCAACTAGACTCAGCTGCTCAAAGCCTCATCCAGCCTGGCCTTCAACACCCCCAGGCAGGAGGCAGCCACAGCCTCCCTGGGCAGCCTGTTCCAGAGTCTCACCACCCTCAGACTGAAGAACTTCTTCCTCAGCTCCAGTCTAACCCTGCTCTCCCTCAGCTTCAAACCATCCCCCCTTGTCCTGTCTCTAGACACCCTCATGAAAAGTCCCTCTGAGGTTCCTTCCAGCTTAAGCTATTCTATGATTCTGTGGTAATTCATACAGGACCACAGTGTAGAGAAATGTCATCCAGAAGGATGTTGTGGCCAGAAGGATGTTGTGGTTGTTCAGCAGAAAACAATTGTTGATGTGAGTAGCTCATTACTTTTTTTGTGTGTGTGGTTTTACAGTGAAACCTGTGAATCTACATTGAATGTAGAATTAAGCAAAGATACTTGTCAAAAATCAGTCACCAGTCTTGTTTAGCAACTCTATATTGAATTGCACCAGCATTGTTAGGAAGTAGAAGTTTTAGCACAGTCACACTGTAGCTCATGAACCTTTAGGGAGGTTTCTTAACACCTTGAGTTTGTTCAAAGTCAAGCATGCTCAGCGTGTGCTGGGTCATTTTTAATATGAAAGAGGACCTAGCTAGACTAATTCCCCAGGTTTCTCATTCCCAAGAAACTAAAGGGAGGAACAGGACTTTGCAGTTTGAGGAAAAGGAACGGGTTGGCAGGGAGAATGTTGCCATGTGGCTATGAAATCATACTTGATGTGGAGAAGGTGACCAGGGAATGGTTACTGGCAGTTCCTCACAGAAGAGCAAATCCTTTATTCCTTACTTTTTCTCTTTTTTTTTTTGCTTATGCAGCCACAACTGAAGACATTTGGTGAGATGGGTTTGTGATCTTTTCTAGTATGGCAGTTTTTGTATTCTACCCCATCTCATAAGCATCTCCAGTGATTTGACAGCATTGTGGATGCCATCCAAGCAGATCTGTATTCAGTATGCATATGCTATGCCAGAGGGCTCTTTGAGGTGATAACTAACTCATCAGCTAGAGGCCACGGATAAAAGTTAAGTGGGGGGGATTTGCCTTTAAGCAGTTCTGACAAAAGTCTCTTTACACACCAGCTGACTGAATCACTGAATGTAATGCCAAGGGCAGCAGTAGGAAAAAAAGTCATGTAAATTAGCTGGCAAGAGAACAGGGCAAAGCTATCTGGTGAAGGAGGGAATGGGAGAGGAGGGCAGGCAGCCACCTGCTGGAGCTTGGGCTTCAAGGACCAGATCTCCCCCATCAAGGGTTTGAAAGATAAATTTTGAAGTTGAGACTGAGGGGAAAACATGGAGAGTCTCTCTCCCTAGCATACAGGCCTCCAGTGGACTGTGTTCACCCCCCTGTGTGATTCTTTTATTCCTAGCTCTGTCTTCCCCACAGGTCCTCAAAGCGCTTCTTTCGTTTTCCTGCTCTTGCACAGCCCAAGATCCAGTTCAGCCTGTGCCCCCCTGTCTCATCCATGCAATACAAGTTTCAGTTCTGCTTCCTCTCTCTTGCCCCAAATGACAGTTTGGGTTTCTGGGCATAGTTATTAGTCAGTATTACTTATGATTTGAAATGGGAAATGAAAAACTAACTGGAAGTTTGGCAGTGCTTCTGGTCGGTGTCCCCTCTCCTAAGGTGCTTCATATGTTGTTATTCACTCTGGCCTGGATGTCCTTGGCTTTGTCTCACTTAATGATTCAGAAGATACCTGTGAGTTTCATTTTCCCTGCCCATTCTCTCTGTATATTTTCACCTCCTTTCTACTTTGCTTGCAAGTCTTTACTGCGAAAGTTCATTAAATAAACCCCACAGTATGTGTAAGGGACAGAGTGAAGTCTCTGCTGTGTCTCCTCCCTGTGAGGAAAGGCTGAGGGAGCTGGGGGTATTTAGCCTGGAGAAGAGGAGGCTCAGGGGAGACCTCATTGCTCTCTACAACTACCTGAAGGGAGGTTGTAGCCAGGTGGGGGTTGGTCTCTTCTCCCAGGCAGCAACCAGCAACAGAACAAGAGGACACAGTCTCAAGCTGTGCCAGGGGAGGTTTAGGCTTGGGGTGAGGAGAAAGTTCTTCCCAGAAAAAGTAATTGTCCCTTGGAATGTGCTGCCCAGGGAGGTGGTGGAGTCAGCATCCCTGAAGGTGTTCAAAAAAAGCTTGGCTGTGGCACTTGGAGCCATGGTTTAGTTGTCAGGAGGTGTTAGGAATGATAGGTTGGACTTGATGATCTCTGAGGTCTTTTCCAACCTGATTGATTCTGTGAGTTCTGGTGCAGATTTCCCCTCTGATTTCCAAGTAGAGGATTAGAGTACTTTGAGAAGCTTTCTTTACAGGTTTCCCTTCTCTTTCCCTGCTTGTTCTCTCTCTGTGTCCTGTGCCTCTCTCCTGAATAGAAAGAATTTTTACTACTGAAACCTCAGCAACCTGACAGTCTTTGGGGAGGGAGGAGCAGGAGAAAAGCTGGGTGCAGTGGGGTCTCTGCATGCCTCTGCAAGGGCAGAGCTGCTGATCCCTGCATGCTGGCTGCAGTAAGCAGCCAGGGTGTTTGCAGGGCTTGCATGCCAGAGTCTCTTCAAACAGCTCTGCTCAAAGGCATGAGCTGGGCTCACTTCTGAGGGAAATTTCCTTTTTGGGGAAGTTGCTGCAAAGGAATTTCCTGTGTGGGCAGACAGAGCTTCCTGACTTGAAGGCTTCTTGGAAGGGAAACCGTTTCATAATGAAATGATAAATTAAAGACATACCAGCCTGGTTCGCTTCAAAACAGCTATTGAGAGAGCTCAGGCAGTGCACCATTATCCTCCCGCGCAGAGGGAAAATAAATTGCATCCTGACAGGATTCTCTGTAGTGGAGCATATCCTTCCCCACAGCCTTTCTCCCTCTATGTCTTGCTTTCCTTTCCTACCCTCCCCATTTTTCCCCTCCTCTTTTCCCCCTCCCCCACTATTTGCTGCCTCCTTATGTATCTTCTGCAGCTCCCACTAATCAACAGGCAGATGAGCTTGATGTTGGAGGTGGTTTGCTAGATGCACTCCTTTCCCCATGGAAAAGCTTTGCCTCCAGCCCTGGAAGTCATAGAATCACAGAATTGTTAGGGTTGGAAGGGACCTCAAGGATCAGCCAGTTCCAACCCTCCTGCCATGGGCAGGGACACCTCACACTACAGCAGGTTGCTCACAGCCACATCCAGCCTGGCCTTAAACTCCTCCAGGGAAGAGGTTTCCACCACCTCCCTCAGCAACCTCTTCCAGTGTCTCACCACCCTCATGGGAAAAACTTCTTCCTAACATCCAGTCTGAATCTACCCATTTCTAGTTTTTTCCATTCTTCCTAGTCCTATCACTCCCTGACACCCTCAAAAGTCTCTCCCCAGCTTTCTTTTAGTCCCCTTCAGATACTGCAAGGCCACAAGAAGGTCTCCTGGGAGCCTTCTCTTCTCCAGACTGAACAGCCACAACTCTCTCAGTCTGTCCTCACAGGAGAGGGGCTACAGCCCTCTGATCATCCTCGTGGTCCTTCTCTGGACACACTCCAGCACATCCCTTGATGCAAGGCATGGAACTGACACATGGCTGCCCTGAAAGCTGGGTGACGTGGCTACTGGTGTGATTGTGGCAAGGAGAAATTAGGAGTATCAACAAAGTTTAATTCAGTGCCTATAATAAGGAATGTCTTAGTGTAGTCATGCAAATAGCTGGGAGGGAGGGTTTCAGATAACTATTTCCTGTTAAATAAGAGGAAAAAGGGACCTTTGCTCGTTCCCAACCAAGACAATGGAGGTGGGGCATCCCCAGAGAGCTTGGGCTGTTACAGCTGACTTTTCAGTAGGCACAAAGCAGGTAGTGTTGTTTTCCTGCTCTGCACTATCCTAATCTGTTGAAAAGTGAAGATAAAGACCTTGTGGCTCCCCATGCCCTAAGGGCTGCCTGTAGATGCAAGCTGAAGTGCTCTGGGTGAAGAGCTTCAGTTAAACTGCTTGAGCTGCTGTGTGTGTATTGAAGATACAATTTCAGGAGGCATGGACATAGGGGAAACACACAAGCAAGAGCTTCACATCACCTTTGTAGCTGTTTTGTCAGCTACAGCATCTGTAAGCTTGATGGGTGATGCTGCTCACGGTACCCAGTTCCACAAAGTGATCTGATGTATACTGCTACAGGTGTGGCATCAGCATTTTCTTTTCTCTGTTGAGAAAAGGCCTTTATTCCCTGCCTCTAATTTGGCTGCCTATTATTCTTTACAAGCTGCTTTAATTCTTTACAAGAGTCTCCTAGCTGGTGTGCATTATGTGCCTTGCTGTGCCACCAAGGTCCTACCCCTCTCCATGGCTTAGGGGAGTTTCTTGGGAATTTTGCATGTGATACATCTTTTTATCTATCTATCTATCTATCTATAAAATTTTGGCAGTTTTTACCTTCTCCTTTAATACTTGGCAATGCCATCCTGCAGCACTTGGAATGCAAATCTAATACTCTGCTGTGCCCAGGGCTAGCTTACAGTGGTCCAAAGAGATGCTGCTGCTTAAATGAGTTCTGAAGGATCTGTCCTAAGAAGGCTGTGCCAGCCTTTTAGCCACAGGAGATCCTTAGAGAAACAGACTTCTGCTCTATGGTACTAGACTCTCTTCTTCATTCAGATGGGTAACTAAGCAAGACTGAGTTGAAAACTAAATGGTTCAGAGCAGAAGGATCCTCAGCATGGCTGGCATTTTGAGGTACTTTTGTTCCTAAACCACTAGAAGTTGTATGGAAGTACTTTGCTCTGCTGAGACCCCCACCTCCAATACTGAACCCAGTACTGATGTTCTCAGCATAAGAAGGACACAGAGCTGTAGGAGTGAGTCCAGAGGAGGCCACAAAGATGATGCAAGGGCTGGAGCACCTCTGCTGGGAGGACAGGGTGAGGGAGCTGGGGGTGTTCAACCTGGAGAGGAGAAGACTCTGGGAATGTCTTAGAGCTGCCTTCCAATCCCTGAAGGGATCCTGCAGGAAGGCTGCAGAGGGACTTTACCTGAGGGTGTCTAGAGACAGGACAAGGGGGAATGGTTTGAAGCTGAAGGAGAGCAGGGTTAGACTGGATCTGAGGAAGAAGTTCTTCAGTCTGAGGGTGGTGGTAGTCTGGAATAGGCTACCCAGGGAGGCTGTGGCTGCCTCCTTCCTGGGGGTGTTCAGAGCCAGGTTGGATGAGGCCTTGATCAGCTGAGTCTAGTTGAGAGGTGTCCCTGCCCATGGTGGGGAGGTTGGAGTAGATGATCTCTGAGGTCCCTTCCAACCTGAGCCATTCTAGGATTCTATGAAATGAAAATGCTCAGTATAGTTGTAAGTGGTACTGGTCTCAAGAAGATACTTTCTTTGGTCAAAGTATAGATCAGCAGGGAACAGTGTGGAACTACCTGCTTTGTTTTAAATATATTTTGTAAGACACCTGAAAATTGTCATTAGCAGTGCTATCACTGGTAGAGGTAGATTTGGAGTTGAGGATGGTCTCTGAGAAAGAGCTTCCCTGACAATGCCTGTTCAGCTGGAGAGGGCTTGGAAAATGAATTTTTAGCCTTTGTCCAGTGTGGATGGCATGTCATGGATGGGGCCTTCTGTGGGCTATTTGACAGGCTTGGTATTCAGCCCCTTTCATGTCATGGAGCTGTGAGGCACCCAGAAGTGCACTATGCAATCTGCCTGCATAGGGTGGGTAAACACTGAGCTCAGGACTTTTATGCTGTCACCACCTTTTGATAGCATTAAATTAATGGTTCAGATCAATATGCCATGTACACTGCATAAGTTGTTCCTCTTTCTGCCCTTGCTAATGCTTTTTGTTCAGCTCATCTCCTCCTGAAGAAACTTCACTGTGTTTTCTCTGTTCCCTGCCTTTTTCTTGTGCTAGGGTGATGTGCTCCTCAATTTGTGTGCTTGGCACAGCCTCAACTCCTCCTGGTATTTGCCATCCCAAACTCTAAACATCCAATATCACACAGTCACAGAATGGGCTGGGTTTGGAGGGACATCTGCAGTCAGCATCTTCCACTAGATCGGGTTGCCCTGATCAGCCCTGACCAGCCTCACCTTGAATATCTCCAGGGATGGGTCTTCAACTACCTCCCTGGGCGACCTGTTGCAGTGTTTCAGCACCCTCCTGGTGCAGAATTTGTTCCTCAAATCCAATCTAAATCTGCTCTTCTCTCATTTCAAACCATTGCGCCTTGACTTGTCCCTGCAGGCCTTTGCAAGCAGTCCCTCTGCAGCCTTCTTGTAGCCCCCTTCAGGGACTGGCAGGCTGCTCTAAGGTCTGCCTGAGGCCTTCTCTTCTGCAGGCTGAACAACGCCAGCTGCCTCAGCCTGTCCTCATAGCAGAGGTTTTCCAGCCCCCTGATCATTCTGGTGGCTCTCCTCGGGGCCTGCTCCATCAGGTCCATGTCCTTCCTGTGCTGAGAGCTCCAGAGCTGGACACAGGACTTAGGTGAGGTCTCACCAGAGCAGCTTTCCTCCCCAAAGAACAGGGAACTCATTTCTCTTGCCTGCTTTTTTTTTGAGTGAAAACGAAACAGAACTGCTTCTAATCTGCTCAGAACTAAAACCTGTGTAACCTCTGCAGTGGCAGCAGCTGTAGCCACAGTGGGAGGAAATGTGAGTGGAAGCACAATGGTCGAGCTGCACGTAGGACAGAACAGTTCACCAAGTATTTTTTTCTGTAGCAGAAGTTTGCATTGTTAATCAGGTGCTACTCCAAGCTCACTGTTCAGCTTAATGATAGTGAGTTCCAGTAAAACACCAGGGGAAGGACACTTAATTTGTGCTGGATTTTTATTGCTTTAAATGTCCACACTATTTGTTCCTGGCATGATATCAAGAGTGCTGGAAGGAAATGAGGTAGAAAAAGGACACGAAAATCACAATTACATGGCTGATCTCTAAGGATATTGTTCCCACTTCTGCATGGGAAGACCAGAGATTCCTAGTAGATGTTCCTGCAGGGTTGGCAGAAGGTGGAAACTTTATATTTCATTTCTGACAATAGGGAGTCAATAGGGAATTATCCAATCAGCTAAAAACTATCAGTGATGGAGTTGAAATAAATTGTGGGCAATTATTGCTATCACAGGAACAGCTCTTAAAATGCCTTTGAGGATGAAGGGAAGACTGGAGAGGTGAAGTAGAATGCATCTTACTACTCTTGAGTTCTGTCCCATCATGTAGCATCCATTTCTGCTTGAAAGAGAAAACTGGAGATGCTGATGGGTATTATGCATGTCCCCACTCCAGAACACTACTTTTTGTTGCATGGTTGTCTGCTTTGGTGGAATTTCTGTGGTGTCCCTTGTGGCACAATTAAGTCTCACCTGTAGGAGGCTGGCATTCAGCCTCCGTTTTCCTCGGTGGAAGTTTCCCCCTTCTGAATTACACTGACTCAGGACCACTCAAAACATCTGCTTGTGGGATGCTTATGCCAAACATTGACAGACATTTCTCTCCTCTGCTGCCTGCTTCTCCTGGTATTGAGGAGAAGCTGCACAGAGAACGTGCAATGTTTTTGAAAGCTCAGCAGATAGCATTGGAAAAGTTGGGGGAAGAATATGTGAGTCGAAGATCAATTCAGAGTAGCCGTTCTTTGGATTCTTCTCCTGCTCTGTGCTGCAGGCTGTCTGGAGTGTAACTGGTATTTTATCAAGCTGGATCTCTCCCTCCCCATTTGAAATGCTTCCTTTTTCACCTCAGCGCAATTTACAATCACAGGGGCTATTGCAGCAAGAAATGTTAACAGGAAAGATCTGTAAACACTCCAACTGTGTTTGACTTCCTCTAAATATCTATATGTTTGTGTTGAAGGAGTTAGTCAATTCAGAGTAAAATAAAGCTTTCCAGTCAGCCCTGGGAGAGCCTGCCTGGGAGATAAGTTCATCTCCTGGGGATCTGGAGGGAGCAGAGCTGACGTGTGCAGCAGTGCTGGCTGGTGTGTTGCCCAAGCTGTCACTATGACAGCATTTCAACATGGCAGCAGCAACGGCTCTGCATCAGCTGCATTTGCTTCCCATGAGAAAGAGATTGGCGGGGAGAAACCCTGAAGTTGAAAGTGAGAATTATGGACATGAGTTTCCTCTCTTGTACAATCCCTATTTAGGAGTTTCCACTCCTGTGCCTGGTTGTGTATTAAAATGCTTTGCTTCTGAACTGCTGAAGGGAACAGAGTGATTTTCTCCAGGCTAACAGAGCTGGAGTTGCTCAGCCTAGAAGAGAAGACTCTGGGGGGACCTTAGAGCTGCCTTCCAGTACCTGAAGGGATCCTTCAGGAAGGCTGCAGAGGGACTTTTCCTGAGGCTGTTTAGAGACAGGACAAGGGGGAATGGTTTGAAGCTGAGGCAGAGCAGGGTTAGATTGGAGCTTAGGAAGAAGTTCTTCAGTACCAGGATGGTGAGACTCTGGAACAGGCTGCCCAGGGAGGTTGTGGCTGCCTCCTCTCTGTGGGTGTTGAAGGCCAGGCTGGATGAGAGCAGCCAAGTCTGTTTGAGAGGTGTCCCTGCCCATGGTGGGTAAGTTGGAGTAGATGATCTCTGAGGTCGCTTCCAACCTGAGCCATTGTAGGAGATTCACCTTTGCCTAGCTAGACTAATGTGAGCATGACTGTCTGGGTTAAATGTTTTTGGAGATGGAGAGTTAGCCTTTCTGAAGCAGGTGAAGAGAAGTGATGTCTCTTCATGCTGGCTCTTGTTGCTTGTATCTCTAAAATACTTGAAGAGACACAAAGTGGTATTTTTCTTAGGGAAATTTCCTCTCTAAGGAAATTAGTCATATAAAATAATAATTATTATTTTTCAATCCAGTAAGAGTCAAGGGAGTGCCCTGATTACACATTTCCTGGAAAAGGCCATTGGTGACGTACCATTGACTAATGAAATGTCTCTGGTTCTGTTCTGTTAACTATTTAAAAAGGCAAAAGTGTTTTAAACATACAGCTCTTCACCATTTCCTTTCTTGTTTAGCCCCCCATCATTAGCAGCTACAGATTTGTGGCTCTGATTGAAAAAACTCAAAATAAGTCAAATCAAAGCCTGCTTGCCACCAGGTTGGGGCTGTGCAGCTTAATGCCACAACCTGAAATGCAGGAAGGAAGAAGAGAAGCACAAAAGAGGCAGAACAAACATTGCAGCAATTCAGTCAGATTTCCCATGAAAACCAGGATGATGCTTTAGCTACTAGTGAGCAGCAGCCCTCAAAGAGCTTTGTAGTCCCTGCAGAGGTGTTAGGCATGGAGTTTTGTGGCTGTGTGAGAGATTCTGGGCAAGAAAGAGAGGAGCAGGCCTTTCTAGCATGCATTAAACCAGTATCCAGGAAATCTGGGAGTTGGGTGAGCCAGAACTTCTGAATACCATTTTAGCTGTTATGTCTAAGACTCTGGGAATTGTGTTGCTTATGCTCAGAAGAGCATGACTTGTGACTGCAAATTGTTCAACTCAAAATGACCTCCAAGCCTTACTGGAAGTCAACTTAAGGGGCAAAAAAAAAAAAAAAAAAAGAGAAAATCCCTCCCTACTTCTACCAAGAGACTTTTCAGTTTTCAAATCATCGTAGTGCAACGTTTTGTTTTGAGTTTAACCCCCAGCAATATCAACATGAGAGAATTATGCAAACAAGGAAATTTCCATGGGCTGAATTGCACAATATCCAGAAACAATCCGAGTTGTTAAATAAACATGAGCCCTGGTGCCTTAGCAGTGAAGGGCTCTGCACTCTCTGTAGATGTTGGAGCAGAGAGAATAAATGCACCTTTCTTTTTCCCACTTTATTGACTGAACACACAAGTGGGTATGAATAGTACCTGGCTAAGTGTTTGTGTGCAGTGCCAAACCACAGGGGTTGTTCTGAGGGCCTAATGCATGAGATTCACCCTGCAGTCAAAGAAGCAGCTCAAGGAGTGAGATAGGAGCAGTGCTGCTATGGGTGTTGAAGCTGTGCATTGAGTCTGCCATTAGTTTCCTAGTGCATTACAGCTTTTCCTTTGTGCTTCCATAGGATTCTGTGCAGTCTGTGAGGACAGCTAGCTCTAGGATAGAATAAGAGTTCCTGATTCCACCACAAAGATTTCTGTGAAGGATGCAACACAGGCACCAACCTGCCAGTGATCTGCATTTCGACTTTCAGCAATCAAATAACCTTCTCTTCTCACCCAGAAGCTTTAAGTTTGCCCACCAGTCTGTATCCCAGGTATGCTCCTACAAATGAACTGCTGGGCTGTATTTCTTTGCTGGTGTTGCCAGTGTATAAATTCACATCACCCCAGTCAGGCATGTTATGCCTGTAAGGGCAGAATGCCTTTTTCATTTCTCAGTACCATAGCTTTCATTATTACAAAAGTGTTTGACTATGGCAGGGATGAGTCTTACAGAAATTAAGATAATTAAGTGATTAAGGTAAGTAAAAACTCAGTGCCAACCTCACTTTGCATGAATGAAAACCAAACCCAGTAATGGCCAGGAACAAATTGGGCTGGGGTATGTAAAGTGTGTAGCTGTCAGAGGAGGGAGGTTCTAGAGGAGCCATCCAGCAGGATTAGTGGCTCAAGTAGTCTAAGCAGCTGATGGAGCTCGAGCTATTTTAAGTGGGATTATTACAGAGAGGATTCAACTTGGGTATGCTTTCTGGAAGGTAAGGTGGTTCAACTAGAGGTCTCTTCTACCCTAATGCCTTGTGGTCTGAAAGTTCTTGTGTGCTGCTCAAACAAATCTGGAGTTCTTGGTGAAGTACTCCAAGTCAAGATTTAGGAGGCTGCCTGAGTTGTGTGCAGAATGTGAGCTTTATTGACTTTCCTTTGGTTAGCACATGCCTCCAAACCCCTTGTTCCATGCAGAGTGTAGGTATCTGTGCTTGTGGAAGGGATTAGAGTTCAGACTGAGGAGAGAGAGGTGAGATAAGCAAAATGAGTAGGGCAGTGATGGTGCCCCTGTATTTGGCCCTGGTGAGGCCACAGCTTGAATATTTGGTTCAGTTCTGGGTGTCACAGGATAGGAAAGACATTGAGGGGCTGGAGGGTGTCCAGAGAAGAGGCTGGAGAGGAATTTGGAGGGCACCACACGAGGAGATGCTGAGGGAGCTGGGATTGTTCAAGATGGAGAAGGCTGAAGGGAGATTTTACTGCTCTCTACAGCTAACTTGAAAGGAGGCTGGAGTCAGGCTGATGTTGGTCTCTTCTCCCAAGTAAGCAGCAACAGGACAAGAGGAAATGGGTTTGAATTACGCCAGGGGAGGTTTAGGTTGGACATGGGGAAAAACTTCTTGAGTGAGAGAGTGGTGAGGGGTTGGAACAGGCTGCCCAGGGAGGTGGTGGAGTTGCCATCCCTGTTGAAGAAGCTGTAGATGAGGTGCTTCAGAACATGGTTCAGTGGTCACAGGAGTTGGGTTATGGTTGGACTTGATGATCTTAAAGGTCTTTTCCAGCCTTGGTGAGTCTGTGAGTCTCTGATTACAAATGAAGTTCAGGAATTACAAAGTGTTTTCTGTGAAACCAAGAGGGGAGGGAAGGGGAGGCAAGCTACCTCCACTCTGCTCTCTGAAAAAAGAAGAATGGGGATCCAGGCATAAGCTACCTGCATTGGCACGGAAGAGTAGCATATTTGGCATTCTGTCACTTGCAGATGTGGGCAAAAGACATTATTGCAGCAGCAGAAGTTGATTTTCTGAAGGCTCAGTCAATGAATATGAATGAATCAATATTCTCTTACATTTTATTGGGTGATAATCAGCTGGTGAGACTCCTCAGCAGAGTGAGGGATGTGGTTTCTTTATCTAACTGTCAAGCAGAGAGGTTATGTGTTATTCTTCACTTGCTTGAGTCGGTCCATGGCTCACATTATTGGTAAAAATTCTCCCATTTGATGTATTTAATGATTATCAAACCTCTGCAATCCTTTACTGCCTGTTGACAGATTATTGCAGGATGCTGCTCACTTTCCCTACCTAGGAAAAAGTCCTTTGCTAGAATAAACACATTAATTATTAGGAACTATTTTGAAGCTCACTGATGAAAGATTCTTCTTTCCACTATCTCCAGACTATTAGCAATAATTGTAGCTGAAGAGGATGGAAGAATGGGGAATATGGCTCAGAGGGAATTGACAGCAGTTAATCTAACAGTCTTGTCTGTAGTCTAAAAGAGCTGTGACCATTTGAGTAAAAGGTTCTGAATGCAGGAGCAAAACTTTGCACTGAGCAGTGCTGAGAGAAGGTGGAGTCCTGTGATTATCTCACCACAGCTGTGTTGTACGCTACAGCAGGTCTGTAGCATACAACAAGAACACTGGGCTGGAGCACCTCTGCTATGAGGACAGGCTGAGGGAGCTGGGGTTGTTCAGCCTGGAGAGGAGAAGATCCTGGGGGCACTTTGCAATCCCTGAAGGGATCCTGCAGGAAGGCTGCAGAGGGACTTTCCCTGAGGGTGTCTAGAGGCAGGACAAGGAGGAATGGTTTGAAGCTGAGGGTGAGCAGGGTTAGACTGGAGCTGAGGAAGAACTTCTGCAGTACAAGGATGGTGAGACTCTGGAATAGGCTGCCCAGGGAGGCTGTGGATGTTTCCTCCCTGGGGGTGTTGAAGGCCAGGTTGGATGAGGCCTTGAGCAGCTGAGTCAAGAGGTGTCCCTGCCCACAGTGGGGAGGTTGGAGTAGATGATCTCTGATGTCCCCTCCAACCTAAACCGTTCTATGAATCTGTGATGAACACAGGATAGCACAGAGCAAATAAAATGTGATCCAGGGAGATCTTTCATCATTTGTAGTTATCAGGACTTTGAATATGGCTACACTGTTGACAGCTTAATTGTGCTGCATGGTCCCTTCTCCAAATGATCACAAGAGGCAGTGTGCAGTGTCAGAGATGATGGCTGCATTTGGGAGATGCTCTGGACAATTGCTGTGAGTTAAGCTCCATGGATTGGGTTCTCACTGCTAGTGGTGAATGTGTGCATTGGGCAATTCAGACTGAGCAGCTCTGATGTTTCTTCCTATGTGGGATTTTGTTGCAAATTTCTCTTCAAGCACATAAAAAAAACATGCAGGTTTTGTATTTTCCTCAGGGTTTCTGTGTTATGGAAGTCAATATAATCTTTATTAATTTTAGAAGGTACTGATTTGACTGGGTTTGATGGAGAGGTGATTTCAATCTTAGCGATGTCATTTCAGAAGGTCAGCAATGGAATGGATCTGCAGCAATACAGAACCTGTGCAGAAGGAAAAGGAGAATTAATCTGGGGTGTTTGAGATCAGTACCAAAATGTATCATTTGTCTCATATTAAAGGCTTTAACATCTATACACTTAATTACTTCCCTTTTATTACCTCACACTATTGGTAGTTTACTGAGCTGTGTGGTTTCTATCAATCACAGACTTTCAGCAGGTAAATATAGAATCATAGAATTATAAATGGTTTGGGTTGAGAGGGACCTCCAAAGATCATGTAGTCCAATTCCTTCTGCAGTCAGAGGGGACCCTCTCGACTGGATCAGCCTTGTTGAGCCTCACCTTGAGTCTGTCCAGGGATGGGTCCTCAACTACCTCCCAGGACAACCTGTTCCAGTGTTCCACCACTCTCATGCTAAAGAGCTTGTTCCTAACATCCAATCTAAATCTACTCTTCTGTGGTTTGAAGCCATTGCTCCTTGTCCTATCACTGCAGGCATTTGTAAACAGTCTCTCTCTGTCCTTTTTGGAGGCCCCCTTCAGGTACTGGAAGGTCATTATTTGGTCTACCTGGAGCCTTCTCTCCAGTCATACAAAGATGACTTCTAAACACATAAAGAGATGGCTATTGAAATAAACAACAAAGAAAAGTAGCTGTCTTTGAAACCCCAAGCTCTTTGACAGTCCCATAGAAGTGCCTTCAAAAGAAGAGTTAGGAAAGGCATAAAGTTGTTGCTAGTTTAACGAAGACTCAACAGAATCAGTCCAGTGATGCACAGAAATTTGCAGCCAGGCTAAGGAAAGGCCATAAGATTTTCATAGTCTAGGTGTCTTCAGAGCTTTATAAAAGAATGAAACAATGCTGCTGGGTTTACTTCTGAGCCAGGATTTCCAGTCCATTATTTCCTGTGAGGCTCTTTGCTGTTCTTAAAGTTACAGAAATTGGGAAGTTCATTCTGAGTCTACTACTCCTATGGCCCTGGTCCTGCTTCATCACATTCCATGCTTGATAGAAACAAAGCACTTAAACTGGGTTCTCCTTTGCAGAAGTAATAAGGCAGGTGGATGAGGGCATCTGAGGCAGCACTGGAGGAACTGTCCTGGTGAGATGATCCATGTCCTTGGACTCTAAGCATCTCATGCAGCCACTAGCAATGAAAAACTTCAGTTGCATAAGCTGTAGTTACAAGGTCTGAAGCTGCTTCTTCAACAGCTTTTTCTAATTCATCACTTTCCCACTTTGCCTACCATACTCCTGAACATACTAGATTTCCAAGGTGTTTCCAAGATGGGGTCCTTATAAGAAGAGCAGAATAACAAAGTTAAAACTACCCAAACCCCAAAAGACAGTTGCTGTCTTCTGGGGTTTGGGTAGTTTTAACTTCTGCTCTTTTTACTGTGTTTAGGCTCTCCAAAACCCACAAGATGGCCTAGCAGATGGGGCCTAAAGACCATGTAATGTGCATCACAGACCCACTAAACATCAATTTTTATTCCAGTCATGGATCAGTCTAAGGGGGAAATGGGAGGTGAGGGCAGAAGGGAGAACAAGCTGGCTATGGGGAACACTAATAAATTTGGTCTGAGTCCAAATCATGCTAGCAGTGATCAGAAATAAACACTTGGTGGTGATTCAGTGGCTTCTGTTAAATGAAGGGATGGTTTCTGTCCTGGCTCCAGTGAAGAACTGTCCCTGAGCTTCCATCCCCCATCATTAAATGAAGTGTAGGTGTAGCTGAGCGCTCAGGACTATTGTCAGGCCAGGGGGACTCGGAGTAAAACAGGTTATCACAGCTCCAGCTGACCTTTCTTTGTCAGGGTTAGCCCATGGCTCAGGCAAAGGCATGTAAACTAGCTCTTCTCTCGTGGTAGAGGCCTTGTTGGTCTTCAGAGCTGGTGCTTCCTGCTTTCCCACAACACTGAAATCCCTACTGATGCAGAAGTGTCATCAAAAAGTGATAGAGAAAACTTAACTGAATGGTGCAACAGCAAAAGGGGGAGGGGAGCCAAGAGAAACCCCCACTTGTCAGCTGAACAAATTACAAAATGAGAAAAGTCAGCATTTTGTCAGTCACTCTCCCCCATCCCCCAAGCATTTCCTTCACGGCTAGGACTTTACTCACCAGTAAAACAACAATAACAAAACATGTACGAGGAGTCCAGCCATCAACTATCCTAATTCTCTTCAGCACAGCAAGACGCTCTTCAACAAATAACCATTAAGAGATTAAGCCTCTTTTATGAACAAATTGTTTGGTATGCTGAAGGCAATTTGTTTGACATTGTTTTTGCAGGATTAAGGAGTTGAAGACCTTGACAACATGCTAATTGTACCTGACAGAGAGGCAGTATTAAAGCCTTGCTTAAAACTCCATGCTGTTGACAAAAGTAGCATTCACAGAAGATAACCTGTTAATGTAGTCCTTGGTTTGGCTGCTAATAAAAGCAAGTGAGTGTGTATCATGATGATGCTTTTCATCCCAAGATTCCTAAATGCCATTTTCTCTGAGGATCTTCCAAAAGCCATACCTGTTCTTCCATCTGCACACTGACTGTTGGCAGAATTTCTTTTTCCACTGTGCAAATATACAGGCTGAGAAATTCCTCTGTGTTAAAACTAAGGTTTGGAGAAAAACACAGAATTGTCAGGGTTGGAAGAGGCCTCAAGGATCATCTACTTCCAACCCCCTTGCCATGGGCAGGGACACTTCCCACTAGATCAGATTGCCCAGAGCCACATCCAACCTGGCCTTAAATACTTCCAGGGATGAGGCTTCCACCACCTCCCTGGGCAGCCTGTTCCAGTATCTCACCACTATTATGGTGAAGAACTCCCTTCTAGAGGTCTAATCTAAATCTCCCCTCCTCAAGCTTGGATCAATTTGTCCTACTCCTAAACCTAACATCCTGACACCCTAAAAAGTCCCTCCCCAGCCTTCTTGTAGCCCACTTCACATACTGAAAGGCCACAGTAAGGTCTCCTCAGAGCCTTCTCTTCTCCAAACGGAACAGCCCCAACTCTCTCAGCCTGTCCTCATAGGAGAGGAACTCCAGTCCTCTGCTCATCCTCGTGGCCCTTGTCTGGACATGCTCCAGCATAGTGGGTTTTGTTTTTCTTTTGTATTTAATTTTACCTGGGTCCTTTTCTTGATCAGAATCTTTGTACAGCAACTTGAACACTTCAGGAGGTTTCAAGGGAGCTGTGTGGAAACTGGAATATGAGATGGCACTGATTTACTGTGGCAGTGCCGCTTTAAACCAGCCTGAAGTGCTCATAAAGCCGTGGGTCTAGGTAAAGTTTAATAGCCTGTTTAAGGGCTTGCTCACACCACTCTCATGGGCTGGTTATTGTTGGTGTGGGGGGAATTTCAGCTCACACCGACATGCTCACAGCAGCTTTAGTCTAATGAGCGAGCATGCACAGAGTCCCAGTCAAACTGAGTCTTCTGCTGCTGCGTCTGAGTTGTTGCCAGTCTGGTAAGCCCACACTGGCTGCAGCTGAAGCAGTAAGTGCAGAGCAGAGATGTTGTTGACAGTATGAGACAGAGAATCCAGTAATCCTCATCTGTGTTCTCCAAAGCAGTAACAAGCATACTGCCCACAGCCTGATAGCAGTACTTCATCTCTTAGGATGTTCTTCTCTTCTTTTTAAAGCAGCTGGTTTAGCAGCCTGAAGCCTCTGCTCCTCAAAAGGAAAAGCATGCAGGGAAAAAAGGAGCAGGGAAGCAATTTTTCCTGAAGCTTATTTCCTGGTAAGGCGCAGTTTTCAGCTACAGAAGGATGTATGGGGCAGAGAGAAATCCTGTAAACATGTTAGCATTTGCCAGAGCTCCCTGAGCTTTTGCCTTTGCCTAAATCCCATGGGACACATTTACTGTGGCTCATTGTCCTCTCAGAGGGACTTCTTAGTAAATAGTGAATTCCATACATACACGAAGAGAAAGAGAAAAGAAGTCAAAACCAAAACCAACCCTGAATCTCCATTATTTCCTCCCCCTGCTTTATGAAATACTTCTAATCTAAAAATGATGGAAGCTGAGATCATCCCAAGAAAAGTTAGAATAAACGTGACTGGGAAAAAGTCCCCTTGGGAAGTGGTTTCAATCTGCTGCTGCTGCTGTGTGAAAGCTTTCTGACTGCTCTCTGCAGCTGAACAGGTACCAATAAAATACAGCTCAGGAGAAGGAGACAACTTTTTCTTAAGAGGCATGATGGGGGGGGATCAAAAGAAGTCAAGTGGCAGTAAACTGTGTGTCAGTGATTGGCTTTACTATGTATCTGCCCAGGATCTGTTGTTTGGGTTTTTTAAGTGTAAGGAGGAAAAATCCTGCTCTGCTAACTTGCTCAAGCAAGGTCCTCACCCACAGCAGAATAAAGGCAGTGGTTGGTGGATGTCTGACTGTGTCCTGGGTTAACACAGCCCCCTCTCAGCAGCCCCAGTCCCCCAACACAGACTGGAGGGGAAGTAACACACAAAAAGCTCTCTGGGTTGAGATAAAGAGAGTTTAATGAGATGCTAAGATGCACAATAACCTCAGCCTGTTCACAGAAAAGGCAGCAAAACACAGAAGCAACATCAGAATCCAGCAATAAAATGGTTCCCCTGACCCACAGCCAGCCCAGCAGAAAAGTCCAGCACCATAAAAGCTGAAACTTGGAAGCCTCTCATGTTACAATCTGAACTTCAAGCCCCATAATACTTTGCTCCAGCCAGCACTTTGCTCTTGAAGCTGACACGGTGCTGTGCAGCAGGAGCAGGTTCAGCTGAAGCCATGGCAGGATGGTCTGTGTAGGGGGTGTGCGTGAACGTATCTAACCCTGAACCTGAGGTCTCCATGTTCTGACTTCCACTCATGACACTGAGCAGATAGTGTCACATCCCTCTGAGCTGGATGCAGAAGCAGACTCCATACACCAAGCCAGCACAGGAGATGTCCTCTGCAGCTTGTCCAAAGAAGCTCATCCAGAGTTCAACAAGAGTTCATATCCCTGGTGCTGGTCATTGCTTTACAGTCAGCATCACCCAAGCTTCTGCCATAAGGGCCATTATGGTTTTCAACTGACCCCTGGGTTTGGGTGCTGGTTTCTGGCTTTTACCCTTACTCTACTGTAAGGGGGGTGCTGCACACCTGCTCTGCTAGTGTGGTCTTTGGCCACTTTGGGGGTTAGGTAACAGTAGGTTAGGAAGCAGAGAAAAGAGAGCTGAGGTTATGACTTCGAGGTAACAGCCATGAGTTTTTTTCCACATGCCAACCTTCCATGTAAGTCATCCACTGAGAGAGGCTGGAGGTTGTGGATGTTTCTCCTGAGCCTGCCTAGGACTGTTGGAAGAGCACCATACTGAGCTCAGGTATTGCTGTGGGTGGGATGGTGTCAGGGAATAAAGAGTAGGGCAAAGAGCTCTGGCAGACACTTGCTATCAGTCTGGAGTTCACAGCAAGCCAAGGCTCCTGTTTGTCACTGGAGGACAGGTCAGGAGCTGTCTTGTCTCACCTGTCTATCTTTTCCTGTTCCTTTGCTCTAAACCCCATCCAAGTCCTTGGCAAACTGTTGTTGGAAGCAGAGAAGAAAAAGCTGTGGTATTTTCTTCCTACTGGGCCTGTTCCCTGGTGGTTTCCTTAGGAGGGCACATTTCAGTGGTCACAGGCTGTAACCTCCAAGACTGCTGTGCTCCACTCTGAGAGTGGTTCCTGCAATACAGCCCCTGCTCACATCTCTAAACGCATCTCATTGCATCTCAGCTTTTGTTTGGTCTTTTGGTTCAGGGAAATGCTCTTAGAAATGCTTCTGATTATTAATAGTAAGCTTTGACCATTAGGATTTCACCAGGAGGTTTGTTTTTCTGAAACAAGAATGAGGTGCTGAATGAGGTCACCCTACCAACAATTCTTCTGGCTTATTGATTGTCTGGGATGTGCATTTATGAGCAGCTGATAAATAAGTGAGAAGGATCTTCTTGTGCTGTAGGTCATAGCAGGTCTCAGGTCTTGTCTAGTAGGAATAAGTGAAGGGGCTAGCAGTGTATGCATCTAGTAAGTCCATGTTCTTGCTTTATAGCTGGGTGTAGTGATTGAGTTCTTTAGGTCATCTGCTTCATGAACTGTTGATGATTTGCAGAAATCCAGATTTCCTCTGTGGATTTTCAAAGATGGATCTTGATCAAGTAGCCAGTCATGGTCCTGGTATGATGCATTTCATCTGTGCTGTGCACTCCACCTATATCAGAAGCTGCAGTCACCCTCGTGCAGCTTTGTACTCTGTTTCTTTTGCTTTCCCTTTGTTTACTTGCAGCTGGGTGTGTTTAAGGATATATTTAAAATTCAGAGCCTTTATGTTTCACTGTCTGAGAATGGGAGAGGAAGACAGGGAGCTGCCAATGAGGAAACAGTGTCTGAAAGCTTGAAGAATGGAAATAGTGAGAAGTCAGGCACATTTTTAGAGAGATGTAATGGGGAAAACAAAATCCTATTGCAAATCTTAATGGCCCTAACAGTCTTGGAACCTTGAGTGGAAACTAACCCCAGGTACTTCCATATGGACAAATGATTCCAGTATCAAATTCCAAGTCCTCTACCATTAGTGCAGTGCCCACAGCAGATTTTTTACAAGTAAGGGCAATGACTTTTCCTAGGTAGGGTGTAACACTGGCACCTCCAACATAACAAACTCTCTGGTCCAGAGAGCAAAATATTCCAGTAAATGGTGTGTTTGTGTAGCCAGAGTATAATAAAGAGATTGCTGAAGCTTTCAGGGCTTGTCTTGCAGCAAGGATTGCTCTGAAGTCTCCTCATTGCCTTGGGGATTTCTTTTTTTTCTCTCTACAAATACTTTGTCCAAAGCAAATCACCTCTGAAAAATAAAATTACTTGTTCTTTATTTTCAGTGATCTGTTTTGCTAGGAGCCTAAAGAAAAGGTTTTGTCCCTGAACCTGCACATTTGAACTCTGGTGATCTTGACTGACCCGATCTAATGTTTGATAACAGAACATAACATTTCTATTGCTGGCATAGGGATGTATCACCTGTGCTGCCTCAGTCTCCCAGGCATGCCAGCAGCTCCTAGACTGCATTAGGCAGAACCTTGCAAGTAGGTTGAATGAGGAGGTCATTCCCTTCTGTGATGGTTTGAAACTGCCTTTTTAATTTTTCCTTGCAAAGTTCAGAACAGAGAAAGTGAAAGAATGTAAATAAGTCACTATTGGGTGTAAGAAAGCAAAATAAGGATTGTTCTAAACACTTCCATTGGATAGATAGAAATGTTTAAGAACTATTACCCAAAACAAAGTAGGCACTCTGCACATTCTGCGTTCGGCAGTGGGGGCAGTTGCTGGGCTGTCTGGGTGCTGTTTCTTCTTCTCTTCTGGCTGAATATAACACACTGACCTTGGCAGCTAAGTTAACAACTTTCTGCTTAACTAACTCTGCTTCTCTGTCCTGGGGGGTCTGGGGGGGAAGCTCCTGGGAGAGGGAGGCCCCTTTGGGAGGGTCCCCTTGGGGGGAAGCAAAGGGAGATCGGTTGTGCTTTTCTGTTGATTGTATATATTTGTGAATGTTGTGAATTTTGTATGTTTGTACATATTCATTGCATTTCATGGTAGATTTTAGACTTTGCTTGTGAATACAGCTTTTCGTTTGCTTCCAGACTGAGCTAGCCTGGTTATTGTTGGTGGGGGGGGAATTTCAGCTCACACCGACACACCTTCTGTGCATCCCTGGTTAGATCATATCTGGAGCACTTTGTCCTGTCCTGGGCTCCCCAGTGTGAGATAGTCTGCATTGACATCCTGGAGGAAGTCCAGTGAAGGGCCATGAGGTTGATTGAGGGACTGGAGCATCCCTGTGAGGAGAGGCTGAGAGTGCTCCAGCTGCTTATCCCCAGTAAAAGAAGGCTGGGGGGTATCTCATCAGTGTGCATAAATATTGGATGGAAGAGTCAAGACAGAGTCAACTCTTCTCTTTGGTGTGCAGTGACAGTGGGCACAAGCTGAAACACGAAATGCTCAGTTCTGGCCAGCATTGTTTTATCAGGGGCTGGGCTCAGAGGAGATCTCTGGAGACAACTTCTAACTTCAGCTGTTCTGTGATTCTGTGCAGGCTGATGAACCCTGGGAAAAGCTTATAGTAAGGAACCTCATGTTACTGCTGTTACCCTTGGTCTGCTGGGAGGCTAAAATAAACCAGGCAAAAGTAGTTGAGGAGCTAGGGAGAAGAGGACTGAAGGGGTCTGCAGTTCTAGCTGAGTTTCAGAACACAGGCATTCACTCATTATTTGGAAATGTACTCTACAGGATGCCATCTGCTCCCTTTATTTTCCTAGTTCACTCAGCTCATTCAAAAGTTCTGTCTTTTAGGTGGGATAGGAAGCTCAGCTCTCCCTTCTTGCTACTTAGGACAGATTATAGGCTGAAGTAGTGTCAAATTGAAATTTATGAGGAGAGACACATTTACGGAGATCACAGAATTCAAGTGAGAAGGGATGCCAGGAGGTCTCTACTCCAACCTCCTGATAAAAGCAGGGTCACCTACAAGGACAGGCAGTGTCCCTCAGTGCTTTATCAAGTTAGATCTTTTAAATCTCCAAGGATGGAGATTGCACAATGTCTGTGGGCAACCCTGCCTCAGTGCAAGTGTCCTAATTGTGAAATAGGTTTTCCAATCAGAATCTTTTGCTCTTAAACTTTTGTGTGTGTGTGTTTATGTGATTGAAAGCAACAAAGTAGCCTTGGGGGGTTTTCAGGAGAGTTTAAGCAATCAGGATCTCTTACACTCTCAGGTACTTCTGGAAGTACCCTAGTACCCTAGGCCCTTTCTTTATGTTGAAGCATGAAAGTGCACCTGAAAATCTTACCCACTGTCTCCCGGCCTTCATGACTTTTAGGAATTTCCAAGCTGGAACTTCGTTAACTTTCTTGCATTTGTAAGGAATGGCTTCTCTGGAGATACTCGAAACCCACCTGGATGCATTCCTGTGTGACCTGCTCTAAGTGATGCTGCTCTGGCAGGGGGGGTTGGACTGGATGATCTCAGGAGGTCCCTTCTAACCCCTAACATTCTGTGACTTAAGATTTGGAGAAGCTTTGATTGCAGCAGGGTGTGTCTAGTGAAATGTAACTGGAGCCTTTATTTATTTATTTTTGAGTCACTTTCTTCTGTTAACTTCGCTGATGATAGTAATGATGAGGTAAGATGAGAACTAGGGCCATGATTAAGGGCTGCTGTGAGGACAGGCTGAAGGAGCTGGGATTGCTCAGCCTTGAGAAGAAAAGACTCCAGGGGGACCTTAGAGCTGCATTCCAATATCTGAAGGGATCCTCCGAGAAGGCTGCAGAGGGACTTTTCCTGAGGGTGTCTAGAGACAGGACAAAGGGGAATGGTTTGAAGCTGAGGGAGTTCTTCAGTCTGAGGGTGGTGAGACTCTGGAACAGGCTGCCCAGGGAGGCTGTGGCTGCCTCCTGCCTGGGGGTGTTGAAGGCCAGGCTGGAAGAGGCCTTGAGCAGCTGAGTCAAGAGGTGTCCCTGCCCATGGTGGGGAGGTTGGAGGAGATGAGCTCTGAGGTCCCTTCCAACCTGAGCCATTCTAGGAGTCCATGATTCTATGAAAAATGAACCCTGTTGGAGTTGGGTAATGCCATAAAAGCCTTTGCAGGGATTCCTGTGATGACCTTTAAGCCTCTGGCTGGTCTCTGGTGAGATCTAATATGTCAGCTCCCATCTGCCTACATGCTAGCAAGCTTGAGGTGGCCATGGGTGTCTGAAATAAAGGACATTTCTGACACCTGACTGAAGTTGTGTGGTGAAAACCTGCCCTGGTGGAAGTCAACAGCAGAGCTCACAAGGAAGTCTTTGGGGGCAGCACTTGAGGATGGTTGCAGTGAGGGTTTCTGGTAGCTGTGGTCCCACCAGGGCTGCAGTGCATGCCTCAGCCATGCCTGGCTGGGAACACCTGCCAAGGCAGCAGTACCTGCCTCTCCTTGTCCCTTGGGGAAGTACCTTCTGTGAGACAACAAAGTCCTCAAATGTCTGAGCTCTGAGATCACTTCCAACCTGAGCCATTCTAGGATTCCATGAAGTTTGCAAAGAGAGGAAAGATTCAGAATTTCCTGCACATTGCCTTATACGCCTAGGAAATGGCATCAGTAAAATGTTTTTAAAAGCCAAAGAAAAAGTTGTGTGTGGAATCTTAAAAATATTGTGCCTGTGTGCACCAAACAGGCTTTATTTCTGCACAGTGTTTAGGGCAGAAAACCTCATGAGTCAGTTGCAGTAGCATATTTTCTATATTTTTCTATATTTTGATGTGTTCCAGAGGTTAATTTGGTCCTGCTTGTTACCCTCCCCATAACTGTTGGGGTTTGGGTTTTGGGGTTTTTTTTGTGGCAGTGTTTGCTTTTGCTCTGTCCGTTTCTTGTTGTTCTTAAGAAGAGATATTTGCCAAAACAAATGGATGTGAGTGATAAAAGCTAAGAGGAATGTCTGTTGGACCACAGGAAATTTCCTGTGCAGGAAGAGATCTTGGGAACTTCCTGTGGAGTGGGGCATTGTGGGTGTGTTGGCAGAAGTCCCTTGACCACAGCTGCAATTAAGTAGAAGAGGGTGGAAAACAGTCAGTGCTGCCTTTTGCTGTCATTGAGTTCAAGAAAGGAGCCTGAACTGGATACTTAAAACAGGCACTGCATGAGCAAACGTTAAATCAGAGCTGGGGGTGTGCAGGTGATCACTCTCATAGCCAAGCAGCCAGGCAAATGAGAATGGTGCAGAATTCCAGGTCACCTCTGCTCATGCTCCCATCCTTCATTCCCACTTACAGACTAACTGGGAGTACATGAGGGTATCCCAGAGATTGATGCTGCTAAAAGATTTCAGCAAGCTTGGTCCCACATGGCTAAGAATGAAATGTGTCCTTGGACCCTGCATTTTGTGCACCACTGTGTCCTGGTACCTTGCAGTACTTGGGAAACATTTCTAGTCAGCCTGTGCCCTCCAGCAGGCTTTTCCTATATCAGGACTGTCCCTGCATCTTCCATGAGGGTCCCCAGTGTGTCCCTCTTGCAATGGGGACACCAGAACTAGACCCTACCTTGAATACTTCATCCAGTTCTGGGGTCCCCAGCATAAGAAGGACACAGAGCTGTAGGAGTGAGTCCAGAGGAGGCCACAAAGGTGATGCAAGGGCTGGAGCAGCTCTGCTGTGAGGACAGGCTGAGGGAGCTGGGGGTGTTCAGCCTGGAGAGGAGAAGGCTCTGGGGGGCACTTCAGAGCTGCCTGCCAGTACCTGAAGGGATCCTGCAGGAAGGCTGCAGAGGGACTTTTCCTGAGGGTGTCTAGAGACAGGACAAGGGGGAATGGTTTGAAGCTGAGGGAGAGCAGGGTTAGACTGGATCTTGGGAAGAAGCTCTTCAGTATGGGTGTGGTGGCACTTTGGAACAGGCTGTGTGATTCTTTTCAGGCAAGTTCACATCTTCACGTGAGCCATATCCCATGTGCTGCATTAAATCTGTCTGCTGGCAGAAGCTTGTGTTCACTGCCAGGTGTTCAGCATGGAAGACCCTTATTTTTAGATCATCTTCATTTTTCCTTTTAGCAGATGTGCATCTCTTTCCTCTTCTCTCCAAGGTGAAACTTGCAGGGGGCAGGGGAACTGCTGTGGAGAGAGGATTTGAGGAGAAAAAAACAAAGAGGGGTATAGCATGCTGACATAGACTGGTGTATTAAAAAAGGAGAGGAGAGACAACTGGGTAATAGGAGGAAATGAGTGTAGTTCACAGGGCAGAAAGAGAGGGGAAGAGAAAGAGCGAGCCACCAGAAGTGCAGATTTTGTAGGAAGAGAAACTGGATGGTCAGCTGGAGACAAACACATTTCTTCTACCAGTATGTTGAGAGCATGATCAGATCTTACACAAGGGGGAATTTGTGGAGCAGGGAGTGTCAAACCCATTAGGTGATGGCCAAGTGAGCTCAGTATGGAGACTGTGAAGACAGTCATAGCCCTATGCCTGCATCCTGCCCTTGACCTCACTGGAGGATGACAGAATCACAGAGTATTAGGGGTTGGAAGGCACCTCCAGAGATCATCCAGTCCAACCCCCCCCTGCCAGAGCAGCATCACTTAGGGCAGGTCACACAGGAACACATCCAGGTGGGTTTTCAAAGTCTCCAGAGGAGAAGGTGCCATAGAAGAGGCCACTGAAGAAGTGGTGCTTGAGGTCTGTGCTCTCTGCAGGGAAAGGTGGCATTAAGGCTGTTGAGTCCCTTCAGAGAGGTCAAACAGCAGCTGACCATAACATTTGGACTTCAGCCTTGTGAGGCAACGCAGAGAATCATAGAATGTTTTGGCTGGAAGAGACCTTTAAGATAGCTTAAGCATAATGGTGTCATCTGGTGATTTCTAAGGGCCAGCTTCTCAGGTAGCATGACTCTCCTCACAAAACTGGGTCCTGTGACCTAGCCCCCTTGCTCATGCTGCTTCAGCAGTTGGCTGCTTTCTTCCAGCTGTCCGTGTGCACTTCTCTTTGTTTGCTCACTGAGTGCTTCCCCACAGGAAATTTCCTGTGATGGAAAACTGTGGGGAAGCTTCCTGTCAGCAGAGGTGCTGCAGGGGGCAGATAACGGAGACTGCGAAGCCCACAAACCACAGCAGCTGAGGAGGCATCGTCACCTGCTGCTTTCTGCTGAGGGAGGCTGCCTGACAGGAAGAGTCAGCTGCTTTCTTGAGTGGTGTGGGGTGATGGGACAGGGAAAACCCACGGCTGCTGTTGGCTGATGAAGGCTTTGCTGAGGCTGGGCACTGGAGGTGGTTGCTCCCAGATCCTCAGAAGCTATGCATTAATTCTTGATAGGACAGCTAGGTCAGCAGTTCTCAGGCTCTGGAGAAGGCCTGTCCCGTTGTGAGCTGGGTGGCTCTGCAGAGGAAAAAGCTTAAGGAGGGCCCCTACCTTTTGATAATGTTGCCTATCTCCTATCAGCTGCTTTCATGAAGAGGGAGGGTCCTGCAATCATACCATTTTTGAGCCAATGGCTGTACTTGGCAGCTCCTGCAGAACCACTTTATATCCCTTACTGGGATTTGCTCTTGCACTGGTACAGAATGAGTGATCTGGCTGGTAAGTAGCTGTTGCTGCTACTGACACCCCAGGCTCCAGCAGCGTCCTCTTGTCATTTGGGCAGGGGTTATGGCTTGGCAAAACTGGATCTTGGTGCCTTCCTAGGAACAGTGGCCTGCAAAGGTGCAACAGTGATGTAGTCAGTCCAAGGCTGACAGCACAAACTCTGCTTGGAGAGGGCACCCTGATGCAAGAGAGCTCTTCAGGCTAAGGCACACAATTCCATGGTCATCACATTGCCCATGTGGTTAGGTGGTACCTTGAGGAGCTCTGAGGACATTCAGGTACTTGCAAATAACCTATAATTTTCCACAGCTCTTGCCTTGCTGTGCCTCTGGTTCCTCATACACAAGACCATGATGAAAGTGCTTCTTTCTGCCCCCAGTGACATCTCTGTCCAGATCAGTGACTGGATAAGGAGGTAGAACTTCAGAGCTGTCCATCTGTCAGCACAGAGGTATGCCTGCCCCATCAACAATACCTTGAGCTTCCCTCTCACCAAACAACCCTCAGCCCTCCACAGTCTCTTTCAACTCCTCAGAATGTTTCCTCTGCCTGAGCTTTTCATTGTCTGCTGTATCCATCTCTACCATACAATGATTTTTGCATTACCCCCACAGATTTACTGGGTACTGCTAACATTCCTTAAACCTCCTCTTTGGGAGTACTCTCATGAAGAGATCTTCAGGATCACTTGCCTAAATATTGCTTATACACGATCACACAGAATCACAGAATGTTAGGGGTTGGAAAATCATCCAGTCCAACCCCCCTGCCAGAGCAGAATCATTCAGGGCAGGTCACACAGGAACACATCCAGATGGGTTTTCAAAGTCTCCAGAGAAGGAGACCTCTCTGGGCAGCCCATTACAGTGTTTTGTCACCCTCACAGTTCACATGGAACCTCCTCTGCTCCAGCTTGCCCCCATTGCCTCTTGTCCTGTCACTGGACATCCCTGAGCAGAGCCTGGCTCCATCCTCCCCACACTGCCCTGCACATCTTTATCCCCAGGAATGAGGGCACCCCTCAGGCTCCTCTGCTCCAAGCTGCAGAGCCCCAGCTCCCTCAGTCTGTCTTCAGCAGGCAGCTGTTCCACAGTGGGGTTTGTCGTTTGCATGCAGTCCTCTTCTATATGTTGATTTATACCAGGAACCTGTGAGAATTCTTATCAAAAGATGGAAAAGAGAAGAATCTTTTGCCCTGAATGTTCCTGCTTTTCTTCAGGGCTCAGCCACTTGAATCTGGTGAGGAAGGTTAGAAATTCAAGTTCAGGTCACATTAAATTGAACTATGATGTCCTTTAGGGACTTCTTTAGGGCTGCTCCCTCTGGGCTAGGGAAGGCAGGTGTTCAAAGCTTTTAGGTTTCAATGTGGCATAATTGCAGGGCAGCCTTCATTCAGCCAGCAGTAACTGCTGCAGTGTGAGCCCTGGGCTTGACTCACAAGTGTGTGCAGGCTGCCTGACTGGCCCAGCCACTCACTCACTGGGGTGGTGAGACTCATCAGCTGCCTCTTGTTTCTTCACTGATGGGGGACCCCAAATTGCAAATGCTGCTTCTCAGCTATGGGGCAGGCAGGAATGAGGCACTGCTGCTGGTCTCTTGGTAGGGCAAAGAAATGGTTTTGGGGTTATATGTAGCCATCAGTCCCAGTGTGGTGTCACCTGCCATGGATTGAAGGTGTCCAGGAAAAATGTCAAGCTCTTTTTGTGGGGTGAATGACTGCACTGCTTGTTTTTCAGGTTTCTAGACTCTTCCCATGGTTAAGAACATGATCTGGGTAGTTGTACTACTTTCTCACTTTTTTAACTGCTGTCGTTGAGAATTTCTTTGCCGGGACAGAGAACAGTACATTGGTGTTGAACTCTCAACATGTCTGGTACCCTAAGATTTGAAGGAAGAGAAACAGTCTCTGCTGTGCTCTGGGTACCTCTCTCTACTGGACTGTGTAGGTGAGAAAGGAGCCTACAAAGGCAAAAATAAGATCTCAAATTCAGGGGGCAAAGGGAGGAGGCTGGTCAAGGAGCTTTGTGCACAGGCACAATCAGAAGTGGAAAGAGAAGGACTTGCAGTCGAGCTGGGAGGATGCATTTCTTAATCTTGTCCTTCCTCTGCTGTCACATGCATCTGCTGCACATCTGCTGGCAAAATGGGTCAGGATATCTCCTGCCCTCCTGGTAGTGCTGGTCCCTGTAACAGGTGACAGCATGTTCCTGCTGCTAGCAGCTGCCACTTCAGTGGCAGAGGTCTGTAGGTTAGATCTGAAAGTGCTGGCCCTGCTGGTGACCCATGCAGGTTTCATTATGATGCCATGGTGGAATTTCTGAGGGGTGGGGTTTTTTTGATCACTTCTGGTACTTAAAGGAAAAAATTACTCTCAACATATGTATTCTGCATTGCAGCTACTAAGGTTGTGAAGGTGAGGAAATGTCAGAATTAATGTTGCCTGTGTGTACACTGATCCCTCAGTCACTTGGGCTTTGCCTATGCATCAGCACAGGCAGAGGTTAGCAAAGTGTGGGCTCCAGAGGCTGTGTGAGTAGCTCCACTGATACAAGAGGAAAGGAGATAAACCTATAGTCAGTAGAGAGGATAATTGTAGGAGAAAGCAGGGACTCCTGGTCTGCTCACTGCCATCTCAGCATGAAAAGTGTTTTTGCAGCTTGCAGGTTGTCCATAACCACATCAGCTTTGGTTACTACAGCTGAGCTGGAAGGATTGTCTTGGAGAGTGTGAGAGTTTCTTCCTGGCTGCATTCAGCATGTGTGCGTTTGCCAGGTCAGAAGTGGTTTGTCCCAAGTCACCTATGAAGCCTGCAGTTCATAGATTCATAGATTTATAGAATAGTTTGGGTTGGAAGGGACCTTAGAGATCATCCAGTTCCAACCTCCTGCTATGGGCAGGGACACCTCCCACCAGCCCAGGTTGCTCAAGGCCTCATCCAGCCTGGCCTTGAACACCTCCAGGGAGGGGGCATCCACAATCTCCCTGGGCAACCTGTTCCAGTGTCTCACCACCCTCACTGGAAAGAATTTCTTCCTAATCTCCAGTCTAAATCTTCAATCTTTCAGCTCAAAGCCATTGCCCCTGGTCCTATCACTACAAGCCCTTCCCAGCACTCCTGTAGTGCCCTTCAGGTACAGGAAGGCTGCTCTAAGGTCTCCCTGGAGTTGAACTTGGCTTTTCCCAGTCCCTTGACCGATATCTTCCTTGCTATAAGATTCTTCCTTTTCCAACAATGCACAGACCTACCTTCTCTTCCATTCATATTCCATATCCCTGTGGCAAATAACTCAGTCATTTGCATGGGAGTGTAAGAGTAGGAAAAGTATTGACTATCTTTTTAGCAGTCTGTAATGTAATTGAGCAGATGGAAAAAATGAGGAGGAGAGAGCCAGCTTTCTGCAGACCACCACCATGTGCTTTGCAGGCTGGAGCTGGAGTGTTGGTAAGATAAAAACTAAGTGAAACAGTGCAAAGCTTGCTGCACAGATGTGCTTGCTCTCAAGCTGGACATGCACTCATGAGAGAACCTGCAGTCAAAACCACTCATATCAAGAGTGAGCTCTTCCATTGACTGTATTAGGCTTTGGCTTAAACCTTGTTGTGTCCTAAGATGTTTGGCTCAGAGATCTTCCTAGTATGGTGTTTGTCAAGTGTGTTTGTGGTGCTGGGGAGGTGATACATAAACCTCAGCACCATGAGCTTGGACAGACTGAGTCAGTGTGCTGTGGAAAGTGCAGGACAAAGCACTGCATTGTTCATTCCAAAGGAGTAATGTGGTTTCAATCATTTCTAATGCTTAAATAATACACTAGAAAATCTTCTTGATGTGTTGTGTAAACAGAATAAAGTATTAAGAAAATTAGAGTTTGCTAAGGATTGGCTATTAAATGTTTTCAGCTCAAGGCTGCAAGAAATGATCCTAACTGGCAGATTAGTAAACTGAGAATTTGCAGTGTTGGTATTTGTAAATACAACTGGTGAGGTTCAGAAGTGAAGTCATTCATAGAGCTCATCTGTCAGTAAACCTTCTTGACATTAATCTTTAATACTATAAAAGCTGTCTTTGAAACAAGATTCTTCTTAGAAGAGGTCACACTACAACATTTTTACTTTTATTCCAACATATTCAAGGTTGGGGGGATGGGGGGATAATAAAAGTGCTTTTAGCAATGATTCTCAAACCAATTCTCCTAACAGTATGGAAAACCTTGCTTACCCCAAAACCTGGCTTACCCCCAAACTCAAAGCAGACATTCCAGTTAGGAAAGCAGAGCACCAAAAGGTGGTTGCCTCTTGAATGCAGTGGATTAATGGCAGCCTGGAAATGTCACCCTTTTTTGCCTTTGTAGTTTATTCAGTGGATCTTATTTTGTGCACTCAAACATTTGTTAGCTCACCAGTCTCCTGACTACCCCATCAACTCCTCTTTTTTCCTCTTTACACCCATGGAGACCAAGGTGCTGGCTCCTATAGCAAGATGTGTGATGTTCACCCATCCTAGCTGTTTTATTTAGCTTCCATGAACTGGAGATTTGGAGAAAATGCCAATAAACTCCATCCTCTCAATAGCTCTGCATAGAGATTGCAGTCTAAGGACAACAATATCATTGCTCTCCTCTTTGTCTGCATTACCAAGCACACTGGGGTCCTGCTTTATGATTGCAACTGAGACACTACAGTTCTGCAGAATAATAGTGCAGGCCTATTGAATTAGATGATGAAGATCATTTGATTTCAAGGACCAGGGCCTCACTGTGTGAGCTGCTGCGCTTGGTGTAGTAATTGTGTTCTGCCTGTCTGTACAAACAAGGCATCAGGCCCACAGACTTACAGACACTAGACAGTTTTAAACTGCAATGACCAACAAGGCAAGAGCTTGTGTTGTTAGTGAGATTTTAGAATGTTTAGAAATTTCAGCATAATCCTTTCCAGCAGAAGAAACATGGAATTAAAGAGACATTTCCCTCCCCTCCACCCCCCCAAGTCAATAATATGTATTCAAAACAAAAGAAAACAACTTAATTTAACACATCTAAGTGCAGGGTTCTACACATTGGCCACAACAACCCCATGCAGTGCTACATCCTGGGGACAGAGTGGCTGGAGAGCAGCCAGGCAGAAAGGGACCTGGGGGTGCTGGTTGACAGCAGCTGAACAGGAGCCAGCAGTGTGCCCAGGTGGCCAAGAAGGCCAATGGCATCCTGGCCTGCATCAGGAAGAGTGTGGCCAGCAGGAGCAGGGAAGTCATTCTGCCCTGTGCTCAGCACTGGTCAGGCCACACCTTGAGTGCTGTGTCCAGTTCTGGGCTCCTCAGTTTAAGAAAGATGTTGAGATGCTGGAACATGTCCAGAGAAGGGCAATGAGGCTGGGGAGGGGTCTGGAGCAGAGCCCTGTGAGGAGAGGCTGAGGGAGCTGGGGGTGTTTAGCCTGGAGAAGAGGAGGCTCAGGGGAGACCTCATTGCTCTCTACAGCTACCTGAAGGGAGGTTGTAGCCAGGTGGGGGTTGGTCTCTTCTCCCAGGCAACCAGCAGCAGAACAAGAGGACACAGTCTCAGGCTGTGCAGGGGGAAGTTTAGGCTTGATCTTAGAAAGAAGTTCTTCCCAGAAATAGAGATTGGCCATTGGAATGGGCTGCCCAGGGAGGGGGTAGGGTTAGCATCCCTAGAGATGTTTAAGAAGAGAGTGGATGAGGCACGGTCTAGTGCCATGGTCTAGTTGATTAGTTAGGGTTTGGGTGATCATTTGGACTTGATCATCTCTGAGGTCTCTTCCAACCTGATTGATTCTGTGATTCCGTAACTGCATCCAGTTCTGGTGTTCCCATGAAGAAGCTGTTGGTCCTCCCTGGGCAACCTATTCCAGAGTCTCACCACCATTGTTCTGAAGAACTTCTTCCTCAGATCCAGTCTAACCCTGCTCTGCCTTAGCTTCAGACCATTCTCCCTTGTTCTGTCTCTAGACACCCACAAGAAAAGTCCCTCTGCAGCCTTCCTGGAGGATCCCTTCAGGGACTGCAAGGCAGCTCTAAGGTCCCCCCAGAGTTTTCTCTTCTCCAAGCTGAACGCCCCCAGCTCCCTCAGCCTGTCCTCACAGCAGAGCTGCTCCAGCCCTTGCATCATCTTTGTGGCCTCCTCTGGACTCACTCCAACAGCTCTGTGTCCTTCTTCTGCTGGGGACACCAGAACTGGAGGCAGGATTGGAGGTGGGGTCTCAGCAGAGCAGAGTCAAGGGGCAGAATCCCCTCTCTTGCCCTGCTGCCCACACTCCTCTGGATGCAGCCTGGGGTACAGCCCAGGTAAGGTTTTCCTAGGATGTATCCTAGGTAAAGTTTTTCTAGGGCTTCTCTGAGACATGGAGAAATGCTTGATAACTGATGAAATGGAGAGAGAAAGAAAAAGAAGAGAAAAAAAATATGGCAAAGGGTAGAGTTATGCAAATAACCTTATCAGGGCAAGCAAAAGGCTTCTCTGTCGTGTCTGCCAATTAGGAAATAGCAGCTCTGGACATACTCAACTCCATCTTCCTGAGGAGATGCAGCTTTAGCCTGTGATGTTGGCAACCACACTGTGAAAGGAGAGTAAAAATTGTCTCCACTTCTGTGTCTTTTTAAGCAGTTGGCAGAGACACCAAATGAATTCTGGACAGGGCAGGTACCCTAATAGTTATCCCAGTACCACTTTTGCAATTTCATCTGGGTTCTAGCAACCCAAGAGAGCAAAGCAACCACTAGGCTGTGACAGGGATACAGAAATAGTCCCAGATTTCTTTGCAGGCCCTGTTGTCCCTCCATCCTGACTCTCATTGTGGAGAGAGAAGTGATGTGGAAACGCTTGCTGCTGTTCCGCCCAGCTCAGCCTGCCTGGTCCAGGTGTGCTTCTTTCTTCTTTTTTTTTAACCTCCTAGGATTCAATCCACCCTCAGTGTTGGTCAGGCTGAATGGAAGCACAGGAAAGCAGCAGGTCTTCTTCTGCAGCCTTTTCCAAGTGTGCCAAGATTTGTGAAGTGTTTTGATAACACAAAAGGAAGACACTGTGTTGAGAATTAGTAACTCAACCTGCTGATAGTCTGAGAAATGTTTCTCTCCCTGTTGGTGCCTTACCCACTACTCTCAGCCCTGCAGGTAAATTACCAAGATTGCCTCAGATTTCCACAGGAGCTTTTCAGGGTTGAAAGGCAGCATTTTGAAAACTTGAGCAGGTATTCACAGATTGCTCTGGGTTGGGAGGGACCCTCAAAGGTCATGTTGTCCAGCCCCCCTGCAGTCAGCAGGGACACTGCTCACTCGTTTAGCTTTCAGCTGAGTGAAGTCAGTCCGTGGTCAGTGTTGTGTGCTCCTGAGGATTTCTCACAGCTAGAGCTTGACTGTGCCCAAACGGTCTGGGGACAGCCAGAGGCTATGGTCAGATGAATGGGGCAGCTGAAATGTGATGCTCTGGATTGAGTGCACACCCTGGCAGTGCATCAAGTGTGTAAGTGCTGCTTCATTCGAGTTGTTGCTTCTCAGGCAATACCTGTGAGCAGCATTACTTAAGGGCAGAGACTGAAAAAGCAGTGTGAGCTCTCTGCATGTTGAAGCAGAGCAGCATGCAGAAATAAGAATCCAAACATTTTGTCTTTCTCTCCTTATTCCTGTAGTAAGAGAGAGAACGTCCTGGGTGGAAGAACAGGGTTTAGTGGAGGATAATAGAGCGGGCAGAAACATGTGCATGAAACATGCCAGGGTGCAGGGCTGTGGGACCAGCACCCAGTGGGATGCTGCAGAGAGAGGCATTCCTTAGTGCCCAACAAAGCTCTGAGCCTTAAAGCCTCTTCTTGTTGCATGGAGGTGCAGGCTGTGCCAAAAAAAATCAACGTGGGTGTTCAGAATAATCACTAAACTGAACTAGAGAGAGAACCTGAAAGCTTGGTGCAGAGGAGCTGTGTTCCTTCTGTCCCAGTTGGGGTCAACTCTCCTTCCTCTGTGAAGGGTAGGGTCTGAGGGCTGTAGTCATGTCTGTGTCTTTGGAAAAACCAAAACCAGCAGGAAAACCACTGTCACAAGAGATGCTGGTACTTAATGGGCAGCTTGGGGCTGAATTCTCTGCTGATTTGCCTTCTGCTGTGAAGATCATAGACTCGTAGAATGGTTCAAGTTGGAAGGGACCTCCAAAGGTCATCTAGGCCAACACTGCTGCAGTCAGGTTGGACTGGAGCAGGTTGCTCAAAGCCTTGTCCAGCCTCACCTTGAATATCTCCAGTGCTGGGGCTTCAACTACCTCCCTGGGCACCCTGTTGCAGTATTCCTCCACCCTCATGCTAAACAACTAATCTAAATCTGCTCTGCTCTCATTTCAAACCATTGCCCCTTGTCCTGTCCCTGCAGGCCTTTGCAAACAGTCCCTCTGCAGCCTTCTTGGAGCCCCCTTCAGCTACTGGCAGGCTGCTATTAGGTCCCCCTAGAGTCTTCTCTTCTCCAGGCTGAACATTCCCAGCTCCCTCACCCTGTCCTCATAGCAGAGGTGTTCCAGCCTCCTGAACATTTTCATGGCCCTCCTCTGGACTTGCTCCATCAGGTCCATGTCCTTCCTGTGTTGAGGGCTCTGGAGCTGGATGCAGCACTGCAGGTGAGATCTCAGCAGAGCAAAGTGGCAGAATCCCCTCTCTCCATCTCTGCTTTTGCTGCAGCTCAGGCTGCCATTGACCTTCCTTGTGTGCTCTAAGTGTCTTCTCTGGACACAGAACTGAAGCAAGCAGTGTGCCCAGATGCACAGAACAGGAGCGCTTCTTCAGGCTAGCAGTTGTCAGAACTGCTGCAAGGATGCTGTTTAGCGATGAAGGGGAGGCAGTGAAGTGACCCCTGTCTGTGCACCTGCCCTTCTCTTAAACACCTAGAGTTCAGGGAGAGAAGGGGAAAAGCAGAGTCACAGTGCTGTGATTGTTCTTGTTGGATGCATGCTGCTCACTGCTTGTTTTCTTTCTGATAACATCGAGGTGTTTACATGCAAAGAAAAGCCTCCCCTTGCCGAATCAGCCCCCGCCTCCTCCTCCTCCTACCTGATTCCATCAGCAGAGTTGCAAAATCAAGACTGTGACAGCACTGAATGAAAAGGGGTGAGGCTGAGCCGACAAAAGGAATCTCCTCTTCACACAGGGTGCACACCTCCTGGGTAGTAGAGTGAAGAGGAAATCTAGAAAGAAATCAAAACAAGCCATCAGCAAGACGTCTTTTTCAGGATTAATTACAATGGGCTTGTTCAGTCTGGAGAGCAGGAGGCTTGAGGGGAGACCTCATCCCTCTACAACTCCCTGAAAGGAGGTTGGAATGAGGAGGGGACATCCTCTTCTCCTTGATGACAAGCAACAGGAGTAGAGGAAGCTGCACCAGGGTAGGTTCAGGATGGATGTTAGAAAATACTTCTTCATTGGAAGGGTTCTCAAACATTGGAATGGTCTGCCCGGGGCAGTGCTGGAGTCACCATCCCTGGGAGTGTTCAAGTGCCATGTGGACCTGGTGCTTAGGGACATGGTTTAGTGCTGGGTTAAGGTTTGGACTGGGTGATCTTGGAGGTCTCTTCCCACCAGATATATTTTGTGATTCTGTTTTCATTTGAGGATAATCATCAAGTGTTTCAGGACCTAGATTAACAAACTTGGTCAGACCAGGGAAGAGACTATTGAACAGGAGCAACCCAACAGTTGCACATTCCAGCTGATTCAGAGGAAAGTGTAAGGAAGAAACACTCTAATTTCCTGAGCACACACAATCTGAATCCATATGCTTTATGTTTATTATCTGCCAGAGTGGTGTGAGACATGTAGAGTCTGTTTTTTAGGGCTTCATGGGAAAATTTTTGGCACTTTGTGCTCCCTAATGTCATTTGGTGTGAAATTGCTGGAGAAGACTTCTCCCCCCATTCAATCTGACAATGTGCCCGTGTCTGCATTTCTGTACCATGCTGTCAGTGCTAAGCCAGCTGACCCCAGTAATGTGAAAAAATCAAAATCATGTTCAGAAGTAAAGCATTTCAGAAAAGTAATTTTCCCCTTGTAGTTTGTTAAGAAGAAAAGCAAGGCCTGGAGCGTCAGCTTGCTCTGCATTGACGGCCTGGATTAACTTAGGGATTTCTGTACTGCAGGAGCTATGACAGCAGGCACGAAGGGAAGAGTTAGGGCAGAAGATAGCCTTTCCTGAAAGCACAGCTCACTCTCTTGCCCTGCTGTGCATGCTTGCTTCCTGCCTTTTCACTTCCCAAGTCTGTCTGTCTTCTTGCACCATTCCCTTCCATCTCCCACCCAAACCCAAGTACACTTGGAGCCATAGCCTGAGAGCCTCTGCAGTCAAGTCCAGTCTGGACTTGACTCTTGTGCTCTACTTAACCAAGAAGATTCCCCTCCTCTGATCTAATACTGAACAGCATTTCCAAAAATTGCTGTTGCTGGTACAGTTGGCAAAAGCAGAAGTGATGGTGCCCCTGTACTTGGCCCTGCACAGCTTGAGCACTGGATTCAGTTCTGGGTACCACAGGATAGGAAAGGGGGGCTGGAGGGTGTCCAGAGAAGAGCAGTGAGACTGGGGAGGGATTTGGTGGGCATCATACGAGAAGAGGCTGAGGGAGCTGGGGTTGTTCAGTCTGGAGAAGAAAAGGTTGAGGGGAGACCTCATTGCTCTCTGCAGCTACCTGCCAAGGAGGTTGGAGTGAGGCTGGTGTTGGTCTGTTCTCCCAGGTAACCAGCAACAGGATGAGAGGAAATGGGTTTGAGTTGTGCCTGGGGAGGTTTAGGTTGGACATGAGGAAAAACTTTAGTGAGCGAGTGGTGAGGGGTTGGAACAGGCTGCCCAGGGAGGTGGTGGAGTCACCATCTCTGGAGGTGTTGAAGAAGCTGTGGTGCTTCAGGACATGGTTTAGTGGTCATGGGAGTTGGGTTGCAGTTGGACTCTGTGATCTTAAATGTGTCTTCCAGCCTTGGTGATTCTGTGATTCTCTGATTCATGTGTGACACAATCATTTTAACCAAAGAGGGGATATTTAGGCAAGTGTCTCTTAGTAGGACAAAAGGTACAAGTCCAGGTCCATGAGCAGTAGGTCCAGATGGTGGGGTTTTAAAAGGATATTCCATCTTGTGCAGGTTGGTTGTGTGAGAGCAGAAACTTAAGATGATTTGAAAGGTATGATACAAGAGCATGAAGCTCAACTGCTTTGGACTTTGTAAACCACGCAACTCTTGAAGCATTGGAAGAACAGGAAAGAAGTTACTACTTTAGACACCCCTGTGGCTTTCCTGACTTCAGCATGGTTGTGACTGGCTGAGGTTCTGTGACTAGGAGTGTTGTGTGAACAGACCCACCTATGAATCTGGCTTCCTGCAACAGATGAGATGTAATTTGACAAGTGTCTTTCACAGAGCTGGCTGAAATATGGGGGAGCACTGCTAGGGAAATGTTAGTTAGACAAGTTGAAGAAAAATTATTTCAACTCCATTTTCACAATATCCTCTTAGGAAAGAGTGTTTGGGGATTCCAGCAGTTTCTATCGGTTCCCAGGGGGTTCAGCATTGTTTGCACCATCAAGCTGTTCACTTTGCTTGTGCTGTGCATTCAATCACTTCCCTCTCTGTTTACAGTGTCCTCCAAGCAGGGCCTCCTCCTTACTCAACGTTTTTCACTCCCTGGCACAACTCTCAGCCATGTACATAAGCCATGAGATGTTACTAAATATTTCTGAAGTGCTATCATTGGCTTCTTTCACAAGACTTAAACTAAGAAAAATAAGGTTGCTGCCCCTCACCCTTTCAAAAGAGAGGGCTCTGTTAGTGGGTCTGAGAGGGGTAACTTTCTCACCCCTCCCTGCTGATCCCACCTCAGCTGTGGTACTCCCAGCTGCAGCACACAACACCCCTCTCAAGAGACAGGGGCCCCTTTTCCCCCAGCACATCTGCAGCAGTTTGTTGGCAATAGGAAGCACAGGGCTGGCCACCCTTCCTGTGCCAGTCACAGCCTGGGCTGCAGCAAAAGCAGTGTGGCCAGAGATGGAGAGAGGGGATGCTGCCACTTTGCTCTGGTGAGACCTCACCTGCCGTGCTGCATCCAGCTCTGGAGCCCTCAACACAGGAAGGACATGGACCTGATGGAGCAGGCCCAGAGGAGGGCCATGAAAATGTTCAGGAGGTTGGAGCAGCTCTGCTATGAGGACAGGGTGAGGGAGCTGGGGGTGTTCAGCCTGGAGAACAGACTCTAAGGGGACCTAATAGCAGCCTGCCAATAGCTGAAGGGGGCTCCAAGAAGGCTGCAGAGGGACTGTTTGCAAAGGCCTGCAAGGACAGGACAAGGGGCAGTGGTTTGAAATGAGAGAAGAGCAATTCTTTCATTTCTTCTGCAAGTTCTTTGCAGCGATGGTGGCTGTGCACTGCAACAGGTTGCTGAGAGAGGTGATTGAGGCCCCGTCCCTGGAGATATTCAAGGTGAGGCTCTGGGTGACCTGATCTAGTAGAGGATGCTGACTGCAGAGAGGGGTTGGACTAGATGATCTTTCAAGGTCCCTTCCAACCCAGGTGATTCTGTGAGTCTATGAAATGAGGAGTGGTGAGAAGGACAGCCCAGGACAGCTCCACTGCTGGCAGAGTCTCTAGATGTTTAGCAGAGTAGGTTCACTGAGTATTGTGAATCTGGAGTGGTATCAGTTACCTACCATTTCTTGGTATGCAGCCTCTCTCACAGCACCTTTACCTTTGCAAGCAACCTGAAAAGCAGGATGAGACAGACCTTGTGGATTATCTCATCCATTTGTTTCTGTTCTATTCAAAGCTTGATCCTCTGCGTAGGTAAATTACTTACCTCTGTTGACACTGCAATCATTTTTTCAACCCCAGAAGCAAGCCTTTCTTGGTGACATCAGCAAGACTAACCCCAATAAGACATCAGTGACATGACATGTTCTACAATTGCAGCTGAAGCATTTCCTCCCTTCTCTGTCACCACATCCAGCTGTTGTTCTGTTTTGCAATTTGCCACCTCCCTGCCTGTTACTGCAGTGATGCTCTCAGAAAGCTGACTAGCAGAAACCAACATGCATTTATACTGGGGATCCTCAGTGACAGGACATAAAGTTGAACATAGGAAGTCCCATGTAAACCTGAGAGGGGACTTCTTTACTTTGAGGGTGACCAACCACTGGCACAGCCTGCCTGGAGACGTGGAGTCTCTTGTCTCTGGAGACTTTCAAGGCCCACTGGGATGTGTTCCTGTGTGATCCGCTTTAGCTGACCCTGCTTTGGCAGAGAGGTTGGACTTGATCTTCAGAGGTCACTTCCAACCCCTGCCATTCTGTGATTCCTCCCCCCATTGCACTTGCACACCAAGGGGGGTGGCCAGAAAACACTACCAAGACAGCTCAGCCACTGAACACATCTTGTATGATCTGTGGCCTGGAAGGAGCTAACTGGAAGGACAGCAGAGTGGTTGCAGACATCCCAGCTGGCCCCTTTCTTACCAGACAGAGTAACAGAAAGGAATATTGATGCACTGAGTTCAGGAGAGCTGGTATCTCCCTCAAGCACAGGACTCCAGCAAGACCTGTAGGAAGTCAGAGTGGAGAAACTGAAGGTGTGTGTTTCTGAGATCTGAGGCTGTCACAGAGTGGTAGCCATAGCTCAGACAGTGTCTCTCTCTGCTGCAGTGAGAGGTGAGTTGGTGTCACAGCTGTCCAGGAATCTGCTGATGCCATAATACCCACAGTGCCCATGTGTAGTACCCATGCATGACCTAGCCACCATAGTCAGGCAGGCTGTGCTGAAGAGGCATCCTGTGCTCAAGCCCTTGTTATGGTTGGCACCTCAGGGAGCTAGCTCCCCAGGGATGACTGCAAGTGCTGCATCCATGCCTCTGAGTACAGGAGGCACACGGCCATGAGACACAAAGCACAGCATCCTAGCTCCAATCTGAGAGGCTCCTGATTAGGTTCTTGCCTGCCATCCTAATTAATAAAGTTGGTTTCTGATTCCTTGGGCAATATTTGGTAGTGACCCCATACAAAAGAATGCCTCAACTTTGGAAGACTTGCCCAGGAATGCTAAGTGAAAGCCAGTTTTTTGGGGGGGGCTACTATGAGAGTAGGTGTGCTACTAACTGTGCTGACTAACTTCAGAGCAAGCAGGAGTTAAACTCTGGAGAGGAAGCAATTCTGAAGCTGCAGCGAAGATAATCATGATAATTTATCACCTGATAATCAAAGAGCAGGCACTTAATTTGTACTCATTATCAATGTATTTCAAGCACAAGTACCTCAGTACCAGAAGCTTTTCTGTGGATGTGTTGCAGTGGAAGGGTAGAGATAAAGGGCTCCATGCAGTGCAGTTCCTTCTCCTGTCTGGATGATATGGAGCAGAGGAGTTTGGAGTCCCATCTCAGTGGCCTCCTCATCTCCCTGGAGTGGAAGAGGACTCCTGGAATTCAGAACTATTGTTTTAAGCACTTGACCTTTCTCTAGGACAGCAGAAATGACTGACCAAGAATGACTTGCAGAAATGACTGACCGAGAGCTACAGGGATTTGGTTCATTAAGGAACCACCAAGAACTGAAGCTGAATCTGGAGGTTTGAACCATGTCATATGCTGAGACCTGGCTTTTACCTCCAAAGCCCAAGATGTGGCTCAGAGCTGAGAACAGCATGCAGTCTCCAGAGCTGTCATTTGCCCCATTTCCCCCAGGTGTTTAACATTTAATGCCACCTGAAGGCAGGCCTTTGCATAAAGCACGGAAGGACTCATCTACTGGTGACCTGAAGCTTTTGTAACCCTCCTGGATTAGGAGTCTGAAGGAGAAGGCCTGCATAAGCCAAGAGATGGAGGTCCAGAAGTGCATTCAGTTCCAGCAGAAGCATGCCCTGCTTTTACCACATGCTGGTGGTAAGATTTTCTCTGCACTGATTTGCTTAATGGTTAGAGGCAAAGTAAGGCTGGGTGCTGGCTGTGCTGCCAAAATCTGCTTTTACAGTAGCAGCACAAAGTGCAGCTGCAGCTCACAAGGCCTGGAGCCTCCAGGCTGAGGAAGCCAACAGATGACATCTTGCTGTCACGGCGTAGCCTGCTCTGTGCTGGAGCTGGCCTCACGTTCCCTGGAAACATCCTGGCAAACATGCTCCTTGTATGCACCCCTCTCCCCTCCCCAGCTCTCACAATCACAGCTGAGCAAGGAAACAAAGTCCTAGCCAAAATTCCTCGAGGGAAAGGGACCCAACTTCTTCAGGATGTGAAGCTCTGAGAACAAAATCTCCTTATGAGAAGAAAGCAGCTCCTTAATACAGGAGGATTACAATGCCTTGCTGTGTTGGTGGTGGCGTTTTGCTGGCACGTGAAACTGAGGTTTCAAAACTTTCCACTTGGTTCAGCTGTGCAAAAAGGACTTCCACAGCCTCTCCCTTCTGAAACAGTCACCTCTAAGCTTGCAGCCACTGGAAGAGCAAGGTGACCTAGTTGATGATAGGTTGAATTGATAAATTGCTGAAAGGAGCCATCTTCATTTTAGCAGCTGTATTCAGTGCAGGTAGCAGCTAATACTTCTGTTTCCCCCATCCTTCTGGAGTGTTGATGAAGTACCTAAACTTGGCACTTTCTGTCCAGCAGCAGCCTCACTGCTGCACACTGTAAGCATGGTAATGATGGCAGCAGCCCTCTCTGCTCTGCAGTAGTCAGGCAGCAGGCAAAAGGCTGAGGTAAAACCATCTGTAACTCAATAGTCTGCTATGAGGACAGGTTGAGGGAAATGGGCTTGTTCAGCCTGGAGAAGAGAAGACTCTGGGGGGACCTTAGAGCTGCCCTGCAGTCCCTGAAGGGATCCTCCAGGAAGGCTGCAGAGGGACTTTTCCTGAGGGTGTCTAGAGACAGGACAAGAAGGAATGGTTTGCAACTGAGGGGGAGCAGGGTTAGACTGGAGCTTAGGAAGTTCTTCAGTCTGAGGGTGGTGAGACTCTGGAACAGGCTGCCCAGGGAGGCTGTGGCTGCCTCCTCCCTGGGGGTGTTGAAGGCCAGGTTGGATGAGGCCTTGAGCAGCTGAGTCTAGTGGAGAGGTGTCCCTGGGCATGGTGGGGAGGTTGGAGGAGATGAGCTCTGAGGTCCTTTCCAAACTAAGTCATTCTAGGATTCTGTGACTACCAAGATCAATTTATTTCTAATTATTTACAAATCTTCACCACCCCAGCCAGGGATTGAGGCCATATTGTGTCAAAAGAAAGAAACAGCAGGTTTCTAAATACAGATTTCATTTTTTTACCTTAAATTACTGTTGCCAGGGTGCACCAAGTGATACCAGTGGGGAGGAAAAGTAGATGTTAAGGATGTAAAGGTACTCTGCATTTGTGCACTAGTAAAGAGGAGCAGAACAGGATTTAGTCCCTCTTAGAACAGATTTGGTGTCCAATGACTTTTTGCTTCACATCCACAGACCAGATGTAACAACCTGATCTGCCTGCAGTTGGAAGCTGCTGTGTAGTGTAGGTACAGGAGTTACTAAAAGTAGCACCAGCAGTGGCTGTTATCCACTACAGGAAAACTGTAAGGAATATTTTTTTAGATCTGAAGTTTACCCTGGGTTCAGACAAATTGGTTTGAAACAATGAAGCGTTGCTGAGAAGAAAACTAAAGTTTTTATGACCTCCTTGACCTCTGCTTGCTCCTGGCAGCATGGTCTTCTGAACTAGCTAACCCATGCCATCATGGGGCTGAGCTCCTTTTGTTTAGGAGATAGTTTTTGCACATACAAGGGAAAAAAGCAACAGAGGACATTTCTTTCAGCTCCTTTTGGAAGGGAGCCTTAGGAAAGCAGTGTCTGCTCCATGGAAAACAGCCAAAAATTGGTTGAGCAGGAGTCAGGAGTGGATTAAGACTATAAACTGGGAGCACATCCAAACCACCATTTCCCCATTCCCCATCCCCCTGCCAGATGCTTGTGTTGCACAAGGCACTCTGATAGGGGTACAGTGGTCATCTTCACTCTCTGCCTGTGGGCACAATGTGAGCAAGGAGAGAGAGGTCATCTGGGACCCAAGCAAATTCTTTGCCAAGTGTGTTGTCCACAGTAGCAGCTGAATGGCTGTAGGCAGCCAAAGAGCATTGTACTATCCATGGCTCAGACCCACTCTTCTGCTCTGGCCTTCTCTAAATGTGGTGCACAGGTGCAAAATGACAGCCTTCATCCTGCCCTGGAAGGAGAGCTCTTCTCAGACTTCAAGGAAGGTGTTGCTAACACCATGAAAGGAAGCTGAAGTCATTCTGCACAGCTCTTGGAAGTTCTTGGACATGGCTCATGGAATGAGCACCCAGAAAACAGGCTGATCTTTTCATCACTGCATTAGCTCGTAGCTTTTCCCTTCCAGAACTTCAGACCCTTCAAATTCCAGTATCTAGCATGGTTTGCCCCACCTTGGGTGAATTCTCTTTCCAGGCTGCAAACTGCCTGTCATCAGCAGGTAAAGTGCCCCAGCACTGTAACATTTTCTGTGAGTGATCCCAAAGTGGGGCAGCTCACAGAGGAAAGAGGGCTACATCCCAGCTGCTTTTTCTGCAAGATACTCATGGTGATGCAGGTGGAAACAGAAAGGAGAGGGGTGTCTGGTAAGGGTGAGGTACTGATTTAATTTGCCAGAAATACAGCACAACTGTCAGGTTAAGTTACTGAGGTTGCATTTGAGACTTTGTTCTGTAATCAGGTTCAGCTCTGAGGACTTCAGGAGTTGATTTCCAGTGTTCAGGGACTTTTCTGACTGTTGCTGGGACACGGGGTCTTAGGCATGGCAGAGTGATTTTGTGTCAGAGAGTTACTTCATTCAAAGAAAAGGGTTTGGCTATAGAGTGAGAGAAAATATGTGCTTGGTCTTTAATGCTGTAGAGTGTGGCCTTTCCCCCCCTCCTTTCCTGCTTATACAGGCTGTGGATTTTGTGGGGGTTTTGTTCTGGTGACTTCATCTGCCACCATTAATCAGTGAGCTCCCTCAGCCCAGCAAGCTAATTTACAGTCCTGCTCGTGCATTTGATCAGCAAATGCAAACCATGTGTAATGTCAGCAGGTCAGGGGAGGTGATGGAACGTGGGATTTTCACCTCAGTTCCAGAAAGGGCCCTAGCTGCTTCCAGGAAGCTGAGCTTGGCACTGGGTGTGGGGAATTGAAAAGATTTATTTCCCTCTGCGAGAGCTTAGAGCTTGATCATTCTAATCAAGCATTTTCCAATCAATATGTTTCTTACAGGCCTTCCAAAGGCTGCATTAGAAAAGCAATTTTATTTATTTTATGGCCCTGAAGCCCTGAGGCATCTGGGTGCAGCAACTTTCCAAGGTCTCTGTACAGACTGTGAGAAGGGAAGGGCTGGGTCACAGGGCACCATGCTAGAAAAACCTGGGCTGGTGCTTCACGAGGCTTGTTTCTGTGCAGGCCCCAGGGAAGACACTTGTACTTGTTCAACAGGACAGCAGGAGCCTCTGCCTTTTAGTTCAGATTACTACAGAGAAAAACTGTTTCACCCTGTTTCCAGCAGTGTAGGAAGCTTCCTAGAGCCTTGTCATTCTGATTCCAGGCAGTTTCAGACCTTTTTAAAGGACTTGCAAGCCTCACTGGGGTCTCCCTTCCTCCCCATCACATGACTCCCCTGTTCCCTATCCAATTTCCTTAACAGGACCTGTAAAGGTGGATTTTCATCTGCTGCCATCTATTTCTGTTGTACCAGTTTGTACTCAACTCCCAGATCATTTGCTGAGGATTAGCCAGGATTAACCTTTTCTTCCTTTTCTACCTTTACTTACCTCTGGGCCTTGAAACTGCAGAGCTCAGTCCCTGCAGGCCAGCAGCAATGAATGGCCACTGCTTCTCCACTACCTGGGTCAAGTGGCACCTGCTGGAAAGAGCAAGTGGTCAGGCACATCACCGTACACCAGACCTCTGTCCCCTACTCATAACAGCAAGTGCAGGGGCCACCAGCAATACAGGATTTATCCTGTGGTAGGGCTGCATCTTCAACATGCATGCCAACTCCAGAGCAGGTCCAGAAGGCAGGAATTTAGGCTGTCCCTCTTCATGGAGGTAGCTAAGCACACCACAACTCTCTGTTGCCAGCCGAGGAGTTAGGCTTCCTGAGAAAGCAAGGGCCTTAATCTTCCTACCTTCCCCTTCCATAGCTGAGGTAGTCCTGAATAGCTGCTGAGTACCCTGTGGGTGGGAGCCTGCCAGTGCTGGTAGCTCAAGGGAAGACACAGTGGTAAGAAATTGGTGCAGCAGTTCCAGGAGAGCTAGTGTCAAATTCCTGCTTCAGCATCCAGCTTGGGCTTCTGTTTGAAAGCTCCTTCAGTGTGTTCAGCACAGTGCTGCTGAGCTGCAGGGAGCAGCACTAGTGGTTTGTGCTGTCTGGTCTGAGCCTGATACCAGAACAGGGCCCCTGGTTCTGCAAGCAGCAATCAGCAGCTCTGAGCAGAGACCCAGAGAGCAGCATGGACAGCACAGTGGGACTATTGGACTGTAGCTGGGCAGCATTTCACACTTTGGAAGCATTTCATACATTAACTGGCCCATGACACCTCTTAGCATTTCCCTCAATCTAGCTTTCTAAATGAACAAGTGAGACAGAAGGAAGGGACATTTGCCAGTGGAATGTGCTGCCCAGGGAGGTGGTGGAGTCACCATCCCTGGAGGTGGTCAAAAAAGGATTGGATGTGGCACTGGAAGCCAGGGTTTAGTTAGTCATGAGGTGCTGAGTGATAGGCTGGACTTGATGATCTCTGAGGTCTTTTCCAACCTTGTTGATTCTATGATTCAAAGACATGAGAGAAGTTGCTTTGGCAGAGCCTAGAAAGACTTCTGAATCTAATCCTCTGTTTTTCCTCCAGACTTTGTTACCTTTACCAAAAAATGAAGAGGAAAGCACAACCTCATGCCCCTCTCCTGCTTGACACACACTACCATATGCAGAACCAGGCATTATGCTTTATGGGTAACGTGGAAGAATTTGGTTAATTAATGACAAAAAAAGAGAGATCACTTCCTCAGGAGCCAGCTGGTAGCAGATAGGCAAGTCTCTTGAACTTCTCCAGCTACAGTCAGAGCTGTCCTGCCTGATGCTGCCAATGATGATGCATCTGTTTGTAGGATGAGAGGAAATGGCCTCAAATTGCACCAGGGGAGCTTTAAGTTGAGTATTAGAAGAAACTTCCTCACTGAAAAGGTTCATAGACACTGGAAATAAGCTCTCCAGGGAGGTGGTTGAATCACCATGCCTGGAGGTGTTTAAAAGACAAATGGATGTGGTGCTAGGGGACATGGTTTAACACTTGGTAGAGTTAGATACTGGTTGGACTTGATGATCTTAAAGGTTTTTTCCAATCCAAACAATTTTATGATCTGTCCCTGGCTGTTTGGAAACCAGCTTCCCATTTGCACACGTTGGCCCCTTTGCCCAGCTCTACCAGTCAGTTTTTGGCATGGGAGCAAGACCAATTCTGTCTGCCCTGCAAAAAAGAGGAGTAAATGAGATCTCTATCTTTGTCCTCTTCTTGTCTCTTCACCCTGCTGTAAGGATGGTGTGCCCTGCTGAAGTGGAACAAGAAGTTGGATGGTACTTGCCGTGAATGCTGTTTCTGTCATGCTTGCTTCTTGCCTGGCTCCATCCTCATAGTGAAACTAAAATGGAGCAGCAGCTCTGAGGGGTGCTGTGCATCACACTTTGCATCAGATTTGTGTCTTCAGAGTGTTCCACAATGAGTCAAGGTGAAAACAGCCCACGGGACACAATACTTCATGGGTTTGCTGTGCCTGTTACCTACACTGTAGTGTAAGGCACATCCCCTGCCTTCCAAAGCAAAGGAGGAGGTGCTGAACTGGGGTCCTTTGCAAGATTCAACATCAGCCACATCTCTGCAAAAAAACAAAGCTGTAACCCCACTAGAAGTTTGTGGTCAGGCACAAATAGTGCTGGCTTTATAGTTCTATGTATGAAAGGTTATACTAGGTGAACAGAGCACACTGCTTTTCCAACCTCAAAGCCTGACCATGCTTAAGTTTCCTGAAAGGCTCACCATCAAAAGGAGTGAGCTCTAGAGACCATCCTAGAATGGCTCAGGTTGGAAGGGACCTCATAGCTCAACTCCTCCAACCTCCCCAACATGGGCATGGACACCTCTCAACTAGACTCAGCTGCTCAAGGCCTCATCCAACCTGGCCTTCAACACCCCCAGGCATCAGGCAGCCACAACCTCCCTGGACACAATATTCCAGAGTCTCACCACCCTTGTACTGAAGAACTTCTTCCTAAGCCCCAGTCTAACTCTGTTCTCCCTCAGCTCAAACCATTCCCCCTTGTCCTGTCACCAGACCAATGCATTCTGCTGTGTGTGTGCATGTGTGCAACTGCCTGGACATATGTAGAGTTGGACTTGCAGAAGCAGGTGTGAATTACCCCACTGACCTCTCTTCATTGTACTTGGTTTGGCTGCCCAAGAACAGAAAGGAAGGGAGAGTGGATTTCTTTTGCAGCCCAGATGGTTAGCAGCCTGTGCCCTGGAGCATGAGAATCCATCACAGGTAGCTGTTGTGCAACAGGTGCTACAAACAGGACTTGGGGTGAGGAATAACCAACAGAAGTGGGTGATCTATTAAGACACAACTGCTCCAGCCTGCAGCATTAGAAAGGTGAGCATGAATTTTGCTCCCTGTTTAATGCATGTCAGACTGTCAGATTCTAAAGGTGTCCATAAATTGTTGTGTTTCACTCTGCTGGAGGTGGTGCTTGGAAGCTGAAAGAAGACAGCCTAAAGAATATGCTGGGTGTCACAAAGCCAGGTTCTGATGGGTGACCTTTGTTTGTCTAACCTGCTTTCAGCTATTGACTTCAACAAGTTCTTGTTGTTTATTTTCACACTGCACAGATAGGAAGATCCAGGTGGGGGATGCTTGCCAGATTTCAGCCAGTGGAGCAGTGGCAGGGGTGGGAGCAGAGCCAGCTCTGACTCTAAGGTCAAAACTCACTCTCTGAAGTCTGTGATGACGCTGACCACTGGGAGAAAGGCAACATCCCCTGTGTCTGATCCACACCTAATGAAAGCAGCAAAGCACAGTTGGTTCAGCAGGCAAAACTCTGTCCTCGTTTCCTAGCCCAGCACTGATTTTCCTCACTGTTTTCTGCCTGGTCAATATCCTTGTTAGCTGTTAGCTTTCACAGAGACTAAAACTGGGGAGATAAAAAGAGCCTGTTTTCCTTTACCATAAGCATGACAATAAAAGAGAAGATGGAGAGAGGAAAATAACAGCATCTAGACAAGAAAACTGTCTGAGCAGGATTAGTTTTTCTTTCACAGAGAGTACAGGAAAGCTTTTTCAGGACCTACTGATAGCTGTGGATGCTGTGCTGTAAAATCCTTCAGCTGCAAAGCCAACACTCTGGTGCCCTTGTTTTCACAGAACCAACTGCTTCTTCTTATGAAAGGGTAAAGAAGGGGGGATCCAAGTTTATTCAATGCTGTACTACACATAAAAGAATTATTTTTTTTATAGCAGCTTCTGAAGCACTTCAGCAACACTGCTCAGCACCCACAGAAAAGCCTCATGGGGCTGATCTGCTTCAGGCTCACAAGGCAGGTGGGTATGCAGTGGAGGCAGGCAACTAGAGATGGGATCTAGGTGATCCTGTTCTAGCAGGGGGATTGGACTAGATGATCTTCAGAGGTCCCCTCCAACCCCTACCATTCTGTGGTCATGTTTTTCAGAAGAAACTGGCTTCCCAGGAAAGTGGCAGGGCAGGGAGGGAAGGAGATGAGAGAAGAGGCAGTCCAACTAGGGAAAAGGAGGTAGCTTGTTTTATGGCACTTTATGTCTTCCAAACACAGTGTAATGATTGAATTACGGTATCACCCAGTGAGTGGAGAGATGTGGCACATCCACCTGCTGATTTTACTGACAGCCAGCCTGACTTAGAAGGGCTGCTTGCTGATTCTCAGCAACTAGAAGCCCTAGGTCATAGAATCACAGAGATCATCTACTCCAACCCCCCTGCCATGGCCAGGGACCCCCCCCCCCCCAGCTAAACTTGGCTGCTCAAGCCCTCAGAGTTGTGTGAGAGAGGTCATACAACTCTAGGATTTTCCTCACAAGCTTTGGAGATGCTGCTGAAACTCAGCAGAGATCTGATTTGCAGTGTGAAGCATTGGGCCTGCTTCAGGTTTGCCAGCACAGCACACGTGGCTTGTCCCAGGCTGTGTGGCTTATTTGGCTGTTCTGGATCTAGTGCTGATGGATCTAAACATCTCTTCAACCATGGTGCTTTTGTATGAGTTGAGTGGAGGGCAAAAATCCCCTGTTACCAGAACTTAGGGAACATTGCTCTGTGTTTGTATGGGGAGGGCTTCAATTGTGATATTGTTATCTTTACTGGAGCCAGCACCTCATGGGAAGCTATCACAGAGCTCTGTCCATGTTGCCCTGATTTTTCCACTGCTGTGTTACTTTGCTTCGTGCCTCTTGTTGGGAAGTCCACATCAGCAGCCAGTTAGATTTCCGCATGGCAGTGCTGCTTTAGGAAATTCATTGTTGGCAAGGCAAAGGAAGAGGCAGAAGCAGCCATGCAGGAGTATTTCAAGCGTTCCTGGGGTGGTCTTTTGAACTCTTTCCTACATTTTGGTCTGGCTGCATCATGCCTGGCTTCTTGCTTTTTGAGCTGCAGTCAGTGTGCTCATGCATGCTGCCAAACAGTGGCCTGGGGGCTGGGTTTCTGCAGAAACAGCCAGGAGATGAACCTCAGACTGGCATTTGGGATGGCAGTTGCTGTGTCTCTGAGCAGATCTACAGCTCACCCCAGGCCCCAGAAAAAAGAAAGGTCCTGCAAAAAACTCTGACCCCAGTAAGCAGACCTTAATTCAACAGGGGGAAGAGAACTGAAGTCCTTCATCAATAAATAAATGCTACTGCTTGTGTCTGTGTGGCACATAACAGTGCTTCAGGGGTGGCTGGAAGCCAGTGGAAATTCTTGTTACTGCCTTGCAGACATCTCTTCCTAAGGTCAGCTCTAACCCTTTCTCAGGCTCCATCTCAATTCCTTCTCCAGCTGAGATTTAGTACTGTGTGCAGCTGTGGCTCTGGGACTTTCCAAAGCCACTGTCTAGGAATCTGGCAGAGTGCAGCTCTCTGCATGGGACCTTTTGCTAGAACAGAAAAACAAGTAAAAACCAAACTGAAACAGAGCAGGAAAACTCTCCCAGGTTTCTTTTAGTGCTTGCAGGAGGAGAGTAATCAGCTCTCAGGGCATGGTGTGCCAGGAAGGAAATTTCTTCCCATGTGCAGCATACAATCAGCCAGGTGGCGTATGAGGAAGGGAGGTTCATCTTCCTCTGAAGCGTGAGGCATTACCCCATGCCAGAGGCTCTGTACCAGAGATCTGACCAGATACAGCAAATTTTATGTTCTAGGCACAGTGTGAAGCTTTCATTTCTGTGTAACACATTGTAGCAAGTCAAACAATGAGTCATCTCAAGGGGAAAAGAGGAAGGAAGGCTTTTATCTCCCAGTGGACTGGAGATAATCTCTCTACCTGGGTATAAAAAGCTCTTTACCGCACTGCCTCCTCTCCAGGGGAGGAGAGTTGGTTTACATTTGTCTGTAAAACAGGTATTGAATTGTGTCACCTCCCAAGCCTCTGCCAGGGCCTAGTGAAGGTATTGGGCAAAAGGTCTTTTGATGGTAACTTGGTTTGGCCCCTGTGGGTTAACGCAGTAGTTTTGACTGTTTGTGCTGTACAAACAGCTGGCTGGGAGAAAGGGAGTGCCAGATAGTCTTTACCATGAGGGTGGTGGAACACTGGTACAGGTTGCCCAGGGAGGTAGCTGAGGCCCCATGCCTGGAGATATTCAAGGTGAGGCTTGACAAGGCTCTGGGCAACCTGCTCTAGGGAAGGATGTCCCTACTGACTGCAGGGGGGTTGGACTGGATGAGCTTAGGAGATCCCTTCCAACCCAAACCGTTCTATGATTCTCCTTGGAGCCCTGGAAACTCTGTGGCCAGACCAAACATACCTGCTGTTTTGCTACCAAATGGCACACCACCCTTCTGTGGGCAGAGGGCATTGCTAAGATGTTCTCACTGCACAGGAGCCACAAGCTAAAGTAGTGCCAAAGGTGCCACAGCCTCAGTGCTTGCTTTCCCCTCCAGTGCGGGGTTAGCATCTGCTAGTGTGATGGCATCTGGGGTCTGAGCACACCTTGCTTAGCCATACCTGCACGGAGCACCACTCAACAGAGCTTGTGTCTAGCAGCCCCTCTTTACAGACCTCAGCCTCCTGGAGGGGGAGGTATGGCCACAGCTCTTCTGCAGCTGGCCATGTTTCATTAGCCTTGGTCGATGACTTTAGGAGAGAGCCTGGCTCTCCTCTGTGACAGGATACACACCGAGGGTGCATGGGACCAAGGACTTTAGCCTCCTGCTTCTGCACCCCAGAAGGAGCTGGAGAAAAATTCCATTTCTCAGTAGAAATCTGTAATGAAATAATGTCCTAGAAGGTTTTCTCAGTTCTTGTTTCTTAACATGTCACAGACAAACCAAGGTGCCTAAACTAATGAAGTATTTCACAGTCCAGTGCTTAAAGCAATTCAGTGTCAAGCTGGTTCTCCTCTCCTACACCTTCCTCTGAGACTTTGCACATGATGGTCTGGGGTCAGAGGGGGATTCACTGATGGCTGCCAGTTTTCCCATGCCTTGTCTTAGTTTGGTAACACAATCACTGTCTTCTCCTGCCACAGGTTTGCAGCCCATTTACTGGAGCAGGGAGGATGTGGCACAGTGGCTCAGGTGGGCGGAGAAGGAGTTCTCCTTGAGGCCGATCGAGAGCAGCACTTTCGAGATGAACGGCAAGGCTCTGCTGCTCCTCACCAAAGAGGACTTTCGATACAGGTCTCCTCATTCAGGTGAGGCTCATTCACAGGGGCTGTGACTGGGAAGAGAGAGAAAGCTGGCATGAAATCTGGAGAGGGTCAGAGGACAAAACAGTCACATTTGTTGTGGTTGGCTGGGCAAGAGGAGGAGACTGGGTACAGAGACACTTGCATGAGGCAAGGACAAAAAGGACAAGGAGGAAATGAAGTCCTGGTACACCTGAATGGTAGGCAAATTGGAATGCAAATCCAGCCCCAAACATGCAGTGTTTTCCCAGCTGAAACTCCCTGCAGAACTCCCAGAAAAGAAGCTTCTGTGGCAGCACTGTGTGACTTACAGCTCTTCCCTGCAAAGGCTTATCTTTCACAGCCCCAGCTACAGCAGCAAGTTAATCAAGTGCTCCAGCCTCTTTAACAGTCTCATATTAGCATTTTGCCTCACAGTTGCCTTGGCTGACGTGCTGCTTAAAAGTGATTGCAAAACTCCTCCCTGGGGGACCTTTCTTCTATTCAACAGCCCCTGTGGGCTTTGCTTTATTTTGCCATATTCTCTCATGTGCTGGAGTTGAGTCCAGCCCAAGACAGAGCACAGACAGGTGTGTGAATCAGTCTTCCTATTGATCAAATTATGTCTTCATTTATTCACAAAGAAGATTTAGAAATGTGTCTGTTGCCTGCATTTCTATCCCCTGTGGTGCGTCTGCTCCAGTTTTACAGTCAAAGTAAGCCCCTGCCCTCCTTTGTCAGAGATGTTTAACTGAATGTGAGTTGTGAGCTTTTCCTTCGTGACCACACGAGGTGCTCCTGGTAAAAATAAAGGCTGTAACTCAGTCAGCACAGGTGAGTGAAGAGTCTGGACCACGTGGTGACAGAACTGCTGTGAGGAGGCTTCCAGTGCAAGGCTCACGAGGTGCAGAAGCACAGCTGGTACTGCTTGCATCCAGCTGATACATACGCTGTGGCACCGACTCTGCATCAGGCTGCTTGGTGACTACCTTGAACACACCCCCAGAACCATCCTCCTGCAGAATCTGCCTCACTAACTGGGACTTGTTTGGTGTACACCAAGCTTTCTAAGCACAGGACTAATGTTGTGTGGAAGGAGATGCCACACATGAACAGTGTAATACAGCAGTGAAAAGTGATGCCTGGAAACAGCTTTTTTTTTTTTTTCTTTCTGGTACACTACTTTGAGTCATTACATTAACAAATGAGCCCTGCTTAAGGCAAGAGGAATATTGAAAGTGGGGATGTGGACAGGGACTGTAAGGGACACTTGAGTGCAACTGCCCTTATCACCCCAGTGCCTCACTGCCTACAAGTTATGCCCCTGCTCTGTGTGCTCTGAGGGCACTTGAAATGAGTAGGATTCAAATGTTTGTGGGCTGGAACAGGAGCATTCCCAGAGAGAAGCCTTGGGCTCGCATGCAGAAGGTTAAGCTCTTACTTACCTAAATTTGGAATGAAACAACCAAAGGAAAGGCTTCCTCCCTCACTTTTTTTCTCTCTTCCTTCACTCTAGGTATTCCCCACTGATAATAAACCTTTAAGAGGATATCTCAGTCAGTTGCTAAAAATTTAGATGACTGAGGTAAAGGGACATTAAGTCAACACTTCCCAGAAATGAACCGTGTGTGACATTTAAGAAGTATAGAATGATGTTTGCCATAGAGGCATTGAGTTGATTTCAAGATTGCAGCTGCATCAAAGCTTTGTCCTTTCCCCTCCTGGTTAAAGCAGGAGAGCCACATCTACTCCCTTGCAGTGCTCCTTGCAGTAAATGGACCCACAGCCCCACAGCTGTATTTCTGTTTAGGGCTGGCCAGGGAAAGGAGACAGCAGAGAGGGGAGACCATGAAAAACACTTTGCACCTTCTTGACTAGCATTGCTGCACGTGGGTGATTGAAGAAGCAGAGCTGTTTTATCAGGTACAAAAAACCACCCAGCTTTCTGAGCATTTTCACCAGTCTGTCAGGCCAAATCAAAAGAGGTACAAATTTTCTACCTTAGAGCTGGGAGTGTTGCAGCACTAGCTGTGATTATGCCACTTTTGCATTCAAAAATGCAAATGATGTGGTAAAATCACTCTTTAGCCTTTCAGGTAGTAAACAAGGCAAAGGTAACTTGGATCTTGAGGCTTTGTTTTTAATTAGAGCTTCAGGTATTGCAATCATCTCTTAAAAATGCCCTAAAGTCACTGCTGAGACAGTAAAAGCAGCCAGAATGGTAAAAATAAAGGAAGCTGAGCTATGGAAAGCAGAATGGCTTTGACTGTTTCACACTAAGACACTAACAAATAGAGCCCTGGAAGTTTATGGAGACAAAGGACAAATGGTGCAGAGTTTACAATCTCGTAGCAACAGCTACTGGAAAACCCACACACACCTGAGAAAGCTCTGCCAGAAAATGCAAGGGTCCTAACTGCAACTTCACTGAGTTCTTTTCAAAATAATCTGTGATTGCTGCAGCCTGTTCCTCTGTAATGTCAGCAGTGACAAACAAAAGCCGCAGAATTTAAAAGATGAGAGAATTCCTACCCTGTGTGGTGCATCTCACTTGGGCATGTGCAACCAGTTACATCAGACAGAATGTGCAAGGTCCTGCAGCTGGGTTGGGCCAGTCCCAGGCACAAATTCAGGATGGGTGCAGAGCTGGTTTAGGGCAGCTCTGAAGAAAGAGACTTGTGGGTGTTGGTTGCTGAGAAGCTCCCCAGGAGCCAGCAGTGCCCTCATGCAGCCCAGAAGGCAGCTGTGTGCTGGGCTGCAGCCAGAGGAGTGTGGGCAGCAGGGCAAGAGAGGGGATTCTGCCCCTTGACTCTGCTCTGCTGAGACCCCACCTCCAATCCTGCCTCCAGGTCTGGTGTCCCCAGCAGAAGAAGGACACAGAGCTGTTGGAGTGAGTCCAGAGGAGGCCACAAAGATGATGCAAGGGCTGGAGCAGCTCTGCTGGGAGGACAGGCTGAGGGAGCTGCAGGGGGACCTTAGAGTAGCTTGGCAATCCCTGAAGGGATCCTCCAGGAAGGCTGCAGAGGGACTTTTCCTATGGGTGTCTAGAGACAGGAGAAGGGGGAATGGTTGGAAGCTGAGGGAGAGCAGGGTTAGACTGGAGTTCAGGAAGAAGTTCTTCAGTGAGACTCTGTGGTGAGACTCTGGAATAGGCTGCACAGGGGAGGTTCAAGACCAGGTTGGATGAGGCCTTGGGCAGCCAAGTCTAGCTAAGAGACATCCCTTCCCATGGTGGGGAGGTTGGAGCAGATGATCTGTGAGGTCCTTTCCAACCTGAGCCATTCTGTGATTCTTTGTGTTTGATGCAGATGTTGGAGGGCCATCAGTACCAGATTTACATCAAAAGCCACAAAATAAGCAGTTAGTACATTAGTGTCCTAGGCATGGTGGTGACATACATGTACCACTGAGGAAAGACACAACAATTCTGGGGCCAGGGGCCTGTCTGCAGCCCCAAAAGAAGCAGGCATCTGGATCACTTCATGCAAGAATGTGTCAGCTTGGTGCAGGAAGTTCTTGCAGTGGTAACCCAGCACCTCACAGGGTTTATTTGCCCATCCAGAGCACCAGGTCTGCTGTGTTTGGTTCCTTATTCTGCATCATGTCCATAGTCCAATACTGCATGTCACAGTGAGCTCCTTACAGATTCCAGCAGCTAGACATACTTGGCTTTGGGATCCTATTTGGGCTTTTCAGCAGCCCAAGCCATGACACCAGAAGTGATGGACAGAAGTTCCTAAGGCATCTCTAGCACTTAAGCAACTCCAGGAGTTGTTAGCACAGCAAGGTTGGTTGGAATCCTTAAATCTCTCCTTAAATCTCTTTAGAGTCTTTGAGTCCATCCCAAAGTAACTTGTCAAAGTGAGAGTGGGTTCCTGGAGTGGAGTTTCTTAGTGGCAGACTGGCTCTGGCCTTCAGAGTGTTGCACAGAGTGTTTTTACAGTGCCTTCTGCCTCTCCCCCCATGAAGCCTGAACTGTTCAGTATCTAAAGCAAAGCACCAGCTTTGCTCCCAGCAACTCTCTGCATCAACCCCAGGCTCTGCATTTAAGATTTCCATGTCCTGATGCAGCTATATAAAACCCAAGCCTATGATAAGGTAAGACACTGAACTGACTACCACTTGTGAAGTTTGAGAGCTCTTGAATGGGCAGTCACAGCCTGAAAAAACCCTTTGCATTAGAGTAAGAAAAGCCATGCCATGTCCTTCTCCCATTTTTCCAGTCACACCATGTGGAGCTTTGCTTTTGTTTTTGTTTTTTCCCATTCAGGGAAGAACCTGGCAAAACAGTGAAATGTAGGATTTTATTGCAAGCATTTTGGGGTCTGAAAGGAGCACCCAGGAGCCCTGAATTCCTGCATCAGATGGCTAAATGAGTCTTCTCAGCAGTATGTAGGTTTTCATTTCCTTTTTCCTGCTGTGTGTTTTCCAGGTGATGTTTTGTATGAACTCCTGCAGCATATCCTGAAGCAAAGGAAAGCTCGTATGCTCTTCACACCATTCTTCCACCCTGGGAACTCCATCCATGCTCAGCCAGAGGTTGTATTACACCAGAACCATGATGAAGGTAACTGTCTTGTTTTTAGAGGAGCTGCCATTATGGAGACAAGTAGGGTAAAGCTGTGAGGAATTATAGAATTACAGAATGGCTCAGGTTGGAAGGGACCTCAGAGCTCATGTCCAACCTCCCCACCATGCATAGGAACACTTCTCAACTGAACTTAGCTGCTCGAGGCCTAATCCAGCCTGGTCTTCAGCACCCCCAGGGAGGAGTCATGCATAGCCTCCTAAAAAAATATAGAGCCCAAGCATTTTAAAATATCCTTTCCATGACAGCATTGTGCAGAAGTCTTTTTTTTTTTTTAATTAAAAAAAAAAATCAGGCAAAGGTAGTGTCATTCTAAGTAAACAGGGCAAGAGACTAGAAGTGAGTAAGGATATCACCCTAATCCCTGCTAACTGGAGAAAAGATGCACAAATGGTTTCAAGATTCAACACTGAGATTGCAAGAGAAGGTTGAGGGGTGCTGTCAGACCTGTCCAGGTTGCACATGGCCAAGCTGAGCAGGCCAGAATCAAACACTCTGTAGTGTTTCCACACAGCTGTGTAAATATTGCAGATTAGAAGAGGGTGCTGCAGGTCAGGCTGAAGTTGAATTGGCCAATGTTGCCCTAGTGTAGGAAGATAGACACTTCCTAGAGGCCATTTTTTCCTGAAGCTTGGCATTCATGCACGAGTGTCCCATTTCCAAATCTCACACAGAAATGCCAGCTGCCCTCCCAAACACCCCTGCAGCAAAGATCTGGGGCAGCTTTCACTCCAGAGAGGATTTCACAAGGAGGTTTAGTTGGCTTCATGTGTGTCACTTAGAAGTTCCTTGCAATCCAGTCCAACTCCTGTCAGAGCAAGGATGATTCAGAAAGAACTTTGCTCTCTTTCTCCCAATGCTGTGGCTGCTGGTGGCAGTACTGGTTTTACTTAGAGAGCTCTGTACTGTTACTCAAAACTTTCCTTTATAAGAGCAAAAATTAACTCTTGCTTTTCTGTGAGAGGGAACTTTTAAAAGAGCAGAAAAAACTCCAGCTTGCCTGCCATAATGCTCTGAGCAATCAGAAAACCTCTGCCAAGAATTTATGGGCAGAGTAATTTATTCATTTACGTACTGTGACATTCCTTTCTCCTTCCTGTCCCACAGTCACTTGGCAGAAACCAGCACAGTGAAGTTTACCATTCTGCCTCAGCAGAATGCAGCTTAGTGAAAAAGGAGAATGAATGTGAGAAGCAGAGTTTAACCCTGCCTGACTCACAAACTGCAAACTGTTACTTTGGCACAGTTTTCAGTGACTGAAGTTCATAAGCAATGGATCTCTGTTAGGATCCTTCCTGACCCCAGTGATCTTTCTCCATTTTCTCCTTCCAGTTCTCTTGCCCATTTCCCAAGAGATTACATATTTGTGATCCTCCTCCTAAATGCTTTCACTTTAAGGTAGTTAATCCATAATCAGATGAGACCAAGCTCCACATCTAGTGTAGTTAGTCAAAGTGGGTTTGACTGTTGGAAATCAGCTGATTGATAGCAGTTCAGGGGATCTCCAGGATGCACTGGCTTGGAACCTGCCCTGTGGGCATCAGTCCCTGTCCCTGCAGAGGGGTAAGCATTGAAGAGTGAATGACCTACATCTCCAGTGGTCCTTCTGACTCAGCACTGAGTCACTTGATGGGATGACATACAGGAAGCTTGCACTGTCATTCCCTGCACTGCTTTTATGGGCAAGCAAAGAGTGCCAGTCGTTGTGACTGTCACACTGGCGATTGCTCACTGCCAGCCCCACCCATCCCTACATGGATCTGACAGGTCTGCAGTTTTCCTGGGAGCTGAATTCCCTTTCACACCTTTCCCTTCAAGAAAAGAGTGTTGGTCACTCAGAATTAAGAGCCAGACTGATAATGTGGGTCTGTTCCCACAGGAAATTATATACCATATGTTGCTCAACTTACAGTCATCAGAGCTGGCAGGGAGCGGTGAATGTGATGAGGATTTGATTCTGTTCTGGGTCATTCATGGCAGTAGAACAACTTGGAGTTGAGATTGAATTGTTTTATGGTAAACTTCAGTCATTAAGGGGTTCCTTAGTTAATTATTGAAAGAGAAAGCTCCTGGAGGGAAGTGAACCCTGGTGTGTATCCATTTGTGCTTTTTCCTCTTTCTGCTTTTAAAAGAGTTCCTTGGTCCCTACCTTCTCTCCAGCCTGTCCTGGTTCAGGATCACCGTAGTTTGGGAGCAGGTAGATAGGTTCTGCTTGGAGCTTGTCAGAGCCAGCTGATGTTTGCAGGGGGCTTGGTGGAAATCATAGCAGGGCATTCATTTGTGCTTTCAGGATAGCTGCTCCACACAGCCAGGGCACTTTAAGTAAGACAAAGGTTACAAGCTTCTGGTCTGTATTTACAGGCCAAGAATGAGAACAGAGCATGTGACTGTACAGTGATGGGGGTGGATGATATATAGAAGATAGGACAATGAATCTGGGGAGTTGGTTTTCTTTCTGTTGTGCAAAGAAAGGAGACTTTAAGGGAAAACAGCCACAGAAGCAGGAATAGCTGTAAATGAATTCCTCTTTGGTCTTCACATCACTTGGGCTAGTCCATGTTAGCTGGCCACATGGTATTTAAAACTGTTTGGGTTTAAACAAGAACAGTTCCACATCCTCCAGCTGTTTCATTGTGAGTACCTTAAACAGCTCTACAAATGCATTTTTCTGGGACCACAAGTGTGTGAAATAGGAGCTCTGGAGCCAGGTAGTTTCTGCCTGGTTTTCCTGTAGACTTAGCATCCTGAGTAGGCAAAAGGATTGTCACTGCCTGCCACTGTATTTTCTCAGGACTAGAGCTTATTCTGACCAGGCCTTTCCCTAGATAAGTGCTGATCCCTCTCCTGATGCCTGCCCGGGTTCCAGGGCAATGGGAGTCCCTGGGTCTTCACCTGCACAGGATCTTTAGCAAGTATCCCTGCCTTGAAAAGAGAGCAAGAGAATCAGAGCAAATGGAGTGAGCAAAGGGGCAGCCACAAACAGGCAGCTGCTTGTTTCACTTGTTGACATGGACCCAGGAGTTTCCTTCTCTTATCATCCAAGGCTTTCAACAAACAGAAATTTGAGCTTGCTTTTTCAGATAAAAACCTGTTAGTCACTGCACTCTGGGGGTTTTTGTCCTCTTTCTTAGTAATTTCCCAAGTCCAAGTCAATGGCCTGAGCTGAGCTGGAACTTTGCACTGTTTGTGTCAAGCATTTCCTTTTGTGGGTGGATAGTTGGTACCTAAAGACACTGACCCAGAGCTGTGGTTTCTCTTGGCTCTACTGTGAGGGATCACAGCTGGGGAAGTATGCTCCTGCAAAAGTGATGCTAGAAATCCTCCTGCTGAAGAAATGGACATGCAGGTATGGGGCAACCCATCAGCAGACAGCACGGGCAAAAGAAAACAAGGGGGAAAAACCCTTCTGAATATGTTACATGCTCTTAAATGTGGGATAAAATTTAAATCCCAGAATGGCTCAGGCTGGAAGGGACCTCAGAGCTCAACTCCTCCAACCTCCCCACCATGGGCAGGGACACCTCTCAACTAGACTCAGCTGCTCAAGGCCTCATCCAGCCTGGCCTTCAACACCCCCAGGCAGGAGGCAGCCACAGCCTCCCTGGGCAGCCGATTCCAGAGTCCTATCACTGAAGAACTTCTTCCTAAGATCCAGTCTAATCTTCCCAAGATCCAGCCTAAACTTCAGCCACTGTTTCTCAAAGAGCTTCCTCCTTCTGGTTTTGTTTAGATAACCCCATCCATATTTCAGACTAAAATATTCTTTCCCTTGACCCATGCCTCTACCAGCTAAAAATTAGTACTCAATATTTTGCTGGAGATATTTTCCTTGCCTTACAGTGCTGATCTTGGTACAATAACCAGAACCACTTGTAGAGACATGGATGGCAGGAGATAAGTTTCAAAGCATTTGCACAGAAGCCCAGTTAGTGCAGCTGAATCAGATCTTGCTTTCTTCATGTGTGTTCCAGGCAGCTTCTCAAAATGGGATTTCCACATTTCCCCAGGAACAGCCCTCACATGGTGGTGCAGTGAGAACGTTTTTAGTTCTGATTTCATTCTGTTTAGGACTCTGCATTCAAATGGCATTTTATTGGGCAACTCTAGGTCACACTAAAACATTTCCAAGCTGACAGCAGTATCATAGAAACAGAATAGCTTAGGTTGGAAGGGACCTCAGAGCTCATCTCCAAGCTCCCCACCATGACGAGGGCTACCTCTCAACTAGACTCAGCTGACCAAGGCCTCATCCAACCTGGCCTTCAACACCCCCAGGCAGGAGGCAGCCACAGCCTCCCTGGGCAGCCTATTCCAGAGCCTCACCACCCTGGTACTGAAGAACTTCCTAAGATCCAGTCTGACCCTGCTCTCCCTCAGCTTCAAACCATTCCCCCTTGTCCTGTCTCTAGACACCCTCAGGAAAAGTCCCTCTGCAGCCTTCCTGCAGGATCCCTTCAGGTACTGGAAAGCAGCTCTCAGGTCCCCCTGGACTCTCCTCTTCTCCAGGCTGAACAACCCCAGCTCCCTCACCCTGCCCTCCCAGTAGAGATGCTTTAGCCCTTGCATCATCTTTGTTGCCTCCTCTGGACTCTCTCCAACAGTTCTGTGCCTTCTTTATGCTGGAGACACCAGAACTGGAGGCAGGATTGGAGGTGGGGTCGAGGTGGGGTATCCAGTAAGCCAAGCTACCAGTGTGAGTCAGATCCTACTCCGTGATCACAACAATCTGTATTTTTTGTGGTTTGTTTTTTTCTCCACAGATAACTTTGTCCAGAGACCTTCAAGACCATCCACAGAATCAGTCCACCACAACCCCCCCACCATTGAACTGTTGCACCGTTCTAGGTCACCCATCACCAACAATCACCGTCCATCACCAGACCCCGATCAGTGTCCGCTCAAGTCCCCTATGGACAACACTATCCGTCACCTCTCCCCAGCTGACAGGGTGCCAGGAGCCAGGCATCAGCAAGAGAACAACCACCAGGAGTCCTATCCTCTCTCAGTGTCCCCCATAGAAAACAACCACTGCCCACCTCCTTCGGAGGTGCTTCAGAAGCCCTCCAGCCCTCGCCAGGAGAACACCAGGGTCATCCAGCTGATGCCCAGCCCCATCATGCATCCTTTGATACTGAACCCCAGGCACTCCGACTTCAAACCACCCAGGTTCCCTGAGGATGGGCTGCACAGGGATGTAAAGCCAATCAACCTGTCCCACCGGGAAGAGTTAGCTTATATGAACCACATCATGGTGTCTGTGTCTCCTCCCGAGGACCACGCCATGCCCATTGGAAGAATAGCAGGTAAGTGGCATTCTCCAGGCTGCACCAAAGCTATTCATTCACAAGTGTGCTGTGCTCCATGTCTCCTTCTGCTCTGTCACCTCAGGAGTTCACTGGCACTCTGCAGGTTCCAGCACTTGTGTGGTTCAGAGAGTTAAATGGGAGTAAAGCAGTTTCAGGAGAGGCAGGCAGAGGGGCAGAAGTGACTTGCTTCTGACCACAGAATGCGTAATGGGTACTGAAACTTTTGTCTTGACGCTCTCTGCCTCCCTGTCCACTAGCAAGCCACTTGTTTCCCAAGATAAGGATCTCCAAAGCCTTGTCCTGCAGAGAGGTGGTTTTCCAAGAGCTGCATTCACATTGATGTCCAGTCCTATGGAAAGCAAAAAACCTTCTTGACCTTTGAGATAACACAGTCTCAAGCTCACTATTCTGGGGATGGTTGGACTGTTAAAATACCACCTCTGAGTCCTACATTGAAGGCTTTCCTGTGCTTCTCACACCAGGATTGTCCCTTCTTACAGGAACAAGGTTGCCTTTGTCCCACACAAACCACAGGCACTGTCTCATCTTTGTGATCATAAATAACTGACATCACAACAGCTGAGTCAGGAAGCTGAGCCTACAGAAAATGGGGGTTTGTGTTTGAAAGGCAGCTGTAAATAGACAGGGAGAGGTCGGAAGAAAAGGGGAATCCACCTTCAGGAATATGCTGGATGCCCCAAGAAGCAATTTCTTTAGAGAGCTGTAAATGCACACCACACTCAAATCCATCCCATGCATTTGTGTCAGCAGTGAGCTAAGGTGAGACCCAGCTGCTGTGTCCACAGAAGGACCTTTCAACAGACCTTGTCCTGTTTTGTGCTTAGTGCCTGAAATTTGTTCCAGGTGTGGTGCTGCCAGAGCCTTAATGAGCAAGAGTTTTTGTTTTCTTCAGACCTAACACTTTAAATTCAGAGAGTAGACATCTCACCATCTAGGGCTACACCAAGCACAGGGGCCATGCTCCTTTCCCATCAGGGAGATGGGTTACAGGAATTCATATTTTGACACTTTTGCCCTCCTGCTATTTGTATTTCTCCTTTTGGTTTTTACTTCCCACACTATTCCCAGCCAGTAAAGAAATAAATGTCATGGCACAGAAGATGCTTTACTGGTTGCATCACTGGAGATCTCCTTCCCATAAGGCACTCCTGGAAGATCAGGCAGCTTCTTCATTTTTATTTTTCTGAAGGAAAGGTTCTCTAAAAATGAAGCCTAGACTAAAAAGAATACAGGAAGGAATCTGGAGAGCAGGTGGTGATGTAAGTTTTCTCATTAGGCCCAGAAATTTTCTTACATGCTTTGGAACCTTTGGTTTCTGTAGGTTGTGCACTGGGTCCAGTGACACCAGCCCTGTAACAGTTACAGGCAGTACCTGTAACTGGTACTGCCATGGCCTTGCCATCTCTGCTGTTCGCAGGACACCAGAGCCTAAGCCTGTGGATACTTGGGCCTAACAGAGTTGCTTGGCAAGTGTGGAGCAGTTGGGAGTGCTGGACACAGGCTGCATTTGCACACTTAGCTGCTTTCACTTGTGCTCTTGTGGTGTTGGTTAGATCCACCAGCATGGGTGGGTCATCTGAAAGCGCTGCTGAAGTATTTCATGCCAGAAAGACCCAAAGTGTACTCAGGCATTCAGCTCAGGTGAAAGGCAGTGCTTTCTGGCCAGGGATCAGGGCATTTCACAGCTGGTAGTTGGCAGCATCTTAGACTTCTGCTGAATTTCACAGAATCATAGAATTGTCTGGCTTGGAAGGGACCTCAAGGATCATCTAGTTCAAAATCCGCCCCCCATTGGCAGGGACACTTGTCATTAGACCAGGTTGCCCAGAGCCACGTCCAGCCTGGCCTTAAAATCCTCCAGGGATGGGGCTTCTACCACCTGCCTGGGCAACCTGTTCCAGTGTCTCACCACCCTCATGGGGAAGAACTTCCTGTCTAGTCTAAATGTCTAATCTAAATCTGCCCTGCTCTAGCTTGGATCCATTGCCCCCCCCCCCAAGTCCTATCACTCCCTGACACCCTCAAAAGTCCCTCCCCAGCTTTCTTGTAGCCCCCTTCAGATACTGGAAGGCCACAAGAAGGTCTTCTCAGAGCCTTTTCTTCTCCAAACTGAACTGAATTTGCCACTGTTCTTCCATCAGTACCCCATATCCTCTACTTATAAATGCCCACATGCCTCACTTGCTGTACAGGCCCGGGCTGCTGCTGTTCTCCTTGGGTTGTGACAGCTCCTGAATTGTAGCTGGACCCTGTAAAGAGCTCACAGCCATTTAAAGGTGACAAAACCTGGGTTACCACCAAAAATGTAGAGAGCCTGTGTTTCATACCTGAAGCCAACTTCATCAGTGCTACTGAACTCAATAGCATTCAGTTCAAATCCAAACCTGCTTCCCACCCATTTCACCACCTCCAATTCAGAGCTATTACTATTATGTCATTTCATTTTAAGATCCTTTCTTTTTATGTCAGCATTTCTTTTAGGGTGTCAGGTAATGATAGGACTAGGGAGAATGGAGCAAAAATAGAAATGGGTAGATTCAGATTGGATGTTAGGAAGAAGTTTTACACCATGAGGGTGGTGAGACACTGGAACAGGTTGCCCAGGGAGGTGGTGGAAGCCTCACCCCTGGAGGGTTTTAACTCCAGGCTGGATGTGGCTGTGAGCCACCTGACCTGATGGAAAGCATCCCTGCCTATGGCAGGGGGACTGGAAATGGCTGATCCTTGAGGTCCCTTCCAACCCTAACAATTCTATGATTCTATTTCCCACCTGGCTGTGATTATCTCCCCTGACACTGCTATAGTTAACAGGGAGGCTTTTGACTATCAGTGGCTTGCCACTTGGATTTGAGGGAGACCATGAAAATCACACCACTTAGCTCTTGAACTGCACACACACATCAATTAAAGAGAGCTTCTTAAAAGCCCCTGCCATTAGTTCTGTGTTATGGATGAGGAACACTGATGGGTTGCGTGATGAAAAGATTTACCAACAGTCCGGTGCCAGAGCTAAGCACTTAGCACAGGATCACAGAATAGCAGAGGTTGGAAGGGACCTCCAGAGATCATCCAGTCCAACCCCCCTGCCAGAGCAGCAGCACCCAGGGCAGGTCACACAGGAGCACACCCAGGTGGGTTTGGAATGTCTGCAGAGAAGGAGACTCCACAATCTCTCTGGGCAGCCTGCTCCAGGGCTCTGGCACCCTCACAGGGAAAAAGTTTTCCCTTCTGTTCCCATGGCACCTCCTCTGCTCCAGCTTGCCCCCATTGCCCCTTGCCCCCATTGCCCCTTGTCCTGTCCTTGGACATCCCTGAGCAGAGCCTGGCTCCATCCTCCCCACACTGCCCTGCACATCTTTATCCCCAGGAATGAGGGCACCCCTCAGGCTCCTCTGCTCCAAGCTGCAGAGCCCCAGCTCCCTCAGCCTGGCCTCACAGGGAGATGTTCCACTGCCTTCAGCAGCTTTGTGGCTCTGTGCTGGACTCTCTCAAGCAGTTCCCTGAGGTCCTTCCTGACCTGAGGGGCCCAGAACTGGACAAAATATTCCAGATGTGGCCTCAGCAGGGCAGAGCAGAGGGGCAGGAGAACATCTCTTGACCCTACTAGCCACACCCTGATCAGAGTGGTGAGGAGAGAGCAGTAACTTTCTGCTGGCTGAACCATTAGCATGCAGGTGATTTCCAGGAGGGATAATGAAGAGGAACAGCTACCAGGGAAGTACTGTGGGCTGCTGACTGAAACATTGGGCTGTGTCCCAAAACGTGTTTTATTGCCAGCTCTTCCTGGATGGAAGAGTCCTCCCAGCCTCATGAACCTGTTCACTGGTAGGCAGAGCCTGCTTTTCCATGCAGCATTCAGTTGCTTGGTGCTGAGAAAGAAACCAAAGGTTGTGCTTGCTCTGTTTTCAGGAGGCTGATCAGTGGAGCGCTGGGATTCCAGTCAGACAAAATAATGACCTCTGCACACTGGCTTGACTAATCTTTCCTACCTTTTAATGTAATATGGTTTCTCAAAATATTAGTTTTACTGGTAAAGCACTTTCCCTCTTATAGCAAGGAACTTCAGTTTGAAGGTCTTTTCCTCTAATGCCATTTTATGCTCTTCTAGCAAAGCAGGAGGCATGAAGTATCTTTAGTTGCTCATTAAGGTCCATATATTATTCATCAATGGCTGGAGCTGATTTTTAGAATGATGTTGAACTCTCTTCTCAGCACAGTATGCATGAGTCTGGTCTGGAACTTTGGCAGGACTAGAGGTCATTGAGACACTGAGGTGCTGGAGGGTGTGCAGAGAAGAGCAGTGAGGCTGGGGAGGGGTTGGGAGGGCATCATACAAAGAGAGGCTGAGGGAGCTGGGGTTTAGTCTGGAGAGGAGAAGGTTGAGGGAAGACCTTATTGCTCTTTACAGGTGCCTGAGAGGAGGTTGGAGTGAGGCTGGTGTTGGTCTCTTCTCCCAAGTAAGGAGTGACAGGATGAGAAGAAATGGGTTTGAGTTGTTCCAGGGGAGGTTTAGGGACATGAGGAAAAACTTCTTGAGTTGAGAGGGTGGTGAGGGGTTGGAACAGGCTGCCCAAGGAGGTGGTGGAGTTGCCATCCCTGGGAGGTGTTCAAGAAGCTGTAGATGGATGTGATGCTTGGTGGTCATGGTGGTCACGGTAGCTGGGATGTGGTTGGACTTGATGATCTTAAAGGTCTTTTCCAGCCTTCATGATTCTATGATTGTGTTGGGATGATCCAAAGGCAGACTTGCAGGACCTTGTAGATACAGCAGACAATGGTGAAACTAAGTCACTCAGGCAGCAATAATCATCTCACTACTTTAAAATATTGAAGTATTAAAAACCCCTCAGAAGTGGAGTTTAGCAGGGTGGGGTTTTGGACAGTTTCCTGCACTGGAACTGCTAATTCAAAGCAGCAACAGTGTTTGGTGGTAGTCACTCCTACCTTGAACTCTAGCAAGCAGGCAGGCTGGCTGGCTGATTGTTAGCTCTAAGAGTCCATCTTGGTTCTCCCCAAATAGTCTCCAAGGATTTCACTCTGGGAGGGAATTTTTTTTTTTTTTAATGCAGTTGCAGTTTCAGTCAGGAGAGGTGTCTGAAATTAGCTCTTCCACAGAATGGAAATTCCACTCCCCATCCAGCTCTGAGTGGGAGGGGTTTGTTATCAGACATTTGAGGACTTTGTTGTCTCACAGAAGGTACTTCCCCAAGGGACAAGGAGAGGCAGGTACTGCTGCCTTGGCAGGTGTTCCCAGCCAGGCATGGCTGAGGCATGCACTGCAGCCCTGGTGGGACCACAGCTACCAGAAAACCTCACTGCAACCATCCTCAAGTGCTGCCCCCAAAGACTTCCTTGTGAGCTCTGCTGTTGACTTCCACCAGGGCAGGTTTTCACCACACAACTTCAGTCAGGTGTCAGAAATGTCCTTTATTTCAGACACCCATGGCCACCTCAAGCTTGCTAGCATGTAGGCAGATGGGAGCTGACATATTAGATCTCACCAGAGACCAGCCAGAGGCTTAAAGGTCATCACAGGAATCCCTGCAAAGGCTTTTATGGCATTACCCAACTCCAACAGGGTTCATTTTTCATAGAATCATGGACTCCTAGAATGGCTCAGGTTGGAAGGGACCTCAGAGCTCATCTCCTCCAACCTCCCCACCATGGGCAGGGACACCTCTCAACTAGACTCAGCTGCTCAAGGCCTCTTCCAGCCCAGCCTTCAACACCCCCAGGCAGGAGGCAGCCACAGCCTCCCTGGGCAGCCTGTTCCAGAGTCTCACCACCCTCCTGCTGAAGAACTTCTTCCTCAGCTCCAGTCTAACCCTGCTCTTCCTCAGCTTCAAACCATTCCCTTTTGTCCTGTCTCTAGACACCCTCAGGAAAAGTCCCTCTGCAGCCTTCCTGCAGGATCCCTTCAGCTATTGGAAGGCAGTTCTAAGGTTCCCCTGGAGTCTTCCCTTCTCCAGGCTGAACAAGCCCAGCCCCCTCAGCCTGTCCTCCCAGCAGAGGTGCTCCAGCCCTTGGATCATCTTTGTGGCCTCCTCTGGACTCACTCCAGCACCTCTCTATCCTTACGATTTTTGTTGTTTTGTCACAGAAGTTGACTGACAAACATCCGACTGGACCTGATGACATTCTGGTATTTACCTCACTTTTGATTCAGTCACTTAGAACTCACTGATACACTTCAGGATGTTTCTTGTGAGGATACACTGCTGGGCAGGTTCCTGGGATGTCCATCTCCCAGTTTCCTTTTCTCTACCTGCTTTGGGACTGAAAGGCTTCTTCATTACTGCTTGGCACTGAAACCTTGGGCACAACAAGCTCTTTTCTTGAGCATCACCCAGTACAGATGCTAATCAAACAGGTGTGTAGGTGTGAAATGCAAAGTGCTGTAGAGCAGTGCTGGGTGCTACTGGACCTTCCCTCAGGGGCCTTCTGGAGTTGGGACCCGATAAACCCCATGAAGCTCCAGGTTCACTCTGTGCTGCAGCCCTCTCCCCGTTCCTACAAGCAGTGTAGAAGGGTGGTGTTGCTATGCCCTGCCTGCCCCACCCTGCCATCACTTTGGATCCTGTTCTGCACTTGGGGGGAAGTCTGCAGGCAGGGCAGTCTTGTGCCTGTTGCCTGCTGACTGTTCTTAGCAGCTGGGTTCCCCTAGCAGCTGGGCTCTATCTGACTTTATGAGCTGCCTGATTTGTTTCTTCCCCTTCAGGAGCCTGAGGAGAAGCCAGGTAATGTTTAAACTGCTCTGAGGCACTGAATTGGTTTGACCCACAAAGCTATTGACTGCTGTTGCAATGAGGACAGGCAAGATTCTTACCCTGCCAAAGCCATGCAAGAGATCTGACTGCAGCTTGGCTTCTGGCTTGCCTCAGCCTCTCAGCCTGCCACCCATGGAAGAGTACAGGGGTGCAGCATGAACCCTGCATGTGTGTAAGCAACCTGTCAGTAAAAAACAGTCTGACAGTTGAGACTGAAAATGCTGTCCCTGCTAGGAGTGCATCAGCTAGGAGTGACTCATGTTGTACTCGCAGCTACAAACAGCACTTAGGCTGGGCGTGGGCTGTGTGTTAGCTCTGAGCACAGAGAGGTCTTCCCATAGCTCTGTAGGGATGGTAGCTTGGTTGTTTCCTGTTGGAAAGGGAACAGGCTGAAGGATTCTCCTACCCTTTTGTTTGAAAAACTTCCATCACTTCTCATAACTTGCAGGAGAGGGGAAGGAGAGGTTAGCTGAGTGAGTCTTTCACAAACATACTGCTGAAAAAAGACCTGCTATTCGATTAAGACTTTTGATTGTCTTTACTTTGGAGTTGAGCTGGAAAGCTTCTTTCAAAGAAGGAGAAGAACACAAACTCAACTGCTGGAGTTCTTAGATTCATAACACTGGAAATGCAGAGCTAAAACATCACAAGTCACCACACTTCAAAACGTGGCACCTTGCTCATCACAGTGTCCTCAACTTCTGTAGTAGGACCAGAGCCCCTGCAACTGCATTTGCTCCAGAAGTATCCATGTGACATTTATGACAGCAAAACCCTTTGTGTAGATGCAGCTACACCACATTTGTTTATTTTCCTCTCTGTACAGCATAGCTCTATAGGCACAGACACAGTTACTACACAATGGACATGCTGAGTGGAGGGTGGGAAAAGGGGCACAGAATTGTTACACCTTTGGAGTAAATGGGATAAACCCAAAGAAATCTCGCTGTGAGGATAGGCTGAGAGAGCTGGAGAAGTCTGGAGAAGAGAAGACTCCGGGGGGAACTTAGAGCTGCCTTCCAGTCCCTGAAGGGATCCTACAGGGAGGCTGCAGAGGGACTTTTCCTGAGGGTGTCTGAAGGCAGGACAAGGGGGAATGGTTTGAAGCTGAGGAAGAGCAGGGTTAGACTGGAGCTGAGGAAGAAGTTCTTCAGTAGGAGGGTGGTGAGACTCTGGAATAGGCTGCCCAGGGAGGTTGTGGCTGCCTCCTGCCTGGGAGTGTTGAAGGCCAGGTTGGATGAGGCCTTGATCAGCTGAGTCTAGTTGAGAGGTGTCCCTGCCCATGGTGGGAGGTTGGAGGAGATGAGCTCTGAGGTCCCTTCCAAATGGAGCCATCCTAGGATTCTATGGTTCTATGATACAGTCACTTGGTGGCTGGTGACTTTATCCCGGAATCAGAGTGCTGCTTTGTAAACAGAAACCTTCTACCAGAAAGTCACTTCCATGGACAGACATGTCCACATGACCTGCTGTGGCACTTGATACTGGGATGAGGCTGTGCCAGCCAGGTCTGTGACGTGTCTTGTTTTACAGCCACCTCCATCCTACCTGCAGAGGTACAGGAGCAAGAATTGCAGTCAGGACTTGTTCTGGTCCCCACAGAAGCTAGGACTTCCCAAGCCACTGGAAGGCTCTATCATTTAGATTTCTTCCTTCGTGTTGCTGTAGTGCAGCACCTACATGCCATGGTTAGAGACACATGCTAAGTGGGCTCAGAGCACCCTCAGTCTCCACTAGCGTCAGCCCCATGCTAAACACCTGGTGAAGAAACTATCCTGTGACTGAGAACATGCCCCCTGTTTTCCTTGGGGATTGCACACTTCCTTCAGGCTGAGCTGAGCAAAAACCACAGGAGGTTTCCTTAGCAAGATAGATGGAGGAGTGCTCTCCAGCACTGTGGTGAGGCAGGAAAAGAACACCACTTTACTAACACTGGAGACGCTGTCTGTCTGGTGGAGGCAGGAGCATGGAATGGGAGAACAGGGCAAAAAAATCAGTCATGATTTCATGCTTCAGCTTTCAGAGTTCAGCTTGCAAATTCTCCATCTATCAAGCTGTTCACATATCCTTTGTGATCCGAGTGCTCTGTTCTACAGTCTCATGAGGGATAAGAACCTTTCGGATCCTCCTTCCCCTTACAAGATTTTAGTGCCAAAGACAGAGCTTGGCCTCATCTTGCTGTGTTACTTCTGCAAGCTCACAGCACAACTGCTTGCAGGATGGCAGCCTCAGGTTCCTGCTCTCCCACTCGGCGCTGGGTACGAGGCAGAAGCGGTGCACAACTGTTGCATTGTGAGATCTGGCATCCTCTCTCCTCAGCCCCAGCTTGAATTTACTGAGCTGAACAAACAGTTGTCTGTCAAGAGGTTTCTCCACATAGAAACATTGGCTGTACTGTACCAGCTTCCCATCCTGCTTCCCACAGCAGCAAGCATCCCCAGAAAGAATTCTCTTTTCCCTCAATAACCTGGACAGGGATCAGCATACAGGGATGAGTAGGACTGCTCCCATCTCAGGATCAGTGTTCCCCCAATCCTCAGTGCCATTTAACCACTTCATCATGAGACTTGGCTACTTTTTTGGCTTCATGTTGTCTATTCAGATAAGTGTGCAGCTACTGAGGATGGGTTATCTCCACACAGCAGTAATCCTACTGCAGCAGGCCCTTCTGTCTTAGTTTGCTGTCAGTTGTTCTCCCAGGATTTCTTTTGCTATGGAAGAGGCTTCCAGCAAGAACAGAAGAGCTGATTTGATAAGATCCAGCCATGTGTCTTCTTTCTCCTTGGCACCAGCTTTGTCTTATCTCCCTCCATTTGTTTGATGAGAGCAAGTTCTCACTGGAGTAGTCCTAACCATACTCCTCTAACAAACAAGAGTCCCAGCCAGCCTGATGAGCTTCGTGTGCCAGTTAGACAGCTCCAAGGTCCACTTGGGTCATGCAGAAAGCTGTGCCTGCTGCACTGTACAGGATGTGGTTAAAGTGCAGCTGGAGTTCACCTCCATGGCAAGCCTAAACCTGAACTCAGGAGCTGTCTTCCTTTGTGATTTGCTGGTTCTGGCTTAAACAAGTAGCAATGGTCTTCTCTGAGACTTACTGATCTTCTCCAGTAAGGGGGATGATCACAGGCTGAGGGTCCATGGGGCCTTCTAAGCATCTCCCTCTTTCTTCCCTGCCCTCACCTTCTCTTCCAGTGTAGTCTTGCCAGCTTCTTCGTGCAGCCTGCAGCATTCTGTAGATCATCTGGCAAGCAGATTCAGCTCTGATACAGCAGAAAGCCAGCTGGTGTTTTCTGCAGGGCTTTTGTCTTCTGTTTAAGTGATTTAAGTCAGCTCACAGCAAAATCTTCCATGGAGCCAGCACAAGGTAAGCAGCAGGAGAAAGGGAGGACTAAATGGAAGGGAGGTCATGACCTTCTCACAGCACCTGTGGACAGCTGAATTTGACCAGTTCATCACTTTGGTAGCCTGAGCATCACCTTGTTAGCTCTCCTAACCACACTTCAGGTGTGCTTCAGGAAACCTGAGCAGCAGTGAACAGCGTTTGCTTGCTTCACTGTACACAAATGCAGCCTTAGCACAAATCACCTTGTAAAATAAAGGGGCCTGGGCTTGGGAGAGCTCCTCAGCTGGTAGAAATCCCAGAATCATTTCATTCAGATGATGTCATGCTGGAGAAATTTTAGGCTAAGCTACTCAGCATGGGGTAAGGCCACAGCTGGTGCCAGAGGAAGCATGACAACGTGACTTTGGCAGGGTCTCTTCCTCCCTGAAGTCATGTTAGTGTCCAGCATGACTCTGTGCAGGTCAGCCATCAGCCAGACCCAGTGCATTTTCTGTAATGAATGATGTGGGTGAGTCCCCTGAAACTTCTCTGTAATGCAGAGAGGGTTTTGGTAGCTGGCACGTGAAGAGGGCCAGCACTGCTCCTGACCTGAGGGCATCACTTAAACCAGAGGGGTCTCAGTTGTGTGTAGCAGATACTGCAGGGCAAGGCAATGTTAGGTTCCAAACCAAAGAGGCCTCCAGCACGTGTATGCCTGTGCATGATGTGGTCTAAGGGAGCACAGACACAAGACTCCCAGTACTGCAGCATCAAGAGTACTCAGCTTGTGCCTGCTACAGCCAGGTGACTCCAGAGCATTCATCACGACTGCACAAGTGTCAAAAGACTAAGAACCTAAGGTCATAGAATCATAGAATGGTTTGGTTGGAAGAGGGCTCCTAAGGCCATCTACTCCAACCCCCCTGCAGTCAGCAGGGGCATCTTCCACTAGATCAGGTTGCCCAGTCTTGTAGAGCCTCACCTTGAATATCTCCAGGAATAGGGCCTCAACTACCTCCCTGGGCAACCTGTTGTAGTGTTCCAGCACCCTCCTGGTGCAGAACTTGTTCCTCACATCCAATCTAAATCTGCTCTGCTCTCATTTCAAACCATTGCCCCTCATCCTGTCTCTGCAGGTCTTTGCAAACAGTCTCTCTGCAGCCTTTTTATAGCCCCCTTCAGCTACTGGAAGGCTGCTCTTAGGTCACCCTGGAGCCTTCTCTTCTGCAGGCTGAACACCCCCAACTCCCTCAGCCTGTCCTCATAGCAGAGGTGCTGCAGCCCCCTGATCAATTTCATGTCCTTCCTCTGGACTTGCTCCATCAGGTCCATGTCTTTTCTGTGTTGAGGGCTTCCAGAACTGGAGCTCCAGGTGAGGTCTCAGCAGAGCAGAGTGGCAGAATCCCCTCTCTCCATCTGCTGGCCATGCTGCTTGTGCTGCAGCCCAAGATGCATCATGCTGAGATGCCATTTGAGTTGGAAGGGATGGATGTACTGCTATCATGTAGCCATTAGGAAGTTTTGTTGTCTGTGGGGAAGGTTTTGCCTGTGGACTCAGAAGGATATTTGAAATGAAGGGTCTGTAATGCAGGCTTCCTCTCACAGTGTCTGTTTGTTTGACTGTCACAAGGGATTTTTAATGACAGTATTACTGCAGAAAGCTGCACCATGCCTCTCCACTTGAAGGTAGAGTTTGCCCTCGTTCCCAGCCACACAGTTGAGCCTTGCCCAGTAGCACAGCTGAGAAGGTGGTGGGAGCTGGAAATCTCAGCTTCCAGGAGCCCTGCAACACTGCTGGACCTGTTAACCACCCTGCCACTGGGTGTGCTAGGGGGAAATGTTTCCTTGTCCTACAGAGAGAGTTACTTTCTAAGCAAGCTTATTTTAGCCAAAAGGCAGGAAATTGCAACATGCTCAAACCATTGAGGTACCAGCCCTGACTCTCCCCTTTTGAAAGTGTGACTCAACTACCAGTGGCCTCAGCAGCATCCCTGTGCTTTCTTGCCATTGCTCACCAGCCAGCATACCCCCTGTGGAGAGTACCCCCCTGTGATTGCTCCTTTGGAGGCCCTTCTGACAGCTAAGGAAGTGATTTAGTCTTCATGGAGTCCTTCACACTGCCCAGACTTTGCTCAAACAACTGATTTGCACTGACAAAACAACTCTCTATACACAAGCCCTTCTCTCCATTTCTCTGTCCTTCCTGACAATGCATGGAACACTTCTGACCTTCCTGGAGGATGTGACTTTCTGTGTTGTCTTCACCAGCCTCTTTTCCCAGGGGAGAAGCTCCTTTCAATAGCATTTTCTAGCACTGCCCCTTCTTGGGTTTCCACCAGTTTCAAATGCTTGCAATCCACTCCAAAAGGGCTCTGGTCTTCTCTAGATTCATTACACTTGCTAAGAGTTCATAGAATCATAGAATGGTCTGGGTTAGAAGGGACCTCTGAAAATCATCTAGTCCAACCCCCCTCTGCAGTCAGTTGACAGTGTTTGACCTAGAGCTTCTATTCTCCTATTAAAGATGGCCTCTACTAGCCTAATAATTATTTAGCTGCTGCTCCTCTGTCAGTCAGGGAGACCCCTCCAGAACCTCCTGGGTTTTTACTGGGCATTCTGGGGAGAAAGACACCCATGTGTAGTTAGAAACAAACAAACCCTGAGCGCCTGTGCTCTAATTCCTCAAGGTCTCCCATGTGACATCTGAAAATAAGGCAAACTGATTTAGGTCCTCTGCAAACAGAGCTCAGACATCTCCTAAATTGTGCTGCCAAGCATCAGCTGGTTCCTAATGACTTCAGTGTGCATGCTCCTAGCTCTCAGCAGAGGTGAGAAGAAATGAAGTGAGCCTAAAGCTTTCCTACTGGTGTTTAGATCTAATGCTTTTGTTTTCCTCTTTGCAGTGGCTGGAGACACAGTTGCCACGGTTGCACTGATGCATGCCAGCTCAGTCAGATACCTCAAGTTGCTGACAGAGAAGTGCAGTTTTTGCAGACATGTTTTTTAAGTGGTTGTAGGAGCCAAGCAGAATTTTCAGGAGGTTTTTGTTTTCTTTTTGAAGCAAACAAGAGGTCCAAGACACTTGGGTGGTTGGTTTGGTTTTTTTGTGTGAATTCCATCAGCCTACTAAATACCTCTGCAAGTCTGAGCAGCTCAGTCAGTTTAGAATATGAGATGGGGCCCTTGATCACTCAGGACTTCTCTTGTGAAGATCTCAAGATGCAGATCTGAGGGTTTTTTTCTCATGTGAGGAATATTTATATTCAAGCTTAGCCTGAACCCACTCTAAAAATTAAAAGAACAACAAAAAACAAATCTCCATTTTAATGCTACCTCTTCTTCAAGTCTGAAGCTCAGTTGTTAGTCCAGTAATTTGCCACCCAGACATCTCAGGCTGAATTTTATTGTGTTTTCTTGCTTTTGTGAAGGAGGGTGCACAGTGCAGGCAGGGTAGGCAATGGATAATCACTAGCACCATTAGATTCAACCAGCTTCAAGGTGAAATGTGCAGCCCTGGCACAATGCACAGGGCTGCTGTTAAGGAGCCATCAGCTCCTTGAAACTGCTCCAGGAGCCAGTGTAGAGAGGCTATTAGGGGTCTGCCATCCCCACCAGTAGGAGCTCTATTTATACACTTGCAAGTGTCTTTGGTTGCCTGCTCTTTAACCACTCTAATAAGCCCTCTCTCAAAGGCTAGTTTGGCTTTCAAAGTAGAATGCAACTTCACAGCCATCTTAGGGCTCTGGAGAGCTGAGCTATACAGCCCCTGTTGTTTCTGCCAGCAGCAGAAGCCCCAGCTTTGTGCAGCTCACTTGCCATATTTCACAGCTGCCAGTTACTACACTGTGCTGTGCACACACACATTGCAAGCAGGAAGTAGGAGCAGCTCAGTTCTTGGCTTCCTCTGTCTCAAGAGACTGCCATGAAACTGAAAAACACTAAAGTAAAACCTAAGTATCTGTTAGACCTTTAATTAGCGACCTGAGGAGTGTTTGCCAAGAGGAAATTTGAATTCAATTATCCAAATAGAAAGTATTTAACCTCTCAATAGCACTCAAGTAATTATAATACTTGGATTGTTTTTGGGGGGTTGTGTGTTGTTTTTTTTTTTTTTAAGAAACCTTAAAGAAATAAAACAAAAAGCAAACCGAAAACTGTCAGAAGGTGTCAATTTCCTAAGACATGAAGTGTCCCAAGGCAAGCTGTGACATTGCCCATGCTTTAGACTCTTCATGCTGCACAGGAAGGAGCAGCTTTGAGCAGGAAGAGCAGGTTGCAGGTCCCCAGTGAAGCAGTGAGCAACAGCAGCAGGCTGGCAGAGGTGGGTTTGTGTGCAGCAGCCCAACAGTGAACACAGCTAAGGGCAGCAGGTCACCTCACGCAGCTCGTCATCTCCTAAGGGTCTTGGCCAGCGTTAGGTCAGGCAGGGAAAAGGAGGGCAAAGGGCTCACAGGCTTGTGGGGCCTGGCCTGCAGAAGGAACCCCAGCTGGAGCTGTGTCCAGAGAGTGCAACAAAGCTTGTGGTCTGGAGAACAGGGCTGGGAGGAGCAGCTGAGGGATCTGGGGTTGTTCAGCCTGGAGAAGAGGAGGCTGAGGGGAGACCTTCTGGCTCTCTACAACCCTCTGAAAGTAGGTTTTAGCCAGGTGGGATTGGTCTATTCTCCCAAGGAACAAGTGACAGGACAAGAGGAAATGCCCTCAAGTTGTACCAGGGGAGGTTTAGGTTGGACATCAGAAGAAACTCCTTCACTGAAAAGAGTTCTCAAAGACTGGCACAGGCTCCTCAGGGAGGTAGTTGAATCCCCATCCCTGGAGGTGTTTCAGAGCTTCAGAGATGTGGTGCAGAGGGACACGGTTTAGCACCAGCCTTGGTCAAGTTAGAGCATGGTTGGAAGGATGATCTTAAAGGTCTTTTCCAACCATACTGATTCTATTCTATGGCTACAACACATCAGAAGGGGCTGAATCCTCTAGGATATTTTGCAGACATTGGTCCCTATGAACCACACCATCTGCCATTCAGATTGCAGAAGCTGTTTCAGCCCTGCTCCCAACTGTCCTTTCACCACACATCTACCCAGAGGTGAATCCCAAGGCAGAAGTCATTATTGTCTTGCTTCTCTCTCCACAGACTGTAGGTTGCTCTGGGACTATGTTTATCAGCTGCTTTCTGACAGCCGGTACGAGAATTTCATCCGATGGGAGGACAAGGAATCCAAAATCTTTCGGATAGTGGATCCCAACGGGCTGGCCCGGCTGTGGGGAAACCACAAGGTAAGGAAGCAAAGCCCCTTCACCCTTTGTGTTCTCACAGGGTGCACTCATGAACAGAGGGAGAAGGAAGAAAGCATCTGCACATAAACTGCTGCTGGAAAATTGTGATCTTTCATGCTATACATGTGAGAAATAGAAATCATCCAGCCTTAAACCCACCTTTCATCTAGAGAACCTGCTGGGTTGGTTTTTAAGTCACTTAGTTGTAAACAGATTTGATTACAAAGAGTCCAACAATCAAGGGTCCTTCTCTCTCAAGGCAGCTCATTTCTTCCTGAAACCCCATGCAAAGTAAGTTCAGGTGAGATGTGGTCTGCCACATCTGGCCACAAAGATGATCCAAGGGCTGGAGCAGCTCTGCTATGAGCATAGGCTGAGGGAGCTGGGGGTGTTCAGCCTGGAGAAGGGAAGACTCTGGGGAGACCTTAAAGCTGCATTCCAATAGCTGAAGGGATCCTGCAGGAAGGCTGCAGAGGGATTTTTCCTGAGGGTGTCTAGAGACAGGACAAGGGGGAATGGTTTGAAGCTGAGGGAGAGCAGGGCTAGACTGGAGCTTAGGAAAAAGTTCTTCAGTGCTAGATGGTAAGACTCTGGAACAGGCTGCCCAGGGAGGCTGTGGCTGCCTCCTGCCTGGGGGTGTTGAAGGCCAGGTTGGATGAGGCCTTGAGCAGCTGAGTCTAGTTGAGAGGTGTCCCTGGCCATGGTGGGGAGGTTGGAGGAGATGAGCTCTGAGGTCCCTTCCAGACTGAGCCATTCTAGGATTCAGTTTTTGCAGACTGTCCGGTGGCACTCCCCAGATGTTACAGGGCTATGGATTTCCCTGTCAGAGGGTAACTCTGCTTTGTTCTCGGGGAAGCAGTTACTGATTTTTGCCGTTTAGGGCCGAGTATGTACAGCTATGTACAGCTATCTCGGTGGGTTTGTGATGAATACAGGAGTGGTCAGCATGAATTTCCAAAAGGGAAGTCATGCTTGACCACTGTGATACCCATCTGCAATGAAATAATGAGCTCAGTGGACACAGGGAGCATAGTGGTTGTAGCTTATCTTGATTTTACAAAGCCTTTTTAGACTGTCTCTCAAAATGTCCTCACACAGTAGGAAAAAACATGACCCAGACAAGAATATAGTGAGGTAAATGGAGAACTGGCTGGACCACTGGGCTGAGTCACAGAATGGTAGGGTTTGGAAGGGACCTCTGGGGATCATCATCTAGTCCAATCCCCCTGCTAAAACATGTTCACCTAAAGCAGGTTGCACAGCATTGTGTCTCGGTGGGTTTTGAAAGTCTCCAGAGAAGGAGACTCCACAACCTCTCTGGCAACCTGCTCCAATAGTCAATCACCCTCAAAATGAAGGTTTTTTTCCTTAAGTTCAAGAGACACCTCCTGTGCTCTAATTTGTACCCATTGCCGCTTGTCCTGTCACTGGGCAGCACTCAAAATAGGCCAGCCCCATCCTCATGGACTCCACCCTTTAGATACGGTAAGCATTGATCAGAACCCTTCTCAGTCTTGTCTGTTCCAGGCTAAAGAGCCTCTCAGCCTCACTTTGTAAGAGGGATGCTCCAGTGCCCTAATCATCTTCCTGGCCCTCCATTGGACTCTCTCCTGTATTTCCCTGTCCCTCTTGAACTGGGGAGTCCAGAACTGAACACAATACTTCACATGCAGAGTAGAGGAGGAGGAAAACCTCCCTTGATCTGCTGGCCACACTTAATGTACCCCAGAAGACCATTGGCCTTCTTGGCCATGAGGGCACATTGCTGGCTCATGGTGAACTTGTTGCCCACTAGCACTGCCAGGTCCTTCACAGAGTTGCTTTCCAGCAGGTCACTTCCTAACCTGTCCTGCTGCAGGGGCTTGTTCCTCCCCAGGTGCAGGAGGAGTCCCTATGCTTGCCCTTGTTGAACTTCATGTGGTTCACCTCTGCAGCAATCCAGCCAGGTCCAGGCAGCACACTCTGGCAGGGTGTCAGCCACTCCTCCCAGTTGTGTGTCATCAGCAAACTTGCTGAGAGTACACTTGCACTCTGCTCCTTCATCCAGGCCCTTGATGAAGATGTTGAACATGACTGACCCTGGGGGCCTCCAACTTGACCTGTACCATTGGTCACAACCCTCTGAGCTCTGTCATTCACCACAAAATCCAGTCACTAGTGATGTGACCCCAGGGACTGATTCAGGGCCAATGCCCTTTAGCATCTGCATTAATGACCTGGATGATGGGACAGAGCACAGCATCAGCAAGGTCTTGGACAATACTGGGAAGGGAAGAATTGCCTGTTCCACCAGAGGGTTGTGCTGCCATCCAGAGGGACCTGGACAGAATGGAGAAATGGACTAGGGAATTTCATGAAACTTAACAAGGGACAATGTAAAGTCGTCCACCTGGGGAGGGATGACCTGGGGAAGTGTGGGACTTTACATTACCCCAAGTGGAGGCTGCCCACATACAGCTCCACCAGTGGCTGTCACTTCTGCCTTTTGACACTCAGCTTCAGCAGGGCCATGCCTTAGTCCCCCTGCAGTGCCCTGGCCATGGCCCTTAGGGTTAGCAGCTCCCAGAATGAAGGGGAGGCTCTGTCACAGAAGCAAATGTACAACCTAATGGGCTTCTTGATTTACACCCATCTACCAAGGGGAGGAACAGCTGGGTCTCCACAGTGCTCTGTAAGCATTAACTGGTTAATGGAGGGGAATCCCAGAGGAGCAGTGCTCTCAGCAGGGATGGCTGACAGGCTCAATCTGTTAACCATTGTTCTTAGGCTCCTACCAAAGGTGGTTCTCCCCCTGTACTCTGCCCTGGTGAAACCTCACCTGGAATATTGCATCCAGTTCTGGGCTCCCCAGTTCAAAAGGGACAGGGATCTGCTGGAGAGAGTCCAACAGAGAGCTACCAGGATGATGAAGGGATGGAGCACTGCCGTGTGAGGAGAGGCTGAGACCTGGGGCTGTTTAGTCTGCAGAAGAGAAGACTGAGAGAAGATTTAATAAAAGTTTATAAGTATCTGAGGGCTGGGGGTCAAGAGGGAGGGGACAGGCTCTGCTCAGTTGTACCCTGGGACAGGACAAGAGGCAATGGATAGAAACTACAGCACAGGAGGTTCCACCTCAACATGAGGAGGAACTTCTTCACTGGGAGGGTCACAGAGCACTGGAACAGGCTGCCCAGAGAGGTTGTGGAGTCTCCTTCTCTGGAGACTTTCAAGCCCCATCTGGATGTGTTCCTGTGCAACCTGTGCTAAATTCTATGGTCCTACTCTGGTGGGGGGGGGGGGGTGTTGGACTTGATGATCTCCTGAGGTCCCTTCCAACCCCTAACATCCTTTGGTCCTGTGAAGAACAGGCCTGTCACATCCCACTTGGCATGAACATCTCCCTCCACCTACTGTCTCCTCTCGTGGCTGATGAAGCCTTTTGTTACCTGCGATGCAAGAGACTGCACAAAACCTCACTCTGACTTTTTGTTAGACTTTCTTGCTTCAATTGCCCTGAGTGAAAAGAGGCCCATAAAATTTGGTGATGAGGGCTGGAGGGGCAGGATGGGCCTGCGAACTGCAGAAGTATGGAACATGTAATTTCTTGAACCAACTCGGTTACTTCAGCGATAGTTCTGCAACTCCTTTTGAGGCTTGGGAAGCTTTTCATGAATCATCTCACCCTGTTTTCCATTTTCTTTTGAAAAAAACAGAACAGAACAAATATGACTTATGAGAAGATGTCCAGAGCCCTACGCCACTACTACAAACTAAATATCATCCGGAAGGAGCCAGGACAAAGGCTTTTGTTCAGGTAATTTGTTCTTTTCTTTGCCATCCCTGTCTACAGACAGCTCAGGTGTTGAAGATGGGGAAGGGAATTGTGTGTGTGATGCTTCGTTGTGACAGCTGTAACACAGGTGACAATGGGCATCCATTTGTGGAAGCTGCCTAGAGCAGTGCTTCCAAGCTTTCAGAGCAACTGCAGCGGTTTAGGCAAACAGGACCCTGTGGCAGTGGTCAGTGGAGTCAGAGAATCCTTTTCACTGGCTTCAAGCAGGCTGTGCCATTGTTTAAGACCTTGGCTAAATGATTCATGATCTCAGCCAAACTGCTAGAAAACTTGCTCCAAATTGACTTCTCCAACACAGCTGCCAGCGAAAGCTAAGCAGGGAGCAGGCATTTCCTCAAGTGCATCAGCATAACAGAAGTGCTGATGACCATGTTTTCACTGGTGCTGCCCCGGAGGAAGAGAGGGACCTGCAAGAGCTGTTCATCAAATGCATGGGATGGGAGGATACAACCATGAATTTAGGAAACAGAGCCTGAAACAGCATTAAAACAGGGAATTGCTTGTACAGACTTGAGTGTGGCTGGCAGAGGGCAAGGGCACTCCAGTTCTCTTTAGGCAAGACCAGTGAATGTAGTGCATACACCTGACCTGCAGAGCACTGAACTCACACCAAGGGCTGCTTTGATGTCAGTGGTCTGGGTCCAGTATGTGCTTGGAAATGGTATGTGGTGGGTTGACATTACCCCCCAAAATAAAATTGCCAGGTCAGCTCAGTTGGAAAGCAAATGAAGCAATATTTACAAGCACACTAAAATCTAGAAATATGGAATGCAATGAAAAATGTACAAAATATACAATATTTACATATATTTACAATTCATAAACAACACAAGAACCCCCCTGGACAAAACCAGCTTCCCCTTCTCCACTCCCTTCCCCCCTGTACAATGTAAAAGAGAGAGAAGAGTAGAAAGTAGCTTGTTAGTACTTAACCACAACAAAGAAACACAGCCAAGGTCAGCAAGCCAGCAGAAGCTACCAGCTGGTATCTATCTGCTAGAGCGACAAAGCTGAAAAGAACAAGAGTTAGTTTATACAACTAACTTTATGTTAGTTATCAGACCAATGGCATTATTTAGACCTTATAATTATTTTCCCTTTTACATTCTACCACTTTCTACTCAATCTGTGGAAAATTTTCCTAGGCATCAGCCTAAAACTGCCACATGGTATCAGTCAGGAGGCACTGGGTTGGAGTTTGTGTTCTTAACCAGCTAACCCAACTGCATTAGCACTGCAGCTATCTACAGCTGGAAAGGTTTCTATGGAGTATCTTATGTCAGCTCTTAAAGAGGGAGGAGAGTGAAGGGAAGAAGGAATCAAAGGCAGAATCAACTGCACAATTTTACTAAATTTTTGTGTTAAAGTAAAATGTATTTTTTAAGATAAAAGAAGGTTGCCCTATCAGCAGCAGTACCAAGAGAACCTGGATCGGTGTGGCTTTGTGTGAAGACTGCACAGCCCTGGGGGAATTCTGTCATGCTGAACAGTGAATGTGCTTGGAGGCTGTCCCTTCAGTGGGGGCACAAACGTAACAGGAGTCCATCCCTTCTCAGGCTGCCTCTTTTCTCAAAACTGTAGCAATTAAATACCCTTGGAGACCTCACTTCCTCTGTCAGACTTGGCCAAAATTGACCAACAGATTGAAAGGTCACCAGGAAGCAAAAAACATGAGCATACAAACCTCATTTCCTTTGGAAACTGGAAAAAAAAAACACCAAAAAAACCAAAGCATTTTTCTGCACAATTCCCAATAAAAACTTATTGATGTTTTCTTAGACCTATTTATATCTGAAGAGAAAAAGAACAGCTGCAAAAAATCAAGCCATTAATGTGCCTTTCTTGGCTATTTCTCACAAGCACAGAAATCATCACAACTGTGGCTTCATAAGTAACATGTAAGCAGTTGTCATCGGCAGATATGTGCAGAGCTTTAAGGAAAATGGAGTCAGAGAAGGATTTCTTCTAGGTTGCCAGAGTGTCTTGGCAACAAAAGAGGTCACAGATCCTCTTGCCTCAGTAGCTTGTAATTCTGTAAAAGTCATCAGTTTTAAAATGTAATTTATTACAAATAAATGCCCATGCTTTGAGTTCTTTGACATGACTTAAAACACAGATCAGAAAGAATACCTGAAGTACTGTGGTTCACAGCAGCCCATTTCCCACATGGCTTAGGAAAGAGAGCAGACAGAAGGTAGTGAGGGCTGTGGGACCACTCTTTGGTTTGATTTCATCCTGATGTGAGGTGAAGAAAATGAGCAGAGGGTTTGAATCAGGGCACGGCCTGGCCCCTAGGCCTTGGTGCATTGTCACTGATTCACCACTCCTGAATGCCAGTTTTTCACCACCGTAACACCATTGGTGTCAGCAGCACTCCTCTAGCATACAAATGGGAGTGACATAGCAGTGACTCACAGCCCCCTCCCCCCCCCTTTTTTTTTCCCCTTTTTCCCTAAATGCATATGTGCACATGATTTCCAAAATTGGAAGGGGTGGAGAAAGGTTAGTTCCAGGCTGTGCTATGCATTTGTTGAGAGACTTCCCATTTTTCCAATGGCAAGCCCTCGGCTTTATAACCTCAGAGGCAGAGGAGGAGACAAATCTTGCCCATGAGCTTCAGCAGTGATTTTTTTTTTTTTTCTGGGTCAGTGATAGTAACAAGGCTCCTGTTACTAGGCTCCTGGGTTTGTTTTCACTGAGGCCAGGGATACTGAGCGTATCATCAACCTGAAATAAAATTAGCTCCCCTGATTAACACGTTTTGTACTGCTGAATGTCAGCCAGTACATCGTTAATGAAAGGCTGTGAAATGTTGTAACACTTCCAGCACAAATATCTTTCCTCCTAAGTTCTCCAGAAGTACATCTAAGATTTAACTGGTGTTTAAACTGGTATCTCATCCTTCCTGTGCTGCACTCTCTTCCTACACCACTGAATTCAGAAAGCAAGCCCAGAGCTTTTCTCATGTACACAAAAGCATGCTGGCAAAAATCAAGACTGCATACTTGATCTGCAGGCTGGTGGATGTCCTTTCCCACTTCCTACTGCTGCCATGCTGCCCCCCTGCAGACCTTCTGCATCAGGACATCAGTGCTGGGAGCCATGGCATTCATTTAGGACGGATGCTGCTTCCTTACAGTGACACTTGCTGCAGTCACACAGGAAGAGACTGTCTTTGCTCACAGTTCTCTAGCCCAGAAGCTTTTTCTTTCCCATTTCCCAGAACTTGTTCTGACTTAGTCCTTGGCTTTTTCCATCACTGGTCCCTTGGTGTTTCTCATTCCTCTTCACTCACCTGCACAAACCAGGCCTCTCCATTCCTTGTGAGTGCTTTTGCTTTGAAATGTGCTGGCCCTAAAGTTCTTTCTTTAATGTTCCTGTCACCAGACACCACAAAGGAGTGCACCTGTGGCATGCTACCATCTTATGTGACAACAGCAAACAGTATGTGGGAGCAGTAAATATCATTCTTTGGAAAAGACTGGGAGGGGCATGGAGGGAGTGGTGCAAATGTGGCTTTTCACTGTGCCTGTGATTTTGTTTGTTTGTTTCCAAGGGATTGAACAGGGCAGAAGCAGTAGTCTGGGAAGAAGCTCAGAAATATTAAGGCATTGGGAGGCTACAGCAAAGATGTCTTGGTGAATGTAAAAGCTGAGCCCACTGAAGATCTGCTTGGTTCTCTGCTTTGCAGGTTCATGAAGACCCCAGATGAGATTATGAGTGGCCGAACGGACCGCCTTGAGCACCTTGAATCCCAGGAACTGGATGAACAAATATACCAAGAAGATGAGTGCTGAAGGGGGCCACGGCATGGCTGGCACTGTTCGGGAGGGGAAGCAACAACAGTACTTGGGGTCGCCGCTTAGCTTGAAGACCACGCAGGACCTGAAGCACCTTAACAAAAGAAACTAACAGGCAGAAGTGGTGCTGGCAGAAAAGTAAAAGGGAGAAAGCCTGGACTTATGCACTACTTCACTGTTCCTACAAAGTCTCCCTTGAGTTCTTTCTTTCTTTTTGGTTTGTTTCAGTTTAGGAGGGGGGGTTGTTGGTTTTGTTTTTTTTCCCTAATAAACAGGCAGTTTGACTTTCCTTATCTCATATAGGACAAGACATCAGATTATGCTTTTTTGGGTTTTGGTTTTTTTTTTTTTTTGGAAGGCTTTCCTATGGAAACAGAGCACTGTTATTTTCTGTGCAAGTCTCATGACATAACACTGCATAAAACAATAGCATCACAGAAGGGATTTGCTCAAGGGTTCCAGTTTGCTCGGCTCAGTTTACATGTGCTGCCACTGGGAAATGCGTTGAAGTAACCAAAACGACTCACCACACATATCTGTCAAGTGAAGAGGAGTCACCCTGCATGTGTTGGCTGGGATACCATCCCAGCAGAGCTTGGGCTCACAATGAGTCCTGCGAGTGGCTATTAACTGCTGGAACGTGGACCAAAACCAATCACCTAAGTGCTCCAGAGAGGAGAAAAATAAATGTGACAAATCTCTGCCATAGACTGATGTTGATGGTTTCCCTCCCTCTAGCAAAGAAGTGAAAGAATGGAGTGGGGTGGCAGTCAGGAAGGGAAAAATACATATATATAGGTGTATATATATATATGTATGTGTATATATGGCAAAGGTTCGTACATATATTTATATCTATGTAACCCCCGCAGTGCAGAATTGCAGCGCAAAGGGTGCTGTAAAAAAGCAAAGGCTGAAGCATCTGTAATTACAAAAGGGAGGGGTGTTTGATAGCAGTTTTGGGGTGGAAGGTGAAGGACTGTTCCTTACATTGAAGGAAGAGAGCAAAGGGACCGATCACATGGTTTGCATTACTCAGAAGCCTCTCCAGGATCGTTTTGTGCTGCTGGAGAGGTAGGTGATTCACCAATCTGAAAGCTGATGGTAAAAACTAGAGACCAAATAGACTTGTAATGGATATAAGCTTTGTTTGGAGATTTGTTTTGGGTTGTTTGTTTTGGGTTTGGTTTTTTTTTTTAATGCCTCCCACTACCTTCCCCCACCCCATAGCTCTGCCATCAAAAGAGCTTGTCTCAGCTCGCCCATTTTGAACACGATTCAAAAGACAAGGAGAAAAAAAAAAAAAAAGAAACCCTACAGCCGTGGTGCTTTCTTGGGGTTGGGGTTTGTTCTGGCTGTAAGGTGCCTGTTTTTACACCCCCAGTTTGGTTTGCTGCACTGTATGAGGCAAAGAGCTATACCTACTTGGTCACTGGAAGCTCAGCTGTCCTTGATGCCCGATAGAAGAGCAACTGCTGTCTCTTTTCATTGCACATTGCTTGGGCCACCGTGACAGGCAAGTCTGTAGTGTCCAGTGATACACCAGCAGAGATTCTTTTAAGGGAAGGAAGATCTGGGAGCAGACATGTTGCTTGTTAAGGGAGAAGATGTGTAAAGAAACTGTGCAGGAATCACATGGTTGGAGGAAAGCACATCAACACCAGTTCGTTACAAAGAGAAAGCTTCTTTTATGGGAACTTGAATACTAGAAATGGGAAAAAAAATGGGCCAATCTAATCCCTTTCAACCAAAACCCATGCCCAATTCAGAGCCTTTGCCAGCTATTAAAGCCACACACCATTGGGTCTCACTCCATGTTTAACAAGAAGGTTCATCTAACCAGGCAAAAAATGGCATTTGGCGATGCATAGTGACTTCTGTGCTTAAACAGAGTTAGTCTAGGCTCACAAAAGATTTCAGAGTGAGTCACAGGTCATAGAAGGAGCAGCATGCTTAAGGGTGTAGGTAGGCATCTTCCAAAGAGGAGAGATTTTCCTAAAGTCAGTACCTGAGGAGGAGCTTTTCCCAGCCCCATCCTTTTTGTTAACTCATGTTACAGGTCCAGCACACCACATACTGGACTTTTTCTGCCTCAAAACAAGCTAGGGGAGTGTGTATCAGAGATGAGCAAACCTGCAACCTGGCATCTGTTGCTGCTCTGATTCTGAAGTCCTTGGAGTTCAGGAGAAAGGAGATGGGCAGCCACGGGGAGACACTGAGAGACTTCAGAGGTTATAGAGCTGAAAGCAAAGGTCCCTTGAAGCTGAAGGGCCAAGGAATTACTGTGCTCTGTCACCCTGCTCAAGGGCACCCAAGTTGTGGCCATATCTCAGGAGCAGGGGTGAAGAGGTGAGTACAACAGATGAAGGGTGATCAGAAGTATCAATGTAAAGAATGTTTCTTGCTGGTTTCTTCAGGGTGTCCAAGTGGCAGAAAATGCCTATGAATACTTAAAGGGTGGGTGTTAGGAGGATGGAGCTTTTCTCCATCCACTTTTCTCAGTGGTGCCCAGCAATAGGATAAGGGGTAGTGGTCACAAACTCTTAACACAAGAATTTTCTATCTTCAGGAGTACAATATTTCCCCTGGGAAATCCTGTTTCCCGTGGGAAATTTTGTACAGGAAATGTTCACCTTTACCAAAAACGGAATCACTTTCACCTACAGAATCTAAATCATAGGGTAAATATATTTGGTGGCTGTTAGAAACTCTTCCAGTTCCAGCTTCTAGTTCACAGGTAAAAGACATCTTAAGACAACTTCTGCACCACAACCACAGAGTTTTCTCAAGGCTGATGATAGAATGAAAACAGCCTTTGAACTCGGAGCAGGTCAATCCCACAGGGATCCTTCCTGGCTGGTGCTGTCCCCCTGTCTCCTGTCAGGTGTGTGTGTGCTGCAGCAGGGGCTTGGGACCTGTTGTGGGAGCTGCAGGATCTGAACTGCCCTTTGGGTCTTGGAAGCAAGTTTATTAGGTATGAGTAAAGAACCATGAAACCAGGCTAGAGCAGCTGCAGCAGACAGATTCCCATCTACCTCACATCCAACTGGCAGATACATGGAGCACAAGCTCAGCATTAACACAGCGAGCTCCAGAACCGCTTGGTGGCCTGGCTGGGCTAGTGAAGGGGATGCTGCCTTTCCACTGACCCTAACCCCCATCTTCCTGCCCCAGCTCCTGATTTCCCAGGGTAGAAGTTGCCAGCAGCAAACCATCCAGACTTTCTGCCTTTACCATCAAAACACTCCACAAGGGAGTCTCATCCTTGGAGATGTGCAAAAAGACATCAGGACTCAATCCTGGGCAGCTGGCTTAAGGAAGGGGGTGGAGGGGTGGATCAGATGTCCTCTACTGGTCCCTTCCAGCCTCAACACCCAACAGAAGATCTTCACACTGTATGGTTACGTGGGACCTTCATTGCCATCAACTTGCTACAAGTCTGAACAAGCCACAGGCCGGTCAAGCAGGACATGCTGCAGTTCCCCAGCAGAACCTTTTCTTAAGGGTGAAAACTTCTGACTGCCTCTTCATCCAAAGAACACTACAGGGGCCCTTTCCATCACCATTAAGTTGCTGCCATCCTCCACTTCAAACTCCAGATCTCTGTCAGACTGCAGCTGTGTGCAAATCCAGAATGCTTCAGTTTTGAGGTCTTTTTTCTGTTTGTTTTAAATAAAGTTCCAGTCTGTTTTTATGGATGATGGCTTTTTGGTTTTTTGAGGTGTGGGGCTAAGAGACCGAATCAAATGAATGTAACAAAAACAAAATCAAAAAGCCTATTCTCAGGGCCAGTGAGTTGCAAATAATTTTTAAAATGCCTGTAATTACATCATCTCAATAAAAAAAAAACATTTAATACAAAAGTGGGAATGCCAAATTTTGTTGGTGCAGTCATTGCTACAAGGTCCTTTCTTTTTAAAGCCCATGGTACCCCAGTATCTATAGAGCACACAGCAGCTGTCTACAATTGGGAAAAGGAACTTGTAGGCTTCCCACACCCAAACATGTATGAACAGTGCGCAGCTCTTCACTGGGAGGTTCAGAGAAGTTAAGGCTGTCTCTTGGAATGTTTACTTTGCTGCCTGCTCTGAGTAACAAGCAGAGCACCCCACTAGTGCCCAGATGAATCTACCTGGTTCTCTTTGCTTCTCCTGGAGAGGCTGTAGAAGCAGAAAAAAAAAAACAATAAAAATGCTGTGGCACGATGACTTGTTGCATCGTTTTTATGCTACCAAAAAGGCCAGGTCAAGGACAGCAAGAGATTTTCCTGTAGCATTCATCACTGCAAACCAGTCTAGAAACCCTGCCACCAACATGCTGCCCTTCCAGCACAAGGGGACCTTATTTATCCTCTCTTCACTCCTAGCCAGGGATTCTGAGTGCTTAGGGAACAGCAAGGTGTGGTGGCACAAACTGCTGCAGCTGTCTGTCACTGCTCACAGCAGTCCTCTCCTGCAGAGTGGGATTTACTGGTGCCTGTGGCACCCCTGGAGGGTTTCTTCACAGTGCTGCTCCAGATAGGTGCCACCAAACGCGATGGCAAACACAGCTGGTTGCTGGCACACAGGAAATATCTACAGCTCTATTGTGGGAGTGCTTCATGGTTGGGTAAATCATTTGAATTCCAGCTATGGCTCAGGATGACCCTATGATAATCTGGCTGATCTCTGGGTTAGCCACTCAGCTGCTCCTTGCTCAGTATTTGTTCTTGTTGATTTCAAACCACAAGGCAAAGGAGTAATCACTAAACAAACTGCTCACTGAACCAAGACATCAAGCAAGAAGGAAACAAAGCGTGTTGCCCCTCAATTCAACCAGTGTGCTCCAGCACTGAACCAGGCTGACATACCCAGAGCACCACCAGTGTGCTCCAGCACAGAACCAGGCTGACACCCCCAGAGTACCAGTGTGTTCCAGCACTGAACCAGGCTGATACCCAAAGCACCAGTATGCTCCAGCACAGAACCAGGCTGACACCCCCAGAGTACCAGTGTGCTCCAGCACTGAACCAGGCTGATACCCAAAGCACCAGTATGCTCCAGCACTGAACCAGGCTGATACCCAAAGCACCAGAATGCTCCAGCACAGAACCAGGCTGACACCCCCAGAGTACCAGTGTGCTCCAGCACTGAACCAGGCTGATACCCAAAGCACCAGTATGCTCCAGCACAGAACCAGGCTGATACCCAAAGCACCAGTATGCTCCAGGACAGAACCAGGCTGACACCCCCAGAGTACCAGTGTGTTCCAGCACTGAACCAGGCTGATACCCAAAGCACCAGTATGCTCCAGCACAGAACCAGGCTGACACCCCCAGCGTACCAGTGTGTTCCAGCACTGAACCAGGCTGATACCCAAAGCACCAGTATGCTCCAGCACAAACCAGAGTGACATATCCATTCGACACCAAACAGACTTTCTTTCTGTGACCACACCAAGCTGGCTCCCACAGACTGCAACCAACGTTTAGGGGGGAAAAAAGCAAAGCCCCTCCCACAAGACAAAAGAGGTTGTTCTGACCGATGCGATCAGTTGTAAAAGCTGCAGGGACACATCAATCTTTCTGCCTCCTGCAAACACCTGTGCACAAAGCTTCTCAGCATCTCCAAGCGCGCTGCAAAGCAGCCGCAACAGGAAGAGCTCTAACTGCTCAGGAATTAGAATTGATCTCCTGCCGCCCGGCCGATAAACGCTCTTAGCCTGGGGTTGTTGACTCCAAGCCAAGCTCTGCTAAATGGACAAAGGTTTCAAGTCAGCTCTTCCCGGTGTTTGACAAGGTAAAGGGAAGGAAATTGAGTGAGGAGAGCTCAAACAAAGCAGGTATTGTGTCCCCTGAGCTCTGCAAAGACGAGAGCACATGACCTCAGAAGTGAGGAGAAGAGGCAGAGATGGCAGGAAAGCTGAGGCAAGTCAAGAGCCCCTTTGGATGCTGACAAAGACAAAAGCTGGGAGCGTTCACCACATGCCTCTGACTTTCCTTCCCATGGGCAGAGCCAAGGTCGGCTTGGCCAAGGCATGCTTACAGGATATGAAAACCAGGCTCAGTCCAGACACCTGCAGAATGACTCCACCTTCTCTGCACCAAAGGCTGATCATCCCCTGTATTAAAACCTGTCCTCCTTCCTTTCTAATTCTGAATTCCACTTCCAGTCATTAGCTCTCATTATGCTTTTGTTCAGTAAATTCTGCAGACCATAGTATTCCGACCCATATGTGAAGATCCTGCCTGACCTCAGCCAGTACAACTCACACTCTGCTGGGGTTTTTCCAGCTAAATAAGCGCCATACAAGGGAGAAAACTGAAGCTCCATTGTACAATGGCTTCCTAGAGGGGCTGTTCCCAGCTTGGAGAGCAGTGGAACACAGCCACACTTTCTTCTTGGGGTGCTGTCTGGGATGCTTCTACAGAAAAGGCTCCAGACAGCACATCAGTCTCTTGGGAACTTGGAAGAAACCCACATGTAAGTGCCACTGTAGTGACATGAGAGCTCAGGTGAGGTGATAACTGTGCTTCTTCCACCCCTCCAGCTAGGGTGGGAGGTTTTCTCCCCACCTGGGAACCACCCTGGAAGACTGTCTGCAAATACAGTAGCTAATACATCAGCAAAAGAGGCTGTCTGTTCCCTTATTTCTTTTCAGAACATTCTTAGTGTTGGTGAATGCTCTTGGGAACATGCTGTCTCACACATAAAGGCTTCTTCCTCTTTACATGCCTCCCTGACTCACATCCAGTTCACTCCTTAAAATTCAGTGGAATCAACAAGCAAGAACAATTAACAGGCAACCAAATTTCACCCAGGCAGGACTTCACCCAGCATTCAAATGACACAGTGCAACCCACTGCTGCTGAAATTTCCTCAGCGTTACACAGCAGAGGAGGAAAACAGGCCAGACAGATCTGCTGTGCCAGTGCTAACAATTTCATGCATGAAATGACACCTTGGCTCTGCTAAAGCCAATGGAAATTAGGGCTGTATAAAATCTGTTCAACACAGAGATCTGAGTGGTGTCCACCAAAAATATCCCACCCAAGAAAAACTGAGGGTTTGCTACAAGACAAAAACTCAACCCCCACAGCAACCTCCTCAACCAAGCCGATTCCCACCCCAGAGTGATAAGCATAGCCATTTGTTTTGATGCTGCTTTGCAAAGACCTGGTTTGAGTGCTGACATCTATCAGCTCCCAATACAGATGAACTGACAGCACAGAAGCAGCCTCAGACCCAGGTATGGAGGACTCAGACACCCAGGAGTGTCAGCTCATGTGTTTTCCAATTAGAAGAGCTTCACTGGAAATGTTTTCCTGCCAAATGAAAAGTCTGGTGTACAAAACCCCACATCCACTTCTCCACAGCAAGCCAAGCCCATCTCAAGACAGGAGAACATACAGCCCAGTTCCCAAGAGGATTGATTAACCCACAGTTTTCACTAAAGTCAACAGAAATCAGTGGGTTTGCATTTGGAAACTGGCCTCTCCTTTAGGGTCCTGCATCCATTGATTCTTTATTTGTGCACATATTAAGGGTACCTTTCATAGCTCTTTCTAAATGTCTCAGATCTAGCACCTCTGCAGAAGTTTCCCTTGCCTAATGTGAAAAGCCCTGCCACATCTGCACGCTTGGCCACCCTCTTTGCTGCCTTGCACCTTTGCAGAAGGCCTGGCTGAGGAAGTGGTGCTCAGCAAGGCCTGGGCAAGCAACACCCCTTGAAGAACTTCCAGTAGAAGGACTGGTCTCCATGGAGGCAGGCCAGGAACAAAGCACAAGTGCTATTTCAGGTACCCAAGATGGGGTGGGTTGAAATTACCCCCCAAATAATCTGAAGAATTACTCCCAAAATAAAATTGCTTAGACCAGTTCAGTTTAGGATGGAACCAAAGGAAGCTCTATTCACAAGCAAACTGCAATCTAGAAATATGAAATGCAATGAATGTGTACAAAATATACAATATAGGTTATATATATATATAAATAAATATATATATATATATATATATATATTTACAATTTATAAACAACACAGAAACTCCTCAGACCCTCCCTGGATCTACCCAGGGGGACAATTCACTTCCTTCCCCACTCCCTCTCTCCTTCCCATTACCTCACACAGTAGTCAAAACAGAGGTACCCCTGGCAAGACCACAGAAGAGAGTGAGAGAAGTTGCAAGCTGAAGTGACAGAAAAATAAAAGAGAAAAAGAACTGTTTATGCCTCTTCTCTATATCCCATTAGAAAGCCAATGAACTATATAGACCTTATCATTATTTTCCTTTTGCATCTAATGGTAATTTAATTTACTTTCAGTCTTTGCCTTCAGGATCTAGGCTAAAGTTCCTCCTTCAAACTGTAACACAAGATATCTGCATGGGCCATAGTGGGACATGCATCTGGTTTGGGAAATACAGATGGCAAGGACACACCAGAAAAGGGCAATAAATTAGGAAGAAATTCTTTCCAGTGAGGGTGGTGAGACACTGGAACAGGTCACCCTCCCTGGAGGTGTTCAAGGCCAGGCTAGATGAGGTCTTGAGCAACCTGCTCTAGTGGAAGGTAACCCTGCCTGTGGTGGGGCAGGAGTTGAGGGGGTGGTGGTGTTTGAACTAGATCATCTTTAAGGTCCCTTCCAACCAAAACCATTCCATGAATCTTTTACCTTCATAGCAGTTGACCCAACAGAGACCTTTTACGTGATGTTTGAGAGAAAAGCCATCAAGTTGCCTTGGGATGAACTCAGTTTGTGTGCTCTAGACCATCAGCAAAGGGTTGGAGGAGTGCCCTAAGTGCAGTGTTCGTGGCTGAAGCAAACATGGACAGCACGGGGAGGGAAAGAGAGGGAGATGCAGGGTCCCTGCTGCAAAGCAAGCAAGAGAGCACAGCTAAGAGTGCAAGAAGCTGCTGCAGAAGGGTCAATGTTTATCCCAAAGAGTTTTAAAAAGAAGGAAACATTTTTCATTTGGTCATAAGTCTTTCAGGACATTATTCCTTTCTCCAATGAAAACATTTTCTTTAAATTCAAAACAACTGTTTTTCTCCTGGGTTTTGTTTACAAAAGAAGGAAGAGTTTCAGTTCTGCCCTTTTTCAGCTATCCTCCACAAAATGTCAACCAAGCCTCATGTCTGGAGCTGAGGAGTCATTTCTTGTAAAGAAAACAAAAAAACAAAACCAAAGCAAACCAAACCAGAAAGTGCCCTGAGGCTTTGCTGAGCACCTGTGGCTATTGCTGGGGAGAGGAGGAGAGAACCATCCTGCTCCTCTCCACGGGCTGGTGATGGGCACGAGGTTACTTGTAATGAACTCATTAGAGCCAAAGGCTGACTGCCAGAAAAGCAAAGGGGAAAACCAACTGATTCACCTCTTCAAGAGCTGTGTAAGCAGTCAGAAACTGCACATCTTCTGTCTCCAGCTCACTCCTGCTTTTTCCACTTTGATACTTTTTGTGTAAGATAGGTGCCTCTTGTGTCTTGCAGCCACATGGGGTTTGTGTGTAACGACTGAGCAATTTCCAGTCCACAAAATAACCATCCTGTCATCTTGTACTCTTTTACCTCCCATTTCACAGCAGTATTGCCACAAAAGACCCTCACAGGCCTCCTGCTATGACTGAGGGCTGGTAACCTGGTCTACTTGTAAGCCCAGCTTCCCCAAGGAGTTTGTTCCTTAAAGGAGCCCCTAACCTCCACTGGGACTCAAACCAAGAGGCTTCACAGATTATCTCAGCTGCTGTGATAATAACATGACCAACCAGGCAAACTATTTGGTTGTAATCTAAATCTTGTAAGTGCTGAAACAAACCAAATCTGAATGCAAATCACATGCTACAGACACTGGAACTGCCCCTGAGCATGGAGGCCACCTTTGACATCTACAAAAACTAAATGTCTTAATGTATAGCCACACTGAATACCTACCACAGTGAATCCTACAGGAGAGTGAAAGAAGAGTTGTTAGCCCAGCAACAAGCAGGAGACAACACACTGCCTCCAGAAGCATCTGCAGAAACAAGAGGTGCACATAGCTGTGACTGAGGCTAACAAGGAGGATAGAAAGAACAAAAATAAGGTTTAGAACCAGCTTCCTAGCTCTAACAGCTCCTGTGACCCATCCACAGGAACAGCCAACGGAACCTGGCTTACCCTGATTGACAGCAAGGAGCCTTTCTCCCACATCTTCAGTCACAAACGTGGCCCAGGTCCTCCCACATGTTCCCACCACCGTCCCAGTGCCAGCATCAGCCCTTTGGCAAACAGCACACACACTGACCTAGGTGAAAATAACCTGGACAGAAAGAAGAGGTCAGTTTTCAGCTTCTTCAGCTCCACAATCTGACTGACCCATCCCACTGTGCAAACAGCAGCACTGCTGCAAGACGGACATCCCAAACTGGGGAGAGAAGACGACTTTGGTCTGCTTAAAGCAACTGAGAAAGTGCAGCCTAGACAGGTCCCCACTTGGGCCAACTCTCTATACCCATCTGCTTCCCACAGAGCTCCAAGCTGCCATTGTGCTTCCTGTCTAACCACCTGTCCCTACCCAACACAGATCCACAGCAATTCACTTTAAGCAAACCAGGCTGCAAAACCAACTTCCTGGGGCATGGCATGGTGTTTGCACAATGCAGAACAGCAAAGCTAGTAGCTGTCCTCCTATCTGAGCAGGTGTGGGCAGCTGACTGATGTGCTTCAAAACAGCTCATACATGCACAGCTCTCTGAGGCTTTAAGCTGCAGCCCTCACCATTTAAGTGTTCCCTTTCAGTTATGCCTCACTGCAATTGCTCTTTGCAACCATCTGAGAGCAGCCAACAAAGCCAGCTCTGCTTCAGAAAAGCCTGTAGCTCCTCTCTCTGGGTATTAATGCCTTTTGTGGCTGGGCAGCACGACACTGAAGACACAAGCAGCAGCACAGGACACTCCCATGGCTTGTATGGGGAGCTCCAGTTCCCATGGCCAGCCCCTGCCATCTTTCACAGTTGCTGCCTCTTGACTCATCAGGGAGCACTATCTCTCCCCAGACAACACTGTTGCCCTCCACTGGTGGTCTCTTGTGGCAAGACCACCCTATGTGTAGGCTTTAGAGAGAAGCCTCATCCTTTTCAAGATAAAATTCCACCAGAAAGAGAGTTCAGTTCAGTACAAGTTAGATCTGATTATCTGAAACACATCACAGTCTCCCGGCTGCTTCCTTGGCACTGCACCATGCACTTCCAGCTCCCTCCATAAAACAGTCTTTTGTGTCTTGACTAAGGAGTTGGCCACAGAAGTAACCACCTCCACACAAGACTACTGTAATTCCCAGGCTCTGAAATCCCCAGGATATTTACTTGCCAGCTCCCACCACTATTTTGATCTTCACAGCCTCAGTGAAGATGGGCTGGGGGAAGATGATGGCTGGTGCAAGCTGAAAGGGTGCTGCTCTGCTCACAGAGGCAGCAGGCACTTTCCTAATGTGCCTAATCACCACTAAGTAATTCCCCCCTCCCCTTGCACCCTTCTGGTCCTTTGCTGTGTGGTGAAGTCCAAGAAAAACACTGAGGGGATTTTGAAGGGTTCAGTTTTGTCATCTAGCATCATGTGAGGAGCTCCCATCGCCACAACCACGTGTGATAGCTGCCTCCAGATATCCCCTAAGTGCAACCACTTGCTTGTGCAGGCAGCAGAGCCACACTGTGCTGAGGCCTGGCCACTTCTCCTGGTGTGCTCCCCAGCACCCTCCTGATTTGACTCATTCAAGCACACGATGAAACCAAACACAATGCAACCAAATAGTCCTGGCTCCTGGTCCTTCTGCTCTGTTTCTTCCCCTACGTTTGTACCACATTCATTAATTTCATGTAGCCCTGCAGGCTGCTTAGGAGTTTTTGCACTTTTGCACAGATAGTACAGCAAGTGTGCAGCCCTCTGCTTGTGTGGATAGTCAACAACTTCAGCCTCCTCTGCTGAGCCCTACAGTATAGCACAAGTGTTTGCCAAAGACAAATTGTTTTCCTTCTCTTCCCTCCCCCTACAAGGAGGTGAGAAGGATATTGCAATAGGTGTTGTACTCCCCACCCACATTTTTTTCTCGCTGCCAAACACATTGCATCAGGAACAATTAGAAAATGTTTCTTTGTGTGGGCCCTTAGACTGTATACAAAAAAGCAGAAACATTCCTCTTCTTAAAAACAAACCAACCCCAAACCAGCTCCTGCATGATCTCTGGACTAGCTTTCAGGGAACCAGTTCAGCTGATGAGGCAAGGAATGTGGGATGGCTACTGCCACGGATGCAGAGCTGATCTCCCAACTTTGGGAAAGGGGAAAAGGATGCTCAGGAGCTGTTTATTCCATCAAGGAGACGACAATAGAAGGAGAAAGAGCTTTTTGAGAGTTACAGCTGCACACACTCACCGCAGAGGAGCTTGTGGGAAATCACAGCCTAGGTCTGCAACAGCTTCTGCTTCTGACAACGCTGGCACGTTGTTCCCAAAGCACCTTCCCAGGAAGCAGGGCCCTACAGCTCAGTGATAAACTGGCACAGCAGGAATGAAACCAGACTGACGTTAATCAAACACCTGGTGTAAGGTGAAGCAGCCATTACCACCCCTGCATGCAGGAGGACAAACTTGGCAGAAATCAGCATGAGAGCCCAGCTAAGATCTGTGCGTGGTGCTTATCAGACAGACTGAAAGCAGTAAGTGACAGGTGACACTCAAACAGACAGGAGCAGGCAGTACCCTTCCAAAACAACATCCTCAGCTAGAAGAGGTGCTTAGTCTGCAACCTGAGCTGTGTCTTGGGATACATGGTCCAGTACATGCATAATACTCTATAAGCACATGAAGTAAGTATCATACAACCAGAGAATCGTTTTGGTTGGAAGAGACCTTTAAGAGGCTCCCAAGTCCAACTCCATGGAGTCACTCTAATGCTGTTTGTGCTCAAACCTGCTCTGTACACCTGTATAAAGTACATGCCAGCTGCCAGCGCCACTCTGACCACATCTTGCAGGACTTCACAGGACTTTCAATTACCAGTAGCTGAACTGCCAGGCTAGAAGTTTGTACTCTTGGGGTCTTACTGGAGTTTGTCTCTCCAGTGGCATGGGCCATGGTCTGCCAGGAACTGGGATGGTCCAGCTGGAGGTGAGGCCAAAGAGGCAAATTTAAGTCCCAGCTTTGTATCTAGGACCTCCCAGGAGACTGGCATCTGATGTCCTGACCTTTGGGTTTCGTTTGGGATCAAATACATGCAAGATCTTTGCTTCAGAGGTTTGACTGTGATGAGGCAGACTTGAGCAGAGCAGAAGCCCTTGCTTACTGCTCATGCACCTCCACCTGCAGCCCCTGAACAAAGGCTGGGCCCAGTAGCCTTCACCCACAAGCTACTGTGCCTATGCCAGACTGTCACCACCTTGCCAAGGGGCCTTGGGGTCCTGTGCTTCACCAGCTCCAGTGCAGCCTCACCCAGCACTGCTAGCATCAACAGCGGTGGTGGTGGCTCCAACGAGCAGCAGGCATGAAATTATCACAGTGAGTTATCACTTTCACTCCCCTGACACAAAGTAAAACGCTCCCCACCTTGCTGCCAGCAACCCTAACCACATCACAAAGAAGGAGGAAGCTACAGAAGTATTCAAAACATCTGGATGTTGTGCCACCTCAGCAATTAAATCCACATTCACTTTCTCACACAGTGCCAGGAGGGAAACAGACTGCACGGTGGGGCAGAGGAGGACACGGGGTGGTAACCTTGGCTTCCTTGTAGCCCAGCTCTATGTTGCAATTTCTGAAACCATCCACAGCAGCAGGACTTGCCCCAGGAGCCTGGTCCACTCTCTCTGGGGTGAGGTCCCTCTCTTTGGTGGACAAGCCATGCCAGACAACGTCCCTGCGCTCGCAAGAGCCTGCAATGCCTGGGGCTGCTTCTCCTCAATCCAGCCTTTAGCTGCCTTTTTGTGGCTGAGATGGAGCTGCGACTGAGAAGGGCTGGGGAGAGAGGGCTGTGGCACACCAGGCTGCTCCCCTCTGTCTGGCTGAGCCACCTGCTCCAGACCTGTGGCTGCTGCCTGGAGGAGGCCCAGGGAGCCATCCCCCTCTGGGCAAGTCAGGACATTGGTACAGCTGAGGTACTTGCAAGCACTCTTCTCCTTGAAGCCTGCCAACACAGCTCCATCAGCTCCTGCCTTCCTCGTGCATACTGCAGAGCAGGGCTCTCCAGCTGCCTGGACTGAGAGGGAACTTATGGATGCTTAGAAATATCTAATGGGCAGATGGCACTACTCTTTTCAGTAGTGTCTAGTGACAGGATAAGGTGCAACAGGCACAAACTAGAACACAAGAAGGACATCAGGAAAAACTTCTCGGAGGGTGACAGAGCACTGGATGGAACTGGCTGCCCAGAGAGGTCATGGAATTTCCTTCTCTACAGATATTCCAAACCCTCCTGGATGTGATTCTGGGTAGCCTGCTCTAGGTGAACCTACCTTAGCAGAGGGGTGGAACTAGAAGATCCCCAGAGGTCACTTCCAACTCCTATCTATGACTTTCCAGCCCACAGAAAAGGCTCATGCCTTGAATTGGCCCCAAAAAACCCACTTGGAAATTCCTCATCACCAATCATTTCAACATTTAATCTTTTCTACCACCAGGACCAAATTTCCAATGAGGGACTCGAGGAGAAGAATTCTGCCTTCGTGAAGCCAGGGAAGAGATTCCTGCCACAGGGCTGCACAGACACTTCCCAGCACACTTGCTGTCTGTAATCCATGAACAAAATGCCAAGCCAGCATCCAAACACAGCTTGCATTACCACTTAGTCCATCACTCTTAGGGTCATGCTGCATTCAATACCTTTGGACAAGGCAAATACTCTCTTGATTATCTTTGCAGCAGAACCTTCCACTTTATTTGCAGTCCACAAATACCTTTTTGTTCCACCTGATTTCCTCACTTGGTAGAAATATGCTCTTTGCAGCACAGGTAAGCTTGGCTTTATGTGGATATGTGGTGCCTAATAAAACAGGGCCCTGCTTACTCACTGCACTTCCTAGAAGTAATTTAGTAGAAATAAAGAACAATTTGGCAACTTGAACCAGCTAAACAGGCTGCCAGCCAGTTTACAAACCAGTAACCAGCTAGATGCAGCCTAGATGTGCCTGGGTTCAGCTGGCTGAACTATTTTTGAGAATACTGTGTCTTCTGAGGAAATGACATTTCAGATGGACTGAAAAGAACTGCAAGTTCAGGTCAAGTGAAGCAAATAGTTCCAGCAGAAAGGGGGAGAAAAAAGGCAAGAAAAAAAATATAGCATTGAAAAAGTTTAGTCTGGCATAATTGAAAATTATTTCTTCCAGAAATACCAAATGGAAACGTTCTGACTTTTTCACTTGGGGATGGAAATTTTCATTTAAAAATTGACTTGCATTTCTAAAAGGAATATGTTAAATAACAGGAGTAAGAAGGAGACCATCCCACTCTGGATCACTTTCAAGAGCATTTCAAGATAGTAAGAAATACTTGGGCTGGTTTTTTTTTTCTTTCATTTTTCTAGGGGGGGGGGAAATCTGATCTTCTTAGCACTTCTCCCCAAAACATTCATAGAATCATAGAATCATTCACCTTAGCCACTGAGCAAAAACATCATCACCTCTCCACTGGGTTTTGCAAGCACCAAGAACAGCTTGTAGCACGTCTTCAACATTAGAACTTTTTGTGTGGACAAGAAGGGACTCAGAGAAATGACTCAGTATGTTCAGGAACAGAGGACAGGCAAGAAGAGTCAGAAGGAAACTGTAGGCCTTTTGATCTGCACTTTCCTATCAATGCATAGAGTAAGTGTGGATGTCACTGACTGGGATGCCTTTTTTTCCTGCTAAATGATCCCTTCACTCTCTTCCCAGGGTCTGTTGGGAGAAATGTTTTAGAATCACAGCATTATCAACATGGGAAAACGAAATGCAGAGAGATTTGTGAGCTGCGTTTACATAATAAGCAGCCAGCAAATTTGGGGTGTCTGTGTTTTTGGCTGCCTGACTTCAGATACCCACAGCCTGATTTGCATGACTATTATGTACCCAGAACTCCTACTGAGATCAAAAACCCCACTCAGTGCCTCTGCAAAAACAGGTTGCTGGCATCCAAAAACAGACACACAAACTCAGCACATTTTTTTCAAAAACTGGGTCCACACCCCTCGTCTGAGGTGGCCATTGAGCAGCTCCTGGTGGAACTCAATTTCTACTTCTACAAAATCCAGCAGAACGGTTATAGTTGCAATTTTGGAAGCAGACTGCCCTCTGCTTTTTTTATATCACCCTGATTTGAGGCATCTCAGCTCAAAGGAAAGTTGTAATTCCTCCTGTAGGGTGGTGAGCCTCTGGACCAGGCTGCCCAGGGAGGTCGTGGATGCCTTCTCCCCAGGGAGTGTTGAAGGCCAGGTTGGATGAGGCCTTGAGCAGCTGAGTCTAGTTGAGAGGTGTCCCTGCCTGTGGTGGGGAGGCTGGAGGAGATGAGCTCTGAGATTCCCTCCAAGCCTGAGCCATTCTGTGATTTCTTCCAGAGCTTAGAATTACTAACATTGCTCCACACTCTCTATGGGCCACCTCCATGTGGCCATAATATACACACAAGCACAAAAGCAGTCGGTTTAGTGCGAGCACCCTGAGGCTTTGCTGAAGAGCAGATACACATCAAAGTTGAACAAGGAGCCTATTTTGTCCATGGGCTTTCATCATGCTGTGAAGTGGCTGCTGACCATGCTCAGCAGCCCTGGGCTGACGAGCACACAGTCTGTGTGTTCACCACCCTTCTGTCAGGAAGCTGCAGCAAACAGGTAAAGGTAGACAAGGTGGCATTGGACTGTGGCCAAAAGGAAAAAGAAAGAAGATTTAGCAACGCTTCCTTCTTTTCTGGGAGCAAGGTGGACTCCAGGAGGTTGTACACTGTCTGCAACACCAACCTGCAGAGTTCTGCTTACTGGTGTGTTTTTTTCAAGTGGATGGAGGCATCTGTAAGCTGCTCAGAGAAGGGGCATACATTGCCAGAGATTGGCAAGGGCAATGTCATGCCCACGTAGCCTAAGGACTGGCTGCTGTCCAGCTGTGGCAGGACTGCTGGGTGATTGCTTTCATGTGCTTTTCATTTCATGTTCATCACTCTGGCATCTGAGCAATTTGCATCTTGGTTCAGCAAAGGTTTAACCACAAGATCTCTCTCCTTGTGAGGGGGAAGGGTAAGAAGCTGAATGCTTTATAGGAGGGTGGGGTACAGAAAGGAGCTGAGCAGATTTCATCTAGTCTTGTTTTCAACTCAGATCTTCATCAAATGCATCTCGATAGGCAGGCAAATCTGCTGCAGTCCATGGAAAGGCAGTGGCAGGGTCATCACCCTGGATTGTGGTGCCTGGGGGAGCTGCTCCAAGCTGGGCTCCTGCTGCAGCTGCTGACAGTGCTGCAGGGGGACCATTTCTGAAGATGCTCAGCAGCTTTGCATCCTTTGCCTTTGTCACAGGCAGTGTTAATTGCCATGCTTCTCTGTGGAAGGGGAACAACAGAGAGAAAGGCAGGAGAGGCTGTTAAAAGAAATCTAATAATTTCTAAAAAGCAGCTTGGCCCAGGTGGCCATAGGTACTTGGACAATCTGTTCTGGGGAGGAATTGTATTTCTGTGAGCTCTTTCACTAGTGGCAGTCTGTGTTTCAAATCAGCTTTGACACAACCTCAGTGGCAAAGGCTTTGAAGTCTGAACTAAATGTGCTACAGAGATCATTATTCATAACCACTCAGACGGAGAGAGAATATTTTCCTTTTGAAAGGTCCTGCCAAACCTGTCCTGTGCTTTGTTTGCTTTCAGAGGCACTGTGGTCACTCTTTGGGAGGAAAGAGGATGGAGGAAAAAAAGGGTGATAACAGCCTGGCAGGGAACAGCCTTCAGAAATCACTGATGAAAAATTCACTAAGAAAGCACAGGGACCATCCCAGAAACCACTGCTTCACAGGGACTCCAGCTAGAGGACCTTTGAGCAGAACCTTCCCCAGGGAGCAGTCTTGGGCCCAAATCTGTGACATCTTGATTTGCATCTATTTTACTGAGACTTCAGCTGCTGTACTTTGCAGGCCAGTGGTTCTATTTGCAGGGACAAGGTGCAGCCCAAACAGTGAGTGTTTACATACTTGGAGAGCACAAGCCAGTCCCCAAGGAGAGCAGCAATCATCTAGGGCTTTTACCGTACAGGGATTGGCAGGGTTGGGGCTGCACACATACATCTCCAGAATGGCTTTGAAGATAAGTAATTTTTACATAGGAGTTATGAGAATGAGTTTTGGCTAAAGTTCTGTGTAATAGTCATTTTGAATGCCCTGGGGCCCAACCTGCTCCTGTTAAAGTCCCTGGAAAGAATCCAAGGAGCAAGCCGAGCCCCTTGCTCTCTCTGCTGACTTTTCTTTTAATGCCTTTCCTCTGTTTCTTTGTCCTCCACTTTCTGCTGGTTTGTTGTTGTTGTTGGGGTTTTGTATTGTTTTGGTTTTCCTCTCTTTTCTGAACATTTCTGTTGCTGAGTTCAACTAAACCTTACTCTGGCACAGAGGCATTCTTTAACACATGGTCAGTGTTTGTTTCCTGAAGCCATCCACTTCTCTCCCTGGATTTGTCTTTATGGGCTTTTCCTCAAGGCTTTCAGTACTGCTGCTAGCCCTTCTCTCACAGACTCTTGTTTGGTATCACTTCAAATGCACCCTTCCTTCACAGTGGCTTTCACCTTGCCTGCCCATTTGCAAACACTTCTCTGATAAACATCATATTGACTCCTGCTTTTCCTTCAGTGTTTCTTCTGTATTTATCTTTCCTCCACTTCCACTTAAGTTCATCTCTGCCTCAGGATCTCTGCATTCTTCCCACTACCTCATCTCCTGTTTTTCCTTTTCTAACCACATCACTCCAGCCTCCTCATCTTCATCTCCCATCAGGTTCTCTTCTCCTTGCCCCCTTCCTATCAGTGCCTGTCTTTCTTTCTCTGCTACACACGTAATAACCCAACGCTTTCCTTCAGAGCTGGACACAGAAAAGAAGGGGAAGGAGCCTCGAGGGAGATGTTTGTATTACCTAAGTTAGATAAATAAGCTACCTATGCAGTTGGTGAAGAAGCACAGGACAACTTAGGAGGTTTATTGGATGTCATCTCCTTTATTGACTCTGTAGGGAGCCTGACTCACTCCACCTAATTTGGTAGCCTGAAATTAATGAAGCCATGTGAATACCCTCTGCACAATCTCACCTTTGTTTAGGCCCACACAAAGGAGAGTGGGAAGGACGAAGTATCACTAACACAAGGAAGCTGTTTGCCAGTGACCAGACAGCCTGAGCTCATGGAGTACCTGGTAGGCAGTGGTAGGGCACGGGGAGTGGCAGCTTTTCAGAATCAAAGGAGAGAAAAATGGTTTTGCAGATGTCTGGGTGAGTCTCTCCCAGTGAGAACAGGGCTTTGGGCTGTGAGAGACAAGTCACCTTTAAAAAAGGGCTGTGGGGGACTGATCTGTTGGATAAGCGCAGTATTAGTCAACTCCTGAGGGACCTGAAAAGCAGAAGTGGGAAGGAATCATCCAGCAGAAGGAAGCAAAAAAAGATGAGCAATGCGCTGGTCAAAGCAGCAAGTCAAAACAGAAGGTTTTTAGCACCTTGTTGTTTAGGAGACTTGAGAGGATCAGTGTCACAGGTAGGCAGGCTACTGGTGAAGGAAGGGTGGCAACACTGAAGGCCCATGTCTAGGTTTTCATTGTCATGGCTGACAGATAAGGAGATGCCGGAGTTCAGGGACAACGCAGGCAGAAGCCTCAGGAATGGAAAACAGCCTGGATGCTAAGAGTCCAGCAAGACAGCTGAACCAGAGATGAACAGATTGCTACTTTAATTCCCCACTCTGGGGACCTCCCCAGACCATCTGCACACCTGGGCACACCTCTGATATTTCCTCTGCTTTATTTCCTATGTCCACACCAGGCTGTGGGCTACAGCTGCTCTTATAACACTCAGTATGTGCTCACCAAGGACAGAGCTGAATGGAGTTAAGAAATTGCATCGGCTTCAGGGTCATGAAACATTGCTCCAAACAGGATGCTAGTTGGGAATCTATTTTCTTGCTTCCCATATTTTTCACATTGCCTTGCCCACTGAAAGCCTCCAAACATTTAGGTGAGTGAAAAGGAATATTGATCTGGGACAACACAAAGGCTAGAGAGAGAGGGGCAGGAATCTCAGAGCCTGTGCACCCTTTCTCAGATGATGTCTTTGTTCTTACTGCCAGTTCTGTAGATTAATTCCAAGGATATTAGATAATATTCTCTTGCCAAAGCCAAATAACCTGTTCTGAACTGGCCAAACCCACACATATCCTTTACTGAGAACCACTTGCAGCTCTTTTCACTTCACCTGTGTAGAAGTGGAAGCATTAGATTTTTTCTTTTCCTTTTAATGAAGGAGAACTCCCCAAGTCTGGCTTTTCCCCAAGATCTGACAAAAAAAGGTAGTGGAAGGGCTCTCAGCACTCCACTAGTCAATAAACATACAAATTTTCCAAACCAATTAAAAGCCAAGAGGTGTAAGAAGACAAATACAATGGAAACTATGGACATTTCAAAAGACTATCAGCCTCTGCTCTGAGGAAAGAAAACACAACCCAGATTGTTAAAGGTTTCCCAGGGGTAAGGAGTTTTTCCTCCCACCTTGCTGTTTTCCCTCCCACCTTGCTGTTTTCCCTCTCCCTCAGCAACGGTATGCAAGCACCTGTCAAAAACACCAAACTAAGAAACATTTGTGAGAAAAAAAATGCATCCAAAATGACTCCAGAACAAAACAAGAAAAACCTTTCAGCACAAGGACTTGTGGAGGTGGGGGCAGAACAAAAGCACAAACACCCTGTGAGAGATTGGAGGAGAAGCTGCTTTGAATGCCCTCACCCTTTATGAGGCTTTCTCGATGTAGCCACAAAGCTCCTCTCTGACTTCCAGCCCTGCGAATTTCCACTCCAGCCTTGCTGTTTATAACCAGTACACAAAGCCCTTATCTTCCAAGCACAGCTTTAGATTACAGAGAGGGCATGCTGTCAAGAGAGCCTGTCAAGGCTAATGAGCATAGGGTTAAACCAGTGCTGCAGCAATGGGACACTGCTGGAGGAGCTGCCTGGCAGACAGGCTGGGTTTTCACTCTGTTTTCCCCCTCTCCCTGGTTGACTCCTGTTGCTCCGAAGCTATAGCTTGACCACCTGGTCTCTGAATACCCAGGCAACAAGCCTTTGGAGCCCTCAGGAAGGCAGTGCTTGCTGTACCCCCGAAGCACTCCCAGGGGCAGGAAGGTGCATGCTTTTCCAGAGGGTTTTTGGAGGGGGGGTGGGGTGTGTACTCTCTGCGTGGATACCAGGACCTTCAAGCATTCCAGTTAAACAACCATGGCAATGCACATAGTCCACTTGGAAACTCCTAAAAGCCATGTGCCTCCATGGAGAGCACCCAACTTCTTCCCAATGCAGGAAAGAGATGACACCCACAAATCCAATAGGACTGCTTCTGCCCTATGTTTTGGTATTAGCCCACTACGAAGCAAGGATTTCCAACAAAACTACTGCTTCCTTCTGAGAGAAAGCCTCCCATTCCTCTCTGCACCAGGGCTACTGCTTCACAGCACAAATCAGGAAAGGTAAAGTTGGAAGAATGGAAGAAAAAGAGTGACCTGGGAATAAATCACTCTATCATCACTATAAATGGAAGACAGCTGAAGACTGTTGAGCGTGGAAATTGCAAACATCCTGGGACATATTTTTCCATTCATATCATACATTCAGATAAATTGAAAGTGATCTTTTGTATCATACTTCCTCTGCCTATCCAATGCAGTCATTTCCTCTAATAAACTTCCTAGTGCTTTGTGTGGTCAACTGTTAGCTGTCCCCAAGGAATGAAGTTTCCACCACTTCCTTGCAGGGCATTGCACATCTCTCCATCAAGGAGATTCTTGATAGTTAAATATTCTTTTTCTTGGTGCACTTCTGTTGCTCCTGATTATCCCCTTGCACACAGCCTTAAGTAAATCTGCTTAGTATTTACTTCTTTCCAACACTGGCAAGAGCTACTATGTTCCCTCTTTTCCATTTTTTGACTCCTTCATGTAGAACAATTATGGGATAGCACATTCACAGACAAACTCCCCCCTGGTTTTTTGGTTGCTGTTTTTTAATCCCCTCCAGCAAGCCTCTGTCTGCCTAGAAGTGCAGTACTCAGGGCACTATTCCACATGCTCTGCCTTCCCACATGTAAGAGGGTACCTTCCCACACATCACCCACTCCTGCAGCTTGAGAAATATCACTAGCAATCAGTTAGCCGTTATCATTCCTAGATCTCCCCAACATGAGTTGCTGCATATTTGAGTTTCAAGTTGTTTTTTCTCCAGTTTGCATCTTTCCAAGTTGGAACTTGCACTGTTGTTTTCCAACCATTCTTTAATCTCTCCTGAATTGTTTCATGTGACTTTCCTGACTATAAGGGTGTTCACAGCCTTTCCCAGGGCAGCACTGATGTGTCTTGTACTTTTACTGATGTGCCTTTTACTACTTCTTGTAGTAAAAAAAATTAAGCCATCAGAACACCTAGATACCTGCAGCGAGTGACAACACTTGCACAACAGACAAGACTTAGCTGTATTCTTCTTCTACTATTGTACTGCTTGTTTTCTAAAATTCAAACCACCACAAACTGTTGAAAGAATGCATCCCAACCACAAGTCACAGTAGTCATCACCCACGGATTGCACTGAAGTGCTGCTGACTCTGTTCTGCACGGGGAAGCCACCACCATCCCCAGTAAGGCTGCTGTTGTAACAGCGTGAGGACACTGGTGTGGATAGAGCTCATGTTCATGCATTTACAGTGCAAAGCTTAGGAACAAAAACTGGGTGCTCCACACAGAACATGTGAAGCCAACCTGAATTTATCACTGGGACCTGTGGCATTTGGTAACACACACACATACACTCCATGCCAGCCTGCTGCCAGAACACCACTTCACCACAGTGACCATCTGGGGATAATCTGACTGGGAATGGTGTGAATTTCATAGAATCAACCAGGTTGGAAGAGACCTCCAAGCTCATCCAGTCCAACCGATCACCCAGCCCTATCCAATCAACCAGACCATGGCACTAAGTGCCTCATCCAGGCTTCTCTTGAACATCTCCAGGGACAGTGACTCCACCACCTCCCTGGGCAGCACATCCCAATGGCCAATCTCTCTCTCTGGGAAGAACTTCCTCCTAACATCCAGCCTGGACCTCCCCTGGCACAACTTGAGACTGTCTCCCCTTGTTCTGCTGCTGGTTGAATGGGAGAAGAGACCAACCCCCACCTGGCTACAACCTCCCTTCAGGGAGTTGTAGACAGCAATGAGGTCTCCCCTGAGCCTCCTCTTCTCCAGGCTAAACACCCCCAGCTCCCTCAGCCTCTCCTCACAGGGCTGTGCTCCAGACCCCTCCCCAGCTTTGTGGCCCTTCTCTGGACACCTTCCAGTCCCTCAACATCTCTCTTGAACTGAGGAGCCCAGAACTGGACACAGTCCTCAAGGTGTGGCCTGACCAGTGCTGAGTACAGGGGCAGAATAACCTCCCTTGTCCTGCTGGCCACACTATTCCTGATGCAGGCCAGGATGCCATTGGCTCTCTTGGCCACCTGGCCATACTGCTGGCTCATGTTCAGCCTACTCTCAACCAGCACCCCCAGGTCCCTCTCTGCCTGGCTGCTCTCAGCCACTCTGTCCCCAGCCTGTAGCACTGCTTGGGGTTGTTGTGGCCAAAGTGTAGAATCCTGCACTTAGCCTTGTGAAATCTCATCCCATTGGCCTCTGCCCACCCAGCCAGCCTGTCAAGGTCCCTCTGCAGAGCCCTCCTACCCTCCAACAGATCAACTCCTGCTCCCAGCTTGGTGCCATCTGCAAACTTACTGACGATGGACTCAATCCCCTTATCCAGATCATCAATCAAGATATTGCACAGGATTTGGCCCAGCACTGATCCCTGGGGGACACCACCAGTGACTGGCCACCAATTGGATGTGGCACCATTCACCACCACTCTCTGGGCCCGGCCCTCCAGCCAGTTCTTGACCCATTTCAGAGTGAATCTGTCCAAGCCACGAGCTGCCAGGCTTGCCAGGAGCTTGTTGTGGCAGGTGGTGTCAAAGGCTTTGCTGAAGTCCAGGTAGACTAACCACAGGAGCTGAGACTCTCCAAAGGAGAGGTGACCTGTGTGGCTGTACAGAGCCTGCATACTAAACCATCCTCTGTGCATGTGTGTGACAGTCATGCAAAGTACTCAAGGCAGAAGCATATCAGCTTACTTTCCACCCCTCTCCCCAAAATGTGTTTCCAGCTCTTACAACATACAGGCAACTTTGGCATTGTCAGAATTCTTCTGAGATCAGTATGTTGAGGTCTTCTGAGCACCTCTGCCAAGAGATGACAACTACTAAAGCACTCAGTGAAACAGACTGCATATCCATTTCTGCCTTTCTTCCCAGTTCATGAATAAAAGGACTTCTTGCACATGTAAGCAGAGGACTCAGCCAGGCTGGCACACCTTTGTACTCAGCACCTCAGCTGTAGAGACCATGCCTCAGATAATTACACCACCAGGAATCCAGCCTGAAAACTTTTCACTATCACTTCACTTCACACAAACAAGTGGTACCTTTAAAGTGAAATTATACATAGGCACAGAGCAAAGCACATGCTCAGTGTGTCTGTGGTGCAGTATGTCCATTCTATGCACAGACTAAATCCAGCTTTACATTCAGTTCCTGCTGGCAGTGCAGAAGTGGCAATGCAGTGCTGAGATGCTAATGAAATACCTGGGTGGCAGGGAGATCCATGCAGCCACACACCAGTCTCTTCAGACCACCCCTGAAACTGCTCCAACCTGCAGCCCCAGCAGCATACAAGTACCCTACCTCTGTGGCTACTGTCCAGCTGAGGCTGAGGGAACTCCATGGGTAGCTTCAGAGTGGTCCAGGAGAAGCATCTCAGTTTTAGTGTTCACAGCAATACACATCCAGTAGACAATACCCGAATGCTCACCCATCTAATTTAAAACCACTGCCTGAAACAGATCTGTCCTTGTGTCATAGACTACAGCAAGAAAACTTAGTTAGAAGAACAAAGCAAGAGTTTTCTGAGCACACAGTTTTAGAGGTAGCTGCTTCTCCAGCTAGCATGCACAGGGATTTTTCTGCTACTTTCCCTTGCAGTGGCCTATCTGATGAGCACCACTACTCATAGCTTGCCACCTGCCTTGTCTTTATCACCTACCAGGGTCCTGTGAACATCACCTTGGCAATTTTCTTCAGAAGGAAGCACAAAGTAGTTTCTTTATCAATTCTTATTATTTTTCTTTCCTTTCTTCTCCCTGTGGGAAGAGAGGTCCATGTTTAAAAGAAAGCTACTGATTAAAACACATGTATTCCCTTCCCTTTAGTGGTGCAAGTCTTGAAGCCCGGAGAAGGCTGGGCTTGTGTGAGGTTCTCACATGCTCCCCCACAGCCAGATGAACAGCTTTTTGCAGTGAGATGGCCACTGCCAGCAGCGAGTTCAGAAATGGCGCCACTTTTGGTTCAGCCAAAGAACCATGTTATAAAAAAGTCAGGAGCCACAGTTGAGAAGAAATATGTTGCCCATCAGTAAGAAAGGAGGTTGGAACAAGGTGGGTGTTGGTCTCTCCTGTCTAGTAACAAGAGGAAAAGGCCTCAAGTTGTAGCAGGGGAGGTTTAGATTGGATATTCAAAGAAACTTCTTCACTGAAAAGGCTCTCAAACACTGGAAAAGGCTCCCCATGGAGGTGGTTGAAGGTGTTTAAAAGAGGCAGAGATGTGGTGTAAAGGGACACGGTTTAGCACCAGGCTTGGTAGAGAACGGTTTGCCACAATGATCTTAAAGGTCTTTTCCAGCCAAAACAACTCCGTGATTCTGAGAATCATATGGAAGCAAACTAAATACAGACACCCAGCCTGAGCCTCAGCCAGGACAGTACCTTTGGACTTGCAACACTGCAGGTCTTCCATTTTTTTTCAGTCAAATTGTCAGGAAATGTTTTATTACCACACATGGGCAAAGCAACAACAGCTTGCACCCAGGCAGGGAAACCTTCAGCACCTCAGCATCTGTCCTGCACAGTGCTCTGGCAGTGCTGGCAAGAAAGCACAGTACCACCTATTGCTTAATGGGATCACTGCCTGAAACGGCTTCGGCAGCCTGTCCTTGGAGGCTTCCTGTCCATGCTCTGATCCAGCCCAGCGCAGCCTAACTTCTGACAGGATCACAGCACCAGGACGCACACACCCGCAGGCAAACAATCACAGCAGAGGCCGCAACGCGACGGTGCCGAGAATTAACCTAACCACCAAGCCTACTTGGGTGCAGCTCTCTGTCATCTTGTGGCTCCCAGAATTAATGAACTTAGCAGGGCGACACGATGGGCACGTCAGCGGCAGCATTCACACCCACCTCACATCCGCAGCGAGAGGGATCAAAGCCACACGCTGTGCGGAGCTGCCTGTGCCCATCTGCCAGCCTACCTGCCACAGGCAGCATGGAGACTGGCAGCACAACGTAAAGGGACCCAGTGCGGGCCAGGAGACCCAGGCCACAGCAAAACGGAAGGTGGTACGTTAACAATGCAGCACTGATCTTCCCCAGCAGCCTTTGCTGCTGATCTACAAAGCCAGCACGATTCACTTATCCAGGCTACCTTCACTTGGTTGTTATTAATTGTTAGGAGATTTTTTTTTTTTTTTTTTTTTGGCAGGGACAGGGAAGCTTGTCTGATTAAAAATAGCTTTGGGGACAGCAGCTGGCAGAGTCACAATGAGAGAGGGATTCAGCTGCAGATCTTTTTTCAAAGAATGTGTTCTTAGCAAGTAATTGGGTGCAATCAAGTGCAGAGATAAAGAGTAGGACTTCCCAAGGTGTAGCTCAAGTCTCTGATCCTGCCAGCCTCTCTTTGCTGGCACACATTCAGAAAGGCCAAAGATCTGCTCAGATCTCTGCAGACTTTCTGGCAGGACCAGTGCCCAACTGCTTTGCAAGGCTCGAGAGATTTTTTGCATAGACCAGGATGCCTTAGTGGGGTGGCCTTTTGGATGTACAAAATACATCACGACAGTATCAAACCCATTCAGCACTAAGGTCTGAGAATCTGGTTCCAAGAATGCTCGTGTATCTTTGTGGCTGATCCACATGTGCTTTTGTAGAGCCCTCAGCCACACGCTCCAAGTAGCTTCCACAGCTTTCTCATTTTGCATTCTGCATTCAGGCAAGTTTCCACAACCAAAATGGAAAATGAGCAGCAGGCTAAGCTGAGTGTGATGAGAGCAGAACTATGCTGTTAGCCTTTTAACCATGTGGATGTCCGCTGACCATTTTACTGTTGATCTTTACTCCCCATTTCCAGTTCATGCCAGTACACATCAGACCCCCTCATGAACACAAACATTTTGATTTCCTCTGCCTCATCTACCAGTGTGATGCTGCAAGGATGGCTCACAAGCAGTTTGAGCAAGGCAGTACTTAAACTACAGGAGGGCTGTGCTCATAGGTTTTGGCTAGTGAGATTCAAGATCCTTGCTGTGGGACTGAGCAAGGCAGCTTTCCAGCATCCAAGTGCTCACCCCATCATCCCACTTCACTTCCAGCCAAGCCAGAGAGCAGTAGGACTTCTGGAGAGCTGCCCTCATCTGTAGCCTTTGAACTTCCCATGGAGGTCTCTGCTGCCACCACAGCCCACCAGCTCTCTCACTTCTCGCAGCTCTTAGGTGAATGAAAATCACATTATGCAGATCAGGAGGCCTGGCCTACCTTTAATACTGCTTTCTAATGCATTGCTGTGCTCACTTCCAGGAAAGATTTGGCAATCTGTGAAGCATTTTCTTTGGAAAACGTCTCCCACTGTGTCATTAGGTGAAAATGGCCTCCAGAACAGCTAAAAACCCCCAAGCATTTGCCCACATATCCTGTTTGCAGGAGGAAAGTGCCTCACTGCTGCTTTTTGTTTCCTGCCCACTCCCCCAAATACATATGACGAAAACATATGAAACTGTTGGGATTATATAGGCAGATTTGGCAACCTTTTGAGATTTAGTTGGACTGTGACATCCAATTTAATTTTGGAGTTTGCTGGCTTCCTAAATATGCACTCTGTAATCAGGAGAAGTTTCAGCAGCTTGGAGAGAAAGATGACCACTGTGGTTAGCTTGTGCTGACACCAGACAGGTGCTCGTTGCTGTAACCCAATGCAGCTAACACTGAAATCAATCAACCACAACAACTTATACTTGCTAAAGTTCCGGCCTCCTATTTTGATGGGTTTGGTGGGGTTTTTTTCCTGTTTATTTTGGGGTTTGTTTTTTTTTTTCCCCTTTGCCTCTTTAGCACATTTGCTCGCGATTGTCTCGACCAAACAGCGCGTCCTGCCAGGGACGGGCTGAGCCCTGAGTCAGAGCGGCGAGTGCCACCTACTGAAACCTGGATTTTCCATGACCGGTTCCTGCCCCCGCCCCGCATCCCCCAGCGGCTTCCTCCAGGGCCTGCGATACACTTCCAAGAGACACAAAAGAGCAGGAAAGAGGATTTAAGTTATTTATATGGCCATCAGCCCTATTTTAACAGGCAAAACCTGGGGGAGGGGAGGAAGAAGCAGACCCGTTTTCCAGCTTTTTAGCCTGCCTTAAGCCGAAAGGTACACAAAAAGAGAAAAAAGCCCTGGCTCAAAAAACCATTTCCTTTCAAATGGCATGATATGCCTTTAAGGGGAAGGTAGCAGGCAACGATCCATCTTCACCACATACAGACTTGCCTTGTTCTTCCATTTCTGGCTGAGTGATAAAATGTTAAATGTCATTTCCTGTATCAGTGGTTAACCACTAGACGCTGGATCAGAGATTTACCAGAAGTGCAATATTCAAAAGTGGACCTGCTGCTTTCAATAACCCTTTCTTGCACCCTGTGGGAACCATTTAACCTTTGAGAGAGAAAGAACACAGAACCAAAACAAACAAAAATACCCTGGATCTGAGCAGGGGGCTAAGTCTTGAGCTTTGTGCCAGTGGCTTGCACCTCATACAGGCAGTCATAGGGGTAAACCCTTCACTAGCACCAGTCTGGAACAACCCCAGACTTGTGAGAAAGTGAAGTAACTACATTAGTTGTTTCTGAGCCCTCAGCTCTGTCGTCAGCAACTGGAGATCAGGCACCAGGGGACACAGCTGTTCGGTTTGCACTGATTTCCTTCTACTAAAAGGCAGTGTGTTTAGCAAACAGACCGACACTGAAATCCAAAACACGTACTCCCTACCAGCCCTTTCTTTCCATTCATGCTACACTGCAGAGGAAAGCAGTTTACCTGCCCATGCTGTATTCATTTTATTGCCATCAGCACAGTCAGTTACAGGGTTGCAGGGATTAAAAATCATTCTGGGAAGAGCAGCTGGGGGAGTTAGGAGCAGACAGGGAAACTTCAGTTGAGGCTACGTTTCCAAAGGCTGAATTTTGAACACGTGGTTGTACAACTGCCTGCGTAAATAGGGAGTTATTTTCCTAATTATGTAATATTTGTAAAGCACTCAAAACATACAATGGCTAAGCACACATCAAACAATACTCGTTAAGAGAAAGTTGTGGCCAAATGGTGGTGGCAAGCATCTAGGAGTAATAGAAGCAGGACATATACCTGATGCCTACGCTGCCTGTGCATTGCTGTTGCTTGCAGCAAAGACCCTCGCTTTGCCTTCTGGCCCTGGGATCGTCACAGTGTCCCTGCTCTCAAACTGCTCAAACAGCCCAGCTCAGCTGGAGAACACCCTTGTGCAGCGTGGGGAGCGGCTCTGCCTCGGCTGCCCGCACGTGCCTTGTGCGACAGAGCTCTCGCCCCTGAAGGCAGCCTGCAGGCAGCATTGCAAGTCAAATAACAAACAGTAACAGCCTCCGAGGTGAGGTACCTCACTCCTTTCTTCCTCAGCCAACAGGAAACCCCCACATCTCTTCTGTCATTACCAGTCACTCATTTACACTGCAGCAACATCCAGCTGACTCAGTCGTGAACCCGACCTCAGTCATGCTAGATGCTGTGCAAAACACTCCGTGGCCACGTAATCTGACCCTCACAGAGGTGAGGCTTCCAGACATGAAAGGGAAACACTCCCAGCACCCTCTGTCAGGCACACCTTGCCCACTGATGCTTGCACCCCACACAGAGTTTAGTTGCCAAAGCACACACAAGAAGACAACAGAAATTGTATGGTGCAGATCCTGGGCTTCCTGGGTTAGTAAGGGCGAAGGACAGTATTTGCAGAGAGCAGCTCCCACTACTCCCAGGTAGTATCCACCAGCTGCTGAGCCCTGATAAACAAAGCAGTGCTGAGTCCAGAGGTGAGGCCTTCTGTGCTGCTGAGGGGATGGTGGAAGATCCAAGAAGATTTCCCCAAAAGGCAACCTGGGTTTTTTTTTCCTTCATTCCGAAATTCACAGGAAATCTCCAGATTACTCATCCTTTCCCAGGAACCCTGGCTGGAAAAAAATCAAGGGGCCTCACTATTTTCCTACAAACACATACACACACAAAGGAACCCTGCAAAGACCTTAACACCAGCTGTGCTTGCCCTTGCCAGAACTTCCTGAATCCACCCCCGTTTACCCTCGCTTGCCAAGCAATGCAAATATTTGAGAGGCCACCTTGTTTCCGCAGTGTCTGATGTAAAAATCCGCATCAAATCCAAGCGCTAAAGGCTGTGACTCACAGCTACTCAGCAGCCAGAAGTCCTGTCAGGCAGGCCAAGCTTTTATATAGCAAGAGGTCACTGGAACACACTCTGGCTCACCTCTCTCATCGATCAAAAGAGTGCAACCACTTAAAACCATCTTCTCCCTGCCTTCCCTTTTTAAAGTCAAATGCTAAGAAGCTTCTTCCTAGCAGGCAGAGAACAGGATGGCACAGATATGCTATCTTGGGGAAAGAAAAGGAAGTTTTCTCTCAGCAACTGTTGAAACTCAGAGCACAAATGAGTTCTCCCATATAACCCAGAGACTGCAGTCGAAAGAAACTTGAGTCAGAAGCCCTGATTTCAGCTCCTGCCTCCCTCCGCTACTGCCTTGCTGTTTGATCTTGGGTTAGTCACTAACCACCCCTGGAAATAAAGTCCTCCTTTGATGACTACTGCTTGGGAACAGCTTGGACACCTTGGGAAGAGTCAGGTGACATCTGCAGCTGAGTCCCAGACCAGGGAGAAAGTAACAGCCTGTTGCTGCAAGGTCCGTAGGGAAGACGGGTGATGAGGAAGGAGTGAGGTAGAAACCAGAGCTTTGATAGCTATTGAGATGTGTCCCCATTTATCTTAATTCTTTTTTAACCTCTCCCCCCACCACACACACATTGGGAACACTGAGCTCCTGGGCTCCCAATATGCTGCACAAGCAAGATATGCCTCATCACAGAGTCCTCCAGGAGGTGACTTGCTTTTCATCTTGTAAAGGTCAAACCTTTGACCATGTTAGCAATCCCACACACTCAGGAACCATGAATCAAGGCTTCAGAAGCTGCAAGTCTGACTTTGACTTCCCAGAGTTTCCAAACCATGTCCCTAAATAAATAATTTAATTATTATTTATTGATTTTTATTATGAGCACCTAGATTATTTTCCATATTTAATTGACTCCAGAAGCCGGAACTAATGATCTGATTGTCAGGGACAGAATACCCAGGACAGTATGGCCCCCATGCAGTTTTCATATCTGAAAAGCCTTTCCTGCTGCACTGAGAAAATAATTCCTGACTAATTAACGACTAAGAAGAGAAATCATCTATTGTCTTTTTTTGTTTTCTTTTTCTAGGTCTAATTTAGATTTCAGGATTGTACGGCGTTAAAATTGATTCCTGGCACACTGAGGACACACAAATTCATTAAACCATGTCAAATCAAATGTCTCAAATTTAGGAACATCTTAAAATGCATTTAGCCTTGACCAGCAAGTGGCAAATGGAGCCCTGGACGCCTACATTTTCATACATAACCTTTCAAGGTGGTTTCTCCACCCTTCAAAAGTACACCTTGCTTACTTGCACACAGCTCCAGGCTTAAGCTTTAAGCTTGATTTCCCTCTCTGCACATCAAAACAAACTACACAGATGTGTCTCACTGTGTGAATGTGCTGAAACTGGTTCAGGTTGTCTTGCAGCAGCTCACCTGACTTCTGATCAGCCACTTTTCTCCATACTTTCCTACCCATCTTTCCCTCACAGCTGCAGGAAGGGGTTGTGTTGCCATGCAAAAGCATATGGAGGCTGAGGCCAAGGAACCTACAAGAAACACGAGGTGAGGCTGCCACACCCCTGTGGCTATCACAGGTAAACATCTCTTCGAGCTGGCTGTAAGTGGTGAATAAAGGAAAGAAATGCCTCCCTGTACAGAGGCTGCTTCCACAAGCATAGTCATAACAATCTCCTGAAGAAGAGCAGGGAAAATCTGGCAACCTCATGTTTATTCATGAAGATTCACCCTTGTGTGGATGTTCTGCAAGGCTTCAAGCTGAGCTAAGGTGCTTTTCTGTCCAGCAAAAAGGAGAAGCGGTAAGCAGCCTGGTGCAATGCTCCTCCCTTATGCACTGCTATAGTCAGGTATCCTGCTACAGCATGGAAGCTTTAGGACTGCACTGTCTGGATAGTCAAGATTTCAACATGTGACAAACATCTCCATGGCAAAACATGGTTTTAAAAAGACCCATCTCTGCAGGTCTGCAGGAAGTCTGAAATATAGTCATGGTCATCCCTGGAACAGAAGTTAGTTTCTCGATCAATGGTTTCTGACATAAATAGCTTTTAGCATTAAAAGATTACAGGTTTGGCTGTCTTGAAGGTATTAAACTACAGGACTGAAATAAGTGGTATCTCCCTGAATGAGGTACTGCTGAGTTATGCTTGAAAAGCACATCAGGAATTTTTTGACCTTGCTGATGGAAGGTAACGAGGGGAAACACAGAGCTAGGTATTTCTTCAGAAAAATGTCTCACAGAACAGACTCAGAATTAAGAGCTTAGACTTACAGAGATTCTGAGCATTTCAATTTCCCATGATACTCTCAACATGATTGGCAGTTTATTCTTTTCAATCCAGCTTTTCCTTCACTGCTGCAGACCATGCTTTGCAGCAAGTCCGTTCTTACCACGGAGCATGTATCTATTCAACTAGTAGTTTGTAGAGCAGTATAGGCTGTGACCTAAGCTGGAAAAAATGTGCTGAAATGTAAACTAACATATTTGGTAGGGATGTAACACAAAGAGTTACAGTGGTTATTAGAGTTTTGCAGATGCAGATACAACAGAGAAGCAACTCCTTCCATGGTGCTGCAGATCCTTAGGGCTTACATATTATGAATTGGCTCCATAAGCTAAGAGGCAGGAATAATTCCCATAATATTTCCTTCTTTTATTGCCTTCTACAGTTTACATTTTCAAGATTTTCTCTTTAGGCACAAAGGTTAGGAATTTCCATTAAAAATATAGTGGAAGTTTAATCAGGTGATTTCAGGAACAAGGGTTTCATGGGGAAAACCCTTACAGATTCTCAGGAACGTAGCTCCTACAGGATAACCACCAACACTTTAAAAGTAGTGCTGCTTGCATGCAAATCCTGCAATAACCTAGACACAGAATCACAGAACTAATTTTTTTTTCTATTTTGGCAAAGCCTTTAAGATCACTGAATCCAACCATCAACATGACACCACCATGGCCATTAAACCATGTCCCCAAGTGCCATGTCTACACTTTTTTTTTTTAACACCCCCAGGGATGGCGACTCCACCACCTCCCTGTGCAGCCTGTTCCAACCCCTCACAACTCTCTCAGTAAAGAAATCTTTCATAACATCCAACCTAAACCTCCCCTAGCACAACTTAAGGCCGTTGCCTCTTGTTCTGTCACTCAATACTAGGGAGAAGAGATCAACACCCACTTCTCTACACAACCTGCTTTTAAATAGCTGTAGAGAGTAACAAAGTCTCCCCTCAGTCTCCTCTTCTCCAGACTAAAATAATGCCAGTTCCCTCAGACACTCCTCAGAAGACTTATTCTTCAGGCCCCTCACCAACTTTGTTGTCCATCTCTGGACATGCTCCAGCACCTCAATGTCCTTTTTGTAGAGAGTGGTCCAGAAGTGAACACAACACTTAAGATGCAGCCTCACCAGTGCTGAGTACAGGGGCACCCCACTTCCCTACTCCAGCAGGCCACAGTATTCTTGATACAGATCAGGATGCTGACCCAGGTCCTTTTCTGCTGGACAACTTTCCAGCCACCCTGCTCCAAGCTTGGAGCACTGTGTGGGGTTGTTGTGACCTAAGTGCCTGACCCAGACCTTGGCCTTGTTAAACTTTATATAACTGACCTTGACCCATCAATCTAGCCTGTCCAGGTCCCTTTGCAGAGCCTTTCTCCCTTTGAGCAGGTCAACACTCCTGCCCAGTTCAGGGTCACTCCCACCCAGTTTGGTGTCATCTACAAACTTATTAAGGGTGCACCCAATCCCCTTGTCCAGATCATTGATAAAGATATTAAACAAGACTGGCCCCAAAACTGAGCCCTGGGGAACACCACTAGTGACCAGCTGCTAACTGAATGCCAGCAGTGCATGCCAGGTGATGGGCAGGGCAGACTAAAAGGAGGTAAGTGGGGAAAACCTGGCAGGTTTTGGGAAAAGGAGGTGTACTGGGCAAATGGAAGGGTTTCAGTGGCAAAGGCTGAGGGGGTGACCCCATGAACTGCCCTGAAGCGATCATAGCTGGCTCCTGTGGCTTTGAAACAGATGGGATCAGCCCACAGTGAACCAAAACTCCAACCAAAGGAGCATGTGGTGCCTCCACTCAAACTTATTTGTGAGTGAATGGCAGCCATTAGGAGAGTTAAGTGAGGAGATGTGTTTGGAGACAGGTGAAGAGATACAGGAAAAACATGGAGGACAGGTGAGGAAATATGTGAAGAGAACCATTATAGGAGAACATGGAGGCCTACGATGTTGGTGTGGCTGAAGACACTCATCATGAAGGCGACCCACACTGGGGCAGGAAAACCTCTGGGGACTGCAGCCTGTGAAGGTCTCACACCATGGCAGCAACACTGGGAAGCTGGCAGGAACTCTCAGTAGTTAGCAAAGAGCAGCAGCTAAAAAACATCAAGCACACAACTCCAACATCCTATGCCAACCATCACTTCACCAAAAGGATTGGGAGGGACTGCTTGTAATCTGAGGTTGAAAACAAGGGGAGTTGAGCCTCAGAATCAGGGAGAAAAGATGTTTGACAGAAGATGAACCTGGGGAAGGGGGAGGAAAGATGAATGCTGTCATCCTGCCAGTGAATAAGGGGGGACTTCTTTTTTTCCATTCCTTAAAAAAACTCAAATAATACATTTTTTTCCACCTCGTATCTTATTACAAGAACTGAAAATTTGTTTCATCCTGCTTCCTGCCTCAAGCTGGTGTAAAACAGTCATCTGGTATGCCTTTCTAGGTCTAGTCCTCTGGCATGCCTTTCTAGGTCTAGTCCTCTAAATTTGGTGAGGCCAAGCAGCTATTCCCTTATAAGGTTCATTTTGCAACTACCCACTTCTTGTGATGCTTCCCTGCCTTCCAGCTGTTTTATTTTCCCCAAACTTTCCTTACTTATTTCCAGTAAACAGGGTAGCTTTGTTTCTTTAAATTTGTCACTCATTCCCTCATAGACCTGAAATTATAAACAGCTGTCTACAAAAACAATTGCTGCTAGAGTAACCAACACTAAAGATGCCGGGAGAGGGTTGTGACTTCAGCCTGCAGACAGGGAGAGAGGCAAGGGTGCCGGAAACAAAGATCCTGTTTCAATTAATATTATCTCAGCATGAACAATAGAGGGCTATATGGGATGTACAGCCAATTCCTCGTAAAGAAGACACCTCCCAGTTTATTCAGAAAGCTCCACAAAGCCAAAAGAAAAGAAAAAAACCCAGGAAAGCAGGTCCCTCGCTGCACCCTTAGGTACTTGGCCATGTGACAGAAAGCAAAGCTGTGCAGATCCACCTATGCAGATGCCCACAGAGCCTGCCAAGGAGCAGATGCCTTGGGCAGTGACTTAGCCTCTAGGGTTTGGACTCTTGGGATGTAAGACTGCCATCCAAAAATGCCAAGACGAGGGGAGAGAGTCACTGCCACCAAGCACTAGTCAGAGTAGCACCTGGCCACTATCAGTGTTTGGGTAAGAAAAGTTACTGCATTAACCCATCTGGTGCTCAGGAGTCAAGAGTTTCCAGACCTACACTAAAGCAAAAAAAAAAAAAAAAGGCATAAAGGCTATTTTTGTTAGCAAAAAATTAGCTCTAAATAAAGGCAAAGCTATTTCCCTGCAAACTTTCAGGAACGTCCTGTGGAGAAACACAACTGCTAAATGAGAAACACGATTGACTGTTTGTGTGAATGCTTTCCATGTTTAATTTCTGCCTAACTGTTTAAATGACAGTATTCGTTTGGACTTGGATTTTTCCTGCCAGTGCACTGATGACTCTGGCCAAGTGATACTGTTTTCCATCTGCCAATATCTATGTGTCCTCCCCATTCCTACTCACAAACCCAGTGCCCACTCTGGTACTCCCTGCCTGCCAAGGCCACCTCTTCCCTATGTCAGGGAGTCACAATTTCTATATTATAAACTTGAAAACAGAGGATTGCAATAAAAAACAGAATCACAGAGGCTGAAAAAGACCTCTGAGATCATCAAGGCCAGCCTATGACCTAACACCATGACATCAGCTAAACCATGCCACCAAGTGCCACATCCAAGCTTTTCTTCAAGACCTCCAGTGATGGCAACTCCACCACCTCCCTGGGCAGTCCATCCCAGTGCCCTATCAGCATTCCTGTGAGGAAGTGCTTCCTAATATCCAACCTAAGCCTCCCCTGGCACAGCTTCACTCTGTGCCCTCTTGTCCTGTCACTGGTTGCCTGGGAGAACAGCCTGACCCCCACCTGACTACAGCTTCCTTTCAGGTAGTTGTAGAGAGTGATGAGGTCCCCTCTAAGTCTCCTCTTCTCCAGGCTGAGCACCCCCAGCTCCCTCAGCCTTTCCTCATCAGACTTTCCCTCCAGCCCCCTCTCCAGTCTGGTCACTCTCCTCTGGACCTGCTCCAGCACCTCAATATCCTTCCTGAAGTGAGGGGCCCAGAGGTGCACACAGTGCTCCAGGTGAGGCCTCACCAGTGCTGAGCACAGGGCAGAATTCCATCCCTAATGGTCACACCATTCCTGACACAGGCCAGGATGCCATTGGCCTTCTGTGCCCCCTGGGCACACAGCTGGCTCATGTTCAGCTGCTGTCCCCCAGCACTCCCAGGTCCCTCTCAGCCAGGCTGCTCTCCAGCCACTCATCCCCTACTCTGTAGCACTGCATGAGGTTACTGTGGCCAAAGTGCAGGACCCTGCACTTGGCCTTGTTGAATCCCATACCATCGGCCTCAGCCCACTGACCCAGCCATTGCCTGGATGAAAGAGCGAGGTCTGTTTTATGCTTTTACTCTTTAAAAACTCTGTATTTCCACTCACAAGATAAGGCAACAGAATCTTCTGCAAAAGCTATTCCCTACATATTCACAGCTGGCTGGTAGATAGATCTCTAGTAAACCATTTATCTCAAAGAAAACATTAGTTTTGCATGCAGGAAGGACAGGCAGACAGATGAACGTACAGGTCCCCTACCCCTTTTTTTACACCCATTCATGCAAAAATTTTAGAGAATCTTGGAAATTATATGTTTCTAATGGAAACAGATGCCAACTAAAGACTGAACTGTGATGTTGCAAGACTTCGGATGCAGGTTTCATCAAAGTATCTGTCACAATACAACTGCCTCATGATAGAGATTACTTCACAGTGCTGGGATAAAACGTTGCACTGCCTGCAGAAGTGCTGTTTTCGTTATGCTTAGACAGGCCATATAGTGCATTGTAAAGAGAAGAAACATCTGTTTTCATCCTATAATCTAGTAACAAAGAAAGAACAAAAGCAGCATCTTCACAGGAATCAATAGGGCACCTTTTCCCACTCTTTCTCTTTAAGGTTCATCTGTATATTGTCACAGGAAGGGGAGAGAGGAAAGGGAAGTGGAAAAGACTTCTCCATTTAATGGTGTACTAGAAAAACAATCCAGGAATAGAATGGCCATATTTTTAAAAACTGACATGTTTGGGAGTTTTGGTTTGGGGTGGTTGGGGTTTTTATTTCTGTCAGAAGAGTTGGGAGCACGGAAAAATCCCCACTTTGTGAACGTGTGTTGCTGTCGCCACAAACAGCTCCTCCACTTCCAGCTCACTGGGTTAAGTCCAGAAATGTCTAGGTGTGGAAGGCTCTGTCTCAACAACTTTCATGTCAAGAGCCCTCGGGGTATCTTTTGACACACAAGTTTCCAGTGGCAGTTTTAGCTGATGTGGACACTCTGTTCCTTCCATACCCACGCTGTTTGTTCCCGTGCCCAGGCCAAGTCCTCTGTTTTGCTTATTCAAGCATTTGGAGCAAGGAATTGATTCCACTGAAAGCTAACATCATCCCCTCCTCCTCGTTTTTCTGGCTCTCAGCTGCAGGGTGGAGTGTGAGGGACGGGTATGAGGAAGGCAACATTTGGTCCTCGAAAATGTGTGGCGTGAAGCTTTAAAGTAAAACGAACAAAGTGCAAGGCGTGTACGAATAGCAAGCAGGTGATGGTGGCCATGACCAAGGTGTGAGAGAGCAGGAGCGGAGGGGCTGGAAAAGTCACACCGTAAAGGAGGTGAAGCTTTCTTTGCAACGACACAAAACCCCAAGGGAAGCACCTGTTCTCCCCTCTCCCTGCTCTCTCTCAATAGCAAACAGCATCGAAGTCTGTTTCCCTCCAGCAGACTCACCGCACGGTTTCTCCCACCCATCGTCTGCAGGGTTTGAACTGAGGCGGGACAGTTGGAGAGGCACACGCTGCCTTTCGCAGGGGGCTCCGAAGGGAGGGGCGGGAAGGGGCTGAGGGAACAAGGCCGGGGCAGGGCCCGTCTGAGGGAGCACGAGGCGGGTGCGCGCTCCCCTGAGGAACTCAAAGGCACCAAAAAGACTCTGGCACCGAACGTCACTTACAAGCACTTCAGCTCCTCCAGGGCCCTTCCCTCGTCCGTCGGCCACCGCCGTGCCGGCACAGCGAACGCGGCCCTGACCCCCGCCGCTGCCGCCAGGGCCGCCGGGTCATGCCCAGCCAAGCCTCGAGGGCGGTGGATTACGCCGCTATGGCGCCACCTGGCTGCCGCTTGGGGAAGCGGAGGCCTCGCGGGGGTCCTCTCCGGAGCACACGCAAGTTTGAAAACGCAACATTCCAAAAGAGAAATAAATAAGCACGTAAGTAAGTATACAAATCCTTGTAAGCCTAAGTCCCAGCTACCTCAGTGAGCCAGCGAAGTGGCTGTTGTCATCTTTGTCAAAGCGGTGTCGGTCTTTTGAAGGATTTTACCAGTCACGACATTAAAGAAACAGTGCTGTCAGATGAGGCTGCCAGGGGAACACCCTCAGCTTGACAGGGTAATGCCCCAAAGAAAGGGTCTGCTCCTCCAGACCCGAGAGGCCTTCCCATCCCAGTCCTCACCCCACATGTGAGGGCACAGAGGGCTGGGGTGGCCAGCGGGGAGAGGGCTCCCTGCAAGGCAATGCTGAGCTACTGCCTTGAAAAGGAAAAAGGACACATGGGTGTCACTGATACCCAAAGTGAAGCCAAAGATCCTGATGATTTAAATTTTAAAATGTGCATTTTTGGATGTGCCTAAATTCCAGGATAATTTCTTTCCACCCTTCAGCTTTTCCAAAGCACTTGCATTCTTACCACCCATCTTGAAGTGTTGAGCCTTTCAGGAACAACTCCGCTGTTTTCTTCTGTTTCCCATCCTCTCTTCCTCAGGAATCTCCACCTAGCTTTACCTGGTAAGCTGTGTGTGGAGCAGTGAAATGTTGTCCATGTTATTTCTTTCAATCAAGAATTTCATTTTTTCTAGAATGTGATTTTTAAACCATGGTACTTAAAGCTTGGTATCTCTTTGGAACCATCTGTACCCAGCTAGAGAGTTTCCTAAGCTGAGTTCTAGGCTAGAGGTGAGACTTCAGCAGAGGAAAGAATTTTTGCCCATGGTGGTACCTAAATAAACACACCAGACTTGAGGGTGACAAGAGCACTTGCAGCTCCCATGTAAATAACATAGGGAGCTTCTGCAGGTCTAAGAGCAAGGCACCAGGGGAAATGCTGTCATTAGGAAGCCACTGCTATCAGCCCTACTGGCACAAAAATGTCTGTTGATGGAGCATGAAAGCAGCAGCTGGGGCTGTGTTTGGATGCGAGGAACCAGGTGCTGTTCCTCATCCTGAAAAGAAGAAATGCAATAGAAGATCTCAGTCAGGCTGCAATGACTACAGTCCAGATAAGAACTAGCAGCAAGCTGCTCTTTTCTCTCTGCTGTGGTACAAGCACAAGAATAAGTCTGCTGCTAGCTCCAGAGTGAAGATATTGATCTTTAAAAACAAAAGGCTCAGGGACTGTGGGGAAGGGGGCCTGTGTCTTTAAAGCCAGGTATGGAGGAAGCTACAGCTCATTACTTTATTTTTATAGCCATTATTATTTGCTGGATTGTTTAACAGCATGCAGATGTTTGAAGGGGCTATTTAGCCTTCAGCAAATAAAATCCTTTTTGCTTTGCCAGTGGCTACAAGATTTTCAGGAAAGGACAAGTGTGTGGACAGCATTCCACACACTTCCTTGAATGTAAATGCTTGGCATGAAAGCTGGTAGCAGCCTGATTTGATTAACAGCATTGTTCTTAATGACAAATTGTAGATACTCTTGATCTAAGAAATTAATTTTAAATATTTAACAGTGAATCTTTGAACTTTATTTCTTTAATATCCAAAGCTAGACTGAACTGGATTCAGGGTAAATTGCTTCAACCATAAATGCAAGATTTATTATTATTTTTTTTTAATCTAAAGAATATATTATAAAGCTAACCTCAAGATTTTTTTTTTATCTAAAGAATACATTATAAAGCTAATCTCAAGGTTTTTTTTTTTTAATCTAAAGAATATATGATAAAGCTAACCTCAAGATTTTTTTTAATCTAAAGAATATATTATAAAGCTAACCTCAAGATTTTTTTTTATCTAAAGAATACATTATAAAGCTAATCTCAAGGTGTTTTTTTTAATCTAAAGAATATATTATAAAGCTAACCTCAAGATTTTTTTTAATCTAAAGAATATATTATAAAGCTAATCTCAAGGTTTGTTTTTTTTTTTTTATCTAAAGGATCCATTATAAAATTAATCTCAAGCAGCTTTCAGAAAATCTCTTCAACATTTTCAGCATCTCTATTCAGTGAGCAAAACTTCTTGCATGACTCCTTTTCTGGGTTTGGGGTTTTTTGTTTGTTTGTTTTTGTTTTTTGGGGGTTTTTTTTGGACCACCTCTTAGGAAAACAAAACCCCACCAAAACTGTTTGACCCCCTGAGAAAGTGACACCTGGAAATCCTGGGAGCTGTCACCTACTAAAAAGTTGAAAATATAATGCTCTCCTTACGTGTAGACACACAAATTTGTGTTTAAAATAACTTGAAAGTCACTTTGAAATTCAAATAGTTCCCACCATATCTATCAAGAGGTTTGAGGCTTCAGCAGAGAATTGGCTAACACCTGATATTCTACTAATTAAGTCAATTAGAAAGTCTTCTCCTAATAACTAATTAGGAACCTAATTTCTGTTTTCAGTTTGTTGGGCACAGCAGACTGTGAGTTAGTTCTGAAAGCGAGACTCAGTGTCTTGAACACTTAGAAATGTAAACAGTCAACATCCTTTCTCACAAAAAGCCCCTTGATCTCCAGGGTACCTCTTCTCCCTCTTCACCCTGCAGATGAAATGTAATTAATGTTGGACCAAAAAAGACAGAAGCAGCAAGGCCCAGCACCTTTGGGCATAGAACAGGGACTGGGACAACTGAAAAACAGCTTCTGTTTGTGGGAAATTCTTCTATTTCAGTGTCTTGCTTTCTCCCAGCTTAGGATGAAGAGTGAAGATAATGTTTCATTGAATGAAGTATTTTGGGTCAAGGCAAAGTGAAGTGTTTTACTGAAGTGCAGTTCTGCATTGCTATGCATTGCCCCATACAAATCCCCATGGATCTCCCAAACAGCTCAGCCAGAGGCTGTTCCCTGGGGAACCAAATACAGGGTACAGAATTGGACCTAAGCTACAGCTCCTGCAAAGCAAAGCAACACCAAGCAAGGCAGTTATGCATCAGTGTAATTGAAAACATGTCTGAGCATACCTTAGTCCAGAGAGATAAAACAATTAGAAATATCTTTATCTCATAAATTTCTAAAGGGCAGGTGTCAAGAAGATGAGGCCAGTCTCTTTTCAGTGGTGCCCATCAACAGGATGAGGGGCAGCAGGCACAAACTGGACGGAGGTTCCATCTGAATGTGAAGGAAAACTTCTTTACTTTGAGAGCCCTGGAACAGGCTGCCCAGAGAGGTTGTGGAGTGAGTCTTCTTCTCTGGAGACTTTTGAAACCGATCTGAACTCATTCCTGTGAAAACCACTCTAGGCAAACCTGCTTTAGCAGATGGGTTGGACTAGATGATCCCCAGAGGTCCCTTCCAAACCCTACCATTCTGTGATTCTGTTTTTTGGGTTGTGGGGGAAAAGACATCTAATTTCAGTCCTGTGTTCCCCTTCAAAGATTTTCTCAGGTATTCAGCAAATCTGGAATAATTTTAGTGGGAAACCCCTTACCACCTTTTCTGAGGAACAAGGTGCTACAAGTCTTCTGAGCTGGTACCTAGGTAAATAATGTCATTAAAAAGTCCTCACAAAGAGCCTCTAAAGAACAGTGAACCAAGGTATAACACTCAGTAAAGGCTCCCTTTTTCCTTCTCAAGCAACCAGAGATTCCAGGTATCACACATGTAGGCTCTTCCTTGCTATCATCTACATCTTAAGAGTTTCCAGCTGGAGAAAGTGTAGAGGACAAGATTGTTACCAGGAGGGACTGCACCTTGGGCCTCAGTCCTACTTAGATTTTTCAGAAGGCTCTGCTGTTTTCTGCAAGGCTCTGCCCAAGTTCAGTGATTAACTCACTTAAATTCATTTCCAAAATGAAGGCTCTCATGGTAGCAGGGAGTTTGGGATATTTACAGCACTACAGGGGTGCTAAGTCTCATGATTTATGGATGAACAAGTGCCAGAGAAGTAGGAAGATTCAAAAGCCAGTATCTCTGTCTCAGAGGAAAGGACCCTTATACACACAGATGGTTGGGTTTAACTTAAATGAAAAAATGAAAAAAGCAGCTTTTATTGTTAGTGTTAAAAAAAAAAAGGTAGTAATCCCCAAAGGACTGCATAGAATGGATATCCCAACATTCAAACCCCATGCTTCTTCCTCAGGAAGTCAAGAATTTTATTCTAAGTATTCCTTGAGAATTCTTACCCTGACACCAAATGATAATTTTTTTAATATTTTAATTATTGAGGCTTATAGATCTGCCAGCTGTGTTATCCACCCAGGCATTTGCCACCCACCCTCTATTAGCTGTGCAAAGCACAGCAGTGTGGCTCATTTTGGGGTGCTTTTTATTCTGATACAGTGTTTTTCTCTGACTGGCGGTGTTGCTAAAATACCACTCTTCTGGGGCAATCCTGATCAAAAACTGTATCCCATTTGAGCTGTGAGGATAACCAACCAACACAAACAGTAACTGTTACTGTGGCAGCCCCTGAGCCCCTCCATTCCTACGGTGTCATCCAGCTTGCACTTTCCAGTCCCATGCTTTCCACTCAAACATTTTTTTTGCCTTTAAAGCCATTAGTTGCAGTGAGTCATGTGTAAGAATGCTGCTGCACAGATTTTCTCCCTGAAACTCATGAAAGTTCTCCATTCTACAAAGAGGAAAGAAGAAAAACTATGCATGCACACAAGGACATGCTCATACTGCTTCAAATCTCAGTCACAGAATCCTAGAATGGCTCAGGCTGGAAGGAACCTCAGAGCTCATCTATTCCAATCTGCCCACCATGGGCAGGGTCACCTCTCAACTAGGCTCAGCTGATCAAGGCCTCATCCAACCTGGCTCTGAACACCCCCAGGCAGGAGGCAGCCACAGCCTCCCTGTGAAGCCTATTTCAGTCTCACCACCCTCCAGGAGGAATTGCAGCCAGCGAGTTTGCCTCTGCCAGCTGAGCTCTGGTAACCACACATCCATCTCAGCTGGACATCTAAGCAAATCTTTTTATCTACATATGTGAGGAACACACTGAGAAAGTTACTGCAACTCCTTCAATGCACATGAAGTAATTAGCTATTCAATAGAATCTCAGAATGGTTTGGGTTGGAAGGAGCCTTTAAAGGTGATCTAGTCCAATCCTCCAGCCATGGGCAGGGACACCTTCCACTAGAAGAGGCTACTCAAAGCCCATCCAGCCTGACCTTGAACACTTCCAATGATGGGACACACAAATTCTGGCAGTTCCAGTGCAGGCTGTTCCAGTGTCCCACCATCCTCACCATGCAAAATGTCTTCCTTATGTCCAGTCTAATCTACTCTCTTTCAGTTTAAACCCATTGTTTCTTGTGCTGTCACTACAGGCCCTGGTGGAAAGGCTCTCTCCAGCTCTCTGACAAGCCCCTTCTATATATTGAAAGGCCACAATAAGGTCTCCCAAACTCTCTAAACCTTTCTTCACAGGAGAGGTGGTGTTCCAGCTCTCCGACCATTTTTGTGACTCTCCTCTGGACCCACTCCAACAGGTCCATGTCTTTCCTGTGCTGGCTTTCCTTTCCTGGCTCAGTGCAGGGGTCTCACCAGAGCAGAGTAGAGGGGGAGAATCACCTCCTTCAACCTTCTGACCACATAATGTAAAAACACAGAAGAATGCACCAAAGGAATGGATAGTTGCAGATAATACAAGCATCTGAAACAGCTCAGTGACATCAGGAAAATGCTCTCTTGTGGGTGGGAGCTTTGTGGCAGCACTGGTATGGTACAATATGTGCATCCCCAGATGTGTGTAGTGATTCTCTGGTTTGCCAGAACCACAAAACTGCTGAGGGAATAAATCCACCCATCTGGTGAAGAATCTGTGTGCCACTTGATTTCCATGCAGGCCTATAGGTTTTGCAGTGGCCCTTCCCAAGCTGAATTTCACCCTTATGCAAGGCTGTGCACACATCTGGAACAAGCCATGAGTTCTGTTTACAAAGGCCTGCAGTGACAGGATGAGGGACAATGGCTTCAAACTAGAGAAGGGCAGGTTTAGATTGGATATCAGGAAGAAGTTCTTCGCTATGAAGGTGGTGGAACACTGGAACAGGTTGCCCAGGAAGGTGGTTGAGGCCCCTTCCCTGCTAATATTCATGGTGAGGCTCAACAGGGCCCTAGGCAGCCTGATCTAGTTGTGGATGTCCCTGCTGACTGCAGAGAGGTCAGACTGGATGACCTTTGGAGGTCCCTTCTGGCCTGGACCATTCTATGATTCACCATAGGGCATAGCCACTCCACCACAGGCTTCCAGGGTTATCAAGGGTATGGTCAGTTGTATCACAATGTTGTCCTGAAGGAGGTACAGCAGTGGCTGGTTTGTACTGATTCACCCCCTTAAAAGAGTCTTTGGGTTTATTAGATACTGGCCTTTATTCTCCACAGTTGATGCCAAAGGCATTATCCAATGATAGTTCAAGTATGAAAATAGTTTCCACAGACAGCTGTATATGATTTTTGTCTTAGCCAAGCCTATCTCATATTTCACTACCAATCCAGAAATGTAAACACTTTGTGGTTGTGTTTTTTTTTTCTTATATAAAATAAAGGGATTGAGAAAAACTTGCTTGGAGGAATTTTTGGCCCAGTGGCTCTGAAGCAAGCTCTGGTTACTATCTTATTGAAAAAGCTGGGAGAAAAGAGAACAATGCTCAAGAGAACAGGCTCAAGAGCAGATCCTTGTCACTCTGGGCAGGTCACAGCTTACAGCATCCTAAATCAAACTGACTTAAGGACAAGGTAGTGGGAGACTGGAAAGAGTGTCTTTACTTTATACCACCTAAAGTGTGCTAAGCTGCCAGTCAGGAACTGGACTAGAAATGACTGCAAATAACAAGAAAAATTGAAGGACATGGATTTTCCTCACCCAGTATGCCAAAATAAATACAGCCCAGAGTTACTTTACTACTGACAGACTCAGGGCACGACTTGAACATCTATAGTGTGCCTGTGAGCCTCCAGAGCAGACTGCATCGTAGGGAAAAGGGAGCTGGGAGCTGAGGGTGACAGCAAGCAGCCCAAAGCAGCACCCTCCTGGGCACACAGCAGCCCCACGTTACCTGTGCAAGGAGAGCAGAGCATGTTCCATGGTCCTAACAAAGCTCAGCCAGGAGTCTTGTGTTTCCCAGAGATCTGTGGGATGAGGAAGCTGGCGTGAGGCAAAGTCAGCAGCTTGGGGGCTGGATTGGCAGGCATGTGGCCAGGCACAGGCAGAGCTGCAAAACCAAGGATGGGGGTCTGGGCTGAGATGCAACCCCTCAACAAGGTGGGGAGGGCTCCTGGCAAGGCCTTCCACTATGGCTCTTTCCCTGGCACTGGATGTCAGAGCTGGCCTGGAGCACCAGTACTGACCCCCATGAAAGAGCAGGGCAAAGCCTGAGGTTTAAAAGGGGAGGACAGCAGCACCTCTGTGATCAGAAGCTCTTCCATGGCTCCCACGACTCAGTCCATGGCAATACACAATAATCAGAGACAGAACTCTTGGCAAAAGCTGCCTGATTTGATAACTTCTAGCAGAAATTCTCCTGCTTCTAAACTGAGCAAGTGAGGGGAGCAGCACTGCTCAGAAACAGACCTTCACTCTGAGCACAATTTTGTGCAGGGTCCCTCTCCACGTTTCATTTCTGGGTTTGCACAGCAATAGTGGTAGGAATGAACTGTGGCCATTCTCCCGTTCCTCAGCCTCCTCTAAAGCTCAGGCTCTGCCCTACACGCACAAGCATCAGCTCGGTCACCTCAGGCAGGAGAGCCAAGGACCTTTACGCCCCGTCCCTGGCGCTGTTCTCCAGCGGTGCCCTCATCATGGCAATCATTCCTCATCCCGGCCTGGCGTGGGCACAGGCTTTTACCGGGACTTTAAGGGCACCGGTCCCAAGCCACCGTCACCACCGGGTGTCGCTGCCCGACGCCTTTTCCCTGCCCGTTCAAGCAGCGCGGGAGGAGCTACCCGCACCGCACCCCGCCGCAAGCCCGCGGGTCCCAACAGCCCCCACCTCCACCTGCCCCAGGCGCAGTGCTTCAGGTGCACTGCTGGCCAGGGCACCTTGTCTCAGCTGTAACCATTTCCGCACTGGAAGGCGATTTCGCTGGTCCCTGCTGCTGCAAGCACCCTCGTTGCTCTGATGCTCCAGACTTGAGCAGCCAGGAAGTCCTTGGAGGTGCCCTTTGATATCAAAAACGGATGGGGGCATTTGTTAACAGATGCTGCATGGATGCACCGCTGACCCACCTGGAACTGGTCCCCTGCTGTGCCCAGCTTGTGCAGGCTTCCAGCCAAAATCTCCTTTAATTCATTACTGCCTCCTGAAGCCTGGCTGATGATGGGTGCATCTGTCTGCCTTCTTTGAGGAGTCTGGTTTCTTTCCTCCCACCCTTCTTTGATGGAAGGATCCCGTGTCTAGAACTCACAGTCAGGAAAAGCTCCTTTAGGTAGAATGACCTGGATGTGTTATTCTTGGCTGTCTCAAGCCTGCAAGGAAAGAACCAATTAAATACTGAAATCGTTTTAGATTTTTCAATTTGGAATGGACAAATGCTTGTTGCGTCTGACTGGAAAAAAAGGGAAGAAAAAAGAGGAGAGGAGAAAAAGGAGAGGAGAAAAAAGAGAGGAGAGGAGAGGAGAGGAGAAAAAGGAGAGGAGAGAAAAAGAAAAGAAAAAAAAGAAAAAGACAACCTCCCCAGCCAAAACTCTAAGCCTTTCCATCTCTCAAAATAATTTTCTTTCTTTGATTTGTTTCTCCCTCTTGGAAACAACCAGTTTCTCTCACCAGAGACTGCAAACTCTTCCCAGTTTTTGAGGGGAATCTTATACTTTTGGCTTCATACATATAGTAAAAGTCAGTCTTCACAGGCACTCTGAAAGTCCATGGAAACAATGATTTTATTTTCAAGTGGCCTTTTACAGACTGTGCAAATCAAAGGTTGGGATCTCAAGGATTTTAGGCTGGAAAGTAAGTAGAAACAAAACCAAAACTAGCTTATGACTGACCTAAATTTGCCCAAGGTGGAAATGAAAAAACCCAACCCTGAAAGCAGCTTATAATCTATGGATAACTGCATGAATCAACATAAAGTGTTTGGCTCCTTTAGCTAAAGGTAAATGAGACTGTTAGAAAAGGGCTGGAGGATTTAGATAAGAGAGATGGCAACAGAAAAGGTAAGAAACCTAAGAAGACATCAGAAAGGTTTTCCAGGAAATTTAAATCCATAATACAAAATCCATAATACAAGGAAGACAGAGAACCTAGCTTGGGTCTTAATGTGAGAAACACCATGAAGGGACTGAGAACTGAAAAAGAAACCAAATGTGAACCTTCGGTAAAGCAGGGAATTATCCTGCCATTATTCACAATGTTTGCTTTCCTATCCATTTTCAGGAAAGGCTATAAAAATAAATCCTCCTTGGCAGACAGACCAGCGGGAGGAAAACAGAGAAGCACAATGAAGCAAAAATAAATAAGGAGCATTAAAAAAATATTATAGTCCATCTAGGAGAGTTTCCCTTTGACATCCATCTTGCCTTCTCTGGGACAGTTTCCAGTTCTGTTTATTTGAAAAAGCTACCACCAAAACGAAAAAAAAAAAAAAGGAATCCTGGTCAGAATGAGCCTTCACTTACACCCACATCTGCCCAGGCTGGCTCTACCACACTTAGAAATACTCCTATTCCTAATATTGCTCCATAATGGACAAAGCCAGATCCCTCCACCCAGTGGTTTTAGGAACCCAGAGCTTCAGCCAAGGCAGAAAACTGGCTACAGCTTTTCCTGTGTGCAGCCAAAGTTGGCAATTTGCAAACAGGGATTGCCACACTCTTCCCTAATTACCACCAAGGATTTAAAAGATTCCAGATATTTTCATTTCTCTGCAGTTTAAAATCATGCCCAGAACGGCTACTCTCAACCATATAGGGATATGCTGGGTCTGAGGTGGAAAGCAGCAGAAACTGATGGAAGCAATGGGCTGGGTGAGCAGCTCTGTGTCAGAGGAGGGCATTGCTCCATGGGTAGTGATGCTGCCTCAACCAAATCAAATCAAATCAAATCAAAATTTATCTTTGCCAGTATATTTTGAAAATGATGCAGGTCTGCAGCACAAGTGTTGAATGGAAAATGGCCAATTTTTGCCCATTTTGTCATGATGCAACACAGAACAACAATGCAATCACTTCTACATGTTACTGTTTGAAGGGGGAACTTTAGCCTAGACCCTGACTGCAAAGACTGAGAGCAAAAATAAATTACCATTGGATGCAAAAGGAAAATAATTATAAGGTCTACATAATTAATTGGCTTGCTAATGGAGATACAGAGCAGAGGCATAAACAGCTTTCTCTCTTTTCTTCTTCTGTTGCTTCTTCTTGCAACTTCTCTCTCTCTCTTCTAAAGCCTTGCAGGGTTATCTCTGTTTTGACCACTGTGTAAAGTAATGGGAAGGAGAGAGGGAGTGGGGGAGGAGGTGAACAGTCCCCCTGGAGCTGTCCTGGGGGGTCTGAAGAGTTTCTGCATTGTTTATAAATTGTAAACATATATATATAGTACCTATATTTTATATTTTGATATTTTATACACATTCATTGCATTTCATATTTCTAGATTGTAGTTTGCTTATAAATAGAGCTTCATTTGCTTCCATCCCAAGCTGAGCTAGTCTGACAATTTTATTTTGGGGGGGAGTTTCTCCAAATTAGTTGGGGGTTAATTTCAACCCACCACGCTACAGGAATAGAATACAGCAAGGAAAAGGGAGCAGAGTCAATGTTAGTTTGTGTTTTCTCAGCCTTCTCCCTTTCTGGCTGGTGCTATAAAATGTACTTTTAAAGGAGTGGTTGTTTAGGTCTTTTTTCAATGCTTCCAGCAGGCTAGCCTTCCCTTTTCTGGGCCTCAAATACAGTGGGTTTTTTTTTCCCCCTCTTAGTACTGAAGAAAGTATGTTCTGCACTGGGGTATGGTGTATGTTTGAAAAGAAAATGAAAGCTGAGGTCCAAGAAACGACAGATCATTAATAATCTGTAAGGCACAGGCTTTCCATCTGCTATTATTGCTCTCAGGTCAGCTGGCCCTAGGAAAGCAGGAAGGAAATGGAAAGCCTCAGTGAACACGAACAAAAAAGCTTCTATAAGCCTGCAACATATACGTGAACTCCAGGCAGCTATTCCCTGGAAATGCAAAAGTTGGCCCTGCTCATGTTTCTCTTTCTACCAGTAAATTCCTCCCTTTGCAGGAAAGGCACCAGGCAGACCCTTTCCATACAAAGGTCTCAGACAAAGGCACAGCCCCCAGTGCTTTTGTTGCTGAAATCTCCTCCCAATCAGAAACCACTTTGTCCTGCCTAAACCTATGTCTCTGCCACAGATAAATGCAAATCTTTCCCCCTCATGTGTGCTTCAGGCCCCTCCTAAGTTGCAGCTTCATGGGCGAGCTTGTTTCAAAAGCCAAACATCATGGTGAACAGCCCTCTAAAAATGGATGCCTGCTTCTGACCTGACTTCCTCAGGTTAGCTCTCAGGGGTAACAAAACAGAGTTCTGCTCCAGCAGTTACAAGAGCGATGCTGCATGGCTGTTGCAAGTGGTTTAACGACCTTATCTAATTAATGTTCAGTGTGGTTAAAAAAATAATAATAAATAATGTGACCACATATGAAAAAGCAGAGACTGGTTCACAGTTGTTTAGAGAGAAAGAAGTCTAAATGTTTTCAAACCACTTAGAAAAACCTTCCAGCATCATAAGGATGACAGGACAAAGGGCAATGGGTGGAAGATAAGGCATAGGGAGTTCCATGGAAACAGGAGGAAGAATTATTTCCCTGTGAGGGTGACAGAACACTGGAACAGGCTGCCCAGGGGGGCTGTGGAATCTCCCTCTCTGGAGATATTCAAGACCTGCCTGGATGAGTTCCTGTGTGATCTGCTCTGGCAGGGGGCTTGGACCCTCAACCCACCACAATGATCTCTCAAGGTCCCTTCCAGCCCCTAACATTCTGTGATTCTCTGATTCAACCTGTACCCTGGAGAAGAAAAAAAATGAACAAACAAACTAAAACTAAGGGGCTGTAAGGAAATAGAAAAGTGTTTGGCAAGAAGTCCAAAGAGCCAGGGACTCCTTTCTCCTTGCCTAGTGTACTGCTGAGCACAAGTCACATGCAGAAGGGGCCGGCCCTTACCCTTCTGCTTTTCATAAGCAGCTGACGTGTTTGAAGGTTGTTCTCAGAAGGAAGTACACGGGGGCACCTTTTTATTGCCAGCTCAACACTTGCCAGAGTGAAAGCTGGTGAGCATGTTTTGATGAAAGGCTGAAAATGTTAACTAAAACCAGGGAACTTCAAGTTCCTGAAGGGAAGTGGTGTGCTTGAGAGGCTGGCTCTAATAAAACCAACCTAGCCACTGGAAGAGGAGGAGAAAGAACTGAGATCAGCAGGCACCTAGAGTTGCTGATACAAAAGACCTGGAAGGTAATATCCTCCCTTTTCTTCTCTGAACTTGGTTTCTCTTGTATAATGTTTTGCTATCTGTATTCCAGCAGTCTTAGTTGTATTCACCAGCTATATTTATCATTATTAATTCAGGTATCAAAACAGTATATGTTCAAGGTTTAGCTGTGGTGTCAAAAAGGAAAGGAGATGCCCTGGGTCTTTCTGAGCTGCCACGCAAGCTTTGCTGCTGTGGGCTGTACGTCTTGGAAAGAAGAGATTGACATTCTAGCCAAGGAGAGCAAGGCCCTTTTCTGCCAGACACACTACAGTTAGTTGTGGAAAGTTGAACTTAGAATTTAAGACAACCTCAGTGAATTCATTCAGACTTACCTCCTTACCATCTGGTTCTTCTAGGTCAGTTGGGTTCAAGCTAGGCTACCTCTTACTGGTAAAATCCCTTCATTTACAACTGAAAGAGACTCTAAGCCAAGCAAGTAAATGGTGGAGGGGATTCTGCAGGTGATATGCTCTCCTGAAATCACCAGTAACCACATCTGTTCCTCCCTTGTTGCTCCCAGACTTTTGCCGCACAGTGACATCTTCTTTAGTCTCCTGGAGGACATACATAAGTGTCTTAATGCTTCTGTTGGTGCTGGAAGCCAAGCAGTGCTTCACTTCTGGTGCTTTGAATCTTCAGGTATTTGTGTAGATGTTGTTTTAAGAAAGTACCATGTCTAGCAGAACCAGTTGCTCAAGGTCAGAGGAGAGATCACACTGGGATGAAGAATCTTCAGAGCAATGGGGTCCTCACAGATAAGATGTCACAGGATGGTGAAGCTTGGGTGATAAAGGGATGTCTCTCAGGAGGTTGCTCAAAACCTGGTAGATGAGAACAGAAATTATCAAACAGGGAAGAAGATACAGAGTTCATCCAGAGGACAACTGCAAAAAGTTGCAGGGGTCTCTGCGGCCCCTCAAAGACCACCAGAGACCCCTCAGAGACCACAACAGAGCTGCACTGCACAGGTGTAGTAGATATGCAAATATGGTGATCAGTTCAGGGAAATCTAATGAGTGTGCAAGTGCTTAAGAAACAAAAAGCTGCTACTTTGGGCAAGATCCTAAGATCACACAAGTCTCCTTTCACCCAGAGTTGAGCAACTTTGTATAAAGAAAGTCTGCCTTGTGAAAACTAAAACTGGAATCCTAGTGAGTGTCCTTATATCATAGAATCATGGAATTGTTAGGGTTGGAAGGGACCTCAAGGATCATCCAGTTCCCTGCCATTGGCAGGGACACTTCACACTACATCAGGTTGCTCAGAGCCACATCCAGCCTGGCCTCCAGGGATGAGGCTTCTACCACCTCCCTGGGCAACCTGTTCCAGTGTCTCACCACCCTCATGCTGTAAAACTTCTTCCTAACATCCAATCTGAATCTACCCACTTCCAGTTTTGCTCCATTCCCCCTAGTCCTATCGCTACCTGACATCCTAAAAAGTCCCTCACCAGCTTTCCTGTAGCTCCCCTGTTAAGATACTGGAATTTACAGCCATGAAGATGATCAGAGGGCTGGAGCACCTCCACTATGGGGACAGGCTGGGAGAGTTGGAGCTGTTCAGCCTGGAGAAGAGAAGGCTGCAGGGAGACCTTAGAGCAGCCTTCCAGTACCTAAAGGGAGCCTACAAGAAAGCTGGGAAGGGACTTTTGACAAGGGTTTGTAGTGATAGGATGAGAAGGAATGGATTGAAGCTTGAGGAGGGCAGATTTAGACTGGAGATTAGGAAGAAATTCTTTACAGTGAGGGTGGTGAGACACTGGAACAGGTTTCCCAGGGAGGTTGTGGATGCCCCCTTCCTGGAGGTGTTCAAGACCAGGTTGAATGAGGCCTTGAGCAACCTGGGCTGGTGGGAGGTGTTCCTGCCCACAGCAGGGGGTTTGAACTAGATGACCTTTAAGGTCCCTTCCAACCCAAACCATTCTATGAATCTAAGAATAATGTTACTAATGTGGGTATGTTACACTGGACTGAAATGTTACTGATGGTAAAGCTGAAGTTGGTAATTCCTGGGTAACACCCAACAGGATGTCACCCAGGGCGACAATGACGTATGGTAGCAATAAAAATGCAGGCCATGTGTCAAACACGTCTTAAACTGTCTTGTGAGGAGTGTAGGGGGTGCACAGTCCCTTGACTGTCCTCTCTCTTCTGTCTTCAGACTTTCATGGGGTTTGTTTGTCTGGTTGGGTGTTTTGTTGCTGTTATTTTGTTTGGTTTGGTTTTGGTTGGTTTGGTTTTCTGTACTCTGTTCCAGCTCTCTCTGCTTTCTATTAGATGTCTGGTGTGATCTGAGGACTGAGTAGTATGGGATTGTAAACTTTGGCATTTGTTTTGCAGTTATTTAGGCAAAGGTCTTTGCTCAGGCACTACAGTCTGTAAAATCTGCTTTGAAGCTATGTGGGTTTGTTGCTTTAGCCTTGCTTCAGCAGTTTTGGCCAAAACAGGGCTTCTTTCAACTTCTTTCCTCCCTGAGACAGATAGAATTAAAATCTTCTAGTGAGGAGGAAACTGAAGCTGCCAGTCTGGTGTCTAGCAGAACTTGGGGAGAAAGCCCTGTGTGATTCAAACCCCTCTCAGACAGGCTGTAGGACCTGAGAGAAAAGCAGGGTACATGCATACACAGTACTGCTAACACTGTAATGATGACTTCCAGTCTGAGCTGGGGAGATACACAGGCTCTGCTGGAATCTCTTTCTGGGACAAGGCAGCAGAGAGAGTGGTTCAGAAGCACTACATTATACCTCCCCAAGTAGGATATGAAATGGAATCACAGAATGGTTTAGGAGTCTAGTTGAGAGGCATCCCTGCCATGGCAGGGAGGTTAGAGTAGATGATCTCTAAGGCCCCTTCCAACCCAAGTCATTCTAGGATTCTATGACTGAAGACCACAACCAACAATTCCTTAAAACATGGACTATTACAGGCATGCCAATCAGAATGTGGTGCTCCAGTTTTGCCTGTCAAGAAGCCACATTCTCAGGAAGTCTTAGAAGGTTTCCTTTTCTAGCTGAATTTTAGGGTATCACTAGAGGTTGAGTCTTTGGTAGCCTCTCACATTTGAGAGAAATATGGGAAATATTTCTACACAGCCACAGACTAGCAGACAACTTCTCTTCCAAATGTACCAGCCAAGACCTTTCTATACAGCAGGCGTTGGAGCTGTTGCACAACACTGCTCACGAAAAATCTGTTGCCACTAGGGATGTTTTCCTAATGCAACTCTGCCTTCACTAATTATCTTGTATCCTCTATAGTTAAGATTTAACAAGGGGCACATAATCCTTCAGCCTACAAGTTATTGCTTTCCATCCTAGAGGCAACTATATTATGGTACTATGTGGATAAAGACTTTCTGGTGGGCTCCTACCTAAAACCAGCTTTATACAGCATCTGTAGAGTTTCAAATGGTTCAGCCTCTCTGGCACAGACAACATCCTTCCATGAAGGGGTTTAAGAGAATGACTGACTCAATATATACAAAAAACGTCTTCAGTGAAGTGTGTTGCTTGCATGCTAGTGAAATATGGAGCCCAATAGTGCTTCAGTAAGTTAGGGTCATCCATCCAGAGAAAAGGATCAAAGGATCATAGAATGGCTTCGGTTGGAAGGGACCTCCCCACCATGGGCAGGGACACCTCTCAACTAGACTTGGCTGCTCAAGGCCTCATCCAACCAGGGAGAAGGCATCCACAGCCTCCCTGGGCAAACTATTCTAGAGCCTCACCAAATTCCAGAGTGTCTCTAGGTTGAAGAGCTGCAGAAGGAATCCTGCCTCATGCTTCTCCTTGCATGGGAGTCTCCACTACCATGTGCCCCAGTCTGATCCTCTGTATGGGAAAGCAGAGCTGAAGCACCAGTTCCTGGGATGATTCTGTAAGGCTAACAACAGTGTTTTTATTGTTAGCACCTTTCTCCAGCACTGCCTCAGAAAGAAAGTGTTTCATTCAGAACTGATGGTACAGGCAAGGAACTGCAATTCTCTCTGCTGCTTGTAAGAGAAGCACCAGATGAGACCTGAACAGCTTGGATGAGGGGAAATAGCCCCAAGTTGTACCAGGAGAAGTTTAGATTGGATTTTAGGAAAAATTTCTTCTTTAAAGGTGTTATCAAGCTTTGGAACAAGCTACTGAGGGAAGTGACTGAGTCACATTCCTTGGAGGGATATGGCACTCAGGGACATGTTTAGTGATAGACTTGGCAGTGTTACCTTTACAGTTGGACTCAATGAGCTTAAAGGTCTTTTCCAACTTAAATTATTTAATGATTCTATGACCATTTTTCAAGGGCCTCTTTCACTTCTCATCTCTGCTTTGCCTATTCAGCCTTTCAGGGCATGCACTGCCTCTTGCTGCAGAGCCAACTTAGCTCCCTGTGCTTCCCTGGGGTTTGCCAGTGCTGGAGAGTGTACATGACGAGGAATCAAGCCAAGCGGCAGGATCAGCACTGATATTGCCTCTGCTTGTTCAAGGTCACTGAACCTTTTGGAGGTAAATTCCAGAGCTGTGCAGGAGGCAGGGAGATGAACCATTTCTTCTGTGGAAGAAATAGTGGTAGAGCTTGCCTGTGCTCTGTGGGCATGTGAGGAGGATGGCCAGCAGCGTTAGGAGGAGAGGAGGGGCTGGGGAAGCCTGAGTGCAGCACCCAGTTGGGCTCAGGAGGACTCTCTGGTGAGCACAGACCAAGAGGGTTTGTAGAGTTAGCCACCATTGGGGTTTGCAGCTACACATGCATACATATTAATAAATAACACCAATGCAACAGCTGTTGAGGAATGGCACAGCTAGGCCATCACTTAGTCCACTTTCACCAAATACAGGCCTGTGGCTGAACATCCTCCAAATCAAAGTTGTTTCATGTGTGCTTCCGAACTGCACTTTCCCCTGACAAATACTGAGCAATCACATTGCAAGTTCTCTTCTCTATGGTCTTCCTTTCATATCCCACCCACTCAGCCTTGTACAGTAGGATTCTCAAAGTTTTAGTTGACCATCATTGATACTGGTCCAGGTGGTGTTCAAGTGCTATGCATTTGGGGGTATTTTCATGGACTTGTGCAAGTTTAGCAAGTTTTGGCTCTCAGAGACTCCACAAGAAAGCAGATTTTCTTGGTCATGCTGCTCAAAGCCTACCTGGGCATGTTCCTGTGTGGCCTGCCCTAGGTGATCCTGCTCTGGCAGGGGGTTGAACTGGATGATCTCTGGAGGTCCTTTCCAACCCCTAATGTTCTGTGATTCTATGATCTGTGTTTTTGCCAAATTTCTCAATCCTGGCAGATAATTCCTGAAGGGGATGGAGTGTTCTAGCTAAATGTACCACTGTGATTGTTGGCAGCTCAGCATGTGGATGTGACATTTAGAAAAGGTCTGGAGGAGGGTAAAGAAGGAGGGGGCAACACTGTTCCCTCAGAGCCTGCAAGCTCCAGAAAATAAATAATTTAGAGCAGAGTTTTTAAGTAGACAGAATGAGACCGTGCTGCTACTCTCCGTAATTTGATCCTCTGAATTTCTTTTAATCATCCTAGGAAGTAATATGCAGATTTGGATTTTAGCAGGACTTGTCAAACCAAATCAATTCTTGCACTAAAAGAGGCTCTTTACAGGAACTAATTTCTGAAAGAAAGTTCATGCAGAGAGTGCTGCTCCTGCAAAGGGCCTGGCTCATCTCTGCCCCACACCAGAGGGATACTGGAAAAATAACCTGGTTACAATATAAAGAAATAAGTCTAACAAGAGACATAAGTCACCAATTAAGAGTTCAAACTTTCAAATTACCTGAAGAACAAGTCAGCTGCTGGCAGTCTCCATTATAAGCTCTTTCCAGCACGTGATGATGCCTCCTTTTCATGCTATCTGTAAGTAACAGCAAACTGTGACTCCTTGTTCTGTTTCTACGCTCCTCTGGCCTTGCTGAATATACTGGGGTGAGATTTCTTACTGAGATTCCAGTGCTCAGGGAAGTCACAGTAAGGAAGCTCCTACACCATATTTTTACCAACACAACTTGTTCCATTTCTTAGAAGTTCCCCACCAGTGTGAGGTGAAGGTTTAGCTGTAGAGCTGCATCTGATTTGCAAGTGCTCATTTGATATTGTGTACTAGCAGGCTATGATAACCACCCTGCCTCCTGCTATCAGTCTGCACTTGGCCTTGTTTAAGAGACCAACCTTTGACTCTTATTTGAGTTTTATTTGTACAGCCAGCTTGGGCAGGACTCTCCTCAATGAGTGTCATTGCAACATACAACAATACCTCAGTGTATAGGGCTGGAAGCATCTGTTTTAATGCTACTACTGGCAATTCCTCTTGCTGTCTGTGAATGAAGTTTTCTATTATTTGATAGAATTAGTTCACAATTTTAATATCTATATATAGTTTGTCTATTTTAGGTTGGTGTTTATATTTTTATATCAGTGAAAAACGAGTATATGTGAACGTTACACAACTTATTTTGGAGCTCTGAGGAGTACCCATGGTGGGGAAGGCTGTGCTGCTCCAAGTAGCCTCAGTGTCTGATCTGGAGGGTGAGGTTTCAAGGAGAAACCTCAGTTTGAAGAAAAGCATTAAATAATTAATAAGATTGGTGTAACCTTTAAAATATGATCTCTGTTTCTGGACAAATTTCAAAATAAAATAAATGCTTGGTCTGGGCATTTTCCAGGGCAAAGGGAAGGTACCAGTTCCTAGGCTCACTGGCTAGTGGCAGGGCCTTGCTTTCTGTGTAGTGGAGACACTGAGAGGTGTAGTGCAACTTAGAACACTCTAAAGAGCTGCTCTGGTTTGCACTGGCAGATTGGCTAAAGAATCACAGGGCACAGAAGAGGTCTTACCTTTGCTCCCCTGCATCCTGAAGGTGGTAAGAACATCACTGATCCCTTCCTAGGCACAGGCACAAAGAAGCAGCAACCTCATGCCCATCTTGCATCCATTCAGCTCGCCTTTTTTTCCTTTGTATTTCTAGCTCCCACTTCTTTTTCTCCACTGGGTTTCTCTCTTGTAATAGTCTCTTGCTGACTTCTGCTGGGCTTTCAGTTTCCCTTGCAGGTTCATTAAAGCTACCTGCATGAATGCTGTTAGAAGATGTCAAGCTCCTGCTGACACATTGAATACCTCCAGGCAGCAACTAGCAAGAGCAGGGAAGCTTGCACCCTCTCCCCCCCAGCCTCCAAACTGCCTCAGCCATGTCCAGCAAACAGGGCCTTGCTTTGGTGTGGTCTTGTGAACAAGAGGTCTCAGTGCAGGGCTGGGGACAGCGCTTTGGAGTATTCACAGACAACAGAGGTGCATGGACCTGGGGTGCTACTGGTTTAAGTTCTCATACAAGCACAGTGAAATGTTTTGCAACATGAAGTTAAGTACAGGTTAAGTTACAGCATGCTACCAGCAGAAAACTGAGCAAGGAGACACTCAGGACAGCACAGGAAGAAAATTTCAGAGAGGCTCTTTCCTTGTCTTTGAGATAGGCTGCTGCAGGCTTGGGATGGAGGGGTGCAAACAGCTTCACTTGAGCACAACTAGGAAACTGCATTTCAGCTCACTCATGGAGTGACTGAACACAGCAGCTTCCTGAGAGATAAACAAGCAATCTCTCCTTTCTCTACCAGAGGATGTGCCACTATACCATCCACTGCACACCATCAAATGTGCTAAGGGAAGAGTGGCTGGAAAGCTGCCTGGCAGAAAAGGACCTGGTGGTGCTGGTCAACAGCCAGGTGTTTGGTGAAAGCTCCTGTAAAAATGTGAAGTATTGGTTGAAATTAATGAAAATAGGCTGATCCCTAAGCTATTAAAACTCAGGGGTTGCTCAGCCTAGAGAAGAGAAGACTCTGGGGGAACCTTAGAGCTGCCTTCCAGTACCTGAAGGGATCCTGCAGGAAGGCTCAGAAGGACTTTTCCTGAGGGTGTCTAGAGACAGGACAAGGGGGAATGGTTTGAAGCTGAGGGACAGCAGGGTTAGACTGGAGCTGAGGAAGAAGTTCTTCAGTCTGAGGGTGGTGAGACTCTGGAACAGGCTGCTCAGGGAGGCTGTGGCTGCCTCCTGCCTGGGGGTGTTGAAGGCCAGGCTGGATGAGGCCTTGAGCAGCTGAGTCTAGTTGAGAGGTGTCCCTGCCCATGGTGGGGAGGTTGGAGGAGATGAGCTCTGAAGTCCCTTCCAACCTGAGCCATTCTATGTTTCTGTGATTCTTGCAGGAGCCAAGATGCCTTTGGCAAATGATGTCACGATGGAAGACACACTCCTGGAAGACGATGAGCGAGACAGCATAGAGTACAAGATCCTCATGGCCTACGCCCGGCGGCGGCTGCCTGCCAGCACATACAGGAAACTCCTGGAAAGTGAAGCTAACGTGCAGAAATCAGCATCCTCAACTGGGACAGGAGTAACAAGTGACCCCCAATGGGATGAAGATGAACCAGTAGGAAAAGTCTATTATCAGGGTTTTGTGACATCTCCCAAGCAAGCAGAACCAAGCTACTTTCCAGGATATCATCTACCTCTTCTCCCCAGCAAAGGAGAGCTGAAAAAGCAGGGCAGCTACACAGCAGATCCCTGCCCTTCTGACATCGTTTCACAAGGGAATTTTCAGGATCAGTCAAGTATGTCTTAGTTCTTTCCTTCTGCTTTAGGTTTAAATCTCTCTCTGGATAGCTTAAATGGCTGGCTGCCTGTGGAGAGGCAGGATGAGGAAGGGGATTTCTTGCACTTTTTGGTTACCTCTTGTTAGCTCTACTGATTTCCAACTAGGAAGGCAGGTGGCCAGATCTTCAGTAGTACTTCCACCCACAGGATTCATGCTTGTGAGTGGCTTTGCTGTTTTCTAGCATATTGTGGAATAACTGCACAAAACACTGTTGTTTTTGTTTGTTTGTTTTCTTCTGAGAATTGTCCTTTTGTTTTTCATGCCTAGTTAAAAAGCAAACATAAAACACTGGTCAGACCAAAGACCTCCACACTACTATCAGGGAAGAGTAGTTGTCTGAAGACCTGTTCAAGGGGCTTTATCATGAGATGAACATTCCATGCCAAAGACAGAAGGGCTAGATGCTGCTTGGAACATGGCAGTGACCAGCCTCAAGCACAGAGAAGCCCATCTCTCTGGTCCAGCTCTTATAACCCCACCATGCATCTCAAATGGAAACAGTCTTTCAGAGTTATCTAAGTCTCCCTTACAGTCTGCTCATATATGAAGTCTGGACTTGCCCTCCCTGGTGTTGCAAGAAGAGGCAGTAGGTGGCTGTAATCCATCCAACATCTTGGGATCCCGTCCACATAAACTTCTTGTACCCCAGCCCCCAAAGCCAGCCCTGTATCAGGTGCTGCACCGCAGCCAATGAGGTTTTTCTCTTTGAGAGAAAGGCTGAGGTCTCCCTACCAAGCTGCCATCTCCAGTGCATGACAGATGAGGTCTTCCCACCAAGCTGCCATCTCCAGTGTATGACAGATTGGCACTTTATGTAGATAAGGCAGAAGATTTTTGGTTTCATTTGTCCCAACTTGACACTATTGGTGTCACAGCAACTGCTCTCCCCTTTCACTGCATGTAAAGGTATGTCCAAAAATTATCCATCAGGGACTTCTCCAGCTAATGCCCATCCCTGATCACTTCAGCTGTCCTGAGCCAGCCCCTGCCCACCAAGCCCATAAATCCAGCTCTGCCTTTCAAGAAAGTGTCTCTGCCTCAGCCCAGTACCTTTTGCTAGGGAGAAGTAATTGTAATTTTCTGCTGGTTTGATTACCAAGGACATAAGTCTGCATCTGGAGAGCCAGTTTTAGGCCCAGTTTATTTTCACATTACCAAGAAAGTGCTCAGGAGTTGGGGGGGTCAATCATTTAATGACCCTGCCAATGCATCACCATGTTGCCTGCAGCATGGGTGGCAGCAAGGCCTTGAGGTCAAATCTCCCCCTGCTGCGTGTTAACTTCCCTGAGATCCTGCTTGGCTTCAAATCTGGGCTTTGCCTGTCCTTCAGCAGATTGCAGGACCAATTCATAAAACATTTATGATGATGATGATGCACACTGCTAGCAGCTGCACTGCAAGGCTGGCCAGGCCATTCTACAAAAACTGGGGGTGCTTTTCAGGATTCCCCACCTAAACTGAAGGCTTGTTCAATTCAAAAGCAGTTGCCTAATCTTAGGTTTCCAAAGACAGCAAGACCCCGGATCTGCTTCCTAGAAGATTAGCAGCTCCTTGACAGGCTATGCAAGCAGACAAGGCCATGCAGCTGGTTCACCAAGCCTTGCAATGCAGTTTTTATTGGTTACATTAACCCTTACTGCTCTCACAACAAATTCTGCTTGTGAATTTTACACGGCATGGGTCAGGCCACTGCTGCTCACACAGGAGCTGCTGCTAGGCAGTGGTGGGGGGGAGATTTGAGGTTTGCATTCCAAGCTATGTGAGGCAAATTGTAAGGATGAGCACCTTTTAGATGAAAAAAGCCTTGCAACAGCTCCTCCTGCTCTTCTTGATGCAGCAGAGTCTCTCTTGGAGTCCCCTCAACAAGCAATGCCTTCAGCTGCTACAGGTCCTGAGTCAGTACATGAGGCGGATAAAGCCAATCCAGTTGCTGAGTGTTCCCAGTGTTAATACAACAGTGCCAAGGACACAAGAAGGTTTTGTGCTAGAGGTGCCTCTGAAGTGAAGTCTGCTTCTCCTTTGCTCAGGGTTAGCCTGTGAGAAGGAGGAAAGAGCTTTCAGATACCCATCTTTTCTGAATCTGCACCTAGAGGTGAACTAATCATGGGCAATGCAACCAAGATCCACAGTCCTATACAGCAGTACTTGCATGTTTCTTAGTATGTGGTGTGCTTCTAGATTGCAAGGATGTACCCCGGGGAGCAACACTTGGTGCTGTATGGCTTAGCTGTTGCTCAGATCCCAGAGAGGGACTGTACCACATCACTTCTCTCTCTCAATTATTACCACCTCATCTCAAGCAATAGTAAGGCCCCAGCAAGGAGAAATGGATCTCCTGGTATGCTCCAGTCACTTCCAAATGAGTCAATCACTGAATTATTTCCTGGAAAGATTAATTGCCTTCTTTATTTCCCACCTTCCTTCCCAACCAGGTGAACCAGCATACATCAGTCACATTGCAGACAATCTTGCCAAGCTTGTTACTGTTGCTCCCAGACCCTGGGAATTTCGGTGTCAGTATGAAGCCCCACGTCAGAAGCAAGACAAAGGTGAATCTACTGCTGGAAGTGAGGCTAAGGAACACAGTAAGGGGGAAGCATTCCTGCTCATGGGCAGTATGCCAGGCTGGGACTGCACACTGCAGTGTTTTCTCTAGACATGCCAAAGCACTTAGGATTTCTGTAATAAGATGCTGTGAAGAGGGAAGTTTGCTCTGCTGGTTCTTCCTCTGTTGCCCACATTTCAGGGACTGCTCTTGCAGTCATCTAATGAGCCCTACCTGCTACTGCAATTAGAGAGAGCATCCCTAAAAATCCAGAGAGGTGAGATATGATAAAAGGAGGATGGAGACAGTGATGTAAGGTCACAGAGCAGTGGCAGGAGTGGCAGAGCTGGGGGCAGAGTAAGACACCAGTGCTTCAAGGCCAAAGAGCAGTCATTGGGGCACAAATGTCGTGGCCAATCCCTATTTGGTGATGGAATAACACTGCTCAACAATTCCACAGAATGGTTTGGGTTGGAAGGGGCCTCAGACCTCCTCCAACCTCCCCACCATGGGCAGGGACACCTCTCAACTAGACTCAGCTGCTCAAGGCTTCATCCAACCTGGCCTTGGAACACCCCAGGGAGGAGACAGCCACAACCTTCATGGGCAGCCTATTCCAGAGTCTCACCACTCTGGTATTGAAGAACTTCTGCCTAAATCTCTGTGAGAAGTTTGAACTGCTTATATTCTATGATGCCTGCAGAGACGTAGTTTTAACAGAAACTTTCCAGAGATTTCTGGTTACAAGAGGGACCCTGCCAGAGCTGCAAACCCACAGTTTGTCCTAATGAGGGGATTTCCTCTCCCTAATTTTAAGTCCATTCTAGCTGCCATTCTGCTAGCTGCTCTTTTGTTCTGGCTTGTTATCAGGCACACCTCAAAGCCAAAAGGGCTGGCAGCGGGGTGTTAAAGCTCCTGCTCTTTCCCAGATTCTTAACTGGAGCATCCATTTTAGCATCCATTGGGCAGATGGAGAAACAGCACAGCTTAGTCCATGCAGACTTACAACAGTGAGCTTGAAGCCTGGGTACACAATTGTGATTGTTCTGCCAACTAGCAGGTGTTCTGATGATCAAATGACACAAAGGCTTTTGCCATAGCTTGCCATCTGGATCTTACTAGAAGGCTGTGAGATTTACATTATTCTTTCCTTTGACAGAACAAGAAATAATATTATCAATAGTTTCACTGTTAAAACAAAGAGGGGACCAACTGGAAGAAAAGGTAACTGCCTACCCTGGCTAGATCATGAGAGAAAGATGACACTGCTCTTGGGAGTGAGGCTTCTGAAACCTAGCACACTCTGTCTCTATCCTCAACTGCCCTTTTTGCATCTGGCACTTTCTGAAACCTTTGCCATTCATCCTGACATCTTCCTTAAGAGCAGAGGACTAGCAGAGATCTCTGTTGGGGTGGGGGGAGGAAGGCAGTGAAAAGATTGTATGTCTCAAAGCAGAACCACATCACTCCTGTTGAGTTTCATGGGATGCTGAGCACTTGACCAACTCAGAGAAACTCTTGTGCTCACATTAAATTTGACATACAAGCTGTTCCCAGTGGAGGGAGGGAAACTTTACAGCTTTGAGAGTTGCTGTAGGGAAAGGGGAATAAATCTTCTGAGTGCATTTTGAAAGCCCTGCCCAAAAGCTATAGAAGCACCTCGACAGGTCCTTGAGCAGGAGTGGGTGTTTTCTTTATTAGAAGGATAGGCACTGGTTCCCTTTACTCATTTTTTATCTGCCCCTTCTGCTCTGCAAAGGCACACTCCCACATAAAGGACATGCCCAGATTCAGGAAGAAGCATCACAAAGACCATGCCTGAGCAAATGGAGCTCAGCACTGCAGCTGCTGCTATGCTTCTTACAACCTTGGCCTTTCAGTTCATCCTCCCAACTCCTTCTCTATTCCCCTGGCTCCTCACCTGCAGGTCTCAATATCAGTGTCACACTTGTTTTGCTTTCTCTCTCTCTGCTTCTCTTATTCAAACACAAAGAATTATGGATCCACCTGCAGAGCCTGAAGGAATGGCATTGCAGTGAGGTGTGGCCTTTGTGTGCCATGTCTTGCATTCAGCACTGGAGCTGGACTGTATTTTGTGTACTACCTAGAAACGTTCTGTTTTCCCAGTGGGGTGGGGAAAGCAATTCCAACCAAATGGCTCAGTTTAAACAATCCTTACTCTTATTTTCAGATGAAAAAGGATGGAGCTTTCTATCAGTGTTTTAAAGACATGCTGTCCTACAGCTTCTTCAAGGGGATCACTGACTGGTTCCTGAAAGACTTCTCAGAAGATTCACCAAGAGTAACAGGAGGCCAAGCACAGCGCTTGAAAATTGCCTATACAATGGAAGTTGCCACCAGACTGAAAGCTATTGACAACCATCCCATGAACCGGGTCTTGGGCTTTGGATCAAAGTACCTCAGAGAACACTTCAAGCCATGGATTCAGGACCAGGGTGGCTGGGTATGCATTTTGTCTCCCCTGACCTGTGCACAGCCTAAAGGGTCTTGAAGCAGCATACTCTCACAGAGCTGACATGGCCAAATGAAAGCAACCCAAGCTGCAGGTTCTTTAACAGTGTGTACTCCAGCTGGGGAATTCCTTGCTACAAGGCATCTTCTATGCTGCAAGTTTTTTATTTGCACAGGTCCAAAAATCAGTAGGAGATTCCTGGAGTATAAAACACCATTAATTAAGTAGAAAGCACCACTCCTGACACAGTCTCTCTACCACAAATAGCTGAGGACTGGGAGAAACACCAGGAAACTTCATGTTTGCCCTAATCCTGTACTTCTCCCTAGAAGGGTGCTGTTGGCAGGTTCTGGGGACAGCACAGGAGTTCATACATTCTGCCCTTATGGTGTGATTTGCTTCCAACCTTCCCTACACAGAAAGCCATCTCCTTATCTTCATATCTCTTTTAAAGTCAGTTGTGCAAGGTGCTCTTTGGCCAGCAGTGGTGCTGAGCTGTTGCCCTTCATAGCTCATTTGCATGGAGTTGCTCAGAAGCACTAGCACTGGACATTACACAGAATGCAAACATTCAGCAGCTGTACAGCCTGTGTCCATTGGCCTAGGTAGCATGGAAGCTCAGAAAACCCTACTGGCAAACCTGCTGACTGACCTCAGCAGAGCTGAAACTAGAATGAGGTCCTCAATGCTTTCTTAATTGTCGGTTTTCTTTCTGTGTTACAGGAGAAGGCTGTGACTTCACAGGATGAGGAAGAAGTGGAGTAATCACAACTGAATCCATTCTTCAGGGTGCAGGAGCCTCCAGTTACAGCACAGGCAGGCTCTTATGAGATGCCAGGGTGACAATGGGTCTGTATTTTATTTTTTTTCCAGGGAAGGTACAACTGCACTTTCTTAAAGCCATTACTGATGTAGAGGGTTTTCCACCTCCAACTTCCTACGAGCATTCAGCCCCACAGACAGCGATTTTAGGTCTCTTTTTGAGTAGAGGTGCTTGCCACTACTCCTGTTGATGGATGTTGAAGTACAAACTGGGGGAAAATATCAAAGCATGCAGTCTGGAACCACTGGACTGTGATCAGCCAAGTGAGACAAGTGCTGCCAGCTTGGTGTGTTTCATAGCGGTATCATCTGTTATCAGTTCCACAGCCCCTTGTTAGAAGACAAACCTACACACTGCTACCAGCTTCCCCTCTCCTCCTCCTCTGATTAGATTCTCCAAAGCACTGATGTCATTTTATACATCTGAAAGACAGTAAGTAAGGCAAATGAGGGCTTTTGACTTCAATGCCTCTCCCATTCCCCCAGGAAAACAGACTTGATTTACCTACAGATGCTTTTAATTTGAGCTCTTCTGTTTTAAACCCCTTCAAAGCACAGCACAATAGATAGTGACTTCTACAAGATTATTTTGCCCATTAATGTGAAAGATACAAGCACTGGGAGAGCTTTGCAGGCCAAGAAATTCAAAACTTACCCTACTGTGTCAAGTTTTCCTCCTTACTCAAAAGGAGCTGGACGCTAGATGTAATCTCAGGGATTTCTACATCAACTCAGCTGGCCCTACAGCCACTGCAAACAAGTGAGCTGATTTGAGTTCTTGAATCTGTGTAGCAGCAGAAGGAACAGCACTGCATCACTTAGATGAGAGGCAGATGTCAGTGAATATAATTCTTGACTTTGAGGCTTGGTTTGTGGCCCATTTACTCAGGGACTTTTGGATTCCATCCCAGGTGGAGAAAGAGGGAACCTGGGACATCTGATGCAACTGTACAAACATGGCACCACTTCTGTGACTTTCCAGTACAGAGAATCACAGAATGTTAGGGATTGGAAGGGATCTCCAGAGATGATCCAGTCCAACCCCCCTGCCAGAGCAGGATCACCAAGGGCAGGTCACACAGGAATACATCCAGGTGGGTTTTGAAAGTCTCCAGAAACGGAGACTCCACAACCTCTCTGGGCAGCCTGCTCCAGGGCTCCATCACCCTTCACCATACACAAGTGTCTCCTGGTGCTCAGGTGGAACCTCCTGTGTTCCAGCTTGTACCTGTTGTTCCTTGTTCTATTACTGGGCACCACCAACAAGAGCCTGGCACCTTCACCTTGACACCCACCCCTCAGAGATTTATAGATATTGATCAGATCCCCTTTCAGCCTTCTCCTCTCCAGACTAAAACAGCCCCAGGGCTCTCAGTCTTTCTTCATAGCAGAGATGTTCAAGTCCCCAAATCATCCTTATAGCTCTTCATTGGATTCTCTCCAACAGGTCCCTATCTTGAACTGGGGAGCCCAAAACTGGACACAATATTGCAGGTGTGGTCTCCCCTGGGCAGAGTAGAGGGGCAGGAGAACATCCTTGGCCTGCTGGACACACTTTCCTTAATTTACCCTAGGATGTTCCCTGAAAAGGCTCCCTGCAAGACATCTTTCCATTACAGATGCTTATTCTGTGTGTAGATGAACTAGAAAGACTGCATGAAGATGTCAATAAGAAATCAGGAAGTTGGAAGAAAGTGCTAAAAGCATTTTGACTGGCTGTATAAAACATGCAGTGCTACCAAAGAGCAAGGGGAGCAAGGGTTTGACTAATAAACCTTCAACTTGCATCTCGTGTGTAGTGAACTCTGCCTCTGTCCGGACATGTACGTGGGGAAACAAAAGTCAGAGAAGATGGAAGCAACCTACCTTTGTTCCCCTTCTTCAAAGGAGGTGGAGAACACTTGCTGCAGCTCCAGACTGTAATCCTGCTGTTAAGAACATCCCCTCTTTCTGATGACATCAGATATCCCCAAATGGGGGCAGATTTGTGGGGGAGAGGCAAGAACCTACTCAAAAGTTCCAACTGTTGTTCTTCCACCTTTCTCCAACATTTTTTTCCTATGGAAAAATTAATAGTGAGCTGTTGTAGCTTCCCACAGCCTGCAGGCTGATGCTTCCTTAGAAATGTGATTGGTTTCCAAAGCAGGCTTGTTAGCTAGCTCTTGGCTCTGAAGAACTAGATCTGATTTCAGTTACACCAAGCCCAGCCTTGGTCAGCCTGCCTGCAGTGGTTTGCCATTAGCTGGCTGCTAGCTCATGGAAAAAGCTTTTTGCATTTTCTCTGCTCAGATAACAATTTGCTGTTCAGGGAGGTGCACAAACTGGGTGTTTGGGAGTGTGATTCTCAAGCTGAAGGTTTAGTAGCCCTAAAGCCACACTTGTCCCTCATCCCCAGTTTGGTAGCTGAGGGCCAGTTTCATGCCAGGAGTGGAGACAACAGCCATCAGCATCTTAAATGGGAATGCAACAACTCTCCACCTCACAACAGCTACTCAGCTGGGGGTTCTTTCAATCTGGGTTGGTAAGAGGGATTTGCTTTTCAGCAGCAGTAGAAGCCAGCATAGGAAATCAGCCCAGGGAGCCCTTTCTTATTTAGTTGTTCTTATGCAAGTTGGAATTTAAGAGGAACCTGTTCCTTTTATGGCAGGGATCTGTGGCAACCTCCTTGCTGGAATGATGGCTTTGGTTTATTCTAAGAGCAGACAACAAGGCTGAGCTCGGAGCTGTTGCCGCTGCTGCTGCCTGGCATGAATGACAAAGCTCTGCTGCTGGCTCAGCCAGAATTCATCTTGCTGTCTGTTTAAAATCCGTGGTGTCTAAAGCAGCAGCAGACAAACGTGTGTTTGAGGTGTGTGTGGAAGGGATGCTGGGAGGGAGGGCAACTGATCATGAACATCTTTGTCTGTGTTTAGCTGTAGGATCCTCTGCTGCTCATGTAAAGCACACAGAGGTTTACTGTTGAAACAAGAAGTGTTTTCTTATTCTCAGCAGCATACTTTTTGTTACAGCTTAATTATAAAAGGAGCTGATTTCACTGAGCATTAAGGTTGTGATGACAGTTTTACCCTGTGCTGGTGGTACGGGGAAGCTAGAAGTATCCTGCAGCTTCCTTCTGCACAGTGTTCAAGGGAGTCAGCCCACTGGGGCAGGCTGTGTTAGTGCCTAGGAGCTGCTGTCTCAGCCTGACATCACCCTCTGAGAGGTTCCAGCAGCAAGTATGACCTGCCCGGGCTACCATTCCCTGCAGCACCAAAAGCATAGGATGAGAAGCCCTCACTGTCCATGTGCACACATGTTGCACGAAGGAGCTCTGTCCTGGCTCGTGGCAGCAGTGTCCTTTGCTCCAGCGAGTAAGGAGGAGGCAGAAATGGTAGAAAGCACTCTGAAGACTTTGCTCCAAACCAGACAATTTATTTGTCTGTTCCTTAATTTTGCTTCACCTCTCTTGAGGAATGGATTTCCTTCACTTCCCAGGAAATGCTGGGCAGTGCAGTATTGCTCTGCCCAAGGCAGATGAGGTATATGGAGGCACCCTTTGGTCTTCGCACAGCATCAGTATTGCATAGTCTCCCTCTTCTCAAGCTGCTGCTCCTTTCCCTTCTTCCCACAGGTGGGTAGCATGCTGCTACTACCAATACACACAGCTGAGTAGCCAGAAAAGCTGCAGGTGGACAGGAAGTGCATTGCAGTGAAGCACCAAGGGGAACAGCTCAACAGACACTATGGCCTGAAATGTAGATTTACTGCCTATGATTTGTCAGCTGCAGAGCCTCACAATTTGGAAGAAGTTCAGGGTGAAAAGTTCACAGCTGGGGAGTTGCAGTGTGAGAGAAGGGTGAGAACCAAGCAGGAACCATTGAAGTTGGTTGCCTCCCTTGCTTTTTATCTGCTGCTGGGATGATCTCGCCAGGCAGGAGGTAAATCCCAGATGGCAAACAGAAATTCCAGTTCTGTTGCACAACACCTAGCACAGCAGGTTGTGGGGTGGGGCTAGGAGATGTGCCAGGATTAGGAGCTGCTGTGATCCATCCTAGTCAGTCCATAGAAAAGGCTTCTCCTATGTATGTCCCATAACTTGCTCCACTGCATGTCTGCTGCAGCCATGCAGATGCAGAGAGGATGCATTTTCCTGCCCCATAAAGAGCTACAGGCTGGGGACAGAGTGGCTGGAGAGCAGCCAGGCAGAGAGGGACCTGGGGGTACTGGTTGACAGCAGCTGAACAGGAGCCAGCAGTGTGCCCAGGTGGCCAAGAGAGCCAATGGCATCCTGGCCTGCATCAGGAATAGTGTGGCCAGCAGGAGCAGGGAAGTCATTCTGCCCTGTACTCAGCACTGGTTAGACCACACCTTGAGTCCTGTGTCCAGTTCTGGGCTCCTCAATTCAAGAAGGACATTGAGACACTTGAATGTGTCCAGAGAAGGGCAACAAAGCTGGGGAGGGGTCTGGAGCACAGCCCTGTGAGGAGAGGCTGAGGGAGCTGGGGGTGTTTAGCCTGGAGAAGAGGAGGCTCAGGGGAGACCTCATTGCTGTCTACAACTACCTGAAGGGAGGTTGTAGCCAGGTGGGGGTTGGGCTCTTCTCCCAGGCAACCAGGAACAGAACAAGAGGACACAGTCTCAAGCTGTGCAGGGGGAAGTTTAGGTTTGATCTTAAGAAGAAGCTCTTCCCAGAAAGAGAGATTGCCCATTGGAATGGGCTGCCCAGGGAGGCGGGGGGTGTTGATGTCCCTGGAGGTGTTTGAGGAGAGACTGGATGAGGCACTCAGTGCCATGGTCTAGCTGATTAGTTAGGGTTGGGTGATCAGTTGGACTTGATGATCTTGGAGGTCTCTTCCAACCTGGTTGATTTTGTGATTCTGTGAAGAAGATAGCCAAGAAGCTCATCATCACTCAGACTGAGGGCTCTGCTCACATCTGGAGGCAGAAATGCAGGCAAGCATGGGACTATTTTCACTAAGCAAGGCCTGAAGCAAGCCTGGTGATGCCAGTGATGCCTAAATATTACTGTAGGTACCTTGGGTGAAATTGAAATCTTTTGGTAGGTCAGGGTTCTAGGATCAGCCAGAGGCAGGGGTATGAAACACACTGGGATACAGGAAAGCTAGGCAGATGCTCTGTATTTAGAAGTTGCTGTGCGTGTTTGGCTTCAGCTGTCTTGGTTTCTCCTCTTTTATCAAATTTGGGAAAGGTGGAGAACCTGGGTTACAAAGGTTTTGTGTGGGGCAGGGGATACAGGAATTGCTTCAGGCATTATCACCATGTGAAACATCAGAGAAAAGGTGAGGGTGACCTTGTGACTCTGACAAAGCTATGGCAGGCTGTTAATAGCAGCTAAGTCTTGTGCTGTGCTTAAGCTGTGAGCACCTCAGCCCCTCCCAGAAAACCATCAAAGATTAACCCCCTCAGGTGGTGTTCAAGATTTTTGTGAAGGCTGAATGTCATATTTACCTCCTATATTTTATGCTCTCAGGTAAATGCAGACCATTCAGTTACTTTCCTTCAAGAAGCAGGAGAATGAAGACTGTTAATGGAAAGCTGAGCTCTCCAATCCCATCCTCGCCAGAGCTGGAGACTAAGCAGATAGCTTAGACTAAGCTGGAGACTCTGTAGAAATAATTACAACAAATTCACCCTGCCTAGACAAGCTGTATGGACAGATGATTTTCCCAAGCCAGTGCTCACACAAGAAAAGCTCAGCTCTTTTCGTAGGAGTGGGGAGCATTCACCACCACCCCTTCAACAGCCTCTCCACTTCTTCTGTCTGTTGTTTTATCAGTGACTCCTGGTATGCATCCATCTATGTCAAGGAATCCATCTGTTGTGCCAGTTTGGGGTATTTGGGTGAGTGGGACATAATCTATTCACTGTCACTGTTGCCAGTGTGGGGCAGCTATTGCTGTACTCTCCCAGCTCACAAAGAAACCTTTGAAGGTTGCTGACCAAGGGAGGCCCTGTGTGGATTCAAGTGGTGAAGGAGCTAAGCACCCACAATGAAGTCCTAGATTTTAGCCACAAGAGGACACAAGTTAAAAACTCCAAACCTCAAAAGTTTAAATATATAACTCCAAGCCTGAAACCCAGGCCAGATAGCTAACAGACCTCAGAATATCCAACAGATCCTGGGAAAAGGGATTTCTGCCAGTCCAGAGGGCAAAGCACACAAGCCAGAGAAGGTCATGCAGGAGATGGTGCAGCTACAAAATGCAGATGTCCATGGAAACATTCACTGGGCACACATCTGCTTGTTTTCAGCCCCTATGCCCAGTGGTACCACTCCGTGCACCTGCTGCCTCTTCCCTCCCTGTGTTCTCACAGGTGAAAAGCAGCTGGGGTGATGGAAGCCTCCTGCCAATAAAGTAAAACTCACCCTTAAAGCAGTGACAAACAAACAAGGGGTGGTGGTGAGGCAGAAACCTGAGTGTGCTCTGCTGAGCCTTGGCCTGAATTAGCAAGGGAGAGGGCAGAGTTCAGGGCTGAGGTCAGCCTTCTGCTTCTCATTAAGGCAAGGAGGAGAGCCAGGAAAGACAATATCTCATTACTGGGTGGGCAGAGCCTGTCATGTTAGATGCAGTGTCTGCAATCAATTAGAAGAGGCAAATTAGCCTCTAGTGCCAGAAGCAAACCCCAAAACAAGAGCCAGTTTGATGGATCAAAATGAGATGTGAGACAGGAAGAATTTATCATCCCCACAAATACGTTTGGAATACACACTGGGAAGGAACTTCAAGAAATCCATGGAAATGCTTTGAGGGGCAGTGACTCACCATCACTTTGAAGGCTAAATTTTCCTTTTTAACTTTCTGTTTTTGAAAAAGGTTTTAAGATTCATGAACTCTATTTAGCTCTAAAGGAAGGGGCCTGGGATAACTTTCTACTCCCTGCTACCTCAGACACTACTGAGCAAAGTGCTTATCCTAGAATCATAGAATGGTTTGGGTTGGAAGGGACCTCCAAAGGTCATCTAAGTCCAATCCCTGCTTGCAGTCAGCAGGGACATCCTCCACTAGAGCAGGCTGCTCAGAGCTCTATCCAGCCTTGAATACCGCCAGGGATGGGGCCTCAACTACCTCCCTGGGTAACCTGTTGCAGTGTTCCAGCACCCTCATGGTACAGAACTTGTTCATCACATTCAATCTAACTCTCCTCTCATTTCAAACCATTGTCCCTTGTCCTGTCACAGCAGACCTCTGCAAACAGTGTCTCTGCAGCCTTCTTGTAGCCTCCTTCAGGTACTGTAAGGCTGCTCTTAGGTCTCCCTGGAGCCTTCTCTTCTCCAGGCTGAGCAAACCCAGCTCCCTCAGCCTGTCCTTGTAGCAGAGGTGCTCCAGCCCCTTATCATCTTGGTAGCCCTCCTCTGGACCCTCTCCATCAGGTCCATCCTTTGCTTACCACTGAGCCCCTGCAGGGGGATGCTCAGCATCCCATCCTCAGTGCTCTGTTGTAAGCCCAGCAGGGTGAAGAGCAAGTGGCAGTTACCGGGTGGGTAACTCCTGCTTGCACAGGACATAGGACAAAGCACAGGAAAAGGATGGACATGTACAGCAGGGTCTCTCCTTTGGGGAGGAGGAGTAGGCAAACCTGCAAAACATTATCTGCACTGACTGGCCTGCTTTGTAGAATCACAGAATGTCAGGGGTTGGAAGGGACCTCCAGACATCATCCAGTCCAACCCCCCTGCCAGAGAAGGATCACCCAGGGCAGGTCACACAGAAACACAGCCAGGTGGGTTTTCAAAAGTCTCCAGAGAAGGAGACTCCACAACCTCTCTGGGCAGCCTGCTCCAGGGCTCTGGCACCCTCACCATACACAAGTGTCTCCCTGTGTTGAGGTAGAACCTCCTGTGGTCCAGCGTGTACCCATTGTTCCTTGTCCTATCACCAGGCACCACCAAGAGCCTGGCACCTTCATCTTAACACTCACCCCTCAGATATTTCTAGACATTGATAAGATTTCCCTCTCAGCCTTCTCTTCTTGCCCCAACACTACTCACCCTTTGCAAAAGGAAGGGTTGGAAAGTGTCATCATTTTATCTACCAAGAGTGACTGAAGCAAAACAAGCTGAAAACCACCATGGGAACAAATTTGCAGCTAATACTGTGCTTGTGAGTTTGCGGTTCCTTTGTGAGGATTCAGCAAGGACATTAGCAAGAACATCATCTCAAAAGAAACTTGGCTAATTACCTTCTGGCCTCAGGGTCCCTCTTCACAGCAGCCCAGGGATGAGGAAAATTGGCTCTCTCTCGCAGCTCTTACAGAGTTGAGCTGTAGTTGTTCCCCAGAAGGATGTGCTGTCAGTTTCTTTGTGCACGTAAAAAAATAAAAATAAAATCTATAAACCCAAATCTGTTTGTTTTTTTTTTTCTCCCTGAAAAAAAGGGCAATGAGAACAGTGGAAGCAGTTGTAATTACCAGTAAGGTATTGAACTCTAGGTACATAAAAATATATATCATACATATAATATAAAAGAGATTTTAAACCCCCTCAAAGGTGTAAATCACTGAACTTATTCTATCTGGAAGGAACTGATGTAGAAATCATTCAACACAAAACCAACATCACAGCTGCAAGGCAACAGTAGCAGACAGAGGGAGAAGAGCAGATTCTTACTCTTGATTACAATTCTGTCCTTTCTCAGAATGTTTAGACTTACAAGTAAGAAAGTACCTTTGGGCAGAGATCTTCATATTTCATTCATAGAGTACCAGGTTGGAAGGGACCTCAAGGATCACCTCGTCCAACCTTTCAAGATAAGAATGTAGCATAAATGAGCTGGCCCATTTCATATGTGCCCTTGTGGCCAAGAGAGCAAATAGGATCCTGGGGTGCATCAATAAAAGTGTGCCCAGCAGGGCTAGGGAGGTTCTTCTCCCCCTCTACTCTGCCCTGGGGAGACCACACCTGTCCAGTTTGGGGCTCCCCAGTTCAAGAGAGACAGAGACCTGCTGGAGAGAATCCAACGGAGAGCCAGGAGGATGCTTAGGGGACTTGAGCATCTCCCCTGTGAAGAGAGACTGAGAACCCTTGGGCTGTTTAGTCTGGAGAAGAGAAGGCTGAGAGGGGATCTCATCAATGTGTATAAATATCTGAGGGGTGGGTGTCAAGTGGACGGTGGTGTGCAGTAATAAGAAACAACAGCTTCAAGCCTGAACATAGAAAATTTCACCTCAGCATGAGGAGAAACTTCTTTACAGTGAGGGTGTCAGAGCACTGGAACAGGCTGCCCAGAGAGGTTGTGGAATCTCCTTCTCTGGAGACTTTCAAAACCCACTTGGATGCATTCATGTGCAGACTGCCCTTGGTGATCCTGCTTTGGCAGTTGGACTGGATGATCTCTTGATGTCCCTTTCAACCTCTAATGTACTATAATATTGTTTGCTTTGCTTGCAGTGCTCTTGTATCTCCCTCCCAACTCTTCCATGTCACAAGACAACACAGCAATAGAACTGGCCAGGGATCATTAAAAATATGGAATGGTCTCACACAGCTGTGCAATGAAGAAGAACATCTTACCCCAAGCCAAACCCTTCTGTCTGAAGCAATCTTTTTCATGACTTACAGCTGGCTCCCAGCGGTGTGCAGGCGGCAGGAAACCAAATCCAGCAAGTACCTGCTTACAGCACCGGCAGCTGACCATGCACAACAGGGAGACAAATGCAAGGGAACGGGAAACAAATATTGGAGAAATCCTGCAACAAACCTTCAGGCTGAATCACCAAGTCCTCCTGGTGCCACAGGTGCTCTGCCCCATGCTTTTGCCGTCGTGAGCAGAGATAGGTTTTATTAGCAACACAAAATTGACGCAAGCAGATAAACAGCAGGGGTAGGATGATCACAACTCATCTGTTTTCTTGCTCCTCTCTTTTTGGAGTTAGCTAAAGCTGAAGGATGATTCAAACATCAGATGAGAAGAGAGAAAACCACCTATGTGACAGAAGCCAAGCATCTTAAAGCAGTGGAACTCCCAGCTGTCCCAGTCTCCCACCCGTTCCCATGCTCTCTGCACTGCCAGGCAGACCTATGCTTTCTGTAAAGACTTGTTAAAACAAGAGGGACTCTTCCTTACCTGATGCTGGTCACCAAAGAACTTCCCCTCAGATCTTCTGGCTCTCTGACAAGCCTGTAATTCTGTCTAACTTTTGACTTCTGAGCACTTTTTTTTCTGTCTCTGAAGAAGAAAAAAGGGATGCCAGTGAAGGCCACAATTGGTGTCTCTTCCCCTCCTTCTTCAAAACCTGAACGCATCTTTTCTGCTCAGTTACTGAAGCTTAGCTGACATCAGCTCTTTTCCTCAGCTGTTCAGGAAACCCTGGGTGTGGGATTGCCTGCAGAGCAGTGGTTTCCCTCTTTCCTCCTTCTCCCATGCACCTCACTTCTGCCTTAGCTTCTATCCCTGGGAAGCACCATTTGCTGCCCTTCCACATCACCACTGTGCTACTTTCCCCTCGACCACCTCCTTCCCACTCTGCTCCTCACACGTGCAAACACCAGAGGCGACTTGCCCAAAAGGGTACAAGTGGCAGAGGTCCTCACCCACCCTGTGGGGTTGACCTTGCTGCTGAGGAGTGCTCCTCAGCATCAGCTGCTGGTAGCTCTGGGCACAGCCCAGCACTGGATCCATTGCCTTTTTGCACAGTCAAAACCAAGGGGTGTCAAGGCAGGAGTTTGAGAGGTGGAGGCAAGGCAGAGCCAGCACGGAAAAGGCGTGTGGGCATTGCACGGGAAGGACAGGGAAGAGAAATAAATTCTTTGAAACAGGAAAAAAAAAAACAAATTAGCCTTCATTATTAACACACTGCTGGTGGAACAGTTTTGTATTAGAAGCATCTGAAAGTGGTTTTCTTCCATCAAGTAATTAATCCCAACCAGCTGCGCTACAGCAGAAGAGCCCACATGAAGGTGCCTGCGCTGCAATGCTGTGGCCAAAGGGTTTCTCAAAACACTTGCAGAACGGGAAGAAGAAAGTGGTGTCAGGAGAGGGCTCTTTCTGTCTCCAGTGTGCACCCCAGCGTGCTTGAAAAACAAAGTCACAAAAAAATACACCAATGGGTTGTTGGTTTTTTTTAAGTGTCATTTACAGACTCTCCTCCTGCCCACAGCAGGGGCCAGTTTCTGATCTTCTCCTCCTCGGTGTTTCAGCACTGGCCATGTTGTTATCTGCAGGGCTAACCTGCTGCTCGCTTCCAAGCTGAAGGCAGCCGATTTTGTGAGACCCTGTGGCAGTTTTAGGCTGATGCCTAGGAACATTTTCCACAGATTGAGTAGAAAAGTGGTAGAAGGTAAATAAATTATCATTGGATGTAAAAGGGAAAAATAAGGATAAGGTCTAAATAATCACATTGGTCTGATAACTAACATAAAGTTAGTTGTATAAACTAACTCTTGTTCTTTTTGGTTTTCTAGCAGATACTAGCTGGTTGCTTTTGCTTGGCTGTTGCTGACCTTGGCTGCCTTCTTCTTGTGGCTAAGTGCTAACAAGCTACTCTTTGCTCTTTTCTTTCTCTTTCCCCTTGTATAGGGTGAGGAGCAGGGAGGGGGAAGCTGTTGGTAACACCTTGGTTTTGGCCAGGGGGGATTATTGTGTGGCTTATAAATTGTAAATACATGTAAATGTTGTATATTTTGTATATATTCATTGCATTTCATAGTTCTAGATTTTAGTCTGCTTGTAAATATAGCTTCATTTGCTTTCCAGCTGAGCTGGTCTGGCAACTTTTATTTTGGGGGATAATTTCAACCCACCACAGACCCCCATCTCCCTGGCAGCCAAACGTAGTTTCGCTGTGAGGACAATGGAAGCCTCCACTAAGCAGTGAGCCCCGAAAGGCCTCGGAGGCCAAGATCTGGTTTTCATTAGGCACTCCACGTAAGGAGGGCCAGGGGAGGTGCCAGACAGGAAAGGGGCTGTACACAGGCACAGCTCACAGCAGATATTTGTGGCTTTTTCCATGAGCATCAGCCCTTTAAGAGGAAGGGCTCACAGCACGCCGATTCCTGAGGTATCACCCCCATCACCATCTCCTCCCCCAGCCTGCCTGCTGCCCTCTGACTGGCCCCAAACCTTGGAAGCTGCTAACTCCCAGCACCCCAGTAGCCAGCAGCATTGCCTGTAGCCCTTCATTCAGCAAACCAGCAAGGATCAGCAGTGGTTTGAAACTTGTCACTCAGGGAAATGCAGGGGGAGCTTGGTGCTGGGTCACTCGGTCATTCCTCTCCAGCAAGTGCTCTGTGGGTTGAAGTGGTTACTAGCTTCCTGGCAAGGAGACAGGGCTAAGAATTTTGGCAACACTGACAAATGGAAAGCACCACAGGAAATCCTTCCATCTCCTCCCATTCAAATTATATTCTTTCTGTGTCCTCAGAGAAGTAAACTTGGTTGTTTCTGCAGAGCTTCCCCTTAAACTCGTCCACAAGGTATCCTGCTGTGAAAGCAAAGCTGTGGCAAGATCACTGCTCTGCCACCCCATACCAGGTAACCCCAAGCATCAGATCTCTCCTGCCAGGCCTTTTCTTTACACAGCAGAAGATGGAAGTGGGATAGGGCTGGCAGCTCCCTTTCCTAGCTGCCATCACAGATCAAGACCAAGATAAAGCCTCATTTACCCAGACGCAGTTTCTACAAGAGAAATGAGTTTTGTGTCGTTACTGTTTTAAAGTCACTAAGCTCCACAACATTTCTCTTATGTTCCCAACATGATGCATGAGGCAGAGGGATGCAGGAATAGCTGCTGCACACAGCAGGCTTGATACAAGGTGAAACTTCCCCTTGTAAGGTGCCTGCTTTTCAGCAGGCTCTCCTACCAAACGTGCAGAGGATTCTCAGCTAGCTACAAAATCTTCTCTGTGACAACTGGTTAAACATGTCCAGCAGCTCTCCTACAGCAATAAGCACCTGATCCTGCTTCCTCACCTTAGGGCAGTGCTGCCAATACCAATGCAGAATGGACACTTTTACTCAATGGAATACAAAAGCACATCGAGACCAAAACCAGACACACACAGGGTGCTTAGGGTTATTCCCAGGCTGTGATTTTTATGCATAAAGGCTTGGTAGGAAAGATTTGGGGCTGAGCAAGTGTCCTAATGCTTGGCCTCTAGAAAGTTAATCAACGATGACTCTTTATTAACTCTCAACATCACTAACCCTTTGGCTATCCATCATAGAATGGCTCAGGCTGGAAGGGACCTCAGAGCTCATCTACTCTGACCTCCCCACCATGGGCAGGGACACCTCTCAACTAGACTCAGCTGCTCAAGGCTTCATCCAACCTGGCCTTCAACACCCCCAGGCAGAAGGCAGCCATAACCTCCCTGGACAGCCTATTCCAGAGTCTCACCACCCTCAGACTGAAGGTGGTCTTCCTCAGATCCAGTCTAACCCTGCTCTCCCTCAGCTTCAAACCATTCCCCCTTGTCCTGTTTCTAGACAACCTTATGAAAAGTCCCTCTGCAGCCTTCCTGTAGGATCCTTTCAGGTACTGGGCTCTTGCCACTACCAGTGCTGAATTCCAGCACTTGCAGTCACCTCTGCCCCTGTGTACATGTGATGAAAGACACAGATCATGCAATGGAAAGAAATTGTTTTCAGATTCCCAAGTGGTCTTTCCTCAGACAGGCAGGGAGTGTGTTTTAAACTATGCAAAACATTCCAGTGTCTCTTACCATGGCTGCAGCCCCGTGGCACGTGGCAAACACAGCTTCAGCATCTCTGCAGGCCTTGATCACTAGCACACCTGCTGGAGCTGCTGCTGAAACACAGCTTCCTTCTGCTTCCTGAGCTACACTCTCCCTCTAAAGAGTATTGGAGTTTTTTTCCTTCAGGCTTTAAGTCAAGCTGATCCTGCTCTTTGTGGTGTCCCTCCGTACTGCCTCTCTGCTGTGCACTTCGAAGAACTGCGTTTGAGATGCACCCTGATGCCTACCAGCTGCATCTGGAAAAGACCAGGATTCAGGAAATCTGAAACAGGACAATACTTGCACCAGAACTCTACCACATTCCAACTGCACAGACTTTGTATAAAGGCAGCCTCCCATAGGCCACCAACAATTCTGGCTTTTATGTAGAGCAAAGACACACCATTGCCTTCAGTTACCTGTCTTCCAGATGCTGAAATAAAAAGAGCAGCTCTCTTTTTTTTCCACTCTTAGTTTTATTATAAAAATCAACATTTCATTTGTTACAACTCAGTTTATAGCAATAATTGGACAAGGTTTTTGTACAAGGTTTATATACACTTGACAAGTAAAGCACTTTATTTTACCAAAATTAAAACAAAACAAAAACAAAAAACCGAAAACCAAATCACAAAAAAGTTAGTGAATGAGTGACTAGGAGTGACCAAATATTGGTCATTATAATATAAATACATCCTTGCAAAGCACCATCGTACCAAAGTTGATGAACAAGAGACACCAGCTAGCTTTAAGACAATGACAAACAGGGATTAAAGCTTACAAAAAAAAAAAAAACAACAAAACCAAACAAAAACAAGATTAAAAATCTGAAAGCAGCACCAGATCCTTCACTTGCAAACAAGGCTGGTTCAGCTTAAGCCTGGTGGTATCCTCTTCACCAAAAAACACTTTCATTTCCCCTGGCTGTTTCTTAACTGCTTGGCTTAAGGCTGCAGCCATTTGAATCAGGACTTCAAAGCCACTCCTTGTTCATTTAAAGGAGGGGAACAAGCCTGCTCCTCAAGAGTTTCAACACCACAGCCGTGCTGCCTGCTACCAAGACAATCTCTGGCCTGAATTGAATATAGGCAGTTTACTCACCCTGCCTGACACAGTCTTGGGAGTGGAACACCCAGATCCTGTAAATGCTACACTGGCATCATCCTCTCAGCTGCCCTTTGTATAGATGGAAAGAAAATTGCCCCTCTTGGATCATTGCTGTGTTTTATTTGATTTTTTTTAAGAAAGAAATGGAATGTTTTGCAGTCATTTTCAAGTTTTAGGCCATTCCTAACTTAGTTAATTCTCAAGCAATAACCCAATTTAAAAAAAATCTCATGGCTAAGGAAGACAAAGGTCACATTATCTTTTGCACCCAAAGAACCTAGCTATGTTCTTGTAAGTAAGCTGCTACATGCACAGCACACCTTCAAAAGCAGATGCAGTCTGCGACAATATTGGTGACAAACAAGACAAAAATGTCATGGGGAAGAAGTGACTGATGACTTCTGAAGGGGTATTTTGATCAACAGCAGCAATGACCAAAGAGCTCTGCAGTTCATGCAGTCCCCCCCACAAATGGCAATAATCAATTAATTCAGCCATTGATTAGCTGATCAGCTAATCAATGAGGAATGGAAATACTCACTGTTTCATGACAGTGGCCTTTTCTTCAGCTTAGCACAGGCTTTATATTGAACCTATCTGCCTAAGACTCACCAATGAAGTCAGTTCTAGAGAATGGGCTGTAAGAAATAGAGAAGCAGTGCACAAGTGGAGACCAGAACACCACCAAAGGCCATTAGTGCCGTAAAAAGGGATTCTCTGCACGCACCTTCACTGGCAGTGGATTGTGGCACCTGTCATGATAAGCTGTTTGGGTGCAATTTTCTTCACAATTATGCTAGGACTACAACAAATTAATTTTTAAGCACAGAAGATTTTACTCATCTGTCAAATGGGACTCCAAAAGTAGGGGAAGAGCATAAAGTACATGCTGCTGCTCCTGCTTGATACTACTCCAGTTTAAAGTTGCAAGTGTTCTGTTGTCTGTCCTACACCCTGGCCAAAAGAAGTCCAACTTACATGAGACAGCAGGACAGCACCCAGCACTGGCACTCTGAGTCTGCCAGTGGGGGCATATCAAATGGGTATGCAGGAACATGATGAGCTTTGGGTAAATTCACATAATCAAAAGATCTATGTACCAAGAGATACACTTGTACCTGCACCTGGGGGGAAAAATGTTATAGCAGTCATCTGGAATTTAAAATACTGTGAGTTCCAACTGGCAGCAACAAGAATCCTTTGATATCAGCTGGCTCATTTGCATATTTTGCATTACTGCAAATATTTCACTTAATGTTGCATTAATTGCCATGAATGGAGCCCATTCTTCATTTCCAATGCAAATGCTATGTCCATGTTCCATTTCTTGGATCTAAGGTCTTTTCAAATAAAGATCTTGGTATCCAAAAGCAGTGGAGGAAAAAGGAGTGCTCCTTAGGAAGGTATGACATGGCAGGTAGACTTCTAAAATGCAAGGTTAGGTCTCATTAATAGCACATGGACAGGGCAGGTTGGTTGGAACTAGATGATCTTTAAGGGCCCTTCCAACCTAAACCATTCTATGACAAGCTCCTGTGGAACATTTAATAAATGCTTAGAAATATCTGGGAGCTGGGTGTCAAGAGGGAGGGGACAGGCTCTGCTCAGTTCCAGTCTGTGATAGGACAAGGGGCAATGGATACAAGCTAGAGCATAGGAGGTTCCACCTCAACATGAGGAGGAACTTCTTCACTGTGAGGGTCACAGAGCACTGGAACAGGCTGCCCTGAGAGGTTGTGGAGCCTCCTCTGGAGACTTTCAAGCCCCATCTGGATGCATTCCTGTGTGACCTGTGCTAGATTCTATGGTCCTGCTCTGGCAGGGGGGTTGGACTTGATGATATTCAGAGGTCCCTTCCATCCCCTGACATCCTGTGAGCCTGTGAACATGCAAAGATTAGTTTACAATAAACTCTGCTGCAGTGTCTGGTTTTGTTTTGTTTTCAAACCACAAAGGTCTGTTTCTCTCCTAAGTGACATGCCAACTATTTCCATCACTAACTAGCCAGCTAGGAACACTCCCCCCAGGTGTCTACACAGAAGGTGCACAAAGAGTTAATGTCTCACTGTGTGTGTATCTGATGATGTAAGGACATTTGTACTTAGTTTAAAAGACAAGGAGCAGCTTTGTTGACATCAATGAGACCATTTCTATGGTTACAAGACAAACTCACTTGAGCATCTCCTGCGCTGACACGTGTGTCATCTACAGTTCTGACATCCTGGCTGGCCTGAGAAGAGGCAGAAAGCATGGCCCTTTCTGAGGGAAGAGGAGAACAGTGGTGAAGAAAACCAGAAAACTTGTTAAGTGTCAGTCTAGGGTCCATTCCCTGGCAATGTTCCAGGCATGCATATTGGCTGCATCAATGCTTCTGTCATCTGGAGATCAGCCTAAGAGGAACTTCAAAGATCATCGACTCTTTCAAACTGCTACTCTAGATTCACTGGGAAAACACATGGACTTGCCAAGGCAGATCACAGCTTCCCACTAAATACATTCTTTGGTTAGGCCAGATGAGAAACAGCCAAAGCTCTCCATGCTGGTCAGCTTCAGTGGAAAAACACAGTCTGTGCAATTTGCCCCTCTTCACATGGACCTGCCATGGGACAGGTGACTCAAAATCCCTGATGCAGGAACTGAAATGTATGGAACAAAAAAACTCGACCAAATCCTACCCTGAATTTTATGTCCACTCCACTGACTTCAGCTGAGCAGGCAGCATGACCCATATGCAGAGAAAATACTTGCTGGAATTAACACACTTTAGCAATTTACCTGCAGGAAGTCCCCTCCCCAAGAGGAAGCCTCAGTGAGGCAGTCCAGCTGCAGCCGAAAGAGGATACCACCACTCCTTAAGCTCAACCACCTCATCATTTTTCAGACAGACATTGGCACAGTGAAAAAAGTCTTTTGCAAGAAGAGCTCATTGCCATCGCAGTACAAGCACTTGGACTGAGATACAACAATGCAAGATTCTTCTGAGTTGATTAGTGCAAGTTTCCACATGTGAACCCCCACACGGAATGCTGCACGTGAAAAAATGTAAACAGAGAACTTTCTAATCCTCATCGGTGTGCCAGCCTCAGCAACCTCCACCCTGACACACCTGCCCTCCCCCCCTTCATATCAATGGTTTCCCTTATAGTTCATAATACCCTCCCCATCATCCATCCTGCTGGAGAACACAAGCAAGCTTCTTCACCAGCAAGGAAGAGCCAGAGTAACAGCCACTATGATTCCTAGATATCTAGAATGGAGCTGGGAAAAAAAGCCTTAGTATGCCAGATCCAGAGATCAACTGCAATAGCCTGGAGACCACCAAGGCTTTTTAAGGTTTCCTCAGGTAAGACCCTTTATTGCAGCTGGCATCCCAATGCCACAGATGTACTGGGAGCTGAAATCAAGGGAAGCTCCAGGACTCCAGATGAGTGGCAGCACTAGCAAGAATGACTTGTCACCAATTCTGACAACAGCATTGAAGGCCCAGGCCACATTTTCAGCTTATTTCTCTTTCTGTTCAAACTGGCTGGGAAACAAGCAACAGAGAACAATAAAACCCAAAGGGCACCTCTGAGCAGTTGCTACACCCATACTATGCCCAAAGGCTAGGAGGCAGAAGCTCCTCAGTATCTTTGTTTTGAGAGGGCAGATTCAGAGAGCCACTCTTTGAAGGCATGGAGCACCTTTGAGGGATTAGATGTTGAGAGAAGGTGCAAATGCATAATGCCATTCTAACATCAGGTACTCTTTGAGTTCCACCACAGCCAAAGCAAACTCAAAACACTGCACTGAAGTCAGAGAGGAGTTAATAATATTCTAGGCCGCCCCTCAACCTACACAAATAATGTTTTCACTTGATTCTTATATACTCTCCCTGTCCAAATCACCATGGTGAGGCTGATAGGAGAAGGGGCTAAATATGGGAATATACAAAAATAGAGATGCAAATATAAAATGGTTTGGTTAAAGAATGTCTTCAAATGTGACATTCCCAGAGGTTAATACCAAAGTATTAAACTCACACCATGCAAAAGAGGAGGTATGTCAAAAATCATACTGAGAAAACTTGCCTTTACCTAGCACAAAGCAATCAGGAGCAGTTCATACAGAATGGGAACCCCTTCCAATAATCAAAACATCTAATTTGTTTTTTTTTTTCCTTTTCTATGGACAGATGCTCCACTGAAAGTTAAATGCTTCCTTATATTAGGAAAAAATAATATATATATTTTATATATATATATATATATATGATTTGTATACTGTGATATCAATATACACTGAAAGTACTGCAAGGATATATTATAATAATAATTATTATTATTCATTTACAGGAAAACTAACAATCCATGGTTAAATTTATAGTTTATAAATATGCTGTCTATATTATATGTGTTATAAAAATATTTGACATTTTGTGGGCACTAGATCAAAATAAGGTTTTCTTTTTTTTAAGGGACAAAAAAAAAAATCATTCAGGTATATGAATATTACCCTTGTCAATGATGCGAAAAATCATACTGACCTGGTACAAAACAGAATCCTACTGCACTGGTAAATGAAGGAGGGAATCCTACCTCTACTGGCTGCATGAGAAGGCTAATTGGAAGAAAAAAAAAAGAAGATAATTTACAGCAGCCCAGTTCTAGCAATACTTTAAATAAGGATATTGTGATTTAAAGTGACAAGGGCAGGAAGAAAGGATACAGAAGAGATGGGAAAAGCTAAAAAGAAGGGGGGAAAAAGGCAAACTTTAAAACAGGGCAGATAAAACTCATTGAAATTCCAGAAGCAGGGAGAAAGCTCTAAAGGCTCTAGTTTGGTAAATTCATTAAGGAAAAGCAGAGGTGCATTAACTTTAAAAAGTGTGTGATTGGTTTTGTGGATTCACTGCTACCATTGCTGTGTTCCTGTAGAAATCAAAGCCCTTTGTGTAAGGTTCAGATCTGTCCTGATTGCATTTTCAAGTTTAACTTCAGTTGCTGGCCCTCTGTAGTTAACATAGAGGTTATTTGGCTACTTCCAAGTATCTATGGTACACTGCTCCGAGGCAGACTTCTTTATTCTCCATTACTTTAAACATTTTTGGTATTGACAAACCCCACAGCTCACCTCGCTGGACAAGTGACACATCCCGGTCCTTCCACTTCCTTATGTGCTGAGTCACTTCACTGGATTTAAGGCATGTTTTTGTGTTCCATTTGCAAAAATAAACACTTTTTTTTTGTACAAACGTCTGGGTTCTTTTATACAAAAATTTTTTTTCTTCTTATGGCACAAGCAGCAGTTGCTGGTTAAGAAAATATATAAATATCCTTTTTTGTTTGTTTTTCTGTTTTCTTCTGTACAAATATCTTCAGCTTTCCTCCACCCCATTCAATAACATTTAACTGTACACTGTCCTACCTCAGCCACGGCCGAGAAGCTCCCCAGCAGAACATTTGGATATTTACACTTCCAGGGCAGAGGCAGAGAAGGGGGTGGGGGAGCTGCTCCTCATGAGGAGTCCGTGCAGGGGGAGGGGGGCGGTGGGTAGAGGTGGTGCGAGTAGCTGCGCTCCGTGTAGGGCGAGGGCGGGCAGCTCTCGTAGTTCTCCTCTGCCGACAGGTACTGGCTGCGCGGCGTGGGCGGCGGGGGCACGGGCTCCGAGTCGTAGTTCAGGTCGCTGGTGTAGCCCTTCGCTGCCGCCGCCGCCGTCACCCGGCGGCTGGGGGCGTAGTCGCTGTCGCACACGTCCGTGCTGCAGGGCGTCGTGGGCGGCGCGAAGTGCCGGTAGCTGTACGGCCGGTAGCTGCAGCGGGGACAGGCAAGGCAACACCGTTGGCGTCTAAGCACCGTCAGTTGTGCGTTTCAGGGACTGCCCTTGCAGTCCTCAAATTTAGAGCCCTCCCTGCTACTCCAATTATAGAGGGATGCTACTGCAATTGTAGAGGGAGCATCCTTAAAAATTCAGAGGGGCACGACACGATAAAAGGAGGATGGAGGCAGTGACGGAAGGTGGCAGGAGCAGTGCTAGGAGTGGCATGGCTGGGGGCAGAGTGAGACACCAGTGCTGCAAGGCCAAAGGCCAGTCATTGGGGCACAAATGTCATGGTCAATCCCTATTTGGTGATGGAACAACACTGCTCAATAATTCCATAGAATAGCTTACATCGGAAGGGGCCTCAGAGCTTATCTCCTCCAACCTCCCCACCATGTGTGTAAGAATGCTGCTGCACAGATTTTCTCCCTGAAACTCATGAAAGTTCTCCATTCTACAAAGAGGAAAGAAAAAAAACCTATGCATGCACACAAGGACATGCTCATACTGCTTCAAATCTCAGTCACAGAATCCTAGAATGGCTCAGGCTGGAAGGAACCTCAGAGCTCATCTATTCCAATCTGCCCACCATGGGCAGGGTCACCTCTCAACTAGGCTCAGCTGATCAAGGCCTCATCCAACCTGGCTCTGAACACCCCCAGGCAGGAGGCAGCCACAGCCTCCCTGTGAAGCCTATTTCAGTCTCACCACCCTCCAGGAGGAATTGCAGCCAGCGAGTTTGCCTCTGCCAGCTGAGCTCTGGTAACCACACATCCATCTCAGCTGGACATCTAAGCAAATCTTTTTATCTACATATGTGAGGAACACACTGAGAAAGTTACTGCAACTCCTTCAATGCACATGAAGTAATTAGCTATTCAATAGAATCTCAGAATGGTTTGGGTTGGAAGGAGCCTTTAAAGGTCATCTAGTCCAATCCTCCAGCCATGGGCAGGGACACCTTCCTCTAGAAGAGGCTACTCAAAGCCCATCCAGCCTGACCTTGAACACTTCCAATGATGGGACACACAACTTCTGGCAGTTCCAGTGCAGGCTGTTCCAGTGTCCCACCATCCTCACCATGCAAAATGTCTTCCTTATGTCCAGTCTAATCTACTCTCTTTCAGTTTAAACCCATTGTTTCTTGTGCTGTCACTACAGGCCTTGGTGGAAAGGCTCTCTCCAGCTCTCTGACAAGCCCCTTCTATATATTGAAAGGCCACAATAAGGTCTCCCAAACTCTCTAAACCTTTCTTCACAGGAGGCATCCACAGCCTCCCTGGGTAGCCTATTCCCTAGTCTCACCACCCTCTGACTCCCTTGCAGAAGCCCCACCTTTGCACTACAGTGTCAGTCAAATCGCAGCAACTAGTGAAAGGCATGCTAATTGTTAATTATCTGTGGACAACAGGCCCCCTGAGGACTCACTTGAGGTAGAAAAAGTTGCTCCAGAGACAGTGGGGCAGGAAGGGCACAGGGGCAGTGGGGGAAGGGAACCAGTTGTGTTGCAATTATACAGAGAAGATGCTGTGTTTCCATCATGCAATTTATGGATACCAACTTCCAAGCCCAGGAAGAGAGACTGAAAATTGCCTGGCACATTCATAGCATTCAGGAGAGTCACTCACCAGAGCAGTAATTAGGGTGGAATTCCCAAAGGCTGATACCACAAAACATGTTTTAAAATGAGCCCAAGATAGCTCAACAGAAAAAAAAAAAAACAGAAAGGGAGATTCATGGTGGCTGCAACTACCAGCATCACAGTCAGTGGTTAGGGACAGGTAGGGATGCAGCCCACTTGAATCTATATTCAAGTCAGAATTTTTGGACAGAGAGGAAGATCAGAAGAAGCAAGGCTAGGGTTGATTTTTGGATGGGGGAGCACTCAGAAAACATTCAACCCTACACTACATCTCTAATAACATTTATAATACTAAAAGTCACTAACCGGCACTCAGCATGATTTATGTCTGGGCCAAAATTTGGGTTTCTTTCATTAGAAAATTACTCATCATTTTAAAAGATTTTTCCTATGGCTGCAAGGGATCATTATGAAGATCTGGGCTGACCTTCTGCACAAGAGAGGCTGCATGTCTGCTAATGGAGAAGAGATGTCTTTTCAGCCCCAGAGACCTCATTATCCAAGAGCCCCCAAAGGCTCTGTGTTAGGCAGGCATTCCTTTCACTAAGCAAGCACAGAGCTCTCTTCTCACTGACCACATCTACTGGTGATCTGGGAGGGGAGCATCTACACCCTTGGGTACTAGGTGTTTCTTTCTCTATTTTTGGTAACTAGTTATAAAACTATAATGAACTCTGTATCTTTTTTTTTTTTACCTTCCTCCCAAGATGCCATTCAAGTAAATAGAGCTAAAGCCTGGATGCCAATTATACTAGTCAGAAAACAACCAAAAGGTTAGCAATCTTTTTCAGATACCACCCTTAACACACCAAACTAGAATTTCTATGCTTTATCTGGGCCATAATAGTAATGTTACTTCTGACCTCCTAGCCCTTGCATTGCTGAGTTTCCTCCCATGGCATTTGTTTGTCTCTCACTTCTGGTAATTACATGACAAATTATTTATGACAGAAGCCTAAACAAAAAGTGGAGTTCACTCCAGGGTAAGCATTTTTGGCTCAAAGTTATTGTGGTACCTTTTTTTTTTTTTGCCATTTATCTGATTTTGTGCTACATGCTGCCATTCCGCCTAAAGCAAAACAGCCCAGAGGTGTGCCACTAACCCACTTGCTGCAGGATGTGCCTCAAACAATGCTGCACTTCCAGGCATGCTTCAGTGACTTGCTGCATGTGAACCTGTTTCAGTGCTTGCAGAGCTAGGGCCTTTGATTCCAATTCTCATGGAGCAAAGGCTGTCTTTATTCTGCATTTTCTCCACTAACTGCTCTGAATCTGATGACAGCTATTGCAAGGGTAATTACCTGTAGGATCTATGAGTGGAGGGGCTGTTTGAAGAGTAACCAAATTCCATGGTGTAATGGGAGCGTTCGGTAGCTGGGGACGGTGGTGGGTTCAAAATCTGAGAAGAGGGGGGAAAAAAAGCCAGTCATTAAAAAAAAAAAAAAACAAACCACAAAAAACAAAACACAAGATATAAAGGAGACTCCAAAAACATGTTTATAGAGTTTGTTTTTAGCAGTTCTTAATAAGAACGTCAAGTAAAGACCTGCATGCATAGGCCCTCCCAGCAAGCAGGATTCTTCTTCTGTTCCTCTCCTAGTTCTTAGACACTGGAAATGCTGCTTGTTCCCACTCCCACAGAAGCTCTTACTAAGCTCTTTTTTCAAACAAATGCTGACTGCTGTTGCTATTTTGACAGACCCAGTGCTGGAAAGTAAAGTTGAAGCTGGCTGTTCAATACTAGATAGTCACTAGGGATACCACTGCCCTAGGCAAACTGGCAGACGCCTGCCTCCTGCAAGCTGGAGTCCCCAGGCCTTACGCTGTTTATAATCCGTGCAGTGTGCTGTCCACAGCAAGCTTTTCTTCCCTGTACAGGCATGCTGCTACTGCAGGCAGGATTTGGATTACAGGTGCAACATGATTGCTTGATTCTCAGAACTGAAGACAGACAGTTGAAGGTTTCATCCTGCACTGACCAAGCCTGAACCTCTTTAACACTCAATTATGTCTGGTGGACTCCAAATAAAAATGCCTAACCCAGCAAGCACTGCAGATAGAAATAGAGACAGGGAGCCCCTCTAGGGCTGGTGCCAGCTTTTGTCTAGCATCTACAGCAGCACACTACTCATTTGTGACTAGAGAAATGCTGTGTAGTTGCAAGACACTCGTTTATTTATTTAGCTGTCACTCACAAGACACATGACACAACATTTCTATAGAGAATCGAGCATAGTTTTACCTTTTTAGACACAAGGAGGAGTATAATGAAAGGGGATTGTACTGCCAGAGCTGCTCAACAATTACAGGGCTTTTTTCATCTCCCCTGACATTCCCCCTAACATCTTTTTCTGGCACTGAACTCTCTTGTAACTTTTTGAAATCAACAGAAAATCCCCATCCCGTTTTGGAAAAAGACAATCTCCCCTCCCTTCCCTTTCAAAATCACTTACTCCAGATTCAAACAAGTTTATTAGGCTAGAAATGGAAACCGAAGCATTCCTCTGCCAATTATCCTCACAAAGACATTGGTAGTACCTTTAAAGTTATTAAAGGTCTATGAATAACAGAATGACTTACTGGAGGAAAGTAAGTGCCTTTGGTACTTGAAGAACTACTGGAAGAGGCTCCAGTGACATGGGCCCTGTCATAAGGTGGTCCACTGCTCCCTCCCATAATGCTGAGGGAGCTGATCACAGACTTCCCTCGGGACATCCCTGAAGAACAAAGATGTGTGTCAGTATCCAATTCTTTAAAGCAGAGAAAGGAAAGCTTAACAAATTAATACTCTAGAGGATAACAGAAGTATAAGCACAATTCCTAAGCCCAAAATTAATCTTCTTGGTATTAAGAGCAAATTCAGTGCTTCTTGATGGACAAGTGGAATGAAGACTGTCGTGGAACAAACAGGTTGGTTTTGTGAAGCAGCTACTCAACTGCAGGACTTGGCACCAGGCTACATTAGAGCCGTGTGAAGAGAAGCAGATTTATTTCACTTGAATAGCTAGAAAAGACTTTGAGAGAACAGGCATTCAGGAACTATTTCAATGCTTCAGAATGAAACATGAAACTGACTCTGACCACCTCAACTGAGCAACTGAAATGTGTGGGAGAGAAGAGAGGGTTTGTGTTCTTTCATTTCCACACAGTTAAGTGAGCTTTTGCTGCTGGTCTGAAGCATGCTGGCAGAGAGTCCAAGTGGGAAATGGGAATGTATGCCCCCTGTGCACAAAATAATGGTGACAATCCTGCTCAAAGGCTCTCCTTATGAAAGCAGCTCGTTACAGAAAGAGAAAAACAACACCAGTGGTGCATTATTTTAACCCTGCAACAGCCTCACAGAACCTCTGTGTTCAGACTGGAACCTGCTGGATCCAAACCCATGAGTTACAGTAGAAGTGCAACACTGTGGTTGAGTTTTGCTTTTCCAACAGCAGTAGCATCACATGTGTTGTTTGAGTGATGTTTGAAAACTTCATCATCAAACAAAACAAACTGAGACCACAATTATTGCTGGTCATGACAGACTTGACAGGAAGTTTCACAAACATACAAACCCAGGCTACAAATTTAACAAAGATAATTACATAATATTTAAAGTCTTGTGAATATAACTCTGTATAACTTTACCCTGTATTGTCACAACACCTTGCTGCTGCTGTAATAGTCCAAAAAGAGGTTTCTTTAGTAGCAAACCAGGAGAATTCCCATGGTATGTGCATCTGTTTGAGCTTATGGTTCTGCTAAGTACCTAAATGCTTCTGACTACTATAGGTAAAATAGTTCAGTATTATGTAGACTGATGGTGACGAGCCCTGACAGTTCCAGCTTCCAACAGCTTACAAGAAGAATTCATAGAATCCTAGAATAGCTCAGGTTGGAAAGGACCTCAGAAATCTGCTGCTGCACAGATTTTCTACCTGAAACTCATGAAAGTTCTCCATTCTACAAAGAGGAAAGAAAAGCCTATGCATACACACAAGGACATGCTCATACTGCTTCAAATGTTAGTCATAGAATCCTAGAATGGCTTGGGTTGGAAGGGACCTCAGAGATCATCTCCTCCAACCTCCCCACCATGCCCAGGGACACCTCTCAGACTCAGCTGCTCAGGGCCTCATCCAACCTGGCCTTGAACATACACAGCGAGGAGGCAGCCACAGCCTCCCTGGGGAGCCTATTCTGGAGTCTCACTACCCTTGTGCTGAAGAACTTCTTCCTCAGCTCCAGTCTAACCCTGCTCCCTCTCAGCTTCAAACCATTCCCCCTTGTCCTGTCTCTGGACACTCTCATGAAAAGTTCCTCTGCAACCTTCCTCTAGGATCCCTTCAGGTACTGGAAGGCAGCTCCAAGGTCCCTCTGGAGTCTTTCTTCTCTTCTCCAGGCTGATAGCTCTCTCAGCCTATCCTCATAGGTGCTCCAACCCTTGGATCGTTTTTTGTGCCCCTCCTCTGGACTCAGTCCAACACCTGGAAGACTCTCCTGTGCATACACACAAAGTATCCTCAGGTACAACTACGTGGTGCCAAACATCAGGACAAGGATCACACCATTTACTCACCAGGAAGAGACCCTGATAAAGAGCTTGGGTGAGGCACATATCCAAGAGGCACAGAGGCTGGTCCATGCACCACGTAATCATTGGTCATTGTTTCCCCATCTCCCTTCATGCGTGGGCACAGCACCCTCTGGCAGATGAAGTACATTGCTCCAACCACGAACACTGTGAGGATCACCCCAATAATGGAGCCTATGGTGTTGTTGGGCTGTGGGGCAGGCTCCTCCGTTGTGTCTGAAGAGAGAAAAGAAAACCAGCCTATGTAAGCTAATCCAGCAGCTTCAGGTACCAACATCAGTTTTCCTGGCATCTTTCCACACAGGAAAAATAAAAGTGTCCTCTTCTGTCAGCAGATAGTTTTCAGGTGAATACAGGAGGAACAAAGGGGCATGGAAACAGGGATGTTTATGGACTCCAGGTATCCGTAAGGGCTACCTGGGCACAAGATGACTCCCAGACATGCAGAGAGGTTTTTGAATCACAAGTGACAGGAAATGAGCAGTGCATGATTGTGTGAGGTGAGTGATGAATGAGGTCCTGACCTTGCTTCATGCTGACAGGCAGGGCTGTCCTTTGAACTCGATGGACAAGACCTGCAGCCATGGCTCTGGATGGCACTGTGCTGGGGACTCCGGTGAGATGACTTCTTGTCATTAGAGGCAACGACAACTACTTTTCAAGTTGCACTTCATCACAGAAGCACCCAGGTTATCACTCAGTGTAACAGATCAACTATTTATCATTCACTTATGCTGAACACAGAGGTGCTGCAGCAATGCTGAATTCTGGATTTGCTATTTATTCAACTACCTACCCTCTCCCCATCTGACCCACACTAATGGGCATAGCTGACATCAGCTTTAGAGGTGCCATCCTCCTGTGAAATCTCTATCTGAAGTGATTATTCAATTCAAAATGAGTGGCTTTCCCTACAATACCATTCTAAGCAACGACATTTCTGGGAATAACTGACAACCCCCTGCCTGTGCTTCATGAATCTGACAAGAAAAGCAGACTTTAAAGTATTTGCCTGTTCTAGTCAGTGTTTTACATCTTATCCATTACTGAAAGGCTTTTCCTCAACACGTTTTCTTGTCCCTGAACACCAAACTCAACATTTCAACTAACTTGTCACAGCCTACAGAGATAAGAGAATAGACTTCTGATCACAGTGTGAGAGGGACAGTGACAACTGCAGGCTTACTCTGGGTGGGCTACTTTGCCATCCTCTGTTCCCAACTCAGAAAACAAATGAACCATACTAAAGATAACTAAACACCTCTGTGATAATGTCACTAATAACTTGGTAGTATGACATCTCCTATTGCTCCTTTGGGTCCAACTCTGGCTTTGCATGCTCAAATTCTGTGTGTCAGTCAGAAGGATCCCTAACAGAGGAGGTGTCTGCATCTTAAAGCATCAACAATGTACTAGCAAAAATGAACTCTTCAGATGGAATTTTAAAGGCAGTGGTTTACTTGCAGAGCTCTGGGGATTGCAAGGTGGGGGATATCACAGGATCACAAGATGTTAGGGGTTGGAAGGGATGTCCAAAGATCATCAAGTCCAACTCCCTGTCAGAGCAGGATCATAGAATATAGCACAGGTTGCTCAGGAACACATCCAGATGGGTCTGGAAAGTCTCCAGCGAAGAAGCCTCCACAACCTCTCTGGGAAGCCTGTTCCAGTGCTCTGTGACCCTCCCAGTGAAGAAGTTCCTCCTCATGTTGAGGTGGAACCTCCTGTGCTGGAGTTTCTTGTAGTACCCCTTGTCCTATCACAGGCTGTAACTGCGCAGAGCCTGTCCCCTCCCTCTTGACACCCAGCCCTCAGATGTTCATAAACATATATAAAATCCTCTCTGTCTTCTCTTCTCCAGACTAAAAAGCCCTAGGTCTCTCAGCCTCTCCTCATATCACATTACAAATCATAAATCAAGCCCAGAATTACATCAGTATGAGATACAAAAGGAAATTTTAGAAGGTTTCCTTTATAGACAGAGTGCCCCCCGATTCTCTGGATGGAGTAGAGCAGTTGTGTACAAAAAGCCTCTTGCTGCTAGAAAGATCTTTCAAACATGGCACCAGCTCAGCACAGTAACAGATTATAGTAAAACAAATCCTTCACTTTCTTTAAAAGTTTTTTAAAATGAAGTGACAAAATGATTAGGCTGCTCTGCCTCAGAAACTGCTGGTTCAGAGTACTAGTCACTTACTCCTCTTCCACCACGTTGTTCCTTAAGTGCATGAAAGCAGTTACAAAGAGGAGCATTCCATTTGGGAAGAGCTCATTAAATCTGGCTGGTTAGCAGGATCTAATCCAACTCATAGGAAAGGTAGGAAATAAAGCTCTGACAATGCAATCAAGTCTAATCTCAGGTTTTACACTTACAGCATCCTTGTTCATCTGAGCTGTCACTGCAGTCCAGGTTGTGATCACATTTCTTGCTTTTCCCGATGCACTGCCCACTGGCGCAGCGGAACTGATCGGTTAAGCAAAGCACTGGAAGGAGAACCCCACACACATCAAAGGTCAGTACCAGAGACTCATTAAGAAAACAAGCTACCACAGCATGCAGTCAAGAAGTATCCTGGGAGAGCTTAGCCTGCTCCTAGCTTCATTTCTTAAACATCCAGTGGCACACAAAGTCCCTTATGTCAATCACGTAGAAGTAGTGATTGAGTGTTCTGAGGACGCTGCATGGTGGGTACCTGCTCCTCCCTGCATATTTACAGTAAGGACACTACAAATAAAGTTACCATGACAAAAATAACTCAGAAGCAGAAGGCCTCTGACAACACAGACACTTACCACAAGCATGGTTATTGAGAAATTACTGTAAGAATATCTTCTGTAATATAAGAATTAAGGTCTAAAAATAAATCTGCCAACCTATGATAATTAAAATTGTTTAGGAAAGGTAGATGTAGTTCTCCAATGCCCTTGTGCTCTTCCTGGAAACCAGAACACCCCTTGATCACAAGACAATGTATTTCACTCGACATTATGTTTTTAAACTGAAATGAAAGACAGAAGATAGAGCTGGAGCTTCGCCAGCACACTCCACAAATCAGCTTCCACTTTGGGGAAAGAAGGTGCTGCAGGCAAGGTGCTAGCTGCTGTTGTTTACACAGATGTTTGCTTCCTGTTTCTCAGAAATTCTTTCTGACTTCAGTTGATTTAAGAAGATAAACCAAAGGCTTTTCTGATCTGTAATCAACTGCATAACAGGGACATTGAAGGTGACAAACAGCCCTATGTCCGCTGTCTCCCGCGGCTGGATGGCAACTAGGAAGCTAACTTTGTACAACCTATTTTCAGATGGCAGCATCTCATTTGGCTTTCTCATCACCTTTCATCACACAGGAATTTCTGCATAGAATCACAGAGTGAAAGGCAGCTCTAAGGTCCCCCTGGAGTCTTCTCTTCTCCAGGCTAAACAACTCCAGCTCCCACAGCCTGTCCTCACAGCAGAGGTGCTCCAACCCTCGGGTCATCTTTGTGGCCTCCTCTGGACACACTCCAGCAGCTCTGTGTCCGTATGCTGGGGACACCAGAACTGGAGGCAGGATTGGAGGTGGGGTCTCAGCAGAAGCAGAGTCAAGGGGCAGAATGCCCTCTCTTGCCCTGCTGCCCACACTCCTCTGGCTGCAGCCCAGCACACAGCTGCCTTCTGGGCTGCATGAGGGCACTGCTGGCTCAAGGTGCACAAAATACTATGATAATGGTTTGCTCCACTCTGTAATTCACTCCCAGTTACCAGGTTTTTTGAGCTTAAACCCACACTGTTTTTAGTAGCACTTCTCACAAACAGACCTTAAACCATTGTGCAGGAGATCAGTGACGGAGAAACTCAAGTGTGGAATTGTGAAACTGTGTAGAATTGTGAAATGTCCCACTTAAAAACTAGCAGGAGCTCACATCCTTCCAAATCCTGCTCAGCAGTAACTTTGGGACATTGTGACAGATACCAATCACTGCTCTGTTTTCATCACCCCCTCCAACAACCTCTGTACCTTCGCAGTTCTTCTCATCCGAGTTGTCCTGGCAGTTCGCCTCCCCGTTGCAGCGGAGGGCGCTGTCTATGCACTGCCCACTCTCACACTGGAACTGGCTGTCTGAGCACACTGGGCAGTTCTTTTCGTCACTGTGGTCTTCACACTCAGTGAACCCATCACAGCGCCAGGCGACCGGGATGCAGTCAATCTCACCTGTGAAACAGGTGAACTGCTGAGGGGAGCATGTTGGTGGTTCTTTAAAAAAATCAAGCAAACAAACAGAAATTAAAAATCCAGGTGAACAAACAGCAGATCAGGACAGGCAAGGACAAGATGCGCTCAGCTGCTTTCACTTAACCAAGCAGCTGACAAACGCGCCACGTCATAAGGCAGCTCCCACCCCTGCTGCCTCCACAGATCTTGAGCCCCATATGACCGAGGAAGGCTGACATCAATGTGGGGCTCATCAGATAAAGAACAAGAGGAGCAGAGAAACATGCACACTCAAACCCATTATTTCCTTCCCTGCCCACTTCAGCCTCTAACATCCTTCTCTTGGTAGGTCTTCAGAAGTCTTCACTTAAAGACAACAGATTTCTCCTCCTCCTCCTCCTTTCCTGCACCATACCCAGGGTGGATGGCCTAACTTTCTTTGTAATGCTCCACAGCCATTGTATAGAAAACAGTCAAAGGATGTAATGTGCTGCAGATGGATGCACTGTGACTCAGTGTCTAGTTATGTGCCCTCGACAGCTCTCTTCAGTCAAAAATTCTTTTAAAATGACAAAAATCTGCTCCATCTAGTCAAGTCCTGCTATCCCAACACAGCTGTTAGCTGTTACTTCACATTTACTACAGTAACTGTTAATCTCACACAGTAAGTAAATGTGGATTTTCTCCCCCCTTTTTAATCCCCCTTTCCTCCCCCCTCCCTCTCCCCTGCCATTTTTGGCCTGGAATTAAACTTTTTCTGAGAAAATATCTGGATTATGTTAGCTCTTGTTCCCTTGTGAGACCACATGTTGCCTCGATGGCCAGGAGATTGCAAAATAAATCCATTCAGTGGCACAAAGAGACCCAAGCACCAAAGTGCCTTTCCTCTGCCCCATTTCAACCCCACCCTCCAAGACACCATGGCACAGGCTGCAGTGGCTATATTGCCATGGAGGGGGCAAGTTGCCCTTCTAGGACTGCAGTTTGGAAAGACACACACAGGGTGAGCTTGATAAGGCCAGGAGAGAATAATGAATTGGCACAGAAATGGTGCAACAGGCCAGAATGTGAAAATCTACCACCATCTAAAAAAGAAGAACATACAGAGTGGTAGGAAAAATAATAAGATTAAAAAAAAAAAAAAAATCAACACAACACCAAGATTAAATAATTCAGTGGCTTAAGTAGAAAGAGTGAATAGAAATCCTTACTGAGCTAGTGAAGTTCTCCTCTTCCCTTACTAAATCCTTACTGAGCAGTCAGCTAGTAAGCTTCTCCCTTACCAAATCCTGAGCATCCAGCTCGTGAACTTTTCCTCTTCCTTTACCAAATCCTTACTAAGCAGCCAGCTCGTGAACTTTTCCTCTTCCCTTACCAAATCCTTACTGAGCAGCCAACTCGTGAACTTTTCCTCTTCCCTTACCAAATCCTTACTGAGCAGCCAGCTCGTGAACTTTTCCTCTTCCCTTACCAAATCCTTACTGAGCAGCCAGCTCGTGAACTTTTCCTCTTCCTTTACCAAATCCTTACTGAGCAGCCAGCTCGTGAACTTTTCCTCTTCCTTTACCAAATCCTTACTGAGCAGCCAGCTCGTGAACTTTTCCTCTTCCTTTACCAAATCCTTACTGAGCAGCCAGCTCGTGAACTTTTCCTCTTCCTTTACCAAATCCTTACTGAGCAGCCAGCTCGTGAACTTTTCCTCTTCCTTTACCAAATCCTTACTGAGCAGCCAGCTAGTGAACTTTTCCTCTTCCTTTACCAAATCCTTACTGAGCAGCCAGCTAGTGAACTTTTCCTCTTCCTTTACCAAATCCTTACTGAGCAGCCAGCTAGTGAACTTTTCCTCTTCCTTTACCAAATCCTTACTGAGCAGCCAGCTAGTGAACTTTTCCTCTTCCTTTACCAAATCCTTACTGAGCAGCCAGCTCGTGAACTTTTCCTCTTCCTTTACCAAATCCTTACTGAGCAGCCAGCTAGTGAACTTTTCCTCTTCCTTTACCAAATCCTTACTGAGCAGCCAGCTAGTGAACTTTTCCTCTTCCTTTACCAAATCCTTACTGAGCAGCCAGCTAGTGAACTTTTCCTCTTCCTTTACCAAATCCTTACTGAGCAGCCAGCTAGTGAACTTTTCCTCTTCCTTTACCAAATCCTTACTGAGCAGCCAGCTAGTGAACTTTTCCTCTTCCTTTACCAAATCCTTACTGAGCAGCCAGCTAGTGAACTTTTCCTCTTCCTTTACCAAATCCTTACTGAGCAGCCAGCTCGTGAACTTTTCCTCTTCCTTTACCAAATCCTTACTGAGCAGCCAGCTCGTGAACTTTTCCTCTTCCTTTACCAAATCCTTACTGAGCAGCCAGCTCGTGAACTTTTCCTCTTCCTTTACCAAATCCTTACTGAGCAGCCAGCTAGTGAACTTTTCCTCTTCCTTTACCAAATCCTTACTGAGCAGCCAGCTCGTGAACTTTTCCTCTTCCTTTACCAAATCCTTACTGAGCAGCCAGCTCGTGAACTTTTCCTCTTCCCTTACCAAATCCTTACTGAGCAGCCAGCTCGTGAACTTTTCCTCTTCCTTTACCAAATCCTTACTGAGCAGCCAGCTAGTGAACTTTTCCTCTTCCTTTACCAAATCCTTACTGAGCAGCCAGCTAGTGACCTTTTTTCCTCTTTCCTTACCAAATCCTGAGCAGCCAGCTAGTGAACTTTTCCTCCTCCCTTACCAAATCCTTACAGAGCAGTCAGTTAGTGAACTTGTCCTCTTCTCTTACCCCCCAATACTTGCAAATTTGGTTGGGGAGGAGGCAAAGAAGTGAGCATGTAGCAGTGTCTAACAGCATCTGGTACAGTCATGTTCTTTCTACTCACAAGCAGCCCCTGAAGATGGAGACTTCCCCCCACCAGAAGCTGAGTGCCCAGTGGCAAAGAGCATGGGAAAGACTTACCTCCACAGGACAGCTCATCCTGCAGCAGAACAAGGTGCACTGGGCACGAGCAGCGTGTGGTGCCATCACCCTTCACAATGCAAATGTGTGAGCAGCCACCATTGTCTTGAGAACAAGGATGTTGTCCTGTGATTTTAAAAATAAGACAAACAGGCACTGACAATAAATCCCCATCTCTTTTCCCACCTTTCAATGTTGTTTTTTTCAGCACATGGAACTCCATTCTTTCCTTCCCTCTGGGGAGCGCACTACTGAAAACAACTCAGACTATTTTGCTGTATATGTTTTTTCCCTTTATACACATCAATAATTATCATACACATAGATTCATAGAATAGTTTGGGTTGGAAAGGACATGGAAGACCATCTGGTTCCAACCCCCCCTGCAATGGGTAGGGACACCTTCCACTAGAGCAGGTGGTCTTGAACACTTCCAGGGAGGGGTCATCCACAACTACCCTGGGCAACCTGTTCCAGTGTCTCACCACCCTCACTGTAAAGAATTTCTTCATAATCTCCAGTCTAAATCTGCCCTCCTCAAGCTTCAGTCCATTCCCTCTCGTCTTACCACTGCAGGCTTTTGGAAACAGTCCCTCTCCAGCTTTCTTGTAGGCCCCCTTGAGGTACTGGAAGGCTGTTCTAAGGTCTTCCTGGAACCTTCTCTTCTCCAAGCTGAACAACCCCAGCTCTCTCAGCTTGTCCCTGTAGGGCGGTTCTCCAGCCCTCTGAGCATCTTTGTGGCCCTCCTCTGGACCCATTCCAGCAGTTTCATGTCCCTGTTATGCTGGGAGCAGCAGAACTGGAGGCTGTGCTGCAGGTGTGGTCTCAGCAGAACAGAGGGGCAGAATCCCCTCCCTGTGCTGCTGCTCTTCCTGCTTTGGATGCAGCCCAGCGCAGAGCTGCATTCTGGGCCACCAGTGACCACTGCTGGCTCATGGGGAGTTTGTCACCAACTGACCCCCCCAAGTCCTTCTCAAGACTGCTCTCAAGCCATTCTTCCCCCAGTCTAAATTTGTGTCTGGATTGCCCAAACCAAATATAATATAGTACAAAGAGATGCCTTGGACTCCATACTTCATTAAAAAAAAAGTAAAGTTTTCTATGATTTCTGAAGTTTCTACACTGCAACTCAAATTACCATGCTCTAGATAAATATGTCTCCTCATTTTAATGTTTAATAAGGACAACATACTTCTCTTAGAACTCTTGACAGATTTACTAAGATTAATAGCAAACAAAACTAGTAGTAGTCTGCACTGATGCTTTAATTAAACATCCCCAGACATTTTTCTACATATGTCTCCAAGGCATGCACCACAGCCTATTAAACAGCCCTATTTCCTCCAGGATGACAGCAGCTCCACTGCTTTAACCAGCCAGTTCCCATCCTTCCAAGTGTATGTGTGGAAGGCTACATCCTGGTAAACAGAGAGCTTTCAAAAGTGCAGCCATGGTCCAACCAAACTCTCACTGAAGACACATTGCCTTGGGGCAATGCAGCATTGCTCTTCTGGCTTTTTCTTTCAATACAAATGGCCACCAACGAGAACTGTTCAAGGCAGGCAGTTCACTGAAACATTTACTGCTAGCAAAAGGCTCCCAGAGCTGTGCTTGTGTCAGTGTGTCAAACACCTACAAGGATGACTGGGGGACTTGAGCATCTCTGCTGTGAAGGGAGACTGAGAGACCTGGGGCTGTTTAGCATGGAGAAGAGAAGGCTGAGAGGGGATATGATTAATGACTACAAATCTCTGAGGGGTGGGTGTCAAGGTGAAGGTGCCAGGCTCTTTGTGTTGGTACCTCATGACAGGACAAGGAACAACAGGTACAAGCTGGAGCACGGGAGGTTCCATCTCAACACAAGGAGACACTTCTTTATGGTCAGGGTGATGGAGCTTTGGGAGCAGGCTGCACAGAGAGGTTGTGGAGTCTCCTTCTCTGCAGACCCACCTGGATGTGTTCCTGTGTGGACTGCCCTAGGTGATCCTGCTTTGGCCGAGGGGTTGGATTAGGATGATCTCTGGAGGTCCCTTCCAATCCCAAACATTTTGTGATTGTGTGATATTTACTCTGCCTACAGACACTCAAATGCCAGGTGCCTTGTATGAGACTACCAATAAAGCTGTCATCAGCCACAAAACGTGATGCTGGGTTTGTAACAGATTTCCAACCTATTGCCAACTGCCTGAAGGCAACAAACCTAACTGTACCCTGGCAATGTCCAGGCACAAAACAATACCAAGTTGTGGCCCCTCCAATCTGCACTGATGTGGATCAGTGCCATGGCCAATCAGGTCTCCCTGCAGCCCCTCCTTGCCTGAAGCCCCACGGGGTGCTGTTTGCACTTGCAAGCAGGGATGATGACACCTACTGTACTCCTGAAGGTTGAGCTCCTTCACAGCGTGGATGTCACTGAGCTGTGCAATGCGAGCCTGGACCTTTGTGCGCCCTTCCCGCCCGGTCATGTCGATCTTCTCGATCATCTGCTGCTGCCTGTCGATCCAGTACAGCCAGTTCTCAAACACAGTCAGGCCCACGGGCTGCAGGATATTGGAGTCCTCCAACACGATCCGGTTAGCACCTGCGGGAGGGGCAAAGGCTGCTTCAGCTCCACTGGAACCAACTGAGAAACCATCACAAACATTTTCCACACTGCTCCCACAACTATTTGCTACTTGACATTGCCAGGGAAGGCTCCTATAAAACCACAATGTTGTAATGTGGTGGGTTGAAAGTCCCTTCCCACATTAACACCATCAGACTAGCTCAGTTTGGAAGCAAATGAGGCTGTATTTTACAAGCAAAAACTACAATTTACAATGAAATGTAATGAATATGTATAAATATACACTATTTACAATATTTACAAATATGTACTATTAACAGAAACAGCACAAAACCCTCCTGGCCCAAGCCAGGAAAGCTGTCCCTCTGCCTCCCCCTTCCCTGCCTTCTCCAGACCCCCCCGGCAAAAGGGAGAAGGAGAAGCAGAGAGGTTGTTAGAACTTAGCATTTCAAGATCAAGAGCAGGTGTGTTATCTCTCAAGCAAAGCCAGAAGAGAAGAGCAGAAACACCCTGCTAGAATGCTGCAGAGAGAACTGAACTTTGTTTTGAGAACTGAATGTTAAAGGTTTCTATCTCTCCAATGGAATCGTTTGGAATAATCATTATTTTTCTTTTTTACACGCAATAGTGATTTATTTGCATTCTTATTACTTTCTGCTTAAGATCTGTGAAAAATTTCAAAGGCATAGCCCTAAAACCATCACACACAAGAACCCTGGGCCCTCCAATGCAAGGCTGACGCATTCAGCAGACAGGTGACGGATTTGTTCTCTGCTTTCATCAAGAAGCCACTGCTTGTGCTTCAAATCTGTTTCCTGTATTTAAGAAGCACCTGGAGTTGGGAGCTCAGCCTTCAGGAGGCTATCCAGTCTTTTATCAATATGATGGGAACTGGTCTTTCTTTTCATTCTTCTTTCTGGAGAGCCTAACTGCTTTGTCTTGGCATACAACAGGGAATAAGAAGATGGATTATTAGCTTGAGTTAACTAAACAAGATAAAATCCAAGTGAAGATGAGGTAGTTAGGACTTCTCACATGAATTAGGAGATTAAGGTAAACACTTCTGACTTCCTCACGGTCTTTCATTTCAACTATCTATCTCCATTAAGGTTTTCATGCTAAATTGGGAAGGCTCCTTTCTTTGTAGCAAAGACTTGCTTTCCTCAGTTCCTTTAGCAATGACCAGCAGCAGATAAAAGGTCTTACACCTCTGAAGAGTACTTGTTGACTTTTATGCTGATTACCTGCTATTAAATACAGTCAAGAGTAACTGTCACATTTCATAGGTAACACTCCATATGAACAGAGGACAGTCCACAACTGTTTTCTAAGTATCATTGCAGACAGTAAAGACCTCATAGGTCCTCCTACACAGCAGGAAGGCCTCCTAGCTCCTACACAGTAGGAAGACCTCCTAGCTCCTACACAGTAGGAAGACCCCCTAGCTCCTACACAGTAGGAAGACCCCCTAGCTCCTACACAGTAGGAAGACCCCCTAGCTCCTACACAGTAGGAAGACCTCCTAGCTCCTACACAGTAGGAAGACCCTTAGCTCCTACACAAGTAGGAAAATAAGCTATTCAAATCTGAGAATTCAGGACTGCTTTGCTTATTTTGCATGGTATAACATGGTCATTAACACTGCGATATTCAGTGAGGTTTATCAGATACTGAGCATAGAATTACTCACAAACACAAGGAATCTGCTTCAGTTATGAAATGCTGGAACAGTATCACAGAGTCTGAACATGTGCCACACTGAAAATTCACATATCAGTCCTGGTGTTGCAGGTGTCTGCCCACTGCTTACTTTTCACTTTGCCTACAGCAAATAGCTTTGCCTGTGTTCATTCACAACACAATTTCCAGTAAGTTTTTATATTGAGTCCTGTAAAACTACACTGTAGAGCTGAAAAAAACCCTCCCATGGCTCTACCACACCTACACAAGATAATGTCATGGACAAAAGACAAAGCTTTCATAATTTTATACTTTGATTCAATTCTACCCCTCTCTTTCCTTTAGAAGCAAGAATGGTTATTGACTTGTTGAGAATTGAATCAAGAGTAGGTTGATTAATCAACAGGGATGATGACCTACAAGAAAACTCAGCTATGAAAAGTGTCTGTATCCCTATGTCACTAAATGCATACAGAGCTCAGAACTGAAGCAACCTTCCAAACATTTAGCAAGTGGTAACAGCTAAAGCAGAACCAAGACAGTAAAATATTAATCCTCAGCTGGACTGAGCTCTTGGCCATCACTTTGGAACAACACCAGCCATAATCTGATTAAGAAAAGATGTGGCTGGATTCTGTAGAAGACTATACCCAGACTGATGTAGAAATTAACAGACTGAGTGATGCAAGTCAAATTAAACAATAGCTGCAACCATCTCTTAACCCCCACCAATATGAATCATTGCATAAAGGTAAGAAACAGCAACCTGTAAGGAGAAGAAAAGCTAAGCTGGGAATAGGGGAAAATACAAAGATGACAGGAAGGAATCTAGTTAAAAGTAAGGCCCAGATGGAGCCTGCCCTGCCCTGCTCTGCCATGCCCATGTTAATCAGCATGGCATTTTGCTCCAAAAATTTCACTCCCTTAATGTCTTCATCTTTCTTTTTCATCTTTGTGACCAAGTGTAGCTGACTCCTTTTGACTAAACCCCGACACTGAAATCCCTCCTTCCATAAAGCAACAATAAAATTCCATTTTGGGCTCATCAAGGGTGTTAGTCCCCTTTATTTGGAACGTCAGATGAAAGGGAGGTGTGATAAAGAGAAGCTTTGTCTCCTGGCATTGCCATTCTCTTTCCAGCAATACCTTTGACAAAAAGACTTAAACCCAACCAAATAAATACAAAATCCAGGGCACACCCACAGCTCATTCTATTTCCAAATAAAAATTACTTAATTCCAGAATCATCAGAGGTTTCCAAATCACAGTAACTATTCTGGACGAGAAGAATCCATTTCCAAATAGTTTCCATGGTAGGGAACTAATTCCAGTCATCTTGTCATAAACAACCCCTTAATCATCTGAAGAATCTGGTTAGCTTCAATAGGATCTTGAATTTGGGCAGCAGAACTAAGTCCTAATGCATGCCTGAAGGACTGGGAGGAAGGCAAGGACTGCATCACATAAAAGGCATTCTAGCTCTCCTTCTCTTTATAGATACTGGCAACTACAGGATCAATAGAGCAAGAAGCTGTGCATGTTTTTAAGAAACTAACATGCAGCAAAAGGACTGCTGGTAAAAAAAAGAGCCTATTAGTGAGCATTCCTGAGCACAGGAACACAGCTCAGCAGTTAGCAATTTATTGTGGAGATTACAGCAGTCTATTTGTGGTGCAAATGCCAAAAAGCAAGAGAGGTTTGGAATAATATTCCCTCATATTCTAGGAAAACATAGTGAGCTTTTACTACACCACACACTGGGGATCCAACAGCAGCATTTTTGGAAAGTTTAAAAAAAAAAAAAAAAAGCCCAGCAGAATCATTAAACCCAGACTGATGAGAATTCAGGCTTGTCTCCATCTCTGATGTCCTTAATTTCTGGCAAATAACAGACAGAGAAACAAAGCACATGTGAAGTTTTGCCACCCAAAATCTGCTGCAGAGTCCAATGGAGGCTATGAGGATGAACTGGGGTACTTGAACAACTCTGCTGTGAAGAAAGACTGAGACACCTAGGGCTGTTTAGTCTGCAGAGAAGGCTGACAGGGGATCTGATGAAGGTCTATAAGTCTCTGAGGGGTGGGTGTCAAGATGAAGGTGCCAGGCTCTTATTGGTGGTGCCCAGTGATAGGACAGGGGGCAATGGGGGCAAGCTGGAGCAGAGGAATTTCCACAGGAACGTAAAGAAAAACTTTTTCCCTGTGAGGGTGCCAGAGCCCTGGGGCAGGCTGCCCAGAGAGGTTGTGGAGTGTTCTCCTCTGGACACTTTGAAAACACACCTGGATGTGTTCCTGTGTGACCTGCCCTAGGTGATGCTGCTCTGGCAGGGGGCTTGGACTGGATGATCTCTGGAGGTCCCTTCTAACCCCTGCCATTTTGCTTTACTAGTGTTGGATCTGGGACAGCCTGGAACAAACTGGGATACACCTTACCTTTTTGTAAATTTTTTTTAGAATGATTCCCTAATTCAGGCTCTGGCCTGAGTTTTAAAGTAGTAAATAATCAGAATATCACAAATTCATTAGTGACCCTGAGTCCCCAGTGACACACCACATGAATCACTGGGAAAAAATGCTATCTAGCTGGGCTTAAAGTCCAACTATCTAGAAATGACATGCAAAACAAAAGCATATTTTAGTAACTTCATAAAAGGCTGACAATCCCAGTGGTGCCAATGGGATTCCATGCTGCTACTCTGAATGATGGGAGCCTGTCATCAGTGCAAGACCTTACCCCAACCCACCACAGTCCCTGTTTTCAAACGTTCTCACAGATTGCAAAGGGTGTCCTTATTTCCTTACAGGGACACTTATGCTGAAGTACAGGGACATGCACTGATCAAACTGGGGATGGATTTACTGTAGAATTAGGAGAGACTGCCACTGCAGAGCAGCAGCAGCAGTGCTGTGAAGGGGGCTATATCTCATAATCCACCAGAAATGGGTATGCACATGCTTAGAATATCCTGTCACTGCCAGCAGCAACATCCAGCCCAATTCACAGAATCACAGAATGGTTTGGGTTGGAAGCTCATCTAGTCAAATCCCCACTGCAGTCAGCAGGGACATCCTCCACGAGATCAGGCTGCTCAGATCCTCGAACAGCCTCTCCAGGGATGGGGTCTCAACTACCTCCCTAGGCAACCTGTTGCAGTGTTCCACCATCCTCGTGTTAAAGAACTTTTTCCTCATGTCCAACCTAAATCCACTCTTCCCTCATTTCAAATCATTGCCCCACATCCTGTCCCTGCAGGCCTTTGCAAACAGTCCCTCTGCAGCCTTCTTGGAGCCCCCTTCATGTACTGGAATTCATATCACAACAAATTACTGCTGAAGCCACATGAGACAGCTGAGCTGATCCAGCAGCTTGCTGAATCTGGCTAGTAAATAAGAGATATCTCAGCCTCTCACCCAATCTGACTACATAACTTTCCCTCTCCTCTTGTTCCAGTTCTGGTTGTTTGCTGGATTCTTTCCTGAATCAGTTCAGCTTCCCAAACCAACAGAACATTGTTCTCTGGTTTTCTATTTTTTTATATATTGTTACATTATTGTTTTGCTTATGTGACCTGAATGAACTCACAGAAGGTCAGACAAGCAGCATAACGAACCTCAGCGAGCAGGCAAAGAGAATTCCATAGCTGCAAGAGGAAGTTTTACTGCCTTTTGAGAACAGAGAGATGTCAAATCTGCCCTATCCTTCTCAGATAATTTCACTCTACATGATAGATACAGGAAAGATTTTCCCACTAACAATAAACTTTCCTCTGCTTGACACCTTACTGAACCAAAATCAATGCCTTCAGAAACAACCCTCTCCCTCCCCTTCCCCAAACTGCTGCAGTTTATCTGTGAACTGCCTTTGGAAAACCACACAAAGGTCTTGCAATGAGAAATGGAACTAAACAGCATGTGTAGCAATTAATAATGCAAATCACAGATAGAAGCATGAGACTGTAAAGGCACAATGTATGAATCATGCACATTCCCTGGCTGGGAATTTAGGGAGAGATTAGAATCACAGTACAGACTGTTTATAGTAGGAAGGAAAAACCGACAGCTCTCTCTTCGTTCCCCCACACCCACAGCACCCAAGTGAATCACTGCCTTCAAGTGATACTCTACCTGACAGGTCGCTGCTCTCGATTCTGCGCAGGTCTGAGTCAGCCCAGAACAACTTGCCCAGCTGGCTGTCGAGAGCTAAGGCTATAGGCTTGCTCAAGCCACTGAAAAAAAGCACCTCTCGTTCGGTTCCATCCAGGGCTGCCCGCTCGATTTTAGGAGACCTTTCCTGCAGGTTGGTGAAATACATGTACCTGGAACAGGAGTGAGCAGAGGAACAAGACTTTATTTGATCTTTCCATGGGTTTGCTGTATGACCTAGATAACAAATTCAGAGATTCACAGAATGCTGTGGGTTGGAAGACACCTCAAAGATCAACTCTTTCTAGCCCCCATGCCATGGGCAGGGACACCACCCACTAGCCCAGGTTGCTCAAGGCTTCATCCAGTATGGCCTTAAACCCCTCCAGGGAGGTGGCATTCACAGCCTCCCTGGGCAACCTGTTCCAGCATCTCACCACCCTCACTGGTAAGAATTTCTTCATAATCTCCAGTCTAAATCTCTCCTCCTCAAGCTTCAATCCATTCCCTCTTGCCCTATCACTCCAAGCCCTTGCAAAAAGTCCCTTCTTGGCTTTCTTTTAGCTCCCCCCTTCAGATTCAAAGGTGTTTTTATTCCAACAAACAGCAACCAACCTGCAGCAAGCAAACAATCTGACCCTCAACCTGATTTCCCCACATGGCTCTTTCAGCTCCATACCCTTTCTCCGGATTGACCACAATGGCCCTGGGCCTATCCTGATCTCCTTTGAGTACCACTCCCATGGGTCTGCCATCCAGGCGGGTGACATTGATCACATTGGTAGCTTCACAGGTCCAGTAGATGTAGCGGCTGTAGATGTCAATGCTCAGGTCATATGGCTGCATGTCGAGGTTCTGGTTGGGAACTGGACTTGTCACCACAGTCAGGCTCTACACAGGAAACAATAACAAGCCACAGAAGAGCATTTAATCTGCCCTAACGTGAGCAGATTCATCTGCTATGGATGCACCACATCAAGTTACTGCTCAGCAAAAGGAGGTTGCCAAAATATCATTAACTAAGGAGACACCCAGGTCCAGCTGCTCCACCAGCACCTTTGATCAGATACAGACACTTAGTGCTGTGGGTTTGTTGTAATGGCGATCTTGTCAGTTGGTTGCAGCTATTAAGACTTAAAAAGTCTGACTAGTAAGTTCAGTTTGTCTCTGTGCTCAAGATTCAGGGTCAGCTTCTTGTTTCCTCTGCTTTCTTGACAGCCCTATAGATTGGATAGAGCCAAACTCAGCACAAGTAGCACTCTGCAACAGAAACTCATTACTACTGATTCCAAAGCTGCAGCTGAACAAAGTGAACACAAAGTGAGGCCAGACAGCACTTGAAATTCTTGCCTCATTCTTCTCCACCATCACTGCCATCACTTTTGGGGCACACAATGTAGGGATGAATAAGGAATGGAAAGGCAACTCTGCCAACAGACAGAAAGGACATCAGCTAACATACGAAAGTGACTAGAGAACATTCCCAGCTAAGACCTGTGATATCTTCCAAAAAACCTAAAGTGACCAATAACTGCCGAACCACATAGCCTTACAACAGCTTTTTGGGAATCATAGAATCAGTCAGGGTTGGAAGGGACCACAAGGATCGTCTAGTTCCAACCCCCCTGCCATGGGCAGGGACACCTCACACTAGATCAGGCTACTTTATATGCTTTTGGGGGGAGCAGCCTCCAACTCTCAGCTCCCAAATTAGACTTCACCAGAAAATGTGCCTAACTTTTTTTGGCTTGTCACCTCTATGGAAGGGTGTGCCTGCAAGTTTGACTTTTGTTTATTCTGCTGAAGCTGCCAAAACCCTGGTGCCTTCGATTAGCTTTGAGTACTAAATTATTTAGATGTTCCAAAATTCAAACCATTACTAAATTAAGAGTTAAGGTTGAAGGGCATCCAGCAGGATTCAGCTACCACCACACCCACCACCAGAAACCACAGTCTCTTACAAATGAAACTGAATACAGCAGCTCTGTGTGGTTCATCTTAGTCTCCTGCTCCTCCCCCATTCAAAAGCTCAGGCAGGATTTATCTGAACATGTGAAAATGATTAAGCAGGCATTGCTCACAATTCATGTCACTCAACTTGTATAATATTTTGCCTCCTCCTTCTGTACTCCTCAATCAAATATGTTTTGCCCGTCTTACTACATCTCTTACAGGTCACTAGTTTCAAACTTCTTGCTCAGTGCCTTGGTGGTTGACAACTCTCTTCCTGTCCTCATCAGAACCTGGCTTTGGACACTCAGAACCTGTCTATGGACACTCAAAACCTGGCTTTGGACACAGCCAGACACTCACAAAGGCCAGCTCTCTTCATTTCAGAGTCAATGTCTCACATCCTGCTCACTCAACAACTCTGCCTTCTCTTGTGCACATTCCATTTCTCCAAAGAACCCTCCCTCCCAAGCTTCACTTCTTACAAACTGAAGTTTCCACCATTCCCCAACCAGAAGATAGCATTGACCAAATGATGTACTGTGAACAACAGCATCTGGAACCTAGCCTTCATTTTTCCATGCCTTATTTCTTGCTGCCCCTCTCAGATTACAAGTTGAGGACTCCAGAAACTCCAAATGCCACTTGTTTTGCCAAGTGACAGCCAGTAATCTCCAGGAAGTCCATGTATCTAAAGGATTCTTGGTTGGGTGTAAGGGATGCCTGCCCCATCTCTCAGGAATCACAGAAACATTCAGGTTGGAAAAGACCTCAGGATCACCAAGCCCAACCCAGAACCCTACTCTACAAGGTTCACCCCTAAACCATAGCCCCAAGCACCACATCCAAATCACCTTTAAACACATTCAGGGCTGGTGACTCAACTACCTCCCTGAGCAGCACATTCCAATCCCTGACCACTCTTGCTGGGAAAAAAATTTTCCTAATGTCCAGTCTAAACCTACCCAGTCACAGCTTGAGGCCATTCCCTCTTGTTCTATCACTAATTACCTGTGAGAAGAGACCAGCACCAGCCTCTCTGCAACCTCCCTTCAGGTAGCTGTAAAGAGCTATGAGGTCTCCCCTCAGTCTCCTCTTTTCCAAACTAACCAGCCCCAGATCCTTCAGTTACTCTTCATCACCCTCAGCATACCTGGCTGCCATCCTCCTGTGCCTTGCGGATGATGTTCTGCCGAGAGTCAATCCAGTAGAGCTGCTTCTCCAGGGGGTCGTAGTCAATGGCTCGAACATTCCTCAGGCTGTGGATGGGGAGTATCATGTCTGGACTCTGCTGCTCATCTATCACCATGCGGTTAATTGCATTCTTCTGACTGAACAACAGAAAGGTTGTCGGAGCTTGATTGGGTGGGAAAACAAAAAGAGGGTGACAGGGTTACAGACAGCAGTAACAGTGGGTACTGCACACAGAATCACAGAATGTTAGGGGTTGGAAGGGACCTCAAAAGACCATCCAGTCCAACCCCCCTGCTAGAGCAGGGTCCCCCAGGGCCAGGTCACACAGGAACACATCCAGGTGGGTTTGGAATGTCTCCAGAGAAGGAGACTCCACAACCTCTCTGGGCAGCCTGCTCCAGGGCTCTGGCACACTCACAGGGAAAAACTTTTCCCTTCTGTTCCCACGGCACCTCCTCCCCCATTGCCCCTTGTCCTGTCCTTGGACATCCCTGAGCAGAGCCTGGCTCCATCCTCCCCACACTGCCCTGCACATCTTTATCCCCAGGAATGAGGGCACCCCTCAGGCTCCTCTGCTCCAAGCTGCAGAGCCCCAGCTCCCTCAGCCTGGCCTCACAGGGAGATGTTCCACTGCCTTCAGCAGCTTTGTGCCTCTGTGCTGCAGTCTTTCAAGCAGGTCCCTGAGGTCTTACTTGAACTGAGCAGTCCAGAATTGGACATGATATTCCAGATGTGGCCTCAGCAGGGCAGAGTAGAAGGGGAGGAGGACCTCTCCTGACCTACTGATCACAGCCCTTCTAATCCACCCCAGGATGCCATTGGCCTTCATAGCCACAAGGGCACATTGCTGGCTCATGGGCATCTTGTTGTCCACCAGGACCCCCATGTCCCTTTCCCCTGTGCTGCTCTCCAAAAGATCAGCCTCCAACCTCTACTGGTCCATGGAGTTGTTCTTTCCCAGATGCAAGACTCCACACTTTGTCTTGCTGGATTTCATTCAATTTCTCCCTGCCTAACTCTCCAGCCTGTCCAGATCTCACTGTATAAACATTTTTGTATGTCCAATGACAACAACTACTGTATATAACCAGACAGTACCTACTATTTCATTCTCCTTCTCCTCTTGGAGAAAAGAAGAAAATCCAAAAATCTGAATCTCTCTTCAGTTTTGAAGGCCTTTCAAATGACTTTTTTTTACTATAGATGTCAGAACTGGCATGTAACAGGCAAAGATAATTTTTCAAGTTGCAGGACTAATGGATGTGAAGATCTGTGTCACAATCCTTTCAAAGAAGAACCATCAACCACGTCTCTCTAAGACCTGCCCATTTGCTTTCTAAAGCAGTTCCAGGGAAATGCAGCTCCACTGTGCTGTAACTGAACCTTCTGCTAGGTGCACTTCTACTTGCAGAGGAAGCTGAATGAAAGACAACACTGGTTCCTTACTCAGAGGTCCAGGCAAGAAAGTGCCATTGGAGTGGTTCAGTCCTGTTCCCACAAACCCTCTTCCTGCCTACACTGGAATGGAACCACAACTGACTCTCAGGGACATCTCTTAAGTGTATTTGCTCTTCTCAAATTTATCTGTATTTCTTATTTTTCAGTGCTCATCTGGGAATACTGAGCTGCAATCAGAACAAATAATCTGATTCCCTGCTCAGGCTTTCCAGATGCCCTGCAAAAATTTCTCAGACAAATTCTTTTGTTCTCAGAAACACCATCAAACATCAGAAATAAGATTCCCTTGCTCTAGGTTGCTGCAGTTTACTGGCTGTACCTCACAGTAAGTGAAAGCAGCACTCAATACGTTGTTAAACAGAAATTATCCCTGCATTACATAACTGGGTCAGAAACCAGAGGAGGCAGTTCAAGCATTTTTCCCTTTTCACAGCTCTCTCTTCAATAATGTGCTACCTGGAGCCACTGCTGTGCAAGACAGCACAAGAGCCAGAAATGCAGTTTGCAGCCTCCCTGAAGTCTGTACAAGCAATTCTCCAGAGCACAAGTCTGGAGAGATTAGCAGTGGGACACTGCACTCATTGAATCCAGCCTGCAAAACAGGTAATGCAGCACCTCCATGCAAGGAGGAGGTAGCAAAAGTCTCCAGAGAACATCATCACCCTGCTTTGCTTTTTTAGGCAAACACTTTGAACATTTGTTCTGGCAGCTGAAAAAGGTGAAGAGGAGTTTCCTTGGTAACTAACACTCAGTCCTAACATCCTGTAACAAGCAGACCTCACTGCAAGGTATTTTTGCTTTCTGGAAAATCTCCATTGCCCCTCCAAGCATTTCTCCAATAATTTAAGCCACCTTCTCCTTAGCTCTAAACTGTAGAGGAAAGCACAACAAAAGCAAAGCAGCAAAATAACGATTCAGAAACCATCAGAAGCAAGCAGTTAGGAGAGTAATGGAACGGGAAGGTTAAAGCAATGCAGGTAAACACACCATCAACCACGTAAAATTCTTTCTCCTTTTCCCAGCAGTGTCTCACTAAGATTGCTTGGCCTGCAACTTCCAATTGACTCGTGACAAAAAAGCAGCAGCAGGATTGCCCCCTTGAGTCCTCCAGTCTCTGAACCAGTACCAGTTTCAGAAATCCCTTCCCAGTTTTCATCGTTCTCCCCCCCCACAGCCACAGATTTTAACTAGATTTTTGGCAGGCAAACAGAGTGCAATGAGCATGTCTCCTGTGTAACATTCCCTTCAAACTTCAGGACACGTGGTAGGTCTGATGAGATACCACATCTCACCAGAGCAGTATGTCCTTCCCATAATTAAAAGAATCTATGCATGCATGAGCACAGTAATCCAAAAGGGAGGAGCTGGCCTCTAGACAGGACTTGAGCTAATAATAATATTCAGGAGTACATAAGCAAGTAAAACAGGCATGAGAGTTAAAAACAATTCATGTTCAAACTCTAGTGGCCAAGAAAAAAAAAATTAAGCTCCAAGCAGAGAAGGCTAAGTCTCCAATTACCTACAGATGAGGAGCTGGAAAGCTCCCAGGTTTGAACATGGCAGAAGGAAAACTTCTAATAGCTCATAAGCAGCTCTGAATTGTAACACAGAGAAACTTCTATTTTGCTCACATTTCCTGTGTTTTCCTCTTTCCTTTGTTTCCAAAAGCATTTTTACAAGAAAACATGACCTTTGATCATTTTGCTACTTAAATTCCACTGGAAGTCAATCTCCTCTACCTACAAAATCAGTCATCACCAGAGAGGTGCCAGCTGTGCTTCTCTCTGTATTGCAGGAAGGGATGAGAGTGGTAAAAGTACAAGAATCCAGTTGCAAGTGCCCTGTGTCATCAACCAGGAAAGGAATAGCAGGGGTGGGGAAGCAATGTTTTCTCTTCTCTGAAGAGCATGATACTCAAAAAATGCCATGGTGTGGCATTCGTGGAACCAGCTGCCCTGCTTCTGGCTGTAAAACAACAGTTGGCTCTCTCTACTCATGCATAATGTGGATGAGATACAATCTGTCTCTCTGCACCACGAATCTCTTCACCCACTGACTAATCTGAATGACACCAGTGGAAATCAGCCATCCAGTGTGGCTGCCAAAATTATGGGAGCTTCACTGGCAGCCAGTTATTGAGAGACGGATAAACTATTTGGTTAGAAACTAATTACACACAGCCTGAGGGGCCTCACTGTTCGTATTCTGCACAACAATAAAGTGAAATGGGGCTTGGCTGCACTGAGAACAGAAACCTCTGCTGTTGAGCGTCTCCTCACTGAGGAAGAAACACTTCTAGGTATAAGAGTGTACCTCAGCATCTCACCAGCCAGGAAACACAGCTACTATAGAATTAAATCACCACCTAAAGGTTACCACATAGTCCAGAGTACAGACCAAGCTATCGCATATCCTTTATGCCAGGCAAGATTAGAAATAAGAAAGCTGATAAATAAACAAGCAAGCAAGGAAGGACTTGAGAAGGGTCTGACACAGATACAAAACCCAGAGCATTTTGATCTTTCCTGTTTACACAGACTTCTCTGAGTCACTGAACCATTCACCAACAGCCACTCTCCTTATTTCAAGGTGTTACTAGTATGTTGCAAGATTTTTTTTTTTTTTTTTGCTTTCAATATCCCAGACTCCCTTAAAAGTCAGATTTTAGTGTTAGGTAACTCTATTTAAAAGCACATCTTTTGATTGTTATCTTTATCTAGATACATCTCCTGCTTCCTGTGGAGAAAGGAAGACAAAGAAACCAAATATTTTTCAAATGCATGTTTAAAAGAAACTAGCTTTAACTTGGCCCAGCAGCAAAGGAGCTTCACTATCTCATGTAAAAATCAAATTCCTCTTCCCTCCAAGTACAATGTTTGCATTTGTCACTGACATCTGCTGCTCTGCTTTATTTTCATTCATTCCAGCTTACCACTACAGGTCCTGTTGTCAGAGTTGAGGGAATAGTGAGCTGGGCAGCCACAGACAAAACCACCAACAGGGACTGCTAAGCAGAGGTGGGAGCAGTGACCATTGCTAGAAGCACACTCATTCCAGCCTGCCTGCCTGGAGGAATGGAAGACCAAGATGTCCATAACATAATCCAGGTGCCCTTGGATGATGGTTCTGTTCTGGCCACTGGTCTTGTTGGCTCGCTCGATACTGCGCCGGCTCCAGTCTGTCCAGTAAATGTAATCCTGGTATTGAGTCAAGCCAAAGGGGTGAGGCAAGTCATCAGCTATAATCTCACGGTCAAGGCCTGTTTGCAAAAAAGGAAGGGAGAGAAAAAGCAGAATTATGTGCAGACAAATTAAATGCTCTTTAATGTTGCTGGACATTCACCCTGTACAGAAAGGTTAGCAGGTAATTTAAAGTTACTCTTTATAATTTACTTTTGTAATAATGAAGGTAACATGCACTGTTCAAAAGACCACCCTGAGGTCTCAAAGCCTGAGGTCTCTGCTCATCTTGCTTGTGACTCACAGAAGACAATATGGGCTTACTAAAAAAGAAGTCTCAGTTTTGAAAATTATTAGGGTTCTGTCCCATGCCTCCTCCCTGAAGCAAACAGGATCCCTCTGGAGGAGATGCAGGATTCTGTGTTACTAGTTCAGTGTCTCTCACACCAGATTTGAGTCTCTGCCTGCTGCTTCCAGAGACAGAATTGAAATGAGCTTAATATTCTACATCATATTATGAGAAAAATTAACTGCACAAGGTTAAGCTGGCCTGTCTCTGGAAGGACTAAAAAGGAAGGAGCAGTCAGACACTCAAGGCAGGAAACAGTTAATTGTGTATACAGTGGAAATGTTAAGAGACCTTAGGGAAGGGAGCACAGGAGGTAAATGATCTCAAGCCACTTTATTACCACGGAAATGCTGCTGTCCAGTCACAGAAAACGAATGGGGGATTCTGAAGCAAGAAGTCATTATTCCCCCTTTGCACAGAGAAGTCAAGGATGCACAGCCCTGCGTTCTCTGTTGCCTCTAGCCATAGACACGGGCACAGGATGAAATTCCAATGCTATGTCCCGTTCCACACAGGGGAACACACCAAAACACATGAGGAGCTGAAGAAGAAGCTTTTTTTTTTAACATAGAATTATAGAATTCCTAGAAAGCATTTTCCTGTTTTGACCTTTTTCTAGCTTTGTTCCACTACTGCAAACCTACTGTTTAAAGCAGACTAACTCCTTCAGCCTGAACTACTGGCTAGTGATAAGGCTTATCCGAACGATGTGGCTCACAACAAGGCAGCCCAGAAATGCCACAAAAAGATACTGTGCAAATCTGAGAGGGTTTAGGTCCTCAATGCACTACTCTAGAACAGTGACAGAACAAAACATTCTGCCTTCATTTAGCTGCAATGGTTATAAAACAATTCCACAGACCCCAAGTGTGACCAGTGCTAGGGCAGTGATGGTGTCCTCATACTGGGCCATGCTGAAGCCACAGCTTAAGCACTGGGTTCAGTTCTGGGTGCCACAGGACAGGAAAGACATTCAAGGACTGGAGGGTGTCCAGAGAACAGCAAGGAGGCTCAGGAAGGGTATCATATGGAGGAGAGGCTGAGGAAGCTGGGGTTGTTCAGTCTGGAGAAGAGAAGGCTGAGGGAAGATCTTACTGCTCTCTGCAGCTACCTGAAAGGAGGTTGGAGTGAGGCTGGTGTTGGTCTCTGCTCCCAGGTGACCAGCGACAGGATGAGAGGAAATGGGTTTGAGTTGTGCCAGGGGAGGTTTAGGATGGACATGACAAAAAACTTCTTTAGTGAGAGAGTGGTGAGGGGTCAGAAAAGGCTGCCAAGGGAGGTGGCAGAGTCACCATCCCTGGAGGTGTCCAAAAAGCTGTAGATGTGGTGCTTCAGGAAATGGTGCAGCAGTCATGGGAGTTCAGTTACAGTTGGACTAGATGATCTTGGGGGTCTTTTCCAACCTTAAAAATTCTATGATTCTACCATCCAGGAAAAGCTCCTTAGCATGCAAGGATAATGGCAATGACAGTGCCTGAACTCTGAGAATACCAACAAAGATTAAACCCCAAATTGTGTTAAATCACATTGTGAAAAATGTCCAATGAGCTGTTATCTTGGCTTTCTCTCTACCCTTCTACAGATGAAGTGTTTGTTATGTTTGCCAGTGCTCTTCAGAGCAGCAAAATAGGAGTCTCCAAAACACTGAAAGTTGACAGCTTTGTCCTACTTGTACAGCTTGTATATTTTAACTCTGTGAGCAACTACCTCACCTACAAGAAAATTGAGGCCTTGCTAAACACTGTGTTGCATAAACATCAGGTACAGAAACATCAAATGTTAAAGAGCTGTGAATTTAGAGAAATCTATTTTTATCTTAAGACCTGTATCTTTGCATTATTTAAGCAGTAATTTGCCACAGGGAGCTGTGAGAAAGCAGCCCAGATGCTGCCCAGAGGCTTACCTAGCATGTTGGAGGACTCTATCAGGTTGGTGTCGAGGTCGGTCCAGTACAGGCGGCGTTTAGCGTAGTCAATGGTTAAGCCATTGGCACGTCCCACGTTGGGTACCAAGGTGGTCCTCTCACTGCCATCCATAGCAGCTCGATCAATCTTTGGCTTACCACCCCACTCAGTCCAGTACATAAACCTGATGAAAAGGACAAAGCAAAAAACATCAATCAATCCATTACGTTCAGTCCAAAAGAGAACTCAAGGTGAGAAAGAAAACCCCTTAGAATGAACCAGAAAAAAACAAGAGCTGTGAAATCTGAGCAGTTATTGAGTCCCTTCACACTAAATGTTGTTTGCAAAATACAAGCAAGGTAGTGAGGCAATTTTCCTCAAAATGCTTCCAACATTGTTTTTTCCACTTGGAGCTAAATTTCCACCAGCAATTTCCACGTGAAGCACTTCAATCCCAATTACGTCATGCACATCAGTTAAGAGGTTGGCTGTTGGGCACCTTCATTTCACGGAACCACAGAATGTTAGGGGTTGGATGGGACCTTGAGAGATCATCCAGTTCAACGCCCCTGCCAGGTCAAGATCATCCAGAGCAGGTCACACAGAAACACATCCAGGTGGGTTTGGAATGTCTCCAGAGAAGGAGACTCCACAACCTCTCTGGGCAGCCTGCTCCAGGGCTCTGGCACCCTCACAGGGAAAAAAATTGTCCTTCTGTTCCTGTGGCACCTCCTCTGCTCCAGCTTGCCCCCATTGCCCCTTGTCCTAAACATTTGAATCTGAGAAGCTTCTTCTCAGAAACTCTTTCATTTTAAGGCGAGGTGGGTGTAAACGTCTCCACCTGTTCTATGTCTTGGGTTCCCTTGTCCACACCAACTGAAAGTGCTGCCTTATCCAAAGGGACACACCTGCCTTATTCTCAGACAATAAGCTTCACTCCCCCACTCTCAAGTTAAATTACTTAATACTTCACTGGACTCTAACTTGTGATATAAAGGATCTGAATTTTTAAAAGGACAAATATTTTCTTTTCATTGCCACAGTCCTTTTCTAATTAATGAATTTCATCAGCCTAAAACTACTTTGATTCTTTGGTTAATTAAAAAACTAAATATAAATCCCTTTTTAATGAGCTGTTCTGATTTTTTTTTCCCCTCAGTGATTATTCAGGACATTAGGAGTGTATCCTTAGGAAGAAGTTATTCACCCTGAGGGTGGTGAGATTCTGGAACAGGCTGCCCAGGGAGGCTGTGGATGCCTCCTGCCTGGGGGTGTTGAAGGCCAGGTTGGATGAGGCCTTGAGCAGCTGAATCTAGTTGAGAGGTGCCCCTGCCCATGGTGGGCAGGTTGGAGGAGGTGAGCTCTGAAGTCCCCTCCAACCTGAGCCATTCTAGGACTCCTCCAGCCCCCATAAACTACCAGGTTGTACTCCTCAGCTCAGTTCTCTCAGGAATTCCACACCTAACTGCCATGCCCTAGAGGAAGCAGCAGTGATGTTTTTCCCAATTCCTGAACAGAAAATTCTGAACATAAAATTACATCAGCAACTTACCCCTCAGCAGGGTCCAAGGCCAAGGCACGGGGACTATCCAGATCTTTCCACACCAGCACCTGGCGGTGCTGCCCATCCAGCTTGGACACCTCTATGCGGTTAGTTCCAGTGTCAGCCCAGTACAAGTTCTTTCCCAACCAGTCTACAGCCATGCCCTCTGGGTAATCCAAGCCAAACTCCACCACGTGCTCCAGTGCACTGCCATTCATGAAGGCTCTGCTGATGGTCTGCAGGGATCCAGAGATACACAGGCAAATGAGAACCTTCAGCAGTCTGTCACTGGGCTGCTCGATTGCTTTGTTGCTTTTTAAAGACTTTCAGATTTTAGGCATGGCAGAGGAAAGAGGACCTTACAATATGCTACTTATTTGCAAGGCAAACAATGCTGCTATTCAGAAGTAATGATTTACTGTACTCTGTGAATGTATTCTCTGTCAATTACAGCAATGTTTCACTGGGGAAATAAATGGGATAACTGGTCTGGGTCAATTAAGCAGTCTGCATGCCAAAGTGACCTTAACAACTCAATGCCAACTTCAAGAAGGAAAGGTTTTGGCTCTCCCAGGACTATACAAAAGCATCAGTGCTATGGCACAGAACACTTTTTAAAAGCAGCCTAGAAAAAAAGTTCAGGACAGAACAGCAAACAGAAGAAACCAACCAATGACTGATTTACAGAATCACAGAATAGTAGGGGTTAGAAGGGACCTCCATATATCACCCAGTCCAACCCCACCTGCCAGAGCAGGGTCACCTAAGACAAGTCACACAGGAACACATCCAGGTGGATTTGGAATGCTTCCAGAGAAGGAGACTCCACAAACTTTCTGGGCAGCCTGCTCCAGGGCTCTGGCACACTCACAGGGAAAAAATTTCCCTTCTCTTCCCATGGTACCTCCTCTGCTCCAGCTTGCCCCCATTGCCCCTTGTCCTGTCACTGGACATCCCTGAGCAGAGCCTGGCTCCATCCTCCCCACACTGCCCTGCACACCTTTATCCCCAGGAATGAGGGCACCCCTCAGGCTCCTCTGCTCCAAGCTGCAGAGCCCCAGCTCCCTCAGCCTGGCCTCACAGGGAGAAGTCCCACTCCCTTTGCATTAGCCATCCTGGCCACAAGGACACACTGCTGGCTCCTGGTCATCCTGTGGTCTGTGAGGACCCCTATGTCTGCTTCCCCTACACTGCTCTCCAACAGGTCAGAGCATGGGGTCCATAGGGCTGTACTTTCCCAGATTCAAGACTCTCCACCTGTCCTTGTATTTCATTGGTGCTTCAGTACTAATAGTTTAATCTAATTTCACTAAGGATAATTTCTTCTTAGTCTTTTATTCAAAAGACTTCTTTTAACTCTTGCTACCATAGATCTGCCTGTGAGAGCAGATACATTTTTATTATGTGCCAGAATTTGTGCACTCCCTGATTTACTATGAACATCTAACAAGCCTGAAAGTAAAGGAATAACATTAGGGTGGTATAAAATTCTTTCTGGAAAATGTGGGTTTCCTTCTTGTGTTCTTAATATTCCTCTCCTCAAATTGGTAACCCACCAGAAGTTAACACAGAGATTGATTTCTTGTTTACTTCCTCATTTGGATGCTACCTGCTAATTATGGCAGCTTGTGACAGTACACAGCAGGTGAAGCTTGCATCTCAGTCTTCAGCTCTCTCACCCTTGCTCAGATCATTGCTTTATTTTTCTTTCAAACACAGCTCAAATGAATCCCATACCGAACGAGTTCAGCCAAGTCACCTCTCTCAAACTCATTTAAATTGTGTTTTGAACTGTTACAAAGGTCCATGGGTTATTACTGGCACAGGTCTCAACCAAGCTGAATTTTATCAAAAATTCCTTTTTGGTGCTCCCAATTCTGGAAAAACAAAGGGAACAACCAAACTCACTGAGCACAGAGCTGACAGACAGATGATACACAGGCTTCTGTCACTCCCTTAGCCACCATGTTTCAACACCTACCCTCAACCTTTTCCAATCTGTCAGTCCAGACCATAGACCTGTTTTCCAAAGCCTGTGATTCTTCATGTCTCATATGCAGTAGCTATAGAAGTTAATGAATGGGTAAAATTCATTTTCACCTGATGATCCAAGACAAGACCTCACCCATTAAGCACGTCTGGCAAAACATCTGTGACCCCCAAAAAAATCTCCTGCCATATGGCATTTTTTTCATCTTTCAGCCAAAAAAAGCACTAATGTTTGCAAGTTATCCTTTATGTGAAAATGTATACATTAGATTTGACTGACATGATGGGTTGAGCCTGGCTGAATGCCAGGTGATCACTGAAGCCCTCCATCATTCCCCTTCCAGCTATGACAGAAGGCTTCTGCATTGAGGTAAGGGCAGGGAGGGATCACTCAGCAATTACTGTCATGGGCAAAGCAGGCTCAACTTGGGAAAAAAAGTAGTTTAATTTACTACCAATCAAATCAGACCAGGAGAATGAGAAACAAAACTGAATCTTAAACCACCTTCCTCCCAACTCTCCCTTCTCCCTGACTTTAGCTTCAGTCCTGATTTTCTCTACCTCCTCCCATCCACACAGGGGTACAGGGAATGGGAGTTGTGGTCTGTTCATCACACACAGTGTCTGATGCTCCTTCCTCAGGAGGGTACCACCTCACACTCTTGTCATGCTCCAGCATGTGACCCTTCCATGGGGTGCAATCTTTCAGGAACAGACTGCTCCAGCATAAGTCTCCCAAGGGATCACAAGTCCTGCCAGCAAACTTGCTCCAGTGTGGGCTCCCCTCTCTCCATATGTCCACAGGTCCTGCCAGGAGCCTGCTCCAGCATGGGCTTCCCACAGAGTCCCAGCCTCCTTTGAGTATCCACCTGCTCCAGAGTGAGATCCTGCAGGATCTCCACCGTTAACCTCCATGGGCTGCAGGGGCACAGCCTGCCTCACCATGGTCTTCACCACAAGCTGCAGTACCTGGAGGACCTCCTCTCCCCACTCCTTCACTGACCTGGGTGTCTCCAGAGTTGTTTCTCTCACTCCTCTCTCTGGCTGCAATTGCTACTGCAGGGTCATTCCCCCTGCCCTCTGATAAACGTTATCACAGAGGCATCATCACATTGCTGATGGGCCTGGCCTTGACCAGTAGCAGGCCCATCCTGGAGTCACCAAGCACTGGCTCTATCTATAAAGGAAGGTTCTAGCAGCTTCTCACAGAAGCCACCTCTGAAGCCCTCTCTCCTTTTATCTCAACCTTAGCACACAAATTGGATAGAAATGATTTAGAGGAGAAAATCCTGATGACAAAAATGTAAGACATCCTTAGAACAATTTCTTCTCCCTGTTTCTTGACTCCTGTAAATCACATTTGTCAATCTAGTCTTGAATAGCTCAAGAATCTTGCAACAACTTAGGAGCCAATATGGAATAAAGTTCTACCTTCAGTGAAATGTCAGTCCAGTAGATCCGATTGTCTGTCACATCAAAATCCAGGGCAGAAGCTTCCTTGACTCCGGTGAGTGGAATGGCAACGTTGTTGTTGTTTGTTTCTAAAGAGATTCTCCTGATATCTGCTCTCCGAGAGAAAAGCAGGAAAGCTTCTGGGACAATGCAGGTCTTCATGTCACTGATGAGCTCCAAGCCTATGGGGCAGGCACAGCGAAGGCCTTGGGGCCTGTACAGACACAGGTGGCTGCAGCCACCGTTATCCTCTGCACAAGGGTTTGTACCTAAGCAGGCAAGAAAAGCAAAGCAATCACTGCAAACTGAATTCAGCCAGGAGAGGAAGCCAGCCCTCACAGGCAGCAAGAACACTGCAAGAAATACAGCTAGCTTGTCTCCTTTTATTGTCTGAACCAATTCACTTTTGTCCATTCCTGTAACCCTCCAGACAGGAGTGACTGGGCTGGAAAGCCAGTGCTTGTTTTCTTGACTCATTGAAACAAACCCTGTACAAGGGAATGGGGATCTGGACTCCAACAGCTACCCATGTTCCCAACTCACAGCACAAGCACTGATGGCAATAAGCAAGCACTAGTTCTGCTGCCTTTTAGAGTTACTTACCCCAGATGAGCTCCTAGAGATGAAAATCTTGCAGCTCTGTTTTAACACCCATTCAACCTTCTCTTTTCCCAGGATGCTCATAAAGCAGCTCTTTGCAATACTACCTTGTCTACCAGCACATGCTAGTAGACATACCAGTTGTACCATCCACTAAGAGAAGTCCAGAATTACCAAGCTCAGGTGGTGAAACAGTTGGAAAAGGAGCTGCATTTAAACCACATATACCTTAGGGCACCTTGTTAACGTGGCAGCAGCAATGCAAACATGCAGCTCAGTTACGTTTGACTCATTTCCTGGGACACAATCCAGACACAGCAGCACGCTGCAAGTCCAGTCCACACAGCAGGATATTCAGGGAACCTGATGAGTTCTGCAATTCTAGATTGCACTGCTACCAGTGTTTGAAAAGCCAAGAAGAGCAAATGTAAAGATCTTGCTTTTTTTACACTTACCTACACTACTGGAGAGAAAGTACTTCCAGTTACTTTTAAAGATGGTTTTGCAGTATTTATGTGAATAAAGCACTAAGCAGGCTAAAACTGGCTCGTTGTTAACTTTTGCATACCAACAGCACATGTTCAGACTGCAAGATGAAAAGCTGCTACAGCTGCAGCTTCATAAACATCTGGGTAATCTAACAGCTGGCTGCTATAAAGAGAAGTTCTCACCCTCCATGATCCTTCTTCTCCCCTTACTGGTCTCAGGGTTGTTCAGACCTATAAGCTTCTCCAGTTCTCTAAGAACCAGAAAAGTACCTGTTTCGTGGGGTGCTTGGTTGTTTCCCAGACTGATAATACTTCCAAGTTAGAGAACTGAAGCACCTCACCAAAGACCAACCTCTCCCCGTCCAACTGCAGCCTGCTCTTCTCACACAAATAGAACTGGACTCTGCCCATTTCTGAAGATGTGCCCTGGGCTAAGTGGTATCTGCAGAAGAGCACTGCTGACATTTTGTTTCACTTGGCTTGGTTATAGTCTCACTCACCAATGATCTGGTGGACGTTTGTAGCTTTCAGGCCCATCAGATCAGGCAGTTGATCTATGATGATCTCTCTCTCTGCTGTGCGCTTATGCACACGTTCAATGCTGCGTCTCTGCCAGTCTGTCCAATAAACGTAGTCCCCAAGCAGTGTGAATCCAAAGATGTGAGGCAGCTTGTCCTCCACCAGAACTCTTCTCCCAGTTCCATCAGCATTCATGACCTATGGATACACACAAACACAAACTTATTACATATACAGAATAATTCTGTCACTGTTTATCAATGAACCAGCTGCTCCAGTTAGATTTCAGATTAAAGAACAATATCCTTAGCCACCAAAGTTATGCAGCAGCCTAACAGAAACACAGACTATTTCATGGAATCATAGAATGGTCCAGGCTGGAAGGGATCTCCAAAGGTCATCCAATCCAAGCTCCCCCAAATCAGCAGGGACATCCCCAACTAGATCAGGTTGCCCAGGGCCTCATCCAGCCTCACCTTGAATATCTCCAGGGAAAGATCCTCAACCACCTCCCTGGTCAACCTGTTCCAGTGTTTCACCACCCTCACAGTGAAGAACTTCTTCCTGATATCCAATCTAAACCTGCCCTTCTCTAGTTTGAAGCCACTGCCCCTTGTCCTGTCACTGCAGGCCTTTGTAAACAGTTTCTCTCCATCCTTCCTGCAGGCCCCTTTCAGGTACTGGTGGGCTGCTATTAGGTCTCCCTGGGTACTTTCCACAGGTACTTCCTGAAAAGGCCACGGAGGATTCCTTCTGCATAAGGCTAGTCTCAGAAGATCACGATGTGAAATTATGACACAATACTTCCTCTGTATGTGCTTTAGGAACTAACATTATGTGTGCACATTAGATGTTGCCAGCCTCTCTCATTTCCAACTGGTTTTCTAACATGTCTCTTGGTTTTATGTGGCAGACACTGTTTTGCAGAAATGAAGCCAAGCTTGCAATGCCAAGCAGTCCTGGCTCAGCAGCTGGTAGTCCAGAGCCCCTCCCCAAGCAAGCTTTCCCAGAATCACAGAATTAAGGCTTGAATAGACCTCTGAGATTACCAAGTCCAGCCTATGACCTAACACCACCACATCGACTAGGCCATGCCACCAGGCTACAAGATAGCAACCACAGAAGGCCTCACATCAATTCTAGAATGGTCTAGAATATCTATGGAACATGTTTATATTCCCAAGTCTGAATAAAGAACCAGTTTTACATTCTTCAAAAACTGAATTTCATTAATTCTTCTACTGATAGGAACAGTGAGAGTCTGTAAATAATTGCATGCCTTTGATCAAGACACCTGAATTTACTCTCATTTTTCTCTACTGCTAAAATGAAGTAACACCTACCTCCTCCAAGAGGCACTGAAAGGATTAAACACATGGATGCATGTTCAAGTGAGCAAACACCTTATCCATGCCAAATATTACTACAGACAGTACCACTGACATCACTGAAGACAGTCCTGTGCTTTAAGAGAGCTTAAAAACAGTTCAGCACTGCAATTTAACAGAAAACTTCTGAAGCATCTCTGCTGGTTTAAGTTTACAGTTTCAGTTTCCAGCAGGTAGACTAGCACTGAAACAAACAAACACCCTGCAAAACAACCACCAAGCCAACAGGAAGGACAAAACCTGCAGACCAATGTGATTCACAACATTCACAGCAGCATCCTGAGGCATTAAAACATCCTTCCTGCTACCCAAGGATGTTCCAAATTAAGGACTGGAAAAAGAGTGGCTTACAAAAATCACTTCACCGTTTCCAAATCTCTCTCTTCTTTGTGGAATTAAGAGAGCCATAGACAACTTTGGATGGGGTTGGGCTTGATCTCTGGAGGTCTCTTCCAACCCCAACCATTCTTTGATTCCTGTTCTTCCCATGACTCAGACTTGTGCAATGACAACCTTCAGGTTTAGCAACTCTGGCTAGACGGATGATGTTTTGTGGTCAGAAGGCTAGTTTGGAGCAACTCCTACCTTTTGCCTACCCAAGCACAGATGGGAAGGGAGGAAAGCAATAGAGCAACAGAACTGAAACCCACACCTTTCTCACTATATAGGATAAAGTGTAGGATAATAACATATTTTTAAGTTCACTAAGAAAGATGGAAAAAAATGTTAAAATATTCACAATAATCCAATTTCTCCTTAGAACTGCTCCCTGTCTAAACTTCTTGACATTGCAACACTTGCTCTAGGCATGCCTAGGAGAAGAGAAGGCTCCAGGGAAACCTAAAAACAGTCTTCCAGTTACTGAAGGGGGCTACAAGAAAGAAGGCTGCAGAGGAACTGTTTGCAAAGGCCTGCAGTGACAGGATGAGGGGCAATGGTTTGAAATGAGAGAAGAGCAGATTCAGATTGGATGTGAGGAACAAGTTCTGAACCAGGAGGGTGCTGGAACACTGCAACAGGTTGCCCAAGGAGGTAGTTGAGGCCCCACATCCCTGGAGATATTGAAGGTGAAGCTGGAAAATGCTCTGAGCAACTTCTCTACTAGAGGATGTCCCTGCTGACGCAGTGGGGTTGGACTAGATGACCTTGAAAGGTCCCTTCCAACCCAAACCATTCTATGATTCTCTGTTAGAATGGCAACTGGATACCGATGAGCACATTTCCTACAGAAAAACACAAGGGGCTCTGTGACTGCTGGTTCCTAGGAATAAACTCCATTTCGCTTTCTTTAAAAACAGCTCCCAATCACTCCATGGAATCAGTTTACCAAAACACCTTCAGTCTAGGAACATCCATGACACACCTCTACAAACACACTAGTGCCCACATGTTTTTATCCCCTGCATTCTCACCAAGGTGCTTTAGAAAGTCAAGAGTAGTACTTGGAGCTTCACTTTTGCTGTATCGTGCATTTAACATCCTAAAGCTGTAACTTATGTCTTTCCACTGATAAACAAATCAAAACATAGTTTTTGCTATCACAGATTGTTTAGCTGGGCTCAGAGCCCAGCATAATTGCCTAATTTCTGGCCTTCCCTCTGCAAACAAGACCTGCTATTTCATTTAGTCTACTTCAGAAAAATCTCAGCATCTGCTGGCTCTCTCAGTTCCTAGCAGCATGCCTCCTACGCTCTGTTTTGATAAATGAGGTTGTTAAACAACACATAATGGCTAACTTTAAAACCAGGGACAGAGATTTGACATCTGTAAGATGAACTGTCAGTTATAGCCCTGAAGTGCATCACCCCTTCAGGAAACCATCACCACCACCAAGCAAAACTGGTCATGCCTTTTTGTTTATCACTGCTTTCCTACCCTAAGTCATCTTACAGCTCTGTGATGCCTTGTTTTTCCCTCCCCCTTGAACAGGAGAGATAAGCCATTTGCTTGCAGCTAATTAATACATGCCAATTAGTGCTTGCTAAGCAGACCAAAAAGATACACAGAATGGATGGATGGATGTTGCAAAATGAATCAACTACAACCACACAGTAACAACCACTAAACCAGCACTATTTCAAAGCAGTAGTTTTAGAAGCTACTTCTTGCCTAGTACTCATGAAGTGAAAAAACTTCTAGATTAAGGGGGTGCTTAACCATGGGAAAGAGATTTAGTTGGAATTTGTACACTTCAAGATGATTTTTAGTAACCTTCAAAAGAGAAGCTGTTCTAAGAAGCTTCCTCTTACTACAGAACCACAGAACGCTAGGGGTTGGAAGAGACCTCCAGAGATCATCCACTTCAACCCCCCTGCCAGAGCAGGAGCACCTAGGGCAGGTCACACAGGAACACATCCAGGAGGGTTTAGAATGTTTCCAGAGAAGGAGACTCCACAACCTCTCTGAGCAGCCTGCTCCAGGGCTCTGGCACCCTCACAGGGAAAAATTTTTCCCTTCTGTTCCTGTGGCACCTCTTTTGCTCCAGCTTGCCCCCACTGCCCCTTGTCCTGTCCTTGGACATCCCTGTGCAGAGCCTGGCTCCGTCCTCCTGACACTGCCCTGCACATCTTTATCAACAGGAATGATAGTAATAAGCACAAGAAAAAAGAAACAATCACTAATCAAAGTATTTCAGCACCACATTTTCACACACAGAAATTCGGGTGACAGCCCTGTTCCAGCTAGTTCTGCTTTATGCAGAAAGTACATTCATTCCCCGTCCCAGCTCACCAGAGTTAGCCCCCCACAATAGACCCCCACCTTCTGCTGCTCTGAGGCAGTGTCCCGAGCCATTTAAGCTGCTTCTAACCACGATGTAGTGTGGGTTTCACATTCTGAGGCCATTCGGAATCCCACAAACCGCAATGCGAATACAGACTACAACGGCTGTGGTACAGCCACAAACACCACCCTTACTGAAAAAATGAGAAGTTCTATGAAAAAAAAAACAACAACCCCAAACACCACAGAATAAAATGAACTCCACTGCAGTGAAATCCTGACAAATCAGCAGCAGGAATACCTGGAACCTTTTGTATTTGCTTCAGAAACCAAATGCCCCCAGCCAGCTTCACCATTTCTTACTGTTAATTGTTTTCTAATAGCCATTACCAATTTCTAATTTAACAGTTCCCCAGCACCCTCAGTTTCCTTTGGAGCTGTAATTATTTCCCCCACCACCACAAAAAATCACTATCTATTTGTCCTGAGCATGGATAATACTCCTAATAGGGCTGAAGATAAATATGGGAAAAGAGAAGAGAGATTAACTTCATAAATAGCCTTTTCTACTATGCTACAGACAGTGTTATAAGCTCATTTCTTTCCCCATAAGACAACTTTCCTAGCTTGCTGATCAATCACTGCCAACAGCAAACTGTTTTCTCAGCAAGTTTAGAAACAACTACTTGGGTTTGCAATGACTTCAAGGCTCAGGTCAGGTGAACTGACAAGCAGGCAGGCAAATGAGTTTATAACCACTGTGACAATCAGATATGACAGGTCCTAGGCAATATCATGCAATTCAAAAACCTCCTGCATTTGGAAAGAACAGAGTAAGACAAAAAAGATGAGCTCAAACAATGAACAGGATGGAAGAGAGGTTTTCACAGGAAAAAAGGAACTCCTCTAAGAAGATTCAGTGTTAAAACGGGTACATAAAGATGCTTATGCTTGGCTATAGAAATTCTTGAAGGTGATTCTGCCCCTTGACTCTGCTCTGCTGAGACCCCACCTCCAATCCTGCCACCTGTTCTGGTGTCTCCAGGACACAGAGCTGTTGGAGTGAGTCCAGAGGAGGCCACAAAGATGACGTAAGGGCTGGAGCAGCTCTACTGTGAGGACAGGCTGAGGGAGCTGGGGGTGTTCAGCCTGGAGAAGAGAAGACTCCAGGGAGACCTTAGAGCTGTCTTCCAGTACCTGAAGGGATCCTCAGAGGGACTTTTCCTGAGGGTGTCTAGAGACAGGACAAGGGGGAATGGTTTGAAGCTGAGGGAGAGCAGGGTTAGACTGGAGCTGAGGAAGAAGTTCTTCAGTCTGAGGGTGGTGAGACTCTGGAACAGGCTGCCCTGGGAGGCTGTGGCTGCCTCCTCCCTAGGGGTGTTGAAGGGCAGGTTGGATGAGGCCTTGATCAGCTGAGTCTAGTTGAGAGGTGTCCCTGCCCATGGCGGGGAGGTTGGAGGAGATGAGCTCTGAGGTCCTTTCCAACCTGAGCCATTCTGGGATTCTGTTCTATTTTATGGCAACAGTCAGACCATGTTTCTCTTCCTTCCCAAAGTATCCTTCTAGTACCCAGGAATTTCTCATTTTTAAATTGTTCTCTATCTAACTTAGTGCTTTCCAGACTCCTTCCTAAGGGACTACAACTGACTTTTTTGTAGAAGGAAAGAGCATAGGAGGTTTTCTGCTGTTTTGACATGTTCAAGCGGTTCAGGGAACAGTTCAATGAGTGACTCAGGGCAAAGATAGGGGAGGGGTCTCAGATACTTTCTACTTTTGATGGCATGAAACTAGGAAGTTGATTCAACTACTCCCTCACTGAATCACTCCAATTCCAAAGATCTCTGAATGTCCAAAATCTTGGTTTTCCACCATATGTATTTACCTGCCCAATAACAGGCATTAACTTTCTTATCTTCCTTTTCTCGCAGATTTTTGCAAAGTCACAACATCATGAATGGTATAAAAATTGCTTTAGGTTAGGACTACAAAATCTCAGAGTGAAATAAAAAGCCTGTGTGAGCAAAGCTGTTATTGAGAGGGATCACAAGGTCATGTGAATGCTTCTGAAGAAGCCCAAGTCCAAGATCAGTACAATTTTATTTTGTACAGTAATCTAACGAAGCTTGAGAGATAAGAAACAAGCCAGAGAGCAAGGAGATAATAGCAGACTGACAAACAGCACTGAGCTGAATCAGAAATGCATTCCCCAGCTTACCTTCAAATATTATTTCAAGCATGTCAGACTCAGTGAGGTCAGGTGACAGCTCCAATTGTTCAAGTTTGAGAGTTTTTTGTATTTTCCCTTAGGTAACTGTTACCCATTGAGGCTTGTAACTTTCTAAATGAGACAACAGCATAAAATAAAATACAATATCCTAGCTCCAGTGGGAAAATCAGGAAGCATGCATGGCACATTAGTGGGGTCCAAATGCTGTACTTCAATTAGCTTCATGCTGGGCCACTGGGAGCTATAAGGTTTACAGTGCCTTCACTAGCAAAACAGGACTGTTTGTCTGCTAGCAAAGCTTGTAAGAAACACCTCTGAATTTCCAACAGGGAATGTTTCAGTCAGGCTACACAGATGTAAGCAGAGATAAGCATCTGAGCTGGGGCAATCCAAGCATCAATACAGGCTGGGCAGTGACTGGCTTGAGAGCAGCCCTGAAGAAAAGGACTTGGGGGTGCAGGCAGATGAGAAGCTCAACAGGAGCCAGCAGTGAGCACTTGCAGCCCAGAGAGCCAAGCAGAGCCTGGGCTGCAGCAAGAGAAGTGTGGCCAGCAGGGCCAGGGAGGGGATTCTCCCCCTCTGCTCCACTCTGCTGAGACCCCACCTGGAGTACTGCATCCAGTTCTGGAGCCTCTATTACAAGAAGGATCTGGAGGTGCTGGAACGTATCCAGAGAAGGGCCACGAGGGTGATCAGAGGGATGGGGCTCCTCTCCTATGGAGACAGACTGAGAGAGTTGGGGTTGTTCAGAAGAGAAGGCTCCCAGGAGACCTTCTTGTGGCCTTCCAGTATCTGAAGGGGCTACAAGAAAGCTGGGGAGGGACAAAACTAGAAGTGGGTAGATTCAGATTGGAATTTAGGGTGGTGAGACACTGGAACAGGTTGCCCAGGGAGGTGGTGAAAGCCTCATCCCTGGAGGTTTTGAAGGCCAGGCTGGATGTGGCTGTGAGCAACCTGCTGTAGTGTGAGGTGTCCCTGCCCATGGCAGGGGGGTTGGAACTAGATGATCCTTGAGGTCCCTTCCAACTCTAACAATTCTATGACCTACGATTCTAAACTTTTACTACGAACCATAATATGCAAAAAGGTACTAAAAGACAGTGCAACTTTCTGCTCAAATGTCTCTGAAGGATGTGCACCAGCCTCTGCCATGGCCACCACCAGCTCTCCTTAATGTTAACAGGAAAAAATTGGTGCTTTGAGAGAAAGACTCATATGCTATACACTTCCTTTAGGGTTAAGCAAGGCACACTGCAGAGTGCTGATTTCTTAACATTTTCTGTAAGGGCAACTTACCGAGTTGAAGGTATCTGTACCCATCAGATGAAAACCACCCTCAGATTTCAGGGAAAAATGCAAATGTACAGCACAAGAAGCATTTTAAAATTGAAAGTCAAAGTCTTCTGCAATATCACATCGTTTTTAAGGCAGTAATTTAACTTAGAAAAATACCATGCTAGGTACTCAGATCAGAGTCCAGTTACTCTTGGACCAGAGTTCTGACTGTATCTACCCAAAACCTTCCCTGAGGTGCTGGGAATCTCTCCCTGTTCCATTGACAGCTTACTGACAGAAGCTCTCTCAGGACTTTCTCTGAGAACTTGTCAGCACAAATGCTTTGCAACAGGTGTCTCAATAACCAAACTTATCACATCTACATGTTCTCAATTTATCAAAAATAACACGAAGTTGACTCTTTAATGTTCCTGAATTGAAACTGGCATGGATGTTTTAAATGTTTCTTCATTTTTTACCTTTTACACTCAAACACTATGCACAGCTGCAGAAGCTCCAGGCCTAAGTGCAGTACCAGCAAAAGGAATGGAAATAATAATAATACATAAATTTACATTAATAATAACAACAACAACAAGCTTATAATGCCAAGGATATCAGCTCAGCTTTTGAGGGCTACAGACATGAGATGTACCCTGCTCTTCCATAGTCAGAAGACCTTACTAACATGTGATGTGTGGCTGTCATTCATTTGCTTTGTAATAGAGTTTTGCTGTCTTGGGTTTGCATCATGAAATTTAATTCTTCCCTACGTTCATTCAGAATCATAGAATGGTTTGGGTTGGAAGGGACCTCCAGAAGTCACCCAGTCCAACCCCACTGCAGTCAGCAGGGACATCCTCCATTAGAGCAGGTTGCTCAGAGCCTTGTCCAGCCTCACCTCAAAGATCTCCAGGCATGAGGCCTCAACTGCCTCCCTGGGCAACCTGTGCAGTGTTCCAGCATCCTCATGATGCAGAACTTGTTCCTCACATCCAATCTAAATCTGCTCTGTTCTCATTTCAAACCATTGCCTCTCGCCCTGTCATTGCAGGCCACTGCAAACAGTCCCTCTGCAGCCTTCCTGCAGGCCCTGTTCAGGTATTGAAGGCTGCTCTTAGGTCTCCCTGGAGCCTTCTCTTCTCCAGGCTGAACAAGTTCAGGAATTTCGAAAGCAATCTCCCAAATGGAAATGATACAAAGCAGAAACTTTTTTTTTTTTTTTAAAAAAAAAACAACCCCTTACTACTGTTGTTAAACACCCACCTGCTCATTTCACAGCTCTCCATTATTTGTCAATGTAGGCCTAGCAGGTGTTAGGAAATGGTGACAAAATAAGCTTTCAATTTCTGAAACTGGGACAGAGTAGAGGGATCTGCCCCCACCCTATGAAGCACACAGTTGCTGTTCTTCACTGAATGAAGTTCCCAAGTGCAATAACTATCCAAATCAAGTGAACAAAGCACGTTGCCAAAATAAACAGTAAAGCAACTTCAGGTATTTGTTTCAGCCACCTTATTGCCCTTTACCTGCAAAAGCTTCAAGCAAACATATAAAAGCAGCTGTGTTCAACAGCCAGGAATTCAATGCTTTGTTTCTCAATTTTCAAACCTCTGCTTCAAAGTGGGGTGGATGGGCTAGGATCAGTAATCGAGCTTAGAAGTCACCAGCATTTCACAGCACAAAGACTAATTCTGTCAGACAAAATTTCTCTGAAAATAAATGGAGAATGCTTAGAAAACAAAATTTCCTTATTAGGGTGGGGGTAAAATTGAGGGAGTTGTCATCAGAGGGAAATGTAGCCCTGCAATTTCAGGATTAGAATATGAATTAGAGCATTCTCTAGATGCCAAGCTATTACCTCCTAGGTCAAAGACAAAGAGGTCTTCTCTGTTCAAGATTTCTACGCTCACAAAAAGTCTTAGCATTTGTGTTCTGTTGTCCTACGAGGCTGGGCTCTGAATACTTGTGGGTACTTATGCTGAAAACCAGCAGGCTCTAAGACTTTCCATATTAATAATGAGGATTAGAGACAGTAATGCCAGGCACAGCTAATAGATTTGGGAATGCAGAAACACTTGAAGTTAGCTGATGGTTGGATCTGCAGAGGAGGCAGACAATCCTTTCTTTACAGCCACCACTAGTAGGTGTCTGTCTGTGCCACCTCTGGCTCTGCGAATGGAGAACAGGAAAGAAGATGAATAAAGAAAAACGAAGTAAAGGCTGAAAATTTGTGAGAAATCAGCCATATCATCATTAGTTCCTCTTGATGCACCCAGGCACACATACAGACAGCCATTTCTAATTGCTTTATCAATATGGGCTCCGCTGACCAGTTTTAATCCAACCTGTGCCTTAAAACAGGTAGCGGACGTGCTCAGAAGGCAAATATTCACTTGAGCAGGAAAACATAAGACCAATTCAACAGAGCAGATCATACATTTTTAACCTCATAGCACGGCAGGAAAATGCTTTAAACCTGTAGCAAGTCAATGAGAAATCTTCCCTACTGGTAAGCACAATAGCAGCCATCCATTTCAATAGAAGTTTATCAGCAGTGAAACCTGACCGAGATAAATGACGAAGCTGTTGAGCCACAGCCTGCTTCTGCCTGCTGCAGGCTGCCAGATAAAATAGGAACAAAAGCTCCCTGCTGTACCCCCTACCAGTCTCCATTAACCCCTGCTGATGCTTTATTATCGTCTGGGGGCTCCAGAACAGCATAGCATGAATCACTGTGTAGAAATAAATAAATAAATAAACAAACCCCCTCATGTGTAGCACAAACAAACCAGAAATACAGCTGGCAAAAAAACCGTTCGTTTTGGTAGCACTGCAATTAAATCATGCTTCTGAGGAATTCTACAGACTGAGGGAAAAAAAAAAAAAACAACAACAGAAAAGTACAACGTGTGTAAAATCTTGCATGAAAAACTACCTACAGGCAACAGACTGCAAGTACACAAATCCCCCTTCTCCTGTTTTTAGACCCCTTTCCAAATATATGCCAGCACATACAAGAAAAGCAGGGATACCCTCTGTGCCTTCAAGTCCAATTCCAAGTTTCAAATATCCCCTTTGTTGCATCTCCTCCAAAGGTAAGCTTAAAACGTTTACTGAAGGTCAAAGCATCTTCTATTAAACTGATATTTAAAAAAAAATAGATGGGAAGAGCAGGAAAAGTGTTACAAATCTCCTCAGGATTCATGGTTGCCACAGGAGAGAAAGGCAGTGGGAGGAAAAAAGCAGACTTGAAATGTTAGCAACGTTTTACTACTCCAGATTTAGATGTGTCATTGCAGGCTGAGATTTCTGTAGCCTACCATAAGAAAATCAGTCTCTTAGATTACAGAAAGACCCCCAAGACTCATCAGTAAAGAAACTCACCACTACATCTGTGTTACTTAGCACGTTAGAGGGGAAAAAATAAATCCATTTCAGACTGACCCATTCACTTGTAACACTCCCTCTTTATCCTATAGAGCCTTTCCATGCTTTATTAATTACAGAAGTTGTACTGAACTCAATCTGATCTATCACTATCAGAGGTCATTGATTTTTAACCTGTTCCTGCCCCTCTGAAGTGAAGTTAGCAAGCAGCTCTATTACATCTAAAGAAGAATATAAAGTTTTTCCCTAAAGCTACTGCAAGAAGCCAACTGAATAAAGACTCCCCAAAGCTTCAAGGAAGAAAATGACCTCACCACAGGAAAAAAAGATATGCTATATGGGTTCAATCCAACAGTTCATGTATCCCAGTATGCCATCTTGGAGGCTAATCACAATGTACCCTTGCAGAACAGCACAATTCATAGATTCATAAAATGGTTCACATTGGAAGGGACCTCAAAGATCCTCTAGTTCCAACCCCCCTGCCACAGGCAGGGACTCCTTCCACTAGAGCAGATTGCTCAAGGCTTCATCCGACTTGGCCTTGAACACTTGCAGGGAAGGGACATCCACAGCCTCCCTGGACAACCTGTTCCAGTATTTCACCACCCTCACTGGAAAGAGTTTCTTCCTAATCTCCAGTTTAAATCTGTCCTTCTCAAGCTTCAATCCATTCCCTCTTGTTCTATCACTATAAGCCTTGTAAAAAGCTCTTTCTTGGCTTTCTTGTAGGCCCCATCAGGTACTGGCAAAGCTGCTCTAAGGTCTTCCTGGAGCCTTATTTTTCCAGGCTGAACACCCCAACTCTCTCAAACTGTCCCCATAGGAGAGGTTCTCCAGCCCTCTGATCATCTTTATGGCCTCCTCTGGAGCCACTCCAACAGTCCCATGGACCTCTCATGGTGAGGGTGCCAGAGCCCTGGAGCAGGCTGCCCAGAAAGGTTGTGAAGTCTCCTTCTCTTGAGACTTTCTCTGGGTATGTTCCTGTTCCACCTGTCCTGGGTGCTGCTGCTCTGGCAGGAGGGTTGGACTGGATGATGTCTGGAGGTCCTTTCCAACCCCTAACATTCTATGATTCTATGATTATTCTGGGGACACCAGAACTGGAAGCAGAATCCCCTCCCTGTCCTGCTGCTCTCCCTGCTTTGGATGCAGCCCAGCACACAGCTGCCACCTTCTAGGCCACCAGTGACCATTGCTGACTCATGGAACATTTGTCACCAATTGACACCCCCAAGTCCTCCTCCAGACTGCTCTCAAGCCACTCCTCACCCAGCCTGTATGTGTGCTTGGGACTTCCCTGACCCAGCTGCAGGACCTTGTTGAACTTTAGGAGTTTGACTTGGCCCCAGCTCTGCAGCCTGTCCAGGATGGACCCCTTCCCTCCAAAATGTCAGCTGGGCCACACAGCTTGGTGTCATCTGCAAACTTGCTGAGGGGGACTCCATCCCAATGTCCATGTTACTGACAAAGTGTTAAACAGCATAGAACCCAGTACCAACCCCTGGTACTGGGGTACCAGGTGTGCAAAGCAAATACATACTGAAGCTTTTCAAGATTTTCATTCTATAGCAGCTTCCAGTTCAGTGATTTGTGGTTCAGAAGGCAGCTCTATTTTCTAGGGAACTGCCCTGGAATTCCCTTCCACAGACGTACCCAGCAACACATGGAAACTTTTAACATCCACAACCACTTCCACAACTTAGTGCACACTGTTTGAACAACCATCTGCTTTTGTTTGTTCTGCACCCACCACCTGCCAGTATTATTTATAAATGCCAATTTCTTCTGTCATAAAAACGTGCGGGGAGGAAGCCCTGGTCACCTTAGACGTAATTTTCTTGATTTTATAGGACTCTGTCTCACACTCCTAAATTAAAATCATCTGCAATAAAAACCAAAAACAAACCAACCTGCCCCTCCCCCCCAAAAGAAAACAACAAAAAAACCCCCAAGCAACAATCAGCCCCCTATGCAACTTAAAATCCAAAATACCAAAAGAAAGCTTGTGGGAGAACTTAATCTACGTTGCTTTAAAGGTTTTAGCCAGACTTTTTTCCCCAAGACTTTCAGGACACTGATCAGAGTCAACAAATGTTAACTTTTAATACAAAGCAGCAGCAGTAAAATCACAACTGATCTAGTGTGAGGTGTCCCTGCCCACAGCAGGGGGTTGGAACTAGATGATCTTTGAGATCCCTTCCAACCCTGACAATTCTATGATTCTAACATCTGAAGCCTCATAGGAAAAAATTAATCAGTAACTCTGAAACCTTAAAATGATCCAAATTCTCTTGATGTCCTGCATAGATTGTACATGTCAACCTGAAGCAAACTCGATCTGTTGTCTCTCATTGCTTTAAAAACAATGAAATGGAAATGTTCCCAGCAGACTTGGTGCCAGATCAGATATCTTCTGTCCTGCCACAGACACCATAACGTTGGCATAAGCACTGTGTCATGTGTTCTAGACGGGCTGACAGAACCACAGCAGTGAGCTCATGCCTAAGCAAGATGAATATTTCTAACCACAAACTGATCCAGGATTGAACAGGATCTTTATTAACAAATATGGAACCAGGGTCTAAGTAAGACTGAAGCACATGACAAATGTTCCTGTTTTGGCGAGCATGAGAGTGGAGAACAATGAACTTTGCTTTTGCAAAATACATTCAAGTGCAGAAGAGTATCATAGAATGGCTCAGGTTGAAACAGACCTCAGAGCTCATCTACTCCAACCTCCCCACCATGGGCAGGGACACCTCTCCACTAGACTCAGCTGATCAAGGCCTCATCAGGAGGCATCCACAGCCTCCCTGGGCAGAGTCTCACCATCATTGCACTGAAGAACTTCTTCCTAAGATCCAGTCTAACCCTGCTCTCCCTCAGCTTCAAACCATTCCCCCTTGTCCCATTGCTACGCATCCTTAGGAAAAGTCCCTCTGCAGCCTTCCTGCAGGATCCCTTCAGGTACTGGAAGGCAGCTCTAAGGTCCCCCCAGAGTCTTCTCTTCTGCAGGCTGAACATCCCCAGCTCCCTCAGCCTGTCTTCATAGAAGAGGTGCAACAGGGCCAAAGTGCTCAATCTGTTAGAAATAAATCTCTAAGCACAGCTAAGACTCTTCCCCCCTCTTTTCTCAGAGCTAATATGTTAGGTGAATATATTATATACTAAAAATCTTGTTTTCAGGACAAAGAAAACTGCTCCCTGAGGCTCCCCCCCCAGAGTGCTTCAAAGCAACTCACCTTGCAGGACTGGAGTTAGTTTGACTCTGAAGGAGAACAAGCAGTTACGTGACCTTCCAGCACAAGACTATGACTTGGGCTTATTTTCAGTTATAAATAAACAAAACAACTTCCCAAGGCTAGAGAAGACATCGTACCTAATATGTTAAGTGCAATGCTAAGGAACCACTAAGGAAAGGTAGAATTCATCAAAAGAAATGGAAAACTATGAGGATATAGCAAAGGTAGATGGTGCCACCATGCCCCTGGTAGTGGCCATTTCTCCTCCTTCCAGATAAACTTCTGCCTTCAGTATTTTACAGTTTACTACTAACAGTATTTTTTTTCAAAGACTGACAGAGATAATACATGTCAAATTTGTTCCAGAAAAGTCATCTAACAAACTAAACACAACATTTTCAATGTGAGAGAGAAGGAAAACAGAACATTTTTACCCTTCTCCAACTAAAAATTTCAGCAAAATATAGCAGAAAGAAAGGAAAATTTGTCTCCTCACTGGAACCCTAATAGAAAGGAAGATGCTAAGATTAGAGAATTTGTGGAAACACAAATAATTATATGTAAAATGAGATTCAGTTCTGTAAAATATGTTCTACTAGCCTCCCAGCTGAGCAGTGCAAGGAACGAAAGATGAAATTTTTTAACATTACTCCCAGTAAAAAGCTTTTCTCCCCCCTGTGATGACCTAAGAAAAATCTTATCATACATTCTTAAAAAGATGGAACTACTACAAGGGTATAATTTCCATTTCACACACAGAAAAATGAGTAGTCAGTGTCTTGCCCAAAGACAAAAAACCTGAATTGCTTCTTAAAGCACAACTCAACCATTATCCCATTGCCCTTTTGGGCTAGATCAGAATTTGAATGTCCAGAAAAACAGTAGCTACATTCTATAGCTCCATGGAATTCAAACTGCAGGTGCAATTACAAACCTCTATTTTGTCTGTTTTGGCATCTCCCCAGTATATCTTGCTTTCTGCATAATCCAAGGCCAGTCCATTGGGCCAGCCAAGCGAGGTGTTGACCAGCACAGTTCTGTCTGAGCCATCTAAAGCTGCCCTCTCGATCTTTGGGATTTCTCCCCAGTCAGTCCAATACATGTACCTGCAAAGAAACACAACCTTAAGAACTCTTATCAATCCAGACTTTCAATATTCACACAGCCTCTTCTGAACTACAGTTTGCCAAGATCATACTGCAGAAAAGGACATTTCTAAGACATTCTTACCTAATTAGTGCAATGGGTTGCCCAGGGAGGTGGTTGAGGCCCCACATCCCTGGAGATACCCAGGGTGAAGCCTGACACTTGTTGGCAGGGGGGGCAGGGACATCCTCAACTAGATCAGGCTGCCCGGAGTCCTGTCAGACTTCACCCTGGGTATCTCCAGGGATGCGGCACAAGTCGGGGGGTGGACTAGATTACCTTTGGAGGTCCCTTCCAACCTAAACCATTCTATGATTCTACGAATTAAGTCTACTCAAACCATTCAGAAAGCACTGACATGCAAACACACTGTCCCTTTACACAAAGCTCCTGTATCAGTTTGCTCAGCAAGCCACCATAACCAGTGCTATTAGCTACGATAACAAACAGGTCCACACAGTTCCCCAAAATATGTTAAAATTGGAAAATAATACACAAAGATAAGATGACCACCCACGTGGTCAAGACATAGAGGTAGTCCCTGTGTCTCAGAGCCTTGACTTTAAAAGAATCCCAGTGCTCTCATTTTGAAGGCTCAGAAGCTCATCTTTGTATCCCATAATCTGCATGTATGTAGGCAAAGAATCATAAAATCCTAGAATTGTTAGAGTTGGAAGGGACCTCAAGGATCATCCACTTCCAACACTCCTGCCATGGCAGGGACACCTCACACTACATCAGAGCCACATCCAGCCTAGCCTTAAAAACCTCCAGGGATAAGGCTTCCACCACCTCCCTGGGCAATCTGTTCCAGTGTCTCACCACCCTCATGGTGAAAAACTTCTACCTAACATCCAATCTGAAGGATCGTTCCTCACATTACTGACACATTAAAAACGCTCAAGAACACATCCTCACCCAACCATGGGATCCAGCACAATAGCTCTGGGTTCTTCCAGGTCTTCTGAGATGAGGATTTTCCTCATGGTGCCATTGAGCCTCGTGACCTCAATGCGGTCGGTGCCGGTGTCAGTCCAGTAGAGGTTCCGGGCGACCCAGTCGACAGCGATACCGTCGGGATGCGCGATCTGCGCGGTGACGACAAACTGACTGCCGGAGCCGTCGATGAAGGAGCGCCGGATGGCCCTGACCTCATCGTCAGTCCAGTAGATGTATCCCTCCAGAGGGTCGAAGTCGATGGCGATGGCGTGGCGGATGTCCTCCAGGGGCAGAACGATGTCGGTGAAATCAGGGGTGTCTAAGGAAATCCGCCTCAAGTCTGTCCGGCGGGCTAGGAGCAGGAGTTCAGTGGCACCTACGTGAAGGAGGCAAGAACACAACCATCACAAAAACGCTGTGCTGGAAGCCTGGCAATAACGAGCCTGAAGCTATACTCCTAGCACAAGCTGGCATAGCTACCTAGTAGAGAATCTCACTCCAAAGCTTCGAATGGGAGGTTACTCTGCTGCAGAACAAGTCAAATGTGTTTAGAGAAAAAAATCTGTGCTTATTTCCTCCTCCCAAATCTATTTTCCTTGTTCCAAAATCTATTTTCCTTGTTCCAAAATCTATTTTCCTTGTTCCAAAATCTATTTTCCTTGTTCCAAAATCTATTTTCCTTGTTCCAAAATCTATTTTCCTTGTTCCAAAATCTATTTTCCTTGTTCCAAAATCTATTTTCCTTGTTCCAAAATCTATTTTCCTTGTTCCAAAATCTATTTTCCTTGTTCCAAAATCTATTTTCCTTGTTCCAAAATCTATTTTCCTTGTTCCAAAATCTATTTTCCTTGTTCCAAAATCTATTTTCCTTGTTCCAAAATCTATTTTCCTTGTTCCAAAATCTATTTTCCTTGTTCCAAAATCTATTTTCCTTGTTCCAAAATCTATTTTCCTTGTTCCAAAATCTATTTTCCTTGTTCCAAAATCTATTTTCCTTGTTCCAAAATCTATTTTCCTTGTTCCAAAATCTATTTTCCTTGTTCCAAAATCTATTTTCCTTGTTCCAAAATCTATTTTCCTTGTTCCAAAATCTATTTTCCTTGTTCCAAAATCTATTTTCCTTGTTCCAAATGTATCCTGCTGGATGTTTTCTATCCATATAATTCCCTTCAAAGCTACTGAAATACATATTGACTACGATGCCACTTTATGCAAATCAACAGATGGCCTGCAGCCTCTTAGATGAAAAATTAATTAGGTAATAATTTACTGGCTGTTTGCTGTTGTTGGTATAGGGGACAATCACAACAAACAAGCTGCATGTTTCAACAACACCCTTAGAAGGGGGGCAAAAAAAATAGAACAGAATGCCACAAGTAAATCTCCTTTGAGAAAGTCCCATTGGAAGAATCAGATCTGGTAAGTGACAACTGTCCAGTGACCAGACAAAGCATGAGGGCTGTCAGCTGCTCCCTTATTTGTTGAGAACAAGCTTATTGAAGACATGAAGATAAATAACAGTGCCTCATTTTGAGTTCAGGCACACAAAAGCTTTGCTGTTTTTTTTTTTTTTTTAGGTTAGAAGTCAGAATCACAATAACTAAACTAGATCAGCTTGGACTGCAGAAGGTACTTTCAGCTAGAGCTGGTTAATGGTACACGTGCTGGGCATCTCATCAGGGCCAGCTGTACTCATTGGCTATTCTAATTCATTCTCATTTCACTTTCTAGTCTATGTCACTAAATTTCAATGTAATGAAGGATAACCACCACACCCCCATTGAAATCGGCTTATCAGTTTGGAGTCTCAGAAAGATAAGAGCAGCTCAGGCCTCAGGGAAGCCTGAGCTAAGGTGAAAAATTTGTGCATTCTAAATGCAGGGAGTGTTGCAATTGTCTCCTCAAACCACGAGGGGAAAGGGCTTGGCAGGGACTGATGTAGGTGTGAGGACAGCAGCGGGGCAGGGAAGCTTTAGGAAAATAAATGCATCCAGAAGCTACATTGTGTCCATCTGTTGGACCTTACAGAGGTGTAAATATCAGGACTGGAAAACCAAAAGGACCAACAACTAAAGCAAGTTTGCTGATGAAAAAAGGAATTTGGTGTCTGTTGATAACTTTCTTATTAAAAAAGTAATTGTTGGTGGTGCTAGATGAAACCTCTCTGCATGCTGAACTTTGGAGAGATGCCAAAGCAGCCATTGCTTCATTTGCAACAAATTTAAAACATTAAAAACATCTAAGACACTTTCACAATCTTGCAAGAAACAGCACCTTTCAACAACTCCAGCTGAAAACATTATTGCAAGTGTTCCTGCTAGTCCAGAATGGATTAAGATCAGTTTTGGGATCATCTGTCCTGAAGCACCTTGTGTCAGAAACACATGTACACACTACTCAATTGTTCCCTTCTGCATTAATTAGTATCAGGAAGGGGATCCTGTAATTACATGTCTGTGCATCCTTCAATAATGTGAAGCATGTGACAGAGTAAATGGAAGCCAGGCATGTTAGTAAGGTTTTTCTGTAATTACAGAATCAATTAATCCTGTCACGGCAGACAATCAGTACATCTGCATTTGTTGCTACTAAGGATATCAAACAATTCAGCATCCAGATCTAAGCATTCAGCTGCAATATGGTCATATAAAGTATTCATGCATAACTAATCCAAACAACTCAAATGCAGAAAAAAAAATCCCTACTCCTTACTTTCTCACCACCTGCAGTCATTTACCCAGCTTGCCTTTTAAACACTATGAAGATCAGACTAAAAACCTCACACAAAAAAAAATAAAACCAAAACACAAACTTTCCTGCACTACCTGGTGAAACTAAGGTTGAGCAAATGCACTCACTTCAGATTTCTAACCAGTTAAAAAGCTAGATATGGTCTATCACACACAGAATCCTAGAACCTAGAATGGCTCAGAAAGGGAAGGGACCTCACAGACCATTTACTAAAACCTCCACACCATGGGCAGGGACATCTCTCAACTAGACTCAGCTGCTCAAGGCCTCATCCAACCTGACCTTCAACACCCCCAGACAGAAGGCATCCACAGACTTCCTGGGCAGTGTATTCCAGAGTCTCACCCTCTAGTATTGAAGAACTTCTTCCTAAGATCCAGTCTAACCCTGCTCTCCCTCAGCTTCAAACCATTCCCCCTTGGCCTGTCTCTAGGCACCCTCAGGAGAAGTCCCTCTGCAGCCTTCCTGGAGGATCCCTTCAGGTACTGGAAGGCAGCTCTAAGATGCCCCCAAGAGTCATCTTTTTTCCAGGCTGAACACCCCCAGTTCCCTCAGCTTATCCTCCCAGCAGAGCTGCTCCAGCCCTTGCATCATCTTTGTGGCCTCCTCTGGACTCACTCCAACAGCTCTGTGTCCTTCTTCTGCTGGGGACACCAGAACTGGAGGCAGGATTGGAGGTGGGGTCTCAGCAGAGCAGAGTCAAGGGGCAGAATCCCCTCTCTTGCCCTGCTGCCCACACTCCTCTGGCTGCAGCCCAGCACACAGCTGCCTTCTGGGCTGCATGAGGGCACTGCTGGCCCATGGAGAGCTTCTCAGCAATCAACACCCCCAAGTCCTTTTCTTTAGAGATACTCTCAACCCACTCTACACCCGGCCTGGATTTGTGCCTGGGGCTGGCCTGACCCAGATGCAAAAATCATTTGTCTGCTCCACCTGAAGCTGACGATCATTTTGAAGAACCAATGCCAAGTCCCCAGAAAGGTTCGCTTGAGTACAACCTCAGCCGCCTTGGCTGAAACTCATCCAACTGACCAACTGACCTTCCACTTCTTCTCAAAGAGGATTCATTTCAACAGCTTCAGCATTCTGGTTTCAGGTTTAGCCAAATGCCCTACTGTAGCTAAGCTTTAATTTAGCACTGGGAAATGACTGGCATTCAGCCAACCCATGATGGACTCTGGATCACTAAGCTAAGAATTTCACGGTGTTCATCTGCAGGGTTGGCAAGCATTCCAGCCCCAGTCAAACACCACCACCCCTCCAATCAAGCAATAAAAAGTTTAAAGCTTACTTTAGAGCTCTTACCCACCCATCTGCAAACTGACACCTCAGCTGCTTAGTCAGATCACCAGTCATTCTGTTTAGGACAAAGAAACTTTGAGTTGCACAGAAGCATCTCACCTCAACATAGGTTGAGGGAAAGATCAATCTGAATGCCTTCAGGATGGTCCCAGCATCAGCAAAAAAAGAGCTGGGCACACTTATGGACTGATTCCTTATAACCTTGATAGAGAAAAAGAAGGTGGTTCTCAATATCAAACCAATTTGCATTTGTGGTGACATCAGCTGCACAAAGCTTACTTAGTCAGGCACTGATGATTACTCACTCAGAAGACTGCTCAAGGTTGCCAGGACATAACAGAATCAACCAATTTTGTTCACTTCTATTCCAAAAACCAGTTACAGTGCATGGAAGCTGCAAGCAGAGCTCTGCCCTCAGCATGCACATTCTGCAGACTCGGGGCCATTTCTCCTCTCCACACCTTGGACTGCATACACAAGGAAGGACAAAGCAGCCTAGATTCATACACAGGAGACTGGGTGCAGTGCTTACTGCCTGTGCTGCTGTCTTCTCTCCAGCTACTGCACCCAACACAAGGGTGCCTGAAGCTACAAGCGCACCTCAAATCTCAAATACAGTGCTGGGCTTGAGGGCACAGCTCACCAGGCATACATGTGGTAGTTTTAGGCTGTACCTTTAAAATTTTCCACAGATCTTGAAAAGAAAGTGGTAAAATGTAAATAAATCACCATTGGGTGTAAAAAGGAAAATTATGGTAAGTTCTAAACAATCCCACTGGACACACTATCAATAATGTGGGGTTGTATATACTATCTTTCTCTCTCTTTTTAGGCTTCCTTGCTCTGAGAAACACTAACTGGTGCTTCTGCTGGCTCTTTGCTGACCTTGGCTGCTTTGTTTTGTTTTGGCTAAAGTCCAACAAAACAATTCTCTGGTCTTTCTCTTGTCCCTTTGTGTCCAAGGGGATAAGCAGGGGGGCAGGGAAGGGGAGGCTATTAGTTCCCCTGGTTTTTGTCCAGGGGGTTTCTTGGGCTATTTATAAATTGTAAATACCTATAAATATTGTAAATATTGTGTATTTTGTACATATTCATTGCATGTCATTGTAGATTGTAGTTTTGCTTGTAAATACAGCTTCATTTGCTTCCAACTGGGCAGGTCTGGCAAAGTCAATGTTGGGGGGGAATTTTCACCCACCACAAGGTGTCTGCTAGCAGCCTTCAAACCATGGGTTCCCACACAAACACTTGCAGGCAGAGCAGTCATATGGCTGTCCCCTACCTAAGGTCTGATCCTCCTGCTTATGCTCCGTGCTGGTCTCCCACACGAAGGGATTTTAGGAAGCCATCACTGGTTTTTAAGAAACTCTCCCAAAATACTCAAATTGAAGACCAAGTTTGAGATTCTTTTTAATAGTTCTTCCAGGCATGGGGTATTCAGAGACATAGCAATTTCTCTAAACTCAAGTCCTTAACTTAAGATGTCTAAATATGGACAGAAAAGCTTTACTCCACTCTCTTATTTTTTTGAGAGCTTTAGCCTACTTTTCTTAAGCACTTTGAAAGCTGGGATTACAAGCTCACAGATGGTGCATTACATTAGTCCTGTAACTAATACTTTCCTCAAACAAGTCACTACTAAAAATCAAAATAATTTAAATCTATGTGCTAGCTGAAGTCAAGGGGAAGGGGAGAGAAGACGAAACAAGACAAGCGTGTGGATACATACAGTGGCTAAAAGTTCAGTGTCTAATGCCCTGCTAACCTTTACAATTAATTACATCCTCTCAATGGTATCCAGGACTTGGCCATTTGTAGGTTGCGGAGCTTGAAAACCATCGGTGATTGCTGAGGCCAGAAGAGCTGCACAGCCTCGGGAATTCATACATAAGAAGTGCTAGAAGTAGGACAGATATAAGGCATTCTCTGTATCCAAGAAATCAAGACTATTAATACATCCTCAACAGAATTACCACACATTTGACTAAAGTATTTCTTTCTTAAACGTCTTTCCCCGGTTATAAAGTCACTATCAGCACTGATAGAAGAATACCAAAAAGATTTTTTTCACCTAGATGAGCTCAACCTTAAACTACAAAAGGACATGCACATGCATTTAATTTTTTTTTTCTTTCCTTTTAAAGAAAGAAAATAATTAGGTTGTTAAATAAGCATCTTGATCTGTACACTCAAATCTGGATTGCGTACTTGTAGCAAACACAGGAAGTAAAATACAATAGAGGGACAGGCAGAAGCTGAGCACATGGACAGAGAGATCTTGGAGCAGTAATATAAATATTAACTCCAATGACAACCTCAGAAATTTTCTCATAAAAACAGCTGTCAAACAGATCATTTAAATGCAGCACTGCCAAACTCAGCACAGCAGTGCTTATAATGCTGGAAAAAAAAAAATCCCAGTACATCCTGCACAAGGGGACAAAAAATTCTGAAAAAGATTATGAAATGGGTAAAATCTCTCTGGCAGAAGCACCTGGGTGCTCAGACAGGACTCTTTGCTTCAGATCTTACTGACTAAGGGATGAAAACTGCTTCTTCTGCCTCTCTTTGAGGGTTTTTTTGAGGTTTTACAACTTTTCACCTAGGCAGTGGGGGAGTTGAGAGCTTGCTCCATGTCCACATCTCTGTTACTTAACTGTTTTGTTTTATAAGAGAAAGAGGAATTAAGACATGAACAACCTGCCAGTATAATCAGTTATTGAAAAACCAACTAATTTTATTCTCAGTTATCACCCTTCCCTGAAGCACTATGGAGAAGTGTTTCCACAAGAGGGGTGGAGTATTTTATCACAAGAATTGTTAAAACTCTTCTAAGGTGTGAGGGAAAAAAAAAATACAAAAACCCCAGAGAAACTAAAAACTGGGAGAACAGGGAGGCAGGAAAAGATTTCCTATAAACCAAAATTATTCAAAAATAGTAGGTTGTCATGGAAACTGCTGAGGGAGGGTCAGCTAGCCTCACCTTTGGCTGCAAGGATCATCTGTCAATGCCAAAGCACTGCAAACACCACCAACACACACTCAAAATCCACCCGTCACAATCTTTCCAGTTCAGGCTGATACCCTTAACAGCACAGCATGAAATTAAGTTTCTCCTCAAAGACAGCATGAAACAATTTGGTTTAGGAACCAGGCTGGGTGTAGTCCACTGCTAGGAGATAAAACCACCCTAAAAAAAAGAAAAACTTAGCCTCAGTTTTCACCTTTCTTCACCTATAAGTCACCCCTCCCTTCCTCCACAGTCACATTCATGTTCTAATTGCAAATAGAGATATAATCACTTCAGCAGAATAGATGCATACTGAAGTGATCCAAGGCAAAACTGCTCATTTCCCCAGGTTCTGCTCTGCTTTCAGAGCAGATACAGTACACAGGCAAGTATGAAAGGAAAAAGCACCCTGAGACACCAGAACCAACTCCCCCACCTCACACAGCTGGAAAAGAGGAAATAAATTTACTTCCCAAGAGTCACTGTGCAGCCTAAGAAAGAAAGTCAGCAGATGAATACATAGATTTACACCTCAAAATCTGCTTCGTGGCTACTCTTCCTCTGTTAACTCCCTTCCCTGAATCAGTAATTGCAGCCTTTGCAACTATGAGAAGAAATTCCAGTGCTTTTCCTTAAAGAGCTCTGGAAAGTTGTAGATCACTTGCAAGAGCCCTAAGTCTCCCACTCACACCTCCTCTTCAATGAGAGGAGTGAAAAAAGGTCAAAACTATCTCAGTGTTTTGGGGTAAGCTGGGCTCTATTTGCTGAACCTCAAGCTCCCTGATGCTCCTCTCAAAAGTTAGCTCTGCAGAGGATCATCAAAGTGAAACCAATGGATCTGATGCACAGTCAGAGCAGGCTGACCACCTGGATGATGTGCTAACTGGTTTTTAAGTTCAAGAAGCAGTGCTATGCATCACTCACTGAGCCAAATAAACACAGACTCAGGTTCGCTATCCCTGCCTCCCCACCCACCTCCCTTGAAAAGGGAGGAGAAAGACACAATAGCAGAAGGGTGTTTAAGAAGCTACTATAAATAAATGTTGTTGTATAAAGTGTTTTGCATACAGACAGACCAAGTGCTGGATAGAGGGGATTGATATACAAAGTTGCCGACAAAAGGGAAGCTCTCTTTGGTCAGCCAAAGACACTTTGTAGCTAACTGGGAACATGCAGTTTGGCTTCTCATGCTTCTCATGGCTTCTCATTCAGGAAGTGGGAGAAAAAGAGCAATAGTTTTAAATTTTGAGCCATAAAGGTGGGCTGAAAAAATGACCTGATGATTTTCAGTATCTCTGCACAAGAAGTCCTTTTTAGAACACCATTCCTCTACAGGCCTTTGGGAATTTACGTTGATACACTAGGAAGGTGCCAACCAGCATTCCAGCGCTGGGTGGTAGGTTGCCTCCATGAGGCCATGGAGCTGAACCTGAACAGTGAAGTGGGCACCTCTGTGCTACATTACCTGCTCCTTGGAACACGGCACACAGGGAATTTTCCTATTAGCAGCAATCCTCTCTCTTAATCACTCCAGGGCTTGTTCAAACCATTGACTTTATTCCTTCAGCCTCTGCTGCCTTACCTTTCTACATCTGCTTGACAAGTGACCAAACCTTCACCACTCCTCATCCCTACATTGCCTTGAGAAATGTGCCTGTACTAACAACTGCTTTAAGTATCTGCTGCCACAAAGGAGTTTTTCTGTGCCTATCAAGCATGAATTTGTGTCACATTCTGACTAAATATGACCAACCCATAGCAGTGTTATAAAAGCTTGCTTCTTGTGGTGGCAGAAATAGAAAAATACCCACCTTGTGCATGTATTAGTAAATTCTTACAAACAACCCTGCAAGGCTAAACTGGGAGTTGCTTTCTGAGTTTTTCACATAAAAGCAGCAATTTATTTCAACAAGATTCACAGACACACAAACAGCCACACAAAAATAATCAGCAGAGAGCATGAAATAAAATGAAATGAAGCAAAACACTGAACAGCAATTGAGAAGCCTAGAAGAATCTTGGAAATATAAAATGGCAATTTAATCAAAATTCTTTCTGCATCTACTTTACTTTGCCTCTTTACAGTAAGTCCTGCTGTATTTGCTTTTTCCTCCGTTTACCCTTGTCATAAGAGATGATCTGCATGTGACAGTGTTTATTTTCATCCTGCTAATGCACCATTTTGCAAGACCTATTACTTAAAAATGTAGCCATTTAACATCATATAACATTAGCCCACAATGAGACACTAAAACCAGTTTGGGGTAAATACTTGGAGCCCTACACCTCAGTCATATCTTAAGGCTAAAACACTTCTACCACCTCTAAAAAGATGCCATTCTTTTCAGTTCCTCGGTGCAGAGGTAGGTGCCTCACTTTCTGTATCTGAAATGAGATATTCCAGGTGTGTGTGTGCACAAGGTCATAAAAAAAAAAAGTGTTTACTCCTGTTAGCCAAATACTAATTCATGACTAATGATGTCATAAATATTTTAGAGACAACAGAGAAGGCAGGTTGTCATTTTCTCTAAGAAACAGTAGAGCTTCCCCCCCAGACTTGCAGGGAATTAGTGTTTGTAATCGAAGTGTTGTAACTGGAGGTAACCTGGACTTCAGCCATGAGGCTCCTTCCCTTTCTGAACAGCTGGGGGTATTTTCCAATCACTTTTATCTGCACTGCAAAAGCATGCACAATTTCACAGTCTGTCACCCTTAAGGTGCATGCTAGAGTGCAGCTACAAGCACCCCTTTCCCTCCAAAAGCTACTTTGTGCTTAAGCTACAAGAAATGTTAAAAACACAGCCTACCATCTTTGCAGGTCTTGCCATTCTCAAGAAGTTTCACACCAGTGGGACATGCACACTGATAAGAGGGCTTGGTAGGAGACATCAAACACAAGTGGGAGCAGCCACCATTATTAATTCCACATGGGTTTGTAGCTGTTAAACATAAATCACACAGATTAATGCTTCTGATAACGAATGACCTCATCTCATGTTAAGACACAAACGGTGTTTCAGTGGTTGAAGTGGTGGCAGCAGCAACACAGATTAAAGAAGGAAATGATAAACACAGAACAAGGAAAAATTAATTCCAAGTGTGGAGTAGTGGGGTACTTATACAGTACCAAAGTGCATGGATGTTAAACGTTTCCTCTCTTGGGGAAGTGGCGCTCAGCTCTAAACTAGAGCTTTGTTTCAGCTCTCCCCAAGCTATTCAGCACCTTGGTGCTGAATGCAGAGCAGGTTGTATAAATAAAAACAAAATGCAAACATAGTAAATCCACACAATGGGTAAGACAGTGGTTATTACACAGAGCTGGTTGTGCTTAATATCACATGCCAAATTAATATTACTTTCCATTCAAAAACTACCACTTGAAAAAAACCCAAAGATGTTATGCTGCCTAAAGTTATGGCACACCAAAAAGAAACTGAATGCAACAACAAGATAAATGTGGCAGGCTGGAAAGAAGCAAGAAATATTTTTTTCCCTTTAAAAAACAAAACAAAACAACACAGAGAATAGTTGGGGTTTGCTTTGGGTCTTTTCCCAATCTCTGCACTGGAAAAAACTGCATCATGACGTGAGTGAAGCCACCCACTGCCATACAGAAAGACTAATTAAGATTTTTTTTTTTTTTTTTTTTGCAAATCAGTTCCAACTCGCAGTTAAAAAAAGAAAGCAAGACAGCTTACCATTTGGCTGCCTCTTCTGGCTGAAAGCATGGATATCCATGGGAGAGAAGATGTTGGAATGTACTTCACGCAGGTCCTCCCCGGAGTACTTGCTGCAGGCCAAGATGGAGTGCGTGTTCCAGTCAGTCCAGTACAACGTGTCCCCAAAGAGCGTCAGAGCAAAGGGATGTGGAAGGGAGCCTTTAACCACTGCTTGCCTAACAGGGGAGAGAGAAAGGGAAGAAAATGAACACCCCAACACAACTCATGCTAAGTTTCATGGTGTATAGCAGTGCTGGGCAGAACTTTCCCTTCAGTTACAGGGAAAAAATAGAGCACACCTACTTTGGGGAATAGCACAGGAGTCCTATTTCCAGGCTGCCTCCTGACACCAGGGTGGCCAAGAGATGCAGACTGGAAATCCTTACCTAGGTCTGTGGCTTTTCCTGAGCACCCTTTTAACACTCAGCACCTATGGGGTCTCTATGTCACCACATGCAAGAGAGGAGAACACCAGCTGATGTTATGCAAGCCTGATTGCTACCTGCTGATTTACGATCTCCATCAGCCTCAGCAGATTTCAAACTGAGACAGCATTTAGTCAACTAGCAGCCCATCCATCTCTTCCAGGGTCACTCTTTTGAACCATCAGAAAAATGCTCTAGTGGCAAAACGTTCCACTATAAAGACATCCTTCAGGTGACTTTTTGTGATTCATTCCTATGACAATTATGAAGCTGTTGTCTTTATTCTAAGCAGTGCCATTAAAGGGAGTTCTGCTGATCTGCTGGCATGGTAATGGTCCCTGCTCTGAGCAAACTGGGTCACCGCCTGTCTGCAGGTTCATACACAAAATTAAAGAGTAGACCCATGTATTTTATGTATATATACAAACACATGCTCATTAGCCATGACAAAAATGCAGCACACATTGCTGAAGACAGTTTTTCCAGGTTCTTGTGATGTAGAAACTAATTATCTGTAGCCAGGTTCCTCAGAACTGGATTAAGTAGCTTAGTTTTTAAGCTTACTTTACTGAGAATCATAAAAAATACTTAGGGTAGAAAGGATGCTGAAGGTCAGCTGGACCAACACCCTGTTCAGAGCAGGGCCCCACACAAGTACCACAGACACAAGCACCTCTTCCTACCTCGTTGCTCCTCACCTGTGTGGGTGCACAACCATCCCCATCTACACAAGCTCCCGCTGAACAGCAGCAATCACCACCCCTCTCTCAGACTAAAAGTGTAAGGGATGGATACACAACACTACTGCTCCTTCAGGTATAGCATATGCTGTGATCACCAGCCTCCTAATTTTCTCCTTGCAGGGATGGGTCTGTGTATTTACTGAGAAAACACAACCACACTGTGTGCATCACTTCTGCAAAGAATCTGGGAACTGAAGTAGTTCAGAAGAGGACAAACCCACTCTTATTTCCTAAATATTTTCTGTTAAAATATAACAAAAGAGTATATTAAAGCAAGACACTTGAAGGTGTCTTCCGCCAACGATTTTAAGTACAAAGAGACTGCAGTCATCACTGCTCTTTCACCTTAGCTTCTTCAACAAGATGCTTTTCTCTTTAAAGATTCTATTTTTCCCTTCTCCCAAGCAAAACACATACAATCCCTTACTTGTCACTCCACTGTTCTGATTCTACACCAAACAAAAATTTCTACTTCTTGATATTTTACACTCCAAAGTAGGACATGTTATCTCCTCTTTCTTATCTCTGTCTGGAGTCAGGTATATATTTGCTTCTAATTAAATGCAACAGCTAAGCATCTTCCAAAAGCCTGTTGTAATATAATTTACAGCTGAAACCTACCAACCAAAGAGTGAAGGCAGAATTACACAATATGCTGCTGTATTCTAATCAGGTAAACATTTTTACCATCCCCACCCCCACCCCTTTGCCTTCAAATTTGATAATTTTACTTCATAGCAGGGTTGAAGACTAAGTCTTTATGACAAATTCTGACATTTGTCCTATGGGACAGAAGCAACAGAGGTCCAAAGCCTTCACAATAACCAAACATGCACCAAAGGCAGCATTCCCATGCACAAGGGAAACCACATTTCTCTGAAGCCTTCCATCTGCAATTCACTTCAAAAACCCCCAAAAGCAACAAACCAAACCAAAATCACCAGAGAGTTTTCAAATGCCATAATGCTCACTGCCCCTGGTAGGAATAACTTTAGAGTACAATAAGCACTGTGACATGCCCAACTTCCAGGCAACCATCCATTCCTAGCACAAGGTGAACCCATATTTAAAACAGACTCATCTTGAGAGATTCAGAAGCACTTCATCTGACTGCACTTTCAGCCACAGCCTTGACACAGCAGTCAGGTTGTGCTAAATGAGCTGCCGCAGCCTAAGGGCAGTCAGGGGGGCTGGAAAGCCAAGGTGATAAATTAAAACAACAGGGAAAGGAAGGGGAGAAGGAGCAATAAATGTCCTTCTGATGACTGCCAGGAAGCAGTGATGCTTTAGCATGATCTGTGTTAGGAACTGCAGGGCTCTGATTTTTGCAAGTGAAAAGAGAAGTCCCTGATTCTGCTTTGTCTGATTGTCATCTCCAAGGGATCAGAGAATCACCTGGGGTGGAAGGGACCTCTAAAGGTCATCTAGTCCAACCCCCCCGCAATGAGCTGGGACATCCTCAACTAGATCAGGTCTCTCAGAGCCCTGTCGAGCCTCACCTTGAATATCTCCAGGGATGGGGCCTCAACCACCTCTCTGGGCAACCTGTCCCAGTGCTCAACCAACCTCATGCTAAAGAACTTTTTCAATACTCCCATGTGAATGAAGGGGACAAGAACGTCACCCATGGCACCCAACTGCTGGAGAGGGTTGACAGAGCAGGTGCTTCCCACCTACATTGTGTTTCAGAAGCACCTACAATGGGTCAGGAAGAAGCCAGGGCCACACGTTCCTGGCCTCACTAATAAAGCCACCAACCTGAGCACCAGTACTGTGCTGCAGGTGTAATTGGACTGACAACCTGACAGCTTCTTGGTTGCAACCACCTTCAGCCTGTGCATTAGCAGCCCAGGCTTGACTGGAACAAGAAATAGGACAGCAGAAAGCACCACTTCCTATTACCCTTAACTAAGCTCTTCAGTTCCTTCAAACTGCTGTACTCATAGCATTGGTCTTGTTAAAAGGAGGTGATGAGCAAGTGAGAGATGAGGATGAGTCGTTATGTTATGGGTGCAGGAGACATCTCCAGGGCTTCAGGAACATGCAAACTGGCTACATCTGAGAAGGCAATAAGCACACACCAACCTGAGCCAGCCAGATAAGCACATAAATCTGCCTTTAAAATCTTGATGGCAACTGGGATTTAAAATACCCCCATCTCTGTGCTCTTCAGTTAGCTGGGAAGGAAATGAAGAAGGGGACAGCAGAGAAGGAAGGTAGGGAGAGAAAAAGAGAGGGAAAACAAGCAGTTTCCAGAGGAATTGAATTCCATCTCTGCTGCGTATCATTATTTTCTCAATAGAATTCTTAATGGTATCATGCTGGTGGATCAGAGATGCAATTACAATAAACATTTATCATAGAGGAGAATTGTGTAGTGCCTGAAGAAAACACAGATCCAGTTTCAATCCATCCACCTTTGTTCCATTCTTACGCTGTTAAAAAGGCCTGGGAACTACTTTGTGAAGAGATAGGCAACAAATAATACACAAATTAAAGCAGGCACTAGAAGAGGAGCTACTGATGTCTGAAATGGAATAGCCACAAGAAAATCCACAGACAATCTAGCAAGTTTTATATTAACAAGGATAAAAAGCTCCTGCTTCAGGATAAAATGCATTTCAGACAAAGATTAAAGTGCTTGAAATGCAAATTTATCAGCAAAAGGAGAATAAAGCACATCAATTTTGATGTCACAGCCTTTACCACAACCAGGATTTCCTCAGTTGGCCTTTATTTTTACAAATCTAGATCACAGAATCCTAAAATGGCTTAAGTTAGAAGGAACCTCAGAGCTCATCTCCTCCAACCTCCCCACCATGGGCAGGGACACCTCTCAACTAGGCTTGGCTGCTCGAGATCTCATCCAACCTGGCCTTCAACACCCCCAAGCAGGAGGCAGCCACAGCCTCCCTGGGCAGCCTGTTCCAGAGTCTCACCACCCTCCTGCTGAAGAACTTCTTCCTCAGCTCCAGTCTAAGCCTGCTCTGCCTCAGCTTCAAACCATTCCCCCTTGTCCTGTCTCTAGACAGCCTCAGGAAGAGTCCCTCTGCAGCCTTCCTGGAGGATCCCTTCAGGTACTGGAAGTTCCCCCCAGAGTCTTCTCTTCTCCAGGCTGAACACCCCCAGTTCCCTCAGCCTATCCTCCCAGCAGAGCTGCTCCAGCCCTTGCATCATCTTTGTGGCCTCCTCTGGACTCACTCCAGCAGCTCTGTGTCCTTCTTCTGCTGGGGACACCACAACTGGAGGCAGGATTGGAGGGGGGTCTGAGCAGAGCAGAGTCAAGGGGCAGAATCCCCTCTCTTGCCCTGCTGCCCACACTCCTCTGGCTGCAGCCCAGCACACAGCTGCCTTCTGGGCTGCATGAGGGCACTGCTGGCTCCTGGGGAGCTTCTCAGCAACCAACACCCCCAAGTCTCTTTCTTCAGAGCTACTCTTAACGCACTAAGCAACCAGCCTGGATTTGTGCCTGGGATTGGCCCACTCGGCGGCAAAACCTTGCACTTGGACTTGTTAAACCTCATGCAGTTGCCACTGGCCCACTTCTCAAGCCTGTCAAGATCCTTCTGGATGGATCCCTGCCCTCACCAAGTCCACCTCAAGTGAGTCAGGTGAGTCCACTGTCAGCTATGAAATGTAAGAATTCTTCCCAGCAAAAGCAAGGCACCAAAAATCCATGTAATAGAAATGTAAAATATCATTAGAATTATGATTTTTTTTCCTCCTTAGAATTTTAACAGCTAATGTTTTCTATCCAAGCATAACAACATTTCTGCACAGAAATGAACAGGCACACACTTCCCATTAACCAAATCCCTTCTATTCTGACTGCAGTTCTGTTGTCCAGCTTCAAAAACTGAGCAGAATATCTGAAGAAAACATGGGGTGCTTGAGACATCTTGGCCTGTACATCTCTAAAATGTTAACATTCCAGCTTCACAGTAGCTAAACTCCTTTCAGGTGACTTCTAAGGCTGCCTGTGCTCAGTCTCCAGGGCAAGGTTCTAGAATTTTCATGTTCGTATTTCAATCCATTTCTCCATGTTCCCCTGGAGGATCCTGTGTCTACTCGCAGCTCCCATTCAATCAGACACTGGAAACAAAAATAACAATAAACCTACTGCTGTACCAGGCTTTGCAATCCCATGTCAAATACAATTGTGAGAACTAAGGAAAAAAGCAAGTAGTTCATGAGTATTTTCGACGCTCAAGAGCGAACAGAAGAGAATAAACCTGTATTAAAGCTCTCTCTTATGCCTTTAAACTCCAGACAGCCAAAAGAAGGGTAAGTATCACAGTATATCAGAGGTTGGAAGGAACCTCAAGAGATGATCAGGTACAATGCCCCTGCCAGAACAGGATCACTCCACAAACCCCCTGGGCAACCTGTTCCAGTGCTCTGTCACCCTCACTGCAAAGAAGTTTCTCCTCATGTTGAGCTAAAATCTTCTATGTTCAAGTTTGAACCCATTGTTCCTTGGCTTATCACTGTGAACCACCAAAAAGAGCCTGGCCCCCTCCACTTGACACCCACCCCTCAGATATTTATAGACATTGATCAGATTCCCTCTCAGTCTTCTCTTCTCCAGACTAAACAGCCCCAGGGCTCTCAGTCTCTCTCCACAGGGGAGATGCTCAAGTTCCCTAAGCATCCTTGTGGCTCTCCATTGGATTCTCCCCAGCAGGTCTCTGTCTCTCTTGAACTGGGGAGCCCAAAACTGGACACAGTATTCCAGGTGTGGTCTCCCCAGGGCAGAGTAGAGAAGTAGAAGAAGTTCCTTAGACCTGATGGACACACCTTTCCTGATGCACCCCAGGATCCCACTGGCTCTCTTGGCCACAAGAGCACATTGCTGTCCCAAGCAGAACTTGCTGTCCACCAGCACTCCAAGGTCTTTCTCTGTGGAGCTGCTCTCCAGTAGGGCAGCCTCTAACCTGTCCTGGTGCCTGTTGTTATTCCTCCCCAGATGTAGCACACATGATGTAAAGACACATGATGGAAATGAAGGGTTAAACCAACCAGTTAGTGAGACCCTGCACATGGACAACTCAGTCACACAGCCTGAGGACAGAGCAGTGCCTGGCCCATGCTGAGCACTATGGACAGGCTCACAGCAGTAACGTTTTCTAGCAGTGGGACAAGTTCTGTAGTGGGATGAACATCCACAGCTTGAGCCAGAGATGATCAACCACCATGCCAAATGGGTTTGTTCAGAAAGCATACAAGTGCCTGGTGTTTGCTTGATCATTTCCACTACTCTGAGATGCCTTCATTTTGTAGAGCTAACCCAATTCTCCAGCAGCAAGGTACAGAGGCACAATTACACAGAAAATGGAAATGAACTTACAGAGTCTACATAAATCACCCACTGCATTTACTGCCCAAGGGTCTCTCTTTCTAGAGCCTAAGGAACAAATGTGTCTTCCTGCTTTTCAGGACAGGAAGAAAACTTCCAGCTCCTCAGGGAGTTAGTCAAGAGGACCCCTGGGAAATGGTCCTCAGGGACAAGGGAGTAGGGCTGGCAGATCTTTAAGGATGCTTTCCACAGAGCACAAGAGCTCTTGATCCCCAGGGCTTAAGAATCCAGGCAAAGAAGGGAAGAGACCACCATGGCTGTGTAGGGCGAGACCTGCTGGCCAAAACAGAAAGCAAGAGGGAGCTACACAGACAGTGGAAGCAAGGACAGGTAACCCAGGAGGAACATAGGAACCCGACCTGGTTCTGTAGGGATGAGGTCAGGAAGGCCAAGGCACAGCTGGAGCTGAACTTGGCAAGGGATGCAAAGAATAACAAGAGCTTTTACAGGTTCATCTCCAGATGACTTAATGCCTGAACATTCAAGAGATCCCAAGAATTACACAGCTTTGACTTGTGGCAATTGGAAATACCAGCAAGTGACTGAAGCACTTAGAGCACAAATTCCAAACACCATCAAATGAAGCAGGGTGAAAGACCAAGAGACACACCAACGATGCCCCAAGGAGGGCAGGTACCTCCAGCTCCCTCAGAGGCTTCCAGGTTTCCTCTCCTGCTAACCTAACAAAAACATTTGTAAGCAAATGGAAAACCAAGCTGGATTTTTACCAAGAATGTTTGTTCAAAATATTTGTTAGAATTCCAGCCTGCTTCTAATTACCTGAGAAAAATAAACAGGAAACATGGCTTGTGGGATAGCATAATGTCTGTTAAAGCCAAATTATTTTCTTTTCTGCCACAATTGCCACGTTCCCAGAAAGTGTATTTAACATCTAACAGGTCTGGCAATGACATTTCAATTCCACCTTCAATGAAAGTCTGATCGAGTCAATCAGAAGTAAAAGCAGGGCTGAGAAATGAAGTCACTCTCTGGGTCATTTTTCAGGCAAATACCACCCTGACAGGCAGTGTAGATGAAAAGCCTCTGGAAAGAGGGGAGGAGGCTGGGAAGCCAGCAGGGAGACACAGGATGGGGTTTAGGATGACGCAGAGAGGTCTGTGTGCTTCCTAACCCAAGCTGTTCTTCCTTTGCTTTCAGCTGGGATCCTGCACTGATGCTGCATTTGCTCTCTCAGGTTGTGGAAGCAGTACTGATGAGCTGTTCCACTGAGCCACCTGGGCTAATGGCCCTGTGCTACAGATTTCTATTTAAAGACTACCAACATGCAGAAAGGTGAGCCCTGGTGTCTGGTTATATACACAGTGCATGTCCTTCACATACAGCCCAACACAGAGCTTTGAAGCTCCACCTTTCCACCATTTTATTTCAGAAACACCTTGGGGAAGAACCAAGAAATTCACCCTAGCTCTGTGTCCAAATAAGCTAATTAATTCTGCTTAGGCAGGCTTCTCCAGCAGTTTTAATTAGAGTAGTACTCATCTTCTGCACTGGTCTGTAATGTGTCGCTGAGGATTTTCACCACAGCCTAGTGCCTCTCTTCACTGCTTGAGGGTATTTACCATTTTTACCTCACAGCAATATACACAAAGCTATACAGAGAGCACAGGATTTTATCCCTTCCACATAATGTCATTTACTGTGTGCATTACATGCATAGAATGAAAACAGCAACCCTTCCAGATGCAGAGACATGGTATTTTTAGTGTTTCATCAAACCTGCAACTAATCATCTGGCAGACAGACATGAATTGATGCTTGAAAACAGAAACTGGGGGAAAAAAAAAAAATCAATGCTTGAGTGCAAACTTAAGACATTCACCTCCTTGCAAGCTCTTCCCAGCTTTCTGACAGTTGCTGAAAGTATGTTTTCTTACCCTCAAAACCCATCTCATTAGCACAAACACTTCCTGAGGGACCTTGTAAGTGCATTTCCCTTCAGCCAGTAATGTGTTAACTTATTAATTAGAACTGCTGCTGCAGGGTAAAGGAAGAGAAAATTAATTCAAGAGCTGCCTTAGCAGGCCAACCTATCTCGGGTACTCTACTCACAGGAGAGCTGTCTGCAATTCAGTTTTGTTTAATTAGTCCCACAAAAAGCAACTGCTCGCTCTGATAAGAGTGGGGCGAGAGCTGCAGAAAACAAAACCATCTCTTCTGTGCACCAATTTCAGTGTTTAATTATTGCATTCTGACATGAAAATTCTCTTCGCTCCTTTCTCTGGCTGGCAAACCAAGGGCATTAGTCATCAACTTCTGTGCTCTTCCCCTGGATTCTAACGAGCCCATGGCAGCAGTAGCTAGGGTTAATAAATCCCAGGGCTAGCAGGTAACGACAACACATCATCCCTGCAAAAATCTGCTGGAGATGTTTCCTCAGGAATGTGTGACTCTGCCACATATTTACTGAGAGCTACTGCCAGTGCTGTCATGCTGCTTGCTAGTTTTGATGTGGAGGCTCAGGACCTCCAAAAAGAGCTTACCATGGTCCTGTCCAAAAAGGTGACCCAAAAAAACCAAAAAAAACCCAAAACAATTAAAGAAGCAATTAAAAAGCAAGGCCTCCTTTGTTTCTCCCCCTGTATGTTCCTCCCACCTGCCTGCTGTACTTGTGCAAGCAAGAAGCGAAGCATCCATGCATATCAATGTCCTCCTCTGACATACAAATGTTTAAATTTTAATTCTTGTGTAGTGCCAGGTGTAGAGATGTGATAGTCAGCCTTACAGGAATAAAAATACAAAAGGAGTTAGAGATTTCTTAGAGAATTAGAAACATGCCAAGAATGTTCCCCTTTCATTCATTCCAAATTTTAGAACACTGAGTTCTGAATCTCAGCACTTTCATACTGTCAGTGACACTAATTAAAATCTTTTCCTATTTACATTGTATTCTCTCTCACCATCCAAATCACAAAAGCACTCTTCTTTGAACTGCCTGAAATTCCTTCTTGATATAAAGATGTTAGTTCCTGCTAAATACTTCTCACTTCCCCCAAAGCAATTAAAACTTGTGTCATCCCGCTTTGAATGAAGCTTTTACAACCACATTTATCTGCTACAGGCTCTTTCCCACCTCATGTTATGCAACACTAAAAGATTCGAGACAGGTCAAACCTTACTCATCTGCTTCCTTTGCTGAAAGTTACCAAAATTATTCAGATTCAGAACATCACATTTTTATGAACCATAGAATCACCAAGGCTGGAAATGAGTCCAACCATAACCCAATTCCCATAATCACTAAACTATTTCCTGAAGCACCACACCTACAGCATCTTGAATATCTCCAGGGATGGAGACTCCACCACCTCCCTGGGCATGCCTGTCTTCGAATAACTCAGCTGCATTTTTCACTTCTCCAATAAGCTCCAGCTTCCAGGAGCATAGTCTCCCAAACATGCTGACAGCAGGTAAACCAGCAGAAAAACTCTGCAAGAATAAGGAACATCCCTGGTTTAATCAGGACAAACGTAGATAACAAGAAAAATAAACTTACTTTTGAAATATAAAAGAGCAGTTAGAAAAATGGTGTAAATACTAATAATAATCCATAAAGATGCTGAAGGGAGTGGAACATCTCCCTGTGAGGCCAGGCTGAGGGAGCTGGGGCTCTGCAGCTTGGAGCAGAGGAGCCTGAGGGGTGCCCTCATTCCTGGGGATAAAGATGTGCAGGGCAGTGTGGGGAGGATGGAGCCAGGCTCTGCTCAGGGGTGTCCAAGGACAGGACAAGGGGGGCAAGCTGGAGCAGAGGAAGTGCTACTGGAACAGAAGGGAAAACTTTTTCCCTGTGAGGATGCCAGAGCCCTGGAGCAGGCTGTCCAGAGAGGTTGTGGACTCTCCTTCTCTGAAGACAATACAAGCCCACCTGGATGTGTTCCTGTGTGACCTGCCCTAGGTGACCCTGCTCTTGCAGGAGGGCTGAACTGGACAACCTCTGGAGGTTCCTTCCAACCCCTTCCATTCTGTGATTCTGTGAAGACTAGCAGTTTCTAAATAAGCCAAAACGTCTGTTTAAATTTGGATTACGCATTATTATCCAATATGATATATACATGATCTTGCCTTCCCCCATTCTTGACTCTTAAGGAAAATTACTCTACTCTAAAGGTGGCCCTGATCAAAGGGGATGCTAAAAGGTGGGAACAGTTGGCTAATCCTTGTGGCCAAGAAGGTCAATGGTATCCTTGGGGCACCTTATGAAGAGTATGTCCAGCAGATTGAGGGAGGTTCTCCTCGCCCTCTAACTCTGTCCTAGTGAGGCCTCACCTGGAATAATGCATCCAGTTCTGGGCTTCCCCAGTTCAAGACGGACAGGGATATAATGGAGAAGAGTTCAATGGAGGGCTACAAGGATGATTAAGGGACTGGAGCACTGCCCTCTTAGGAGAGGCTGAGAGACATGGGGCTATTTAGTCTGGAGAGGAGAAGACTGAGAGGGGTTTTATAAATATCTGAGGGCTGGGTGTCAAGAGGGAGGGGACAGGCTCTGCTCACTTGCACCCTGGGATAGGACAAGGGGCAATGGATAGAAACTCCAGCACAGGAGGTTCCACCTCAACATGAGGAGGAACTTCTTTGCTGTGAGGGTTATGGAGCACTGGAACAGGCTGCCCAGAGAGGTTGTGGAGTCTCCTTCTCTGGAGACTTTCAAGCCCCATCTGGATGCATTTCTGTGCGACCTGCGCTAGACTCTATGGTCCTGCTCTGGCAGGGGTATTGCACTTTGATCTCCAGAGGTCCCTTCCAACCCCTAACATCCTGTGTTCACACATCATCACCTTTGCACAGGGAAGAAAGGCTATTTGATCACTCTAGCTGTGTCTGTACAGTTTCTATTTCCTTCGACTCCACAATCCAACACTTCTCGTAAGTCTTGGCCAAACATTCAGGAAAGCAGAGACCACAAAGACATTTTTACTTTTGCTTTTTACAACTTTGCCTTAACAACTGGCTGGCTCTGAGGATGCGAGCAACTCTAAACCCCTGAATTCAACCCAGCTGAAATAAGCTGCCTGGGAACACGTTTGTTGAGATGCCAGACCCAGAAAGAGTGCACAAGGGACATAGACAGGAGGAAGGGATAATGCTGGGTGAAGGAATCTAAGGAGCCACGGGATGGAAAGAACAAGGAAGGAAAAAAAGGAGGCATGTGCATGCACATAGCAGGTGTGCACAGGAACTCACAGAAAGAAGCCAGAGACACTGCTGCTGGAGCAGAGGCAGAACTGCAAATCTCTCTAAGGCCACATGTTATTCACAGAAAAATCTCAGTAGTTTTGGTTTGGGGTTTTTTTTGGGGGGTGGAGGAATGGTTGTTGTGGGGGGTTTTGGGGTGGGCAAAGACTAGGAGAAAAGACTGAATAAAGGCTTTGCGGAGTTTGGTTTTGGCTGGTTGATTTTTTTTTTCCACTTTAGAGGAAGCTCTCAAGGTTGTTTGTTTGTGGTTTTTTGGTTTTGTTTGTTTGTTTTGGGGTTTTTTCTCCTTTGTCTGCAGCATTAGAAATTATCTTTTCTTTTTAAGTGTTAGAAAATCAGTTATTGAAAAAGATGGATAAAATAATCAAGAGCCAAAAACAAGAAGTACAGCTGTAAGATACATTGATAAAAGTGAATTTACTGAATAGCTGACAGTATTTAACCAGAAAATCACTTTAGGCTCACCAAAAAAAAAAAAAAAAAAAAAAAAAAAAAAAAAAAAATCTTCAGACAAGCAGAGGCTATGAGGTTACAGCAGAGGAAAAAAAACCAACACATAAAATCCCACTATAGAACAGCTCAACTTCTGCAATTCTTTCCTTTTTCCCTCCGTCCTGATGATGTAATTGCAGAGAATAGAAAACCAAAATAAAAATGCCTGGACACAGATGTTGACTATTTTCTGAAGCTTCAGAACTTTCGCACATGCCTAGGGAAAAACAGGTGCTGTTAGAAGTGCTGTTTGCCTCTGAGTGCTCAAGGGAAGTCATATGTGCTTTCCTCTCTAAGAATGATTTCCCTTTCTCCCCTTCAAATGGTAACATTTAGCCTCCTGACATATTTTTGATACATTTCAGTATGTTTAAAAATTAAGCCCAACAACTTTAAAGGATTACACTTGGTGAGTTTGTTTGTTTGCTTTTATTAATATGCAAGAAAGAATTAGCAGACCTAAAAATCTAAATTTCTTGTCTATACAGGTCTTTATTACAAGTTTTACCAATTACAGAGAATTTGCTCTGGAACGAATGAGGTAACTGCTGGGACCCAGGTGACTTCACTTCTGTGTCAGGAGACAGCTGTTAGAGGCAGCACTTTGCATTCAGACAACACTGATCAGCCCCTCATACTAAGGAAGACCAGCCCCTTCACAGCCTCATCTCCAGAAGGCATCACTTCCAGGTTAGCTAAAGGCAGACCAGGGAATAAACACCATGAAAATAAAAACAAAGTACCCAAACTGCAACACTGCTTTGCAACACAGCACCAGTAAGGCAAGAACTGCAAAGAATGGGGAGCAGTTTGAAGCTGAGGGAGAGTAGATTTGGAGTGGAACTTAGGAAGAAGTTCTTCAGTAAGAGGGTGGTAAAACTCTGGAATAGACTGTCCAGGAAGGCTGTGGATGCCTCCCCTCCCTGGAGGTAATTCCAAGGCCAGGCTGGATGAGGTCTAGTTGAGCGGGTCTCAGCAGAGGATCAAGGGGCAGAATCCCCTCTCTTGCCCTGCTGCCCACACTCCTCTGGCTGCAGCCCAGCACACAGCTGCCTTCTGGGCTGCATGAGGGCACTGCTGGCTCCTGGGGAGCTTCTCAGCAACCCCAGTCCTCTTTCTTCAGAGCTACTCTAAACTCACTCTGTACCCAGCCTGGATTTGTGCCTGGGATTGGCCTGACACAGATATAGATATCCATTATCTCCAACTTTTGAATTAACAATGCTAGTTATAATATTTATATCCAACTCTTATTGCTTCCTGTGAACAAACAGGGAGAATTTAAGAGCAAAATGACCTAACCTTCCAAAGCAGTGTTACAAGAAACTGCAGTTCAAAAGAAATATCCCAGGAAGACAGTGGACATGTTTCATGTGTGCCATGTTCCTACTCACAAGCCCACACAAAACATCTGTCTTGTCAATATGATCAATTTCTTTATGCTAAATTAACATTGATGGTGAAAGATAAGACAAGTCCCCAAGAAGGTAGAATGAAGAGCAGAAGAAAAAAATATGTCATTCTGATAAACCAGCTGAAGCATCACAAATGCTGGCAAAGAATAACCTCAAAAGAATCATATCTCTATAGGAAACATTTGGCACAAGTAACTGTGTGTGCAAACAGTACTTGTCAAAGCTATCTTGTTAAATGAAGAGGGTCTACAGCTCAGTTAGTGATAAAACCTTCTGCACAAAGTACCAGTTATATCCTTCATGAAGGAGTAGCCATGACTGGATCAAAAAGAATTACATCCTTGCTATAATACCATTACAGAAAAACAATAATTTCAACACAGTTCTCTGTAAAGTCTGTTTTCCACTCATTTCCCACCCTCCAGACTGATGAAACTGAAACACTACTATATGATGATCCACTTTTTTTCAGATTCTTTCCTTCATTTCTGAACACCACAGCCACAGAGCACTGAAGACCTGTTGAAAAGGGACAATTTTGCTATGTACTCTTACACAGTTAAGAGCAGGAGTCAAGGATTTCTTTATGGGACTGGTTCTGAGAAAAGACTTAGTGGGAGGTACAGGATATCCAAAAGAGGAGCACATGTTCACCTTCATGGTGGGGATGGGTAGAAGTTTCCCATTGCAGTAGTTTGCTGACCAGTTTGTGAGTGCTAACATGCCAATTCCCAGCCACACACGTCACAACATTGCTTAAGCAACACCTAAGAAAAGCAGCAAATCATACACATCAAATAAATCTTCTTACCTATGACTTCCATCCAGATTTGACTTGTGGATGAAATTCAGTTTAGCATCTGCCCAGTAAAGCTTCTGTTCCTCATAATCCAGAGTCAGTCCATTTGGCCAATATATGTCTGTGTTAACTATAACGGAGCGGCTTGAACCGTCCATCCCAGCACGTTCTATCTTTGGCACTTCTCCCCAGTCTGTCCAATACATGAACCTAAAAGCAGAAATAAACAAAACAAAAGTTTAAAACATTTAAATCTACAGCTTTGTAATATTGCCTAGAACTTTCACAAAGGCCCTCTGCTCTGCAGAGACAGTGTCTGTGGGGTTCTAATCTACAGGGCAACAGACACGCATGTCAACCACAACAGCACCAAGTTACTTAGCAAAATGCTGAAGAAAAATGACTTCAGACAGACCCACAGCACTAGAGCAGGTCACACATCCATGTGTGTTATTCATTCCTTGAGTCCAGTGAGGAAGTTGAGAATAACCAATGGATCTTGACAATAATTTGAGAACTCAACAGAGACCAGTGAAGAGAGATTGCAGACTGTCAGTAAAGCACAACAGCTTCTTTAGCCTGGCTCAGAGCACTGGGGAGAGGGGGGAACTAAAAAGGAAGGGCTGTGGACTTACAGTAGACACAGCAGTTACAGGCAAGGCAGGGAAATGGATTTGATGGCAGACCCATTCTTGCCCTTTTTCTCCAGAAAAATTCAGACAGGCAGCTAAGCCAACATGTTTAGGAGCACAGTTTGCAACCAGTGATGAGGAAAACCACTCCCTTAAAAATGTGAAGATAGGGGAAGCAAGTTTAAAACATGTTAGCATACACAGGCACTTGTTTAGACATTGCTTAGCAGCTAGTGGGGGAGGGATGTTATCTAGTTGCTTAAAAATAAGCCTGAGGTGAAGCAAAGCAAACCACTTCATTATGGCTGGAAACTAGCAGGGGTTAAGAATATTTGTCCTTTTTCTGCAGGTGGTAGAAAATGGATTTACTTTTGTAGGTTCTTAACAGAATGCATAACTAAACAGGACTAACATATAATATAAACAGATCAGAAAGGGCATCCATGGGCCTTGCTCTATTTTGTTGTTGCAGCTGGGACAGACAAGAACACTACTGTCCTAAATTGCTTCTCATAACTTCATGACATCTGCCAGTATACCTGCCTGTAGCTGTGCTCCTTAACCTCGCTCAGTCCAAACAATCTAGATAAGGAAAGAACTGAAACCTTTAAACTAACTCAGCACATCACACAACCACATCATGGCACTGTATGGTGCCCACATGTGCAGAGGCATGGCCACCCATCATTTAAGGAAAAACAAATTTGAAACACATTAAGAAAATTTTGCAGATGAAGTTATTCTTGGCAAAGATTTATTTGCTTTTCTTATTTGGAAAAGTCAGGAAATTCCATGTCTACAGTGTATTTGTTTTAATGCACAGCTGAATCTGTGCCAGAAATGCAGCTGATCAACACAAATATATATAGAATCCTAGAAGGGCTCAGGTTGGAACAGACCTCTAGAGGTCATCTATTCTAACCTCCCCACCATAGGCAGGGACACCTCTCAACAATCAAGGCCTCATCCAACCTGGTCTTCAACACCCCCAGGCAGGAGGCAGCCACAGCCTCCCTGGGCAGCCTATTCCAGAGTCTCACCACCCTGGTATTGAAGAACTTCATCCTAAGATCCAGTCTAACCCTACTTTCCCTCAGCTTCAAACCATTCCCCCTTCTCCTGTCTCTAGACACCCTCAGACACCCTGCCTCCTTCCTGTAGAATGCCTTCAGGTACTGGAAGGCAGCTCTAAAGTCTTCTCCAGGCTGAACACCCCCAGCTCCCTCAGCCTGTCCTCACAGCAGAGCTGCTCCAGCCCTTGCATGATCTTTGTGGCCCTCCTCTGGACTCACTCCAGCAGCTCTGTGTCCTTCTTCTGCTGGGGACACCAGAACTGGAGGCACTGTTGGAGGTGGGGTCTCAGCAGAGCAGAGTCAATGTGCAGAAGTTCTTGCCCTGCTGCCCACACTCCTCTGGATGCAGCCCAGCACACAGTTTGCGTTCTGGACAAAAGCACTCTGCACTACGCAGCTGGACCTTCAGGTATTTGAATTGTCCCAAATTAAAAGGTTTTGCCCCAGGAAAAGCCAAAGAAGCAAACAGCTTTTCTTGGCTCCGTTCTGTGCAATGAACAAATGTAGCTCTTTTTTTCCTTAAAAATGTAGCTCTTTTTTCCTTAAAAAGTCATGAAGTCCAGGCAGAATATCCCCATACACAGGAAAAAAGCTTGCGGAGTACAAAATGCCCAGACTAAACACTCTAATTTAGCAGAGATTTCTGACAGTATGCACAGAGGGAGAGAAATTCATCGCCAGCACCCATCAGCTTTGCAACTTTCTGATCCATACCGCTCCCTAACACCGATGCAGATCCTTTCAGCCCTCCTCTCCTGCACCAAACTAGGCTCCTGCCAGGAATGTCATTAAAACACCAGCCCCCATTGAGATGCATGCAACTGTTTCACTCATTGAACAGAGATACCCCACACGACATAGCTGATTTTAAGGCAGTTAATTGGGACACCTCACAGGGCAGGCAATCGTTTACCTTCCTGAACATTATTCAGTGGGAAGAACAGCTGCTTAATTGGGACAGCCAATTATTTGGTGAGGCCCTTCACAGTGAATGCTCCAACTTTTGCAATTATGCTGGTTTCAGCCCCTAAGAACCTCTGAGCTCTACAGGGACCCAAATAGCCGCCAAACTTCAGAGCTCACAAAGGTTTCAGAAGTGCAGCAACCCCTGTGGAGCTAATCAGCTCTGCAGTGGTCCTAGTGAGCTTACAGCCTCTCCAGCTCCAGCAGTGGCAGGACTGGCATTCACCTAATGAAGAAACACAAAGTGAAATGATAGGCACTGGAGTAGCTCAGGAAAATGACGCACAACAAATGTGTCTGGCTATTAAAAACAGCTCTTGGCTCGAGAAGAAGAAATGTTCATGGCCTTTTAGGAGTTTAAGGCAAGACATTCAAATCAAGTGATCTTTCAGTTACCAGAAACTTCTCGGGGTGGGTTCACAGAGGGATGGAAACTGGAATGCAGAAGGAAATAAAGTATTGAAAGATGCAGCAGATAGGTTTTCAACTACGGAGACTAAAAATTACACAGGGATGTTTCAGTACAAAGTTTCTCAGTCGAACACAAATCTAGAAAAGCTTTTCAGTCCTCCATGAGAAGCAAAAAATGCACATAAATTTAGAGATAATTCTTCATAAAAGAGAGGAAGAAATATCCCTTTGGGATGCAATCAAGATAAACATGAGAGAAAAGATATTCTTAGCTAGCTGAGAACTCTGCTCTCTTGCAGCAGCTTGTCTCTGTGAATCAGTAAGCATGGACATTGCTTCAATGTCACTTTCAGAGGTGCTCTGCAGTAATTTCTCACGTTACCATTCACTGCACTCAAGAGCATTTGTTTGTGAAGTAACTCACCCTACACACAGCTTGCCAGCTGCCTCCACGACATCACTCTTGCATTCCCAAGGAGCATGTAAGGAACCAGTATGAAGTAGTGAGCTACTAGCATCCTAACACACAATCTCCTTGTCTTAAACTTACTGGTTTTAGGAGCCCACAGGTTCCCAGTGAAGCTGCAGTTTCTCCTATCAGCTAGGCACAGCTGGCTGGGAACCACCTGTCAGAAATACTGTTAAATACACCAGACCAAAACAAACCAAGATTTCAAAAGCATTCACAGCCTAGCAAAAGCGTTCATAGTCTAGCAAACGACTCATCAATCCAGATGTGCTTGACAAGCAAGCAAGCACCAGTGGACCAAGCTGCACCTTTTTGGCTCCCCCCATCCCCTGTATCCTGGTGAAGGCTGCAAGACTGGCAGGATTCCACAGGTGCTTGCAACTCAGTTATTCCATTTCACAGCCCCAGATTATTACTGCTCAGACCATCAAAACTAGACACGAGCCTGCCCAGTGGCTGTAACACAATGACCTGTAAGAGACATCCAACTCATTCCACCACTGCTGCTAGCAAAGCAGTAACCTTGTGAAGAAACAAAGGGCAGTAACCATCACCTACTTCAGCCTCCACAGCCAATCAGCCAAGGATGCTAAAAGAGAGATAAATCAATGGGCAAAATTCTCTATCTATGCATGTCTACTATACACCAGAAAAAAAGTGTTCTGGTACCTTAAGACATACAACTTTTTCCTCAGTAGATTCTATGCTGGTTTCCTCAAGAGTAAGGTATCCTGGTGATAGAAGTTCTCTGCAAATAACTGCATTTATCCTAGGACATTAGGTAGTATACTAATTAGGCAAAGACCCACCTGTAAGCCAGTATGGCAATGTGAGGATTTTCCTTTTAGAGTTGACTTTACTCCCCTATTCAGATCTTATCTAGCAGGAGAAAGAAAATTATCATCAGACCTTCCCCTTTCTTGGAATTAATTTCTAAAACCAGGGATAAATTCAAACACTTAAGTTTTTGTAAAGAAGAAAACCAGTTATGAAATGACCAGATGCTGATGCTTTCTTTCTAGCTCAGAATCAACAACGAAACCAGGATGACGTTTTGGAGATGGTTTTCACAAGCCCTGAAAACAATACCTGAGCAACAACACTGAAAGCCCTTCAGGAGAAATCAGCATGGAAGCACAAACTTTCACAACATTCTCATTTCCTAACCAGAAACAAGCATCTTGCTACGCAGGATGATCTCTTGGCCATTGTGCTGTCTGTTCTCAGGTATTCTGGCTGAAAGAATAAGCTGGGAAATTTGACAAGAAAAACACTGCTGAGAGATTGTTTTTCATTTTCACTCAGACATTTCCGAGAGGCCATAGGAAGGGAGATTTGACTTCAGTGTCAAACACCCACTGCTGCACTGCAGAGTCACAGGCATATGGTTGTCCTCTTGGTCACAGATCCCAAGGAAAAAGTGAAAGAGGTTCATTAAAAACCAAGGAGCAGCTTTTTTTTTGCTGAATGCTCACAAAGGCACGATTCCAATTGTTGGAGCATGTGGAAAGGTCTCTTACTCCTTGAACTTGTAAATTAACCTTTACTACCTCAGACACAAAAAGGTCTAACAACATGCCTTCCACAGTTAGCAAACAGAAGCCATTTTCTGGTTTCTCCCAGAGCAAGCAGGAAATAAAGCTTGTCAGAACTTAGAAGCATTTTAAAACAGTATTTGGAATAAAAATGTTCCCAGTTTAAGCCAAATAAATATAGGATTACAGAGAGGAGAAACTGATTCCATTTAACACCATCCCTAGACCCCAGCGGAGTCCAAGATGGAAGCAAGAGGCAGATGTTCTTTAAAAAGCCTCAGCCTGCCCTTTACACAGGAATCACTCCAGGAGTAATACACCAGAGCCTGTGGTAATACACTAGACCCTGTGAAGTTCAGCCAGCTTTTTAGTGGCAGGTAAGCCAACAGAAAGCTAAAACCTAAGTTAATGTAACAGGAGATAAACACATTACCAAAGGAAAATTCTTGCCTTCCAACCTACCTGGGTTCCCCACCTATAACAAGAGGATAGCAGAGAAAAGCAAACCAGCTGTTGGTTTTGACAGACTTTCAAAAGACTGTGAAACAAAAAACCTCAACAACTCTTTCCTCAAGAGGCCAGGAAAGAAGTTGAGCTAAGACTATGGACTGCCACTGGGTAGCTCTTCAGGGCTGAGAAGTCTCACAGAGCTCTGCCCTGGCTCGAACTGTAGTTGCTCAGCATTGCCCTGCAGAAGTCCAGGTAGACAGAACCACCTCTTTTAAACAGCTCTTACAAGCTGCAGATCTATACACTTGTAAACTGAACAAAATGTTGAAAGTATAAAGGAACATTTAGGTACAATAAACCTAAAAGTGGTGGAGAGCAGTGAAAAAACTATGGCATCCCTGCTCACCATCTTCCCCAGATGAAATATAAGTTCTTTGGACAATGCAAAATAATCTGCTTCTTCACAGCGACTGAAAAATACAAACATCTGTACTGCAAGCATTTAGTTTGTAAATAAGAAGTTGTAATTCAGTAATTTCAAAGAGCCCTTGCCTGAAACTAAGCAAATCAGGTACTTGAAAGATCTTTTCAGTTCAGTCATAATCAAACTTGCTTCTTACCTTTCAATAAAAAACTGGGGGAATTCTTCTCCTTATTGCCCTATACATCCTGAACACAGGAAGTGGAGAAAGGTTTTCCCTATACTTGTATCTTAAATTGAAGCCCCAGGAACACACCCTCTGCATGGCAAGAGAGAGGCTCATACATCCCAACTGTGCCACCGAGCGAGTGAGGGCAAGAAGGAGAAATCTGCCATTTGCCAAGCTGGGCTGTTTCTTACAAGCAAACATCTTCTGGGCCCCTTGATTTAAGAAAGATGTTGAGATGCTCCAATGTGTCCAGAGAAGGGCAACAAGGCTGGGGAGGGGTCTGGAGCACAGCCCTGTGAGGAGAGGCTGAGGGAGCTGGGGATGTTTAGGCTGGAGAAGAGGAGGCTCAGGGGAGACCTCATTGCTCTCTACAACTACTGGAAGGGAGGCAGAACAAGAGGACACAGTCTCAAGCTGTGCCGGGGGGGTTTAGGCTCGAGGTGAGGAGAAAGTTCTTCACAGAAAGAGGGATTGGCCATTGGAATGGGCTGCCCAGGGAGGTGGTAGAGTCACCATTTCTGGAAGAGTTTAAAAAAAGACTGGATGCCATAGTTTAGTTGATTAGATGGTGTTGGATGGTAGGCTGGACTTGATGATCTCAAATGTCTCTTCCAACCTGATTAATTCTGTGATTCTGTGATCTAGTCAAAGAATCATAGAATGGTTTGGGTTAGACCTCCAAAGGTCATCCACTCCAACCCTTCTGCAGTCAGCAGGGACATTCTCCACTAGAGCAGGTTGCTCAGAGTCTTGGTCCAGCCTCACCTTGAATATCTCCAGGGTGGGGCCTCAACTCCCTCCCTGGGCAGCCAGTTGCAGTGTTCCACTGCACTCATGGTGCAGAGCTTGTTCCTCGCATCCAATCTAAATCTGCTCGGTCACCTCTCTCAACCTTCTGTCCACACTGCTTTTGCTGCAGCCCAGGCTGCCATTGGCCTTCTGTGCTGCAAGCACACACTGTGGGCTCGCGTCACAGTTATCCCACTGTATGTCATTGTCCAAGACTGAGTCACAAACTGCACAGAAGATACTCACAGATACATCAACCCCACTCTCACTCAAAGGAATGTGCTGCTATAATAATCCTTCATGCAGAGGCAGCTTACAGCAGGAACAGTTTCTATCCAAGACCTACTCACAACTTCATTATCTGTTTTCCTGGATTAAGCTGGGGCCTAATTAGTTCCCTGCAGCAGCTCACCACACCATGCAGTGGTACCTGTGCTAAAACATGAGAAGGCAGGATGGCACAGCCAGGAACAAGAGGAGGGATTAGCTGAAATCAGATGGAAAACTATCAGGGAGATGCCCCATTTTCCATCATCTGGGGAATGGCATCTTCAGTACCAGGAGATGTTTCTGGAATTTTTCCTTGGTGAGATTTTTTTTTTTTCTTTTTATCATTCCAAGTCAGTCTTTCATCAGAAAATATCCCCTTGTTATTCAGCTCCTCTCTCAGTACACTGCTACAAATGGATCATTTTTATGGTTTTGATTTTTGGCTCCTCTAAGAAATTCTAATGAACTGCAGTGCTCTACCAAACCAAACTGCCTCTTACTCTTCTTATCACATTTCCAGTGCTCTGCTAATTCTTTTCTCATAGTTCCCATCCTATTGCTTGGTATGTAAATCGGGATTACTTATACGCAACCATAATTCCTTAAGCTTTTTTTTTTAATTACTATTATTATTTTGATGATATGAATTCCTACTGTCATTTAGGAGTTCAGTACATTTGCAGTGCAGTTCCTGTCGTTGTGATTTGTTTACTGGTCTGTTGATATGGAAACCAACCTGATGCCCTCAAAAGGCAAGGCTTGCAGGCAGGCAATTCATTCATTTCAGCTTTTCTGCAATGGCTTTATTTGTCTTGACTAGTGGGGATTTTCCCTTCTATATTTTGATCATCCACTAGATTCACTAAACCACCCTCCTGTACGAAAGCAGCAAGCACCAACTGGTCTTTTCATGCCACAAAATTACCAAAAAATAAGGCCTTATTTTTAACCCATCAAAAGCTACATGAATGTTCACTACAGAATAAACAACAACAAAACAACAAAAACAAGCCAAACTGAAGGGAAAGAGGAGAGATTCCTCTATGGAGAGTAGAAGCAGACAGTGTAATTAACGCAGAATGAGACAGGCTGCATTACACTGGAGAATTGGTTCAAGCCCTACTTCTGGAAATACAAACCTAGAGGGGCTTGGCTTTCATCAAGAAGGAAAAATGTTTTCACAGAGCCTTCAGAAAGACCCAGTAAATGTGATCTGAATACCTGGCAAAGGCTTCACACTCAGATGAAACAAACATTCCTTCATTTCTTAGATTGAAAACACCATCAAGTAACTGACATGTCAGGGACTTCACTCAGTCTTTTTCCTATCTTAGGAATTAGGATTACTTTTACTTTACCATTCCTAATTTAAACAGCCCAATATCAAGTATTTAGGTTTGTCTTTTATGGAAAAAGTGGCTATGCTTTCTATAGTAACTCCTCCTCTAGAGTTTATGCACCTGGAACGCTGAAGTTAAAACTCAATTAAAAAAAACTTTAAATCCAAGTCATTAGCATCTCTCTCTACAAGTTTCTTTGGCAGGTCATTCACCTGCTCATCTAGTAAGAGCCAGCATTAAGCATGCACACTGCATACAAATAATTTCTGGCACAGAGATGCATCAAAACAGGGGAGAAACATCCCAAATCCTTCGCCAAACACAGGCCTCACCCACAAGACTTTTTCTAACAAGGCACAAAGAAAATGCCCACTAAATTATTACACCAAGGGGAGAAAACCAAACCATGCCTCCAATACAGCAATATCCACACAACTGTTCTGGAGTATTTTAAGAAAGTAATGAGATGGTGTTTTGCATTTAACTTGCAAAACCAGCTGTCACAGTAAACAAAACACTAACCACATATAAAGTAAATGATATGCTAAATACATGGAAAACAAGCAGAAGGAGAAACCTCAGAAACAAATAGACATCTTTTCTGTATCTAAAGACATTGTGAATTTACAGTCCAGTACTTTAAATCCTCACTGTTAGGTATCATAGAATGGCTCAGGTTGGAACAGACCTCTAGAGCTCATCTACTCCAACCTCCCCACCATGGGCAAGGACACCTCTCAACTAGACCCAGCTGATCAAGGCCTCATCTGACCTGGCCTTAAACACCCCCCCAGGGAGGAGGCAGCCACAGCGTCCCTGGGCAGCCTGTTCCAGAGTCTCATCACCCAGGTACTGAAGAACTTCTTCCTAAGCTCCAGTCTAACCATGCTCTGCCTCAGCTTCAAACCATTCCCCCCTTGTGCTCTTCCCTAGACACCCTCAGGAAAAGTCCCTCTGCAGCCTTCCTGTAGAATCCCTTCAGGTACTGGAAGGCAGCTCTAAGCTCACCCTGGAGCCTTCCCTTCTTCAGGCTGAACACCCCCAGCTCCCTCTGCGTGCCCTCACAGTAGGGTATGAGAGACCCTTCTAGTACACAGGTGCTTTATTTCAGAAAGCTGCAATTTTCCATTAAGAATAGAAAATGTCCACTTTAAACGTGCTCTAATCAGATGCAATATTTGTTGCTGTCTTTCCACTCACTACAGTTCATCTGTTAAAAATCTGTAGAGAAAAAGGCATTAAAAAAAAAAAAAGTTGGAAACACTGAACTTCAGCAGAGCAAAAGCCAACATGTACAGGTGGGGAAAATTTCTTCCTGAACCAGTGAGAGACATCAGCTTATTGAAACTGAGCAGCACAGAAGCAGCTCAGGCACTAATGTCATTTGAACAGGTTGCAAGAGGAGGGGAGGAGGGAATTTTCAGAAGTACCTCTTTTACTGCACTCCTTATACTTCAAGATTTCTAATTATTAATTCTCTACCCCTGCTCCTACAATATTCCTAGATACCCAAAAGCAGAGGGTTGGGGGTTTGGTGTAACATTATATCTCTGCTCCACTATTACTTAGCTTCATTTGAGAGTTTCTCAAGTTGATTGAATGGGGATCCAGCTGCCATCAACCCAAGCCCACCAAGCAACTGTGTATCACTCCCATGAATTCTGAGGCAGGACAGCATTAGTAGCCCTGTTTTTAAGAAGACAAAGCACTTCTACTACAAAATTGTGACTCTTCCAAGAGTCACAATTAAAATCTTAGGAATGGAAAAACTGAGGGTCAAAAGATAGCTCCATTAACTGTGACAGCACTGAGCAGGACTGCTGACAGCTTCAGATTTGTGTCCAAGCCATGCATCATTCCCAGTTTTCTCTGTGTATGATTTCTGTCCCATTAGTTCCTCTATGTTCTGGGGTTTCCTTGAAGCTTACATTTTGCAGGGAAATGCAGGAACATACTTATACAACTCGACCCCTCAAGGTTTTGCATCAGCCAGTACTCATAACAAAACATAAGTACACCCCAGATTATGTACGTTTACAATTTGGATATTTGTTCTTTTCCCCCAAGACGTGAGTTTCTGTACATCAGGGATGCACTCAGATCTCAAGTGCAACAATTTCTGAAAAATATCTGACAGGGTAACTTCAAAAAACAAAACAAAAAAATTGCATTTTGTTCTACACTGAATGTAGTGCTTTCACATCAGGTCAAATTTAGCCTGTCCATTCTGTGCTCTGCAAAAGAAAGCAACAATACTTTCTTTTGTTGTAAGTCACGAACAGTAATCCCTTCATGCTTGTTATCCAATTTTACCAAAGGCTTTTATCTGCTTTATTGACAATTACTGTTTAACTACTCTGCTGTGAGCTGAATTAAATTGTAATAAAACGGATCTCCAGTTCCGTAAACGACAGGGAGAAAAAAGTCTGGGATTACCACCGAGGGCAGAAATGTTTGGAAAAGAACTATGTGAAGGAATTCAAACAAGAGGAGCTGTTCTAACAACACACACAAGCGGTGACAACAGTAAGGCCTTTCTCCCCAAGAGTGTAAGAAACCGAGATGGTGAATCTATTCAGAAGACTCTTAACTCTTCAGAACCTTGCCCCTGCGGTTTTTTGTGGACTGCACTGTGAGCGGCCAGACTAAGTTAGTTTTGCACACTGCTAATAGGGAGGAGGCAGGGCACACAGACAGGCCAGGGAAGATTTGGATTCGATGGCACCTGACACTGACAGCTTGACAGAACCAGGCCAATTGCACAAAAGCAATAGCTAGACCAGAAGCAGATACTTTGTTGCTTGAGACTGGAAACTAATGCACATTTACCTCCACTTGACTAATTAAAAAGCCAAGAAAACAGGTACTGTAGCTTTTTCTTAAGCATGGGAAAAGAAAATGGACTTATCAAGGGCAGTAGGGCTTGCCCTAGCTGCTGAAAGCTTCTAACCAACTCCTTTCCTACATCAACAACAATGCCTATCTCTAAGTCACAATTTAGACATTTGGAGAAAAGTGGTGGGAGCCTTGAGATATTTTGTCCACTCGGAGTCTTAATTTTCTAATATCTTCAGCATCAGCTGAATGAGTTGACAGAATTCCTTGAGGAAAGGCTTTTCCAGGCCAGCAAGAATTTTTCTTTCAATAAGCCTTTTTCTGGAATAGGAACTTGAGCTGTTTTCAATACCATGCCCTGTACTCAGAGAAGCAAGAAGCTGAAATAATACATAAAATTACAGAGCTGTACATATTGGTGGCTTTATTAGCACCTCTTCAGCACAAAAATCTTGTCTGCTCAGAACCCTTCGGTGCTCCTCTATGGTGGACTGCAATGCCTAATAGAAGACTTTCTGACTGCTTTGGAAAGGAATGCTGTTGCAAACATGAGTTCTGTTAAAAGGAAAACCAACAACAAGTGAAAGGTTTCAATTTGCTTCGTAGATAAGCCAATTATTTTAATTTGAATACAAAGCAAATCGAAACCTTTCACTATTGGGTGTAAAAAGGAAAATAATGATTATTCTAAACAATCCCATTGGAGAGATATCTACCATAAGATTCAGTTCCCAAAACAATCTCTCTCTCTTCTTGCGACTACAAGTGATTTATTTATATTTTACTACTTTCTCTTCAAGACCTGTGAAAAAATTTTAAAGGCATAGCCTAAAACTACCACAACCAAGGAGCCTCCAGTGTGGGAATTTCTATGAAGCTCTAGTTTCTCACACTGGGATAGGAAAGTGAGATGCCCTTTCTGCTCAGCCTTTTACACCACATGAATACATTATCCAATAAACTCACATTAGAATCATAGAATGGGCTGGGTCAGAAGGGACCTCCAAAGCTCATCCAGTCCAACCCCCCTGCCATCAGCAGGGGCATCCTCAACTACATCAGGTTGCCCAGAGTCCTGTCAAGCCTCACCCTGAATATCTCCAGGGATGGGCCCCCAACCACTCCCTGGGCAACCTGTTAACATTAATGGTGGGTGCTTTATTTTAGGGGCCATTTTTTGTTGGAAGCTCATTTGTTAAACTGCAGTCATTTTTCAGATGAAGAAGATTCATTTTTGCCTCCTTGCTTTTTTACAGTCCATGGAAGCAATTGCACTCATCAAGTTTCACAAGCAAGCAATTATTTTTTCCGATGAGGGCAGGTGGCATTAATCACAAGGTTAAATTTTACAATACAGTTCCAAAGGGTTTTTTTTTCTTTTCAGAGGCAGAGTCACAAACCCAAACTGTGGTCAATGAAGCAGTTTTATCCAGGACTAAGCAAAGGCACTAACTTCTGCTCTTTAAGCAGGGACATCATCTCTTCCTCTGTAGGCAGCTCCTCCTAAAGAGATTGGAAAGCTTTGTCCAATAAGAGACTGATGATTTTTACAGTGCAAAGTTTAAGCGATCTAGAAAAGTTTGTTCTTTGCACTGAAAAAAATGACCCAGCCTCTTGCTTTAACAGAACTTTCATTTCCCTCTAGAAGAGACTGGGTCTGGCTTTTTTCAGGACAAGACTCAAGCACTCTAATATTGACTAATGGGCTGAAAAAAGACCAATTCAAGTTTCTCTGTGAACACTGGAATTAAGAAAACTTTGCTCTTCTAGAGAGAGGCACGTCATGGCTAGATTCCTTCAAGTCTAATGGAGGCAGAAGCACTGAAAAGTTCATCCAGCTGCTATAGCTCTTGGAGCAGGTTTATCCCATGTGAGTGCCCTGTTACAGACTTGCATGATGCCACTGGGCTCCTGCTGGGAGGTGAAGCTGGTGTCTGACTTCACTGAATCTGAGCAATACATTGCAAAGATCACATTAAGATTTATTTTCAGTCTCAGGCTCAGTTACTGTATTCACCCATGTATCTTATCCATTAGCTACAAGTGATGCTTGTCCCTATTTTCAGGCTACTGGCAGCTCCTAGAGTCATAATTTTTTGTCTGCTAGCTTAGCATAACCCAAGCTCATACACTTAGTACAAAGAGCTGTGAACACCGCTCTTCTCAGCTACACAAACCTCAGATGCACAAACCTGTAACCTCAGAGGAGCTCATTAAGAGTACAGCAAAATCCTGCAGCAACCTTTTTCCTTAGCACTTGTACATGTGACCCAAGGTCAAGAGTAGAACTAACCACCTATCACCAACTCACCCACCCTCCTAACACTTTTTGGCCTTTAATTGCATTGGCAGAGGTAACAAGAAACACCAAACATCTATCGCATGAAACACGCAGAGCTGTTGGTAAAACTGATACAGAGAAACATGAGGTCTTCAGCTGATTGCTCATTTGGTTAAACCCTCCATGCTGTGTCAGGGCTGCTTTTGAGCTATGTGTATTTAAGCCAAAATTATCAGAGAAAATAGGTATTAGTTTGCAGAACAACCTGTCACTAATTATGCTGTCCCACCAAAATGCTATCCAATCCCCATGCCATTAAGCAGCTCATACATCTGGTTAACAGCTGTCTTGATGAGATCGGAGTGCTTCATGAGCCTCAACTTTTGTTTTACTGGCAGTGTAACGCTGCTACTTCTTTTCTATCCTCCCCAATCCTACCTGCAGATGCAAGAATATCTACCAAATGCTAACAAGTGTCTGCTAAGCAACAATGTCTATTTACTTTTTTTAAATCCGCTCCCAGGACTGTCACAAAGTAAGCTATTCACTGTTCAGATAGAAGATGACCAAATCACAGGATGAATTAAAAGGCTACTGGCTGCAATTTAATGGCAATGCTTTTGACAAGAAAAATGCTTCTGCATTTCCAAGCACAGACCATGAAAATCTGACCTTTAATACAGGTTACACAGACCTTAAAATTTGTAATCACTTTAGAGAACAAAAGCCAGTGAGAAAAACGTAGAAAACTGATAGATAGCTTAGGAACTCTTAAAAAGAAAAATACATAATTGCCTTTGAAAACAATTAATGGGTAATTAGCATTCCTATATGATAACCAGAATTTGCAGCCAAGTATATACAAGTTAACCACCACAGGAAGCTAAAAGTTCTGACAAAGGGAAGAAACCACAATCTCTCCTCAGCTGCTCTGCTCCTGTACCAGAGCTGGAAGCTCAAGGCTCCAACCATGCAAACCAGGGTGACAGCCTGATGAAAAGCTGTCAAAACAAATGTTCCCACAAAACATTTCCATTTTGATGAAACAGCATTTCTTTTTCACCAAAAAAAAAAAAATGTATATATAAACTGCCAGATAACTCCCCACCAACTTTAACTCACTGCAAATCCTTTAATGAATGTATTAGCTCTTATTTCACCATTTAATGCAGTTTCTATAATTCATCTCCCCTAATTAAGAAGGCAGGTCAGCACCTCTTTCTTTGTAAACAGTTCAGCAACACATTAGCACCAGGTTTGTTGCATTTGGGGATGTAGCAATGAACTGAGTGCTTTTATCACAAGCATTCCTTGAGTCTGTCTCAGCACCCCCCCCGAAGTGTTCCCCAAAGTATTTATACTTACACTAGGTTTAGAAACACATTTTTCCTTCTCCTCTTCTAATTAATTTAAATTGTTTGACAAGCAGTGCTGTTATAATGAATGTGCAACAGCACAGCTGCTGCCTGAGAGGTTTTAAAACAATCACAAAAGGCTGACAGCCTTGGTCCAGGCCTACACCATTCAGGCAAACAGAATTTTAGTTTCTCTTCCAGCAAGCATCTGCAGGAGCGGGAAGAGGCAAAAAGAAAAGCAGAAAACTGTGCTGTGCTCACAAACCGGCTAAATAACACCAAATGTCTTGGGGAAGAAGTTATGGCAGGAACAGTGATTTGCCCACAACTTCTCATCAAACCAAACAAAACCCATAAATCACAACACACTACACAAAGAAGACTCAGACACAAAATTCTCAGTCATCCATCCCTTGAAAAATGTTGCAGGTAAGCAGTGCATTTGCTCAGTGATACTCCAATCATCCCTCCCAACTAGAGTCATAAGGCAACTGCCCCACCACCAAATCTCGTCCTTTTAGATCCTTTACACCACTGAACGTGTGCTGCTTTTACAAAGTTATATGCTTTATTGCTATTTCAAGGCACAAAGTCTTCTGACTAAATCTGCACACAAGCATTCCTTAGCTGCAGAAGTAAGCTCTGCAAGATTTGACAAGAAATCTATGCTGACATTTGAAGAATGACCATGCTGTGGATGCCTGTTAATTTATCATGGGCTGTTCTTCTTCTAAGCACAGGAGTTAAGCTTCCTCTGTACCAGGAGTAAGTACCCACAGAAATTTTCCCCTTGAGAGACTGCATATTTATCTATGCAAGTGGTTTGACAGCTTTCAACTTTAGAAATTAAACAGTCTCTGACTCCTCACTAAGATACCTGGCTGCTGAATACAGGCTATGTTTAGACCTTCACTCACAGCTCATGCCCTGACAGATAATCATAGAACAGCTTAGGTTGGAAGGGACCTTAGAGATTATCAATTAAACACTCCTTTAAATACCTGCCTGTTCTAGGCTTTGGCTAGTGTTGTGATTTTTAAACTATCATCTCTATGCTTAAAGAGGACAAGAAACAATTCCCATAGAAATAAGCCACACATACCCCACAACAGCTAACTTTATGTTCTGCAGAGTAAGTTGTTTTACCACAGGGCTCTCACAACATGCCCAGCTCTGTAACACAGCACAGGCAAATGACTGGCAGCACTGCCATACCACCACACAGCTTGTGCAACCTGCTGCTGCTTGCTCAACTGGAGCTTTCTTAGCACTACCAGGTGACAAGACCAAAATACCAGCTGCTCGGCTGCAGTAGTTTTTGCCATCTCAAAAACACAGAACACACAAGACCCAGATCCTTCAAGTCACCATCAAACCACACTAGTTTCAATCTGAGCCTGGGGACATCAGCATTTTGAACAGGCTCCCTACAGGCTATGCAGACCAGATCAGGTCATTTCATATTGCCCAGGGAGGTAGCTGAGGCCCCATCCCTGGAGATATTCAAGGTCAGGCTCAACAAGGCTCTGAGCAACCTGCTCTAGTCGAGGATGCCTCTGCTGACTGCAGGGGGGTTGGACTAGGTGACCTTTGGAAGTCCCTTCCAACCCAAACCATTCTATGATTCTCTATGTGAAGCTGTTCAACCAGCTCAACACAACTAGGAAGAACCAGTTGAGCAGTTCTGTCCCATAGGTGTGCACACAACCTCCACCCACCAAATGACTAACCAAGTGTGCAAGACAACAGATGTCTTCAAGAAGATTTCGGTTCCAACCTAGCAGCTACCATTTCCATTCACACAATCATTCAAAAAACCCACGTGCTTAACTGTTTGTATGCAAAAAGCAGGGTTTTTTATTTGTTTATTTTAAAAGGCCTCCACAGAAGTCTCATCTATTAACAAATATCCCAGTAGAGGACATTCACCCCACTCACAGTCACTTAGAAGTTGACACAGACTGGCAAAGACAATTTTATGACTGGATTTACAACACAGTGTTACCATTAAAATGCCAGCTCAAGTGAAGGGGATTTTTGCTTCTGGCAGCAACAGGAGTCTGACTGCAGGATCATTCAGATTACTTTTGCTGACACGCTTTGCCCACTCTTGTGCTTCTAAAGAGAAACAAAAGAACTGCTTCTCTAAACAAATTCATCCAGTGCACTCTGAAACATGTCAGGAGTGACACAGACACAACACTACAATGCAGATTAAAGGCTGAAAAAGCAGAGGAGCTCTTAAAAAAGTGATTGGCAAAACAAAAATAGTTTGCTTCCTTTTATATGTGAATCCAGCCCTGTTTCTGACAAGAAGAATAGCAGTAAAACATTTCAGTTGCAAAGAAGTAGTAGGAAGGAGAAAAGCAGAGCCTGCTGTTCATGTGTGTTTGTGGAAGATACTGTATCAAGCCACACTGCCGTCACTAGGAGTCATTTTTAAGCTAGAGCATCCTATCTTTCTGCTTCCAATAGCCAACACAGTGCTAGACACAAACTTCCAATTCAGTCAAACCTGCACAAAAGAGACAAAGACTAAAATAAAACTGAATTCTGAAATAACCCAGTAATCTCTTCCACTACTGAACTGCAGTCACCTTTGCTGAAGGGCAACCCTATGCCAAAACCTGAATGCTGCTGCTGTCTCTGAACTCACCTGCTGACTACAGAGAATGTTGGGGTTTGAGAACATCAAGCACCTCGAGTCCTAGAGAGGGTAACAAATCTATGCATGAAAAAAGGTCTTGGATAAATAAGACTAAGACATTTACGCTCTTGAATAAAACTGGACACGGCCATTCGTGTCAGCAGTTCCTACTGCTGAGACACTGAATAAAGTATTGTAATTGAATTAACTATACAACAAGGCATTGTGAATTACATAACTCAGCCTACACATGTTCAGGAGAAGATGGAACCAGACCATAAATTACTATTTCATTAACTCACATGATTTCTTGTCATGCACAGAATCACAACTACCTCAGAAAAGTCTTGTCTTCACTTACACTAAACAGGGTAATTCTAGGTGAAACAAAATGATTTAGGGTCAGAAGGCTTCTCCTGTACCTAGTTTGTCCAAAACTTGTCGACTCCCAGCAACTGTTCATATTGCTTTACAATTTTGGAGCATTCTATTATTCCTATTTTGTAAAGATTGACAACTCTACAGCTAGCCACACAAAGAAAACACCAAGCTAGCTCTGTGAAGATTAATATAGAGCTCTCAACAGTATGCAGAGAATAGAGGCCAGAACTTCGTGACTTCGTAACTCCAGAGGACAGGCTGAAAGGAAGAAACAAGTCATGTAACATCTTCAAAGCTACTCAAAAAAGGCTTACTGTTCCCATAGATTTTTCCTACTGTTTCTACCAAAAAAAAATAAAAAAAAAAGAGGAGCCAGAACTTTTCCATCAGAAAAGCACTCACTGAACATGTTTGACAAGCTGTGTCTCAATGTTCATGTGAACTTCTTGACTTCTTGTGTCTTAATGTTATTGTGGCCTTTCAGTAATTAAAGAGCCCCGTAAGGGGCCAGTAAGAAAGTTGAGAACAACATTTTTAGCAGAGTCTGTTGTGACAGGACAAGGGGTGATGGTTTTAATCTAAAAGAGGGGAGATTCAGCCTAGGTACAAGAATTTTTTTTTTTACACTGAGGGTGGTGAGAAGTAGCATAGGTTGCCCAGACAGGTGGTAGGGAACCATTACAGGACAGCTTAGACAGGGCTCTCACCAACCTGATCTAATTGAAGATGTCCCTCTTTACTGCAGGGTGGTTGGAGTAGATGACATTGAAAGGTGCCTTCCAACCCAGACCATTCTATGTGAGGATGATTAGGGCACTTGAGCATCTCCCCTATGAAGAGAGACTGAGATCCCTGGGCCTATTTAGTCTGGAGAAGAGAAGATTGAGAAGGAATCTCATCAATATCTACAAATATCTGAGGGGTGGGTGTCAAGTAGAGGGGGCCAGGCTCTTTTTTGTTTTTCACAATGATAAGGAACAATGGGTTCAAACTTGAACATAGAAGATTTCACCTCAACATGAGGAGAAACTTCTTTACAGTGAGTGACAGAGCACTGGAACAGGCTGCCCAGGGGGGTTGTGGAGTCTCCTTCTCTGGAGACTTTCCAAACCCACCTGGATGCATTCCTGTGGAGACTACCCTAAGTCATCCTGCTCTGGCAGGGGGGTTGGGCCCAATAATCTCTTGAGGTCCCTTCCAACCTCTGATATACTGTGAGACTGTGAACTTCTTGACCATGGTCACACCAAAGGAAACTTTAGAAGCAACAGAGAATGGTGAAAATGGCAAGTTTCAAGAACAGTTTATTTGCCAAGAAGATGTACAGGTAAGAGAAAAAGGTTAAATTCTTTTCACTAAAAATATCAAAAAAGCTCAGTCATAGGAGTAATCTGATACTTGTTCTCAGTACTTAGCTTGTACATTTTCCAAATGCTCAGCAGAACTCCATCTTATTAATTTCCATAAAACAGAACAGTCATCCATCACAGTGCTTTAAATGTGATTTTGAGCTTTCCTTACTTAATAGAAAAAATACACAGATTAGGCTTACTTATACCCCTTATGATCTCAATGGGGAAAAAATTGCAGTTAATATTCAGCAATTCCTGAACACAAGTTTTATACCAACACCTAGGTCCTGACATAAGAAAACAAACATTCAAGTCTGGACACTGGAATGCCACAAACTCTGTGCAAAACCACAGTTCTCTACATACCCAGCAGATTCTATATTGCTATAGCAGAATAACTGCTCATGCTGTGATTTGATCTATCTCAGCTTCGTGCTCTACCACAACAGGCCAGGCCGAAAAATGAGGCAGTTCATAAAACAGATTCTAAGAACTACCTTTAAAATCTGGGGGGACCTTGGAGTTGCCTTCCAGTACCTGAAGGGATCCTACATGGAGACTGCAGAGGGACGTTTCATGAAGGTGTCTAGAGACAGGACAAGGGGCAATGGTTTGAAACTGAGGCAGAGCGGGGTTAAACTGGAGATGAGGAAGAAGTTCTTCAGTACAAGGGGTGGTGAGACTCTGGAACAGGCTGCCTCCTCCCTGGGGCTGTTGAAGGCCAGGTTGGATGAGGCCTTGAACAGCTGAGTGTAATTGAGAGGTATCCCTGCTCATGGTGGGGAGGTTGGAGGAGATGAGCTTTGAGGTCCCATCCAACCTGAGCCATTCTAGAATTCGATGATCTCTTGGAAAACAGAACCTCAGAAAGGAAACTGCTTAAAAGCCACAGCAATAGAGAATATGCCTGGATGTTGTCTTTTAGAAAGCTGAATGTAAAGAATACTTTGAAAGCTGAAACTCAGAAAAATGGAAGGTGTACATAGTGGGGGCAAATGGTGGGGATGGGGAGGAAGAGAGTGAAAAGAAAGACAAAGTTAAAGAATCTTAATAATACTTGATAAAAAAAAATCCATAATCTTGATGATCACATCAACTGGACTAGTAAAATACTTTAAGTCTCATCTTCCTCCACTTCCAAATGCAAATACTTGCTTCTATTCTTTTTAATGCAGAAACTTCACTAAGTACAACTATTTTCAGAATGCTACTGACTGTTCCATTAATACACTTTTGTTTTTTTTTTTACACCCCCCTCCCCCCCCTTAGTCACTTGATAAACTTCCTTTACAGCTAACTGACTCTGCAGAATCTTTCACTGGCACAAAAACAATTTTTTCTTACTTAGCAGGCAATTGTGAATTCAGGAATGATCATTCCCAAACAAACTCCGTCTTGCACATTAACAATAGAAGAATCTATGCCAAATTATTCATGACCAGAAGCCAAAGATTAGACATCTTAATCCATAATATGACAAGAAGCACAGGAGCCAAGGTTTAAGTACAAAGTAACTATCATAGATGATCTTCCACTTGATTTCAGGAATGTTCTCTTCAAGCCTATTTTATTTTTTGAGGGTCACTTTCTTCCCTTTTCTCTGGTTTTAAACTCAGTATTTCTGCCAGTCTATAAAATAGCTGTTTATGCAGCTTTCCCTCCACATGAAAAATTTTACTTCTCATTTTCAGAAAGTTGCTTTTAGAGTATCTGAAGAAGTTTCTCTCTCCTCCATTGTTTCATCCTCACAAAGATAATGATAGCTATGCCAGTCTCAACTCCAGGAGCACAAACAGGTAAGTAAATATTCAGCCTGTATCCTGCAAAATAGACAGTTTTAATTTGCAATGAGCAGTGCTGTAAGGATCAACAGAGCAGTCACAAGTAACATAAGATTCTGCCCCTTGACTCTGCTCTGCTGAAACCCCACCTTCAATACTGTGTCCAGTTCTGGTGTCCCCAGCACGAGAAGGACACAAAGCTGTTGAACAGAGTTCAGAGGAAGGCCACAAAGATGATCTAGGGGCTGCAGCACCTCTGCTACGAGGATAGGCTGAGGAAGCTGGTCTTGTTCAGCCTGGAGAAGACTCCAGGAGGAACCTCAGATCTGTCTTGCAATACCTGAAGGGACCCTTCAGGAAGGCTACAGAGGGACTTTTTGTAATGGTGTCTAGAGACAGGACAAGGGGGAATGGTTTGAAGCTGAAGGGAGCAGGGTTAGACTGGATCTGAGGAAGAAGTTCTTCAGCAGGAGGGTGGTGAGACTCTGGAATAGGTTGCCCAGGGAGGCTGAGGCTGCCTCCTCCCTGGGGTTGTTGAAAGCCAGGCTGGATGAGGTCTTGAGCAGCTGAGTCTAGTTGAGAGGTGAGGAGGTTGGAGGAGATGATCTCTGAGGTTCCTTCCAACCTAAGCCATTCTATGACTCTATGACATGCATTGAGGGTCACCAGATAAATCTAAAGGCTTTAAACCTCTGAAAGACCAACAGCCACGCCAAGTTTTTCTGTAACTCCATTCTGTAATAGAAATGAGGCATTTGCAGATTGTTTGGCATATGTGCTGTTAACAGCTTGCACTGGTGAACCCAACTGTCAGATACAATATGCCTACACAAGCCAACAGCCACATGAGCAGCCAAAGTAATCCACCATCTTTACAAAGCTACTTCTCTTCAATCAAAGCTTTGGCTACGGCTATCTGTTTCTAGGTGTCACATTCTCTAAAGGAGCTTTTAATACGTCATTTATAAGGAGGATGAAGGGACTACACAAGAAGCCTTGGGAGATTTTAAAAAACATGCAGGTCAGGGGTGAGGGTGTGTGGAAAGAGTCCCAAACTACACAAATCCAAAGTATGTCTCATGCTTTGTGTTTTGGAGAATCACAGAAGACAACTAATACTTTCACAGCCACACATGAAAAATTCAGCTCAGAAGATCTCAAGTTTAGATTACTAGCAGTTGTTTGCAGAGGGCCAGGCCTCAAAAGGAGAATAGTGACAAAGAACTTAAATAGGAACCAGAGCTCAAAAATCTTAAATCTTCCCTTTCTGTTGCATGGGTGGCCCTTTGGCTCTCACTGAAGCAAATGACAAGACTTCTGTCTCTGGATCTGTACTGCCCCCAGATGACCAGAAAGAATTTCAAACTCAAAAATCACCAAGCCTTTCTCCAGATCATTGCTTGCCTCCCATTACAGCTATATCCTGCTGGATATGTATAAGATGATGCATAGAAATCCTTTGTATTTTGGTTTGGATTTTCCTTTTTTTTAGCCTTTATTAGCTAATTCTATGTGTGAGAGAGCGGTTGATAGCACCCATTTTATATGAAGGGGGATAGAGAGACAACAAAATATGCAACAATAGGGAATCTGGGAGCAAAGAGACTCACAGAGTTACAGAGTATCAACAAGACTGCCCTTAAGGATGCTTACTGGAGTGGGTAAAATGCTCTGGTTACAGAAGCTCCTGAGATGTGTCACAGGTTTTCATGAAGCTAAAATAAATACATTAAGGTAGTTTTCTGGGTCATTTCTGCCTTGAAAGAGAAGAACATTTTTCTGTAAGGAGACAATTCTTCCCTAGTTAAGTAACTCATCTCTGTCAAACCTCAAGAACACTTTGTGCTTTCATAGTATCCATCTCTTTACATCCAGATTCGGTTTGTAGCTATAAAACATTGATCAGGACTATGGAATTTATTTAATGCTAAAGCTTTTAGTGGTTATGAGCAGTGATCAGACCTTTGCTGAAACAAATCTCTGGTTTAGCTATTGACTGTTTGGCCAAGCCTTTCTGTGCCTGACAGCTTGACAATGAATGTTGGCTTGAGCACCACATCCAGCAACCTTTCTCAGACAAGTGACTTTTTTTTTTTTTTTTAATGTCCATCTAGAAGCCAACAGAAATTCTTAGTCAGAACTTCCAATCATCACTTTCGGCCACAATAAGCACATTATAAAATTATGTTAAAAACAGCATGGGCTACAAGAACAATGAAGGGATTGGAACATCTGTCTTATGAGGAAAGGCTGAGAGACCTGGGGCTGTTTAGTCTGGAGAAGAGAAGACTGAGAAGGGACCTTACTCTGAAGAAGGGGCCAGTCTCTTTTCAGTGGTGCCTTATGACAGGACAAGGGGCAACCGATGCAAACTGGAACACAGGGAGTTTCACCTCAATATGAGGAAAAAATTCTTTACTGTGAGGGTGCTGGAGCCCTGGAGCAGACTGCCCAGAGAGCTTGTAGAGTCTCCTTCTCTGGAGACATTCAAGTCTTGTCTGGATGTGTTCCTGTGTGACCTGCCTTAGGTGATCCTGCTCTGCCAGGGGGGCTGGACTTGATGATCTCCAGAGGTGCCTTCCAACCCTTAATATTCTGAGATTCTATATCAGGCTATCAAACTAAACCAACAAATTATTTAATCAGGAAAGTGTAGTAAAGTCAATGCATAGTGTGTACTTCATGCAATTACCACAACATGTGTGAATCACATGATCAGGTGAAGCACCAGAAAAAATAAACCAGTCAGCTCTGTATTGCTACCAACTGCTCAAGGTCCATCACATTTCACAGAATCACAGAATATTAGGAGTTGGAAGGAACTTCCAGAGATCATCCAGTCCAAGTCCCCTGGCAGAGCAGGATCTCCCAGAGCAGGTCACACAGGAATACATCCAGATGGGTTTTGAATGTCTCCAGAGAAGGAGACTCCACAACCTCTCTGGGGAGCCTGCTCCAGGGCTGTCACCCTTACCATAAAGGCCTCCTGGTGCTGAGGTGGAACCTCCTTTGTTCTAGCTTGTACCCATTGTTTCAAGTGTTCACAGTAAGAAATAGGCCAGCTTTGTTTCACACAGTTGAAGACATTCTGCCAAAATTTTCTTACAGCTGGATACCTATCAGAGCCCATTATGTTACAAACCACTTGTACCTCTTGAGTAATTCCCTCCCCCTAATTTTCACCTGGGACTAACCAAGCCTGCACCTAAATCTAAATATGTACTTCACAGAAAGATTTTGTTGTTAAATGTACACAAGAAAAATGCATGCTGAAAACAAAAAACAAATATCAGCCTACTCAGAACCTTGCCAGGGTTTAACCTAGAGGTTAGATAAGGATATAAGATAGTTTTATTCTGCAACAAGCAGATGCAATTTCAGTAGAAGAACCTTCTACTCAAGAATTGAAGAGATTTTTATGCATCATTGCAATTCACAGCAAAAGGACCACATAAGCTTCCTTTGCAAGCCAGTTTTCTTGAATTTTAGGGTAATTTTGAACAACCTGCTAAGAGAGCAGAGATCATACTTAGCCTTTGAATAAGAAAAATAAATTTCACACTTACATAGATTTATTTAGGGGGAAAAAAAGCTCTCCGACTTAACAGAGCTTTTAGCTGCATAATCTTCTATCTTTAACACTTCTTGCTCGACGTGACAGAAGAAACTTAATACAAGTAATATCTTATGCTGAAACATGGAATTAAGATGTAAAAGCGAGAAACTAAAAGGTTCCCATGAGAAATGAAAATGTAAAGTATGTGTTAAACAACCCTAGGGAAAGAAAGGAGGCAGTGGGGGGGAGAAGCCCAGCATGGATGCTCTTTTTTAAAGTGTTATTAGAAGGATTCTAATTAAAGCATTAAGGTCCAGAAAATGTGTTACTATTTTTTTTTTAATATTTCTACTCATCAGTCCAAGGGCAAAAAAAAAAAAAAAACGGTTTCCACATTTATGGGAGTTTGGGTCTTTTGTGTGAGGGGAAAGAAGAAGTGTTTGGGGTTTTAGGTTTTAAGGTACAATATAATTAGAATATTTCAAGCATAAGATACAATTAAGTAGACACAGACACCACAAGTACATATTACATATACATTCTCACCCACACATATGCATTTAAAGCATTCCATTTCAAATCTAGTGCATTACTGTGGGACAGCATCACTGAAGTGACCCTGCTCCCACGGCCAAGGCTCAGGTTTTTCTATTGCTTGTTTTTATTATGAAACACCTGCTACTGGCCCGGATGTTTTAACAATAGCCTGGAAGGGGACAGCCCCTACCAAAGAAACAGAGACCAGAAACTCAGTGCATAGGATACAACCATACAACAAAGAATTAAAACTAGTAATTCTTTCTCCAAGCATCAAGCATCAACTTTTGCTTTGCTCAGCTTATTTTCAGGTCTTTTAGTACACAGATCCTGAAATGGTAGAATTGTACCAGTTCAGACACAGGTCCAAATGGCAACTCTGGCATGCTAAGTGCTATGCAAATCAAATGTGAGACTCTGGAATAGGCTGTCCAGGGAGGCTGCAGCTGCCTCCTGCCTGTGGGTGTTGAAGGGTGGCCTTGAGCAGCTGAGGCTAGTGGAGAGGTGTCCCTGCTCATGGTGGGGAGGTTGGAGAAGAGCTCTGAAGGTCCCTTCCAACCTGAGCCATCTTGTGATTCTCCTGTCCCAAGGTCACAAGTTCCAGAAACTTACTTAGGTATTTTATTAGGCCACCTCACAATTTATGTCCTTGCTATGTCTTCCTTTCTTACTAGCTACACTGCAAAAGCTGCATTTGCTTGATGCCCTCTCTACAATGTATTACCCCATGACATTTCATCTGAGCACTCCACAGAGAAGACAGTACTGAAATACACTCATTCTCCACAGGGATAGCCTTATTTTTTCCAGGAATGCAGCCAAACTAAGATGGTTCTTATATAGATTTTTTTTCCTCTTTCTTAATGGTATCACACTTTCATACAGCTGAGAGCCATGATTTTCAATTTTTAAGCAAACACTCTATAGTTTCTGTAAAGCATATTATCAGTATGTTTCACATCACGCTATCAAGCAAATTTATCAGCTTTCAGCACAAAATAAGGCATAAATCAATCAATCAATCTTTTCTGTGAACAACACAAATCCAAAAATCAGCTTCCTCCAGCAGGCACAAAGTTGACTTCCTGCTCCATTTTCTGCAATGCAGATAAAATCCTTGGGTCTCAAGTTTGGAAAAAACTTTAAAATGTCCACATTTCAGTCACTCCCCAAAACACTAAGGAGGGGGTAGGGAGGAGGCACACAGTCCACAACCAACCAAGCAACGCTATATTGATTTGTTTTTTCTTTTTATTTTTCCTTCAGCATTCCTCTTTCCAGGCACACACTGCACAAGCCCATGAACAAGCAGGCTCATTAAGGCCAGACACTACCACATGTACAATGTGTTTGCCTACACATCACAATGCACAGGTATACAATGTGTTGGCCTATTCATCACATTGAGGATTGAAGAGTATAATCCCAGGTGATAGCAGAAATTGTTCTTGAGAGCGAAGCTCATTTAGAAAGTGAGATAGTCCCAAGATCACAGAACGTTAGGCGTTAAAAGAGACCTCAAAAGCTTATCCAATCTGACCCCCCTGCCAGAGAAAGTTTCAATCATATTGCAACAAACTCTCTATGAAGTTATCATTTCTAAAAATCTTCCTTTCACAGCATCCTGCCTTTAAACAGCAGAGAGATTACAAACAGCTTTTTCCTAAGATGAAGTATAAAAATAATTTCTTGCAGCAATTTGCAATTGCTAAGCCAAGTCAGCTGCAATGATTTTAGTGAGCAATAGAAAGCTCTCTCCTACAAGTCTTATTACACATCATGGATTTTCAAGTAATGATTTCCTGACAAACACTGTCAAATTATGCAAGTTAGAACTAGGGGGGAGAGGAGGGATCATTGTATTTGTTTGGTTTGGGTTTTTGTTACTCTGATCCTTTTCCCAGAAATAGCACAGATGTTCCTTTAAAGACACTGCTTCCTTAACAGCAAATGTGCCTTTGAATTTCTCAGTCAAGAATGCAGAATGAACAATATATCAGATTATAAGTCTCTGCTGTAAATTAATATGGCCCCTTTGAGTTCCTCTTAATAGTTACTAAAAATTCTTAGAATTATTTTATTTTTAGAAGTGTGTGAACAAGCATTTTTTAATTACCACCTAGCTAGTAACACTTACCAGAAGTCTAAAATCATGATTTAAAGAAAACCTCACATTCCTTGTGTTCACTCAGCATAAAGCTTCATTGAAAATACTGTTAGTGAAAACTTCTTTGCTCACAATTTATTTTTTTTTAAACACAACAGGTCTTCACAGTCTAGACTTCGATGCTAAGTTATAATTGCAGGGCCTGAAAATTCAGCTAAACAGAAGCATGCCCAAAGACTCATCACCAGAGGTTCTTCACACAGACCAGAAATTACTACCTCAGTTTAAATATTTAGTTCTAACTTATTAAACAAACACTGCATGCAAATCTCTGAAGTACACATTAATACTTTACAGCCAGTTGCATACAATTTACTAATTCTTATCACCCCTGTCAGTGCAGCACTGAGGCACTGTCAGTGCAGGCCAGATCATCCTCTTGACTCCAGACCATCATTTAACACACTACATTCAGAGGCCTCACCAGAACAAGGCCAACACCGAAGACACAAAGTGACAAAAAGCCACTGAATGCAGTGTTTTGACAAACTCTAGGTTTCTAGATGCAACTATCTTATTAACAGGGAGGTTGGCAGAAGGGAAAGCACAGCTCTAACCTGAGCCAGACCATGGTCTTGTTTTCTAGCCCAAGCACCAAATGAAGGAGGTAGGAATGAAAATCAAAGGCTATTTTCAGACTTGCCCACAGCTGGAGGAATATGCAACTAGGATATCTGAGTCTGTAAGAACAACGGTTGTCCTGCACAAATCAATTCTGTGCACTCTAGTTTGATTTCTAACAAGCCAATTCTCTCCCATCTCTTTCCACAATGAGAAAACTGAGGTAGACTATCTGAAAAGTAAAGACAAGACATTAGTGAAAATGTTCCTCAGAGTTTCTGGCAACCTCTAGCAGCAGGGTGAGGATAGGCAGTCAATGGCAGTAACATCTAAAACCAGCACAGCGAGATTTACAAGAGAGGTCACCTCTGCAAGCCTTCACTCTTTTAAATATGTGGGTTTCTGGTTACTTTCTGGTTACCTCCCTTCACCTCCTCCTTCAGATGAGAGGAGAAGAGGAGAAAGAAATTAACATTTTAAGCCGTGCAATAAAACACCACCTTTAAAATTTTAGCTTCTAGCCACATGGAAATATCCTAACTTAGGACTGGAAACCAGATCACATGAACCATACATGACAAATCTCAACTAAATCTTGCAAAGCTTTGTGAAAGAGCCTTTCAAAATGAGCAGACTATCAAAACAAGACAACCACTCCCACCCCCACCCCCCAGAAAAAATAGAGTTCAACTTCAGTGCTATTACAGTAAGTATTTCCAAAAGCCACAAATATCTTCATAGGACCAACAGCCATACCCCACACACCCTATATTTCAAAGGCAGAGAGAGCAGAAGATGGCACTCCAGATACTATGCTAACCTTTTGCAGGATGAAGCACTGCTTTGCATGCTGGCAAGTTTTGAATCCTGTAGTATAATCCTGGTCTAGGCAATCTTTCATTTGTAGTCTCCCATGCTTAGAGATTCAGGTCACCTGACAGTCCCTGTGCTAGGATCACCAAGCTCCTAGCAACACAGGTGCTGCATTTCAGATCTTCCAAGAGGAAGCTCAAGAGGCAGCTCAAGAGGCAGGCCATTCCTGCTGCATATTGCACAATACGTGCAATCATATTGCAAACTTTTGTGTTAGTGTCACAAAAAAAACCCACCCTTTTGGTTTAATATCCTAGCTGTTACCACAATTTAGTGCTGTATTTGCAATCAACATCATCTTCCAATCAACAGAGCCTCCTGAGGTGAAGAAAGATTAAATACACCTTAGAAATCTATGCACCAACACCACAGCAGTCTGCAGATTTCATATCAGCTAAACACTAGGGTAGAAGTCAGCTAGACAACCTCACAATTAACTCCTTACTGCACAGCAAATGCTTAGCCTGTGCTATAAGCTACTATTGGCAGACAAGCAGCAGAAAGATTTTCAGCCAGAAGCAACCTGCTCAAGGGAGAGGTGACATCAAGCAAGAGAGATTACCAAGTACAGCCTTCAGTTATTTGCATTATCTGGGTAATTTGCATCTAAGGTATTATTTTATATGATGCTAACTTGAATGCAAACAAAAAACCTCTTCATTCAACTGAATTTACAAAGAAATTCTGGGGTTTTTTTATTTAAACTCCCCCCCACCCCCCGCCCAAATCAGAGACACTGTAACTATTATTAGAGCTGTCCATTTTCCTTTCCTTATATTGTTGTACAACATCTACCACTCAGCAACACCTACTACCAGTTCCCAGGAATCTTTTGTTATGATGTGCACATATAAGGTCCATACAGCTGCCTTTGTGCTTGACATGATCAGACATAAGTTTCCAACTCTCAAACAAACAAAAGAAGTAGGTCCATAAAGAATGAGCATAATGTATTCTCTGCAAAGGTTGGCATGAAAAAAATTATAAAGAGAAAAGCCTTCTGAGGGAGGGGTCTGTGTTAAATCTGAAGATCTTCTCCAGCACACAAGTATTTCATCTAGAAATCAACTTCAGCTGTCAAAAAGCGTTGTAGCTCTTTGTACTAATTCCATTCATTAACTGGAAACCTTTACAACCTGAAAGCTTTACAAGAGTTTAACAATTAAGGTAACTCTGTAGAGTCACTTGATTTAAAACATGTCCTGAAAAGTAAGCAATTAGTCAGCACTTGCAGAAGGCACTTAAAATTCTCTTTGTGTTGAACAATGCATCTAGAAGTGAGAAAAGCCAGTTCACTTGGTCCCTGCTTCTTAAGAAGAAAGCTGATCGACTTGTCTGAAAGGTAATTTGGGGGGGAACTGTAACAACGATAATGAAGCCTTTCCCCCGAGGACATAAGGGCAATACAAATAAAAAAACCAGCAAGAAACGGCAGTACACTGCATTTTTAAGCACTACTTGCTCAAGAATCTAAATAGTTGTTTGGTTCTTGGTTGTTTTTTTTGTTTGGTTGTTTTTTTGTTTTTTTATCTTGAGTGCTGAAGCAGAAAAATAACTCTTCCACTTCCTCGACTTTCATATGAACCTCAATCTGATGCTTTCCTGCACATGGTAGTCTAACACATGAACTTCCCCTGGCAAAAAGTCAACATTCAAGTGTCAGAGAATGTATTATTCCCAGCTGCTGATCTTATTAAGCAGGTCTTGTGTTTTACAGAGTTCAGACATGAAAAGTTTCAGAGGATGACTAGGATCAAGAAGACTTCCTGAAACTACCCCAAAAGCCCCTAGATCACTTCAGAAGAAAGCTGAACAAGCACCTCATGCCCTTCCTCTTCATCTAATGTCCCTTCTCCTCTCTCCTGGTACACACACAATATTTCACTAGGTATCAAGACAACTAAAATAGTGTACTGTATGAACATGTGAAATGAGAAGCTTGAACTTCAAAATATACATAGGAGATGACCCATAAGAGTCTTGATATTTTAGATTCTGATGGCTTCCCAGACACAAATGCCTGAGTAAAAATTAAATTTGGCTGCTGTGCCTCAGTTACCAGCTGAGAAATATTTTCCATCAGCAAAGGTATTACAATTCTCATTACTGCTAACAGAAAAAGGAGCTAAGTGACTTCTGCTCTAGGATTTCAGTTACATACACACACAGCTAAGGGATGCATTTGGCAGTAGTAGCAAAGTTACTCTTTATCACTTCTACTGTTGCTGTAATGTGCTCTGAAAGAGTCAAATCATATTCCTCTGAATTATCACAACAGCACTGAGTAGTGATCGCTGAATACCCTACAGCAGATCAGTTGCTAAGAGAAACAGTGCTGGTAAAACACTATATTTTTCCCACATGGCAGACTGGCAAGAAAACGCCCTATTGGTGACTACCTATTTGTGCTAGTTCACACTGCTCTTTACACTTCATTTCAAAGTAGCACTCATGTTCTCAGTAAGAGTGATACATATAATAAATGTGTGTGCACAAACACAGAACAGATGACTAAATTGGCACTTAAGTCATCTTGACCATGAAATATTTGATATATGCTATTTTAGATCAAGTACACTTGACAAACTCAAATGGGACTTGTGGGTAATGATAACCTTAATGCAAATTTTGCCCCTAAATCATTTCATGAATTGCAAGAGTTCATAAAATTCTATCTGGAATAGCCATCAACCGAATGCAACAGGAGATGGATTAGACTGCAGGAAAATGAGAGTGGTTTTGCTTTTCCAAGTTTCAAATTTTATTAACTGTTTTTCGATCCTTCTGTGGCTTATTCCTGCCACTGTCTGCCAGGCAATGGTGAGAAAAGATATTTACAAGGCTAAAAACCTGTAAATGGAATGCAGAGAGGCAAACATACAGGAATAGACTGGGGATTGACTTGTTTGTTGTTTTTTTTTTTAATTCACATCGCAGTGCTGACATCACCCTTCCACCTACATGTCGGAGGCCATTCTGAAATGTAACCAGATTTATTGAAAGCTTCTCTTATACAACTCCAAACAAGAACTGCACTTTTCACAAAGGCAGTATGATAAGACAGAAGGAGCACTGCTGTATTGCCTTCCCGAAAAAACAAAGGTGATCTAAGGGCTGGAGCAGCTTTGCTATGAGGACAGGCTGAAGGAGCTGGTCTCATTCAGCCTGGAGAAGAGAAGACTCTGGGGGGATTTTAGAGCTGCCTTCCAGTATCTGAAGGGATCCTACAGGAAGGTTGCAGAGGGACCTTTCCTGAGGGTGTCTAGAGACAGGACAAGGGGGAATGGTTTGAAGCTGAGGGAGAGCAGGGTTAGACTGGATCTAAGGAGGAAGTTCCTCAGTCCAAGGATGGTGAGACTCTGGAATAGGCTGCCCAGGGAAGCTGTGGCTGCCACCTCACTGCGGGTGTTGAAGGCCAGGCTGGATGAGAGGTGTCCCTGCCCATGGTAGGGAGATTGGAGATGAGCTCTGAGGTCCCATTCTATTATTCTGTGATAACCTCAAACTAGCAATTTATGTAACATCACCAAGCACACCACTGAATTCAGGATCAAAACACCATAAGCCAGATGCAGGGGTTCAAATGAGAGCTAAGAAGAATTAGTCTTGTTCCCTCAAGGGTGGAGACAGGAACCCTTCTGTAAACATTCTGGTGAAGTTCTGTTAGAACTTCTCCTTTCCTGGTCACCTTCTGCACTACTGCCAAATAGGTTTCCAGTGATTTTAAAAAAATCTGATGATTCCCAGTCAGTCACAAACCAGCATGAACGCGATTTCAGAAGTGTAATAAATTCTTTTCAGACCACACTAACGGAAAGAGAAGCAAACAATGCAAAATGGCTTGGGCTAACTTTGATAACAATACCATCACACTTACTTAAAATCATTCCAAAAAATGAGAAGTAGCAGCAAGTTTACTACTTGTAATTATTTTACTTTACCAATTATTTTATTTAATGTTTGTAATTATTTCAGACTTACCCTCTCGCAGGATCTAAGGCAATCGCTCTGGGCTGATCCAGTTCTTGCCAAAACAAAACTTTTCTCAGTGATCCATCTAAATTAGAAACTTCGATTCGATTTGTTTCGGAATCTGTCCAGTATAATTTTTCTCCCAGCCAGTCGCACGCCAGCCCATCAGGTGAGAGAAGTCCAGAAATGACCACATTTTGTACACTCCCAGATTTATTGAATTCTGTTCGTTTAATGGCTTCTTCACTGACATCACTCCAGTATATCAACCCCTTCACAAACACGAAGTCCACTGCTGCTGCATCCTCCAAGCCACCCACGATCACCGTGGCGTTCTCCTTCCCGTTGGCAGCATCCACCAGTCGCAGGTCACGTCGGTTCGCATACAGCAACAGCGGGGCAGCTTGAAATGGGAGAAAGAAGGGGTGAGGGGACAGAGAGATGGATTAACACCACTCATGTTAAGTATAACTTGCTCTAAAATGGTGTATTGGGTCATAACTACTAACTTAAGACATTTTTTTAACAATAACGGGCCAGGTGACATTTTGACATTTGACTGAAAAGCAGCATCCCAAAGCCTTTCAGCAGTGCTACAACTCAAGATGGTAACTTCATAATGGGCAGCTCATCATTCTAGGCTGTGCATTATTAAAATAACATTAAAGAAGTAGTTGGATGAGAAAGTGGGATTTGAAGTGATCAAGTGAGACTGTTTATAGAGAAGGATAGGATGCTGAAATAAAAGTCTGAAAGACCAGGGTAAACAGTTTTCTAAACACTTGGTGCTGGCCTACCTGAGGAAAGATTCTTTTTTCTTTTTTATTATTTTTTTCTAGAATTTAGTCACACACACCCCACTTCTACAAAAGCAGCATGCAGGTACATACTACGATTGGCTCCTCTACCTGTCACCACACAGATTCAACAAAAATCTTGCAGATTTACTCATCAGAAAAGGTGGGCAACTTTGAAATTCTAGCAGGATATATGTCCTAAGCCAAAAGGTTTGCATTTATAGAGCCAAACATGAGAACAATGAAGTAACATCAAGGGCTACGCTGCCAGAAAAGGTACAGTTCTTAGTATGAGAAACCCACACTGAAACACTAACAGAGCCTTCCTGAAATCCAAAACCTAGTTTCCACACTCAGACTGCTCCACTCATTACCACAAAACTCTATCAAAGACATTGCCACATGTGCATTGGGACAAGTTGAAGGAATGAAGAAATTCCTTAATCTACTTCCACATAAACAAGAGGAACAAAGAAATCCCTTATCTACTTTAACATGAACAAGTTCTGCTATATATGGAACCTTTTCTTTCTTCTTGTGGTTTTGGGTTTTGTTGGGTTTTGGTTTGGTTTGTTCATTTTGTTGTTTGGGTTTGGTTTTTTTAAACCTAAATTGTTTAGGCTGTCATCCTCATCTGAGAAACGTAAAATATAAAACGATTTATGGCAATCTTTAGATACAGAGCTTTCAATATGAAGAAAGAGGGGAAGCTTTGTTGCTTTTAATAATGCTAGATTTGTATTTCCTTGCATAATTTCTCACCCTCTAAAAATGTAAAATTAATTACAGTGGAGTTTCTTAAAGTGAAAGCTGCTTATGATTACTACATTTTTCAAGGGGGGGTGGGAAAAAAAGTGAAGTGCATTAGATGTACAACCAAGCCCTCTATATTTTAAAGCTTGCATAGAATTTTAACCTGGCAAATCACTTTAATAGCCATCCCAGTGTCATCTGGCACATGATAGGAAAGCATGCATCCAACTGGCAGAGCTCTCTCTAATCAGAAAGCATGCCCAGCATTGGAAAGAGGTAAATCCAGGCACAAATGAGTACAGGTTCCATTATTATGTGCAACACAGAGCAAGAGTACCCCTGCACACAGCATGCACTGAATTGGAACATCAGACATGTCAAGTGTAACCACCGAGGCCTGAAGGCCCTGCTAAGCCTAACACAACCTCACCGCACAGGTTATTCACTCCTTGCTGGAGCTCAGAGCTGGCTGAGGAAGGTCTGGAGAAAACCTCCTGTTCATGAATGATAGAAGTTATTTCAATGATAGTGAAAAGAAACACAGCTACACTTAGGATGTGCAGTTTCAGGCAGACTGATTTGAAGCTGTAGCTTGTAACACATTCTGCAGGGCTGGCAGATGAAGATATGAAGCTTTGCAATTTGTTGTGACATTCTGGGATGAAGCATGCATCACCAAAACAACAAAACCAAGGTTTGTTCTCTCAACCCTCTCCAATCCTTACCAGAAAACACAAAGGCTTCAACATCCTATCAACCCCAACCACTGAAGCTGGCAGCATTATTACCTAGTATCATCGTTGCCGTTAATTTGGATCAAACAGCAATGCCAAATGGAAAATTGTGGCAGACGATCCCACCCTGCTCAATATAAATCACTTTTAAAGAAACCAGGATAATGAAAAGATGTACAGTTAGCAACTGTACTAAAAACCCATGGGGAAGAAGTCCAACAGAAACTCCTTTCAAATCTAGGCAACTGTTTTGCAGTTTCAGTTATAAGAGTGCAAAGAGATTCAACTCCAGTTTTTAAGAAGCTGAACTATTTAAATGTTTCTATTTCCTTTTCTCTAGACATCATAAAAATACATATTTTAATTGCAAAAAAACCCCAACACCTATAATATACTGAAGAGAGGCACTGATTTTAAAATGAAAAAAAAACCCACACTGCAAATCAACAACTGAAGGAGAAGTGAGAGTTCCCATGTCCTCTACCATCTGAGAGACCTGCATGGAATTTATTTTTCTGATTAAAGAAAGGTACCCAACACAGAGTAAAAGTTATGCTTAGTTAGAAAACATTATTTATTTACTTAACCCACCAGCAGGAACAAATCCTTGTTTAGAGAACATAAGGGTTAAAACCACCTCATGTTTAACACATTTGAACTCTTAAAAATAATTCCCATCATAAGAAATTCCTGTGTTACTGAGGCTAACTGCTTCCTAACTCAAATATTCACATAACCCCCCTCTCTAAGCTTGCCACATTCAATATTAACATCCAGACACTGCATTTTTTTGTCCTACCTTAACCAGTACAATCCACATCAGCATCCTTTTCCTCACCAAACTCCAGTTCTTGCACCAAATACTTCTCTTGGCTGCAACTCCTCTCTCTCCCCAACATACTGGGAGTTGTTAATCTCCAAGATACTTCAACCTAGTTTCCCTCACCCTTGGTTACTGACATCTTGCTTTGTACATCTGATTCGTGAGCTTTAAAACGCTGCAGCCCACAGGATGTGTGATGGTTTAAAACCGTCTTTTTAATTTTTCTTCACAAAGCATCCATGGAAACGTCAGGATGCAAAGTGATGACAACATAAAAAGATCACTTCACCAGCTATAAAAGTTTTCCCATTTTTCTGGTGTTTAAGTAGCAACTTGAAGCTGTCAGAATTTGTCTTTTTTTTTTTTTTAAACTAAGTCCTGAGGCCTTTTCCACAACTCCTGCGGCCTTTTCCATAGCTCCTGCTTGCTCCCTTTCCACTTTCAATGATCCATGATATCTCTGTGTGCCACAAGGTCAGTATTACCTTCAACATGCTCATTTTCCTTCACTGATGTGGAATCGAGCCTGGATAGAGCAATTAGCAGTCTCATTTTCCCCAAGCCGTGTTTTCCTCATACCCAACCCCCAGCAATGCTGTTCTGCTCCCTCACTTAACTAGGGGCCCCTTCCCCAGCTGATTCAAGGCGTTATATCAGTGACAGGTTTGACTGGGTTAGTGAGGTGAATCAGGTCAAGAAGTGGTCCAGCAAACTCCAAAACTAACATAAGGTGAGCAGCAGGGAGCTGGAATTTAGAGCAGCTCTCCACCCTTTCACTAGCAGCTTCCTAGATCTGCTCAAGATGTGACTGCAGCCACATCCTTTCTCCCCAGCTCTACTCTCAGCTGTCAGTTCCCAACTTCTCTTTTGCTTTAGCACCAGTACTTGTCCCATACCATGTCAAGACAACACAGAGAGCTGAACCATCGGAAAGCTACCAGGAGCCCCATTCCTCCTTTGCTGTGAATGGAGAACTGCCTCCTTCTCCTTGAACACCTTTGTTTTCACAAATAGACTTGCAGGATACAGCAAGCAACCATGAGTAGTAAACAAGCATAAGGCAGCCCAAGCATATCAGAAAGGACCTTTTTCTCCTTGTTTCAGCTAATCTAAATTATAGTCCACATGTAAAGCCAACTGAAGGCTGTTCAGATGGTAACTCAAAAGGTCACAGAAACAGTCAGGCTTGCAGTGAATTAGATGAGTAACCACATCAGTGCAAGAGCAGACACCAAGTAACAACATCACCACCATTTGGGATTCTGCACCAAGCTTCTACCATGACTTTTGCAGGCCTTTGGCCACACTGGAGCTGTGGAGACCAAGACACCCTGCAAGACTAGATGGTACAGAGGCCTGCTGAACAACAGGAAAAAAATTATCTTACTAAAGAGCTAGAAGGATGGAAGGAAGTGAAGAAGACGACAGGGTGGGAAAGGGAGTACAGAGAAGTCAAGGCATAAAAAGCCAAGAGACCTGGCACACACAATTGAAGTACACCACAAACTGCAGCTTATCTCAGGCTAAGAACTTTCTAAATGTCAGACACTGTCCATCAAATCATGCTGCTGGCAACAAGAGCCATACATGCAGCAACTGATGATTTCCAAATTATCACAGCATGCCTCTTCTCACTGTTGGCTAGCACACCCACACCAAACCTCTGGCCATCTTTCCATTACCTTGACTCTCCTACGCTGAAGTTCTTTCCATTGCACTCTCATGAGGATAAACCACAATACTTTAGCAGCTGACATTATCTTAACTTTATATGCTAAGACCACCTTGCCAACAACAATCTAGGATGAGCAGAGAGCTGTGCTCCCAGGTCAGATATCTACTTTCAGCTGCACTGCTATGTAACACCACCACCTTCTTCTGTTAACCTGCTGCTTACAAGAGGGAGCCACGAAGTGACAAGAAAATAAAGGTCACGACCTGGAAGCAGCACAGTACACTTTCCTTGGCCAGCAGCAGACTCTGGAAAGCAGGAAGGCTCCTAGGGATGTGTGACCAAGTCATACCATGACCCACATTAATGTCTGCAGAACCTCAACATTACTCTTCCCTTTTCCTTATAACCTTCCTTCAGCACTCTCCCAGTTTCTCGCATTTGTCAGAAGAACACACAGTGCTGCAGATGAAGTCATACCAGTTCCACACACACTGGCAATACTTTCCTAGTTCTCCTCTAAAAACAGCCATGTTTAAACTGACACAACATGTGTGGTGAAAAAGATAGCATGCATACAGCCTGCTGCAAAGCATCTCGTGTCTGCAAGGTATGTTTCTGACAGCTCTCCCAGCACACACCTTTGCTCACATAGAAAAGAAACTTTGTCAAGCTATACTGCACCAATCAGAGCCCCACATCTGAATAGGGAAGGTATTTTGCAATCCAAACTTGAAGCTGCATGATGACAGATGAGAGGACTCGATTGCACTGAAATAAAACTCTACCCTTCACACCTTCTGGTGCCATCATTTCCTACATCACTTCTATCAGCAAAGAACCAAACCCAAATCCTGTCACAGTCCTCACGGAGGTGTCGAGAGACTGTGCATTGCTTAAGGCCTCCACTGAATTGGAGTACCAAGACTAAACAGCACATGATGCTGTGACAGAGGTAGCCCATTTCTCAAAGACTAAGGCGGCTAAAGGCTGCAAGGTACATCTTGAACACCCTGGCAAACTGATATGGGAATGCTCCCAAAGTTTGTTGCTACTCTGGAGCTACTGCACTTTGTTCTGTGTTCCAGCCTGAACCTCACTTTTGAGGGTGCACGAGTAGTTAACAATGGCCTGGGAACGTCTGCCCTTAATCACTCTTGCCTCCTCACTTGCCTCCCTAGCTGGAGGACCCATGATGGCTAACACTCTGAGGAAAGAGCTCCAGTCAAAGGGTTTCACGCAGATCGGTAATGCCAAATGGACCAGAAAGATTCTGAGCAGCAGCAGACTAGTTTACCTTCAACTAATATAGGCTTTTTCCACACAGACAAGAAGTAGCAATGAGCTACTTTCATGAATTTATCTGAGCTGGCACGTCTAGCACTTAAAAAATATTTCTTAAGTCTGTCAGTTTCATCAGGTAAAAATTTGTTTTGTGGGGCTGTTTAGATTTTCTGAAGCAGTACCAGGAAGTTGTTATAAAACATGAACGCAGAATTTAGCATAAAAGACCCCAAGTGGAGGGCAGAATGACACATAAAACAGAGAAAGTTGCCAGTGCTGATAAGTACACCACAGAAATGACAGCCCTCAGCTGGGACACCATGGTGGAACTGATTTAGGGTGGAGGAAACAGGGTGGGGAGCAGCAGTACTGCCTGGAAGGCTTTATCACATTTTCATCTTCACTTCTCTGCAATTCTTCAACAAAGAATGTATCAGCTAGCCAAGGATTTCTTTGTGGCATGCATTCTAGACTAAGCTTGGTGAATGGCATCTTTGTCAGTTCATCCAGCACAAGACAGAATAAAATAAACCAGGTTGCCAGCTGGTAAAACAATTACACTGGGTTTGTTTCTCCAGCAGGTTAAAAAAAAAAAACATTTTCCCTAAGACAAGACAGTATCAACAACTTTGCAAAAATATGAAGAATTCACACTGAACTAGAAAATAGTTTTATGATAAAATGTGAAGAAAACACTCACAGTACAACCTTAAAACAACTTCAATCAGCCCAAAGGAAAAAAGTTCTCAAACCAAAATTACAGCTTTAATGGTCAAATTCTTAAGATTAGTAAACTTGCTACAGACTAATGGAATAAATAAGAATTCAGGTTAAAATGAACAGTTAGGGGCTGTTTTTTAAGAGGCAAGATGTGCACATATTTCAAAAACTTTGAATATTATGACACATCTGGGTTTTTTTAATGTAGTTGGGCCCAGGTGACTGATTTTATTTTTTAACATTCAAAAATGCTCACATCCCAGCATCATTAATGTCAAATCTTCAACAGGCTTACACTAGTTGTAGTTAGGAGGGATAAAAACCAAATCAAAACATACAGGCTCAGGATCCCTTGAAAAAGGTAAATGATTTACTCTTCTTCATGTTGAATAAGATTCCCTTATGGTTATCCAAAACAAAAAGAAACCAACCCATAAACAAAAAAATCATCAGCTTGGAAATATTTTACTTATGAATTTTACCATTACCCACTACAAAAAGATTTAACTGCTGAGTCCCAATTAACTTTTTGAGTTAGTAGAACAGCAGCGCATTTTCCAAACGGACACACAATAAGAGTCACCACAAGGTTTACAAATTCCTGCTCCTCTGTTATTCCTAATATTCCTACTCTATTCATCTATATGTAGACAAGAGGATTCTGAGATTTTCAAAGTGTTACCATTTTGATTACTATACTATAAGTAGCAGAGTTTTATTCAATACTTTGAAAGAAGAACAAAGGGAAGAAAGTCTGAAATTCTACACCACCTTAAAGATCTCTTACCTTCCACATACCCTTAGCTTTCAGAATTCAAGTAAACACATCAGCTGCCTTCTAGAAGCCTGAACTCTTTGACAACAGAGGAGAATGCTAAACACTGAGGAGTTCTGGAGGTATAAACAACTGTATCTTTACAAAACAAAGCCAAAACCATGCAAACTGTTTTTCTTCTGCAAACATATTGGGGAGGGAAGAGTAAGAGGAAAAACACAAAGGAGAAAATTGCATTTTGGTATCATAGGGATGAAACAAAATTATATAGCTAGTTGATTAAGATTTTCCATCTCCAATATGATTACTTTTCAAATCTGACATCAAGAGCTCACACATGGCCCTCATAAACAGAATTAAAACTATAATCCCATTTCTACCACATTGATTATATCACGAGGGAGTAATTCTATTTAGGTAATGTGATCCTGTAACAAGATACTAAAAAAAAAAAAAATCTGTATGGATGTTGCCATTTTCCATGTCTGTTTATATTAAAAACATCTCCTTATTGTTCTCTCTGTATAAATAATGAAGCTTCGAAAGCATTCCATCTTTTAAACTGACATGCTTCTTTCTCCAAAGAGTTTATAACATTTTGCAAAGGAAACAAAGTATTACTCACTAAATTATTGCTTCTTTGAAACTGCACTTCAAATGGTGTGTCCTTAAAAGTGTATTACAGAGGACACAGGAAAAAAATGTATTACAGGATTCCCATTCCATTCAGAGACTGCTAGGTTTGACTCAGTTTCAAAACTGGCAGGGAACTGTGCCAATGACATTGACATAGAAAGGTCCATAGCACAGCCCTCTCTCACAAAGAGACAAAAGCCCCACTCTGTTTTCACAACCATTTCACAGGAGAACACATGGAAAAGGAGAAACAGCGACAAGCTCACTTCTACTGCAAGCACCATCACAGTGTTCAGACCAAGTTCTGTCCACCTTGAGCAAGCCGAGCCTGTTCATGTTGTGAATCTCTTACCATAAATATTTATAAACTACAAGAATATCTAAAGAGCTTGCTGAGGGCTATGTCAGCTTGCCTGCCAAATACATAAATAGCAAAAAGTTACTTAGCATCTAGTGTGTCAATAGCCAGCATTTATGTCCAATCCATGATACCACAAAAGTATGACACAGCTTCTTTGTTCAGAGCAGTGTATTCTGCAACTCTGCAAGCAATATATACTCTGAAACTACACAACTGAGGTAGAAGTTGAAAAAAAACAAAACAATGCTGTTATTAGAGAATGCATTTCTTCCACCGAACAGCAATTACTCTCTAGAACAGCCATCACTACAAAATACTTGGCACAGAATAAGTGGCAGCTCTCGTTGCTTGTTCATCCTAAACCTCAAGTCCACACACCAACAATTGCCCTTGGTGAGCCACAGCATTTAGGTTCAAGGGCTCAGCTTTTAGGTGAGCAATACCAGCTGCTTTATACAGATTTTAACAGACCATCCCTGAAGTGTGTAAGCCAGTTGTACTCCCCCATGTCTTTCTAAGCAACTTGTATCACTTACCAGTTCAAGTCCATCTGTGGGAAATTTCTCACCAACCTAAATTCTGCCTCACTGGCAACAATTGCATTCAAAGGATAAACTGCCTCCACACACCATCAAAGAAGTGGGTGACAGCAAAGAACCTCACCAGCCATGTGTAGTTTACTAACCAAATCTCTTTTAGGTGAGTGGGCTGAGGTGTGAGGGTTTCCCACATGAGAACTGGGAGAGGAGCTGTGCACACTCCATGGCACAGCAAAGCCATGGGCTCAACCAGAAGCAGGAGCTTTGGTACAACTGCATTTCTGGTGCCACTCAACAAGAATACCTTCCTCTCCCTACAGCAAAAGGGAGGGGACTCTTTTGAAGAAGCCACCAGTAAAGCAATCCAAGTATTTCACATTTCATAGGAAACTAAAGAGGTCAAATATGCTGTGGACAAAGAATAGTGGTTAAGTCTGCAGATTGACTGCCACAGAAGTGAATGGTGACAAATGAGCAACTGAGACCTGTTGCTGTTTTTTTTCTCCTACTCCATTCCCTCAGAAGGAAGGGCAAAATTAAAAATCTTTGCTCTACTTGATTTGAGCTATAAAGTAGATCTTTTATTACTTGTACTGCAGTAGATCTTTTTGAAGCCAGCATTTTTGAGATGCGACATCATCATAAGGGTGGATTAGAGATGTAGAAAGGAATCAGATTTTTTCAGCTACCAAACACAGAGAGTTTAAAAGGCTGCTATGCTCCAGATCCTGACCTGTCTTCCTCCAAAAAGCTCCTCTACCCATTCTACAGCTTTTAGACAAATTCCTCCTTTACCTAGAACTCAGGGAACAGACACATAATCAGTTCACTAGGGAAAAAGGAAACACAAACATGGTTAACGCCCCTCTCACCAGTATTGGTGCAAAACCTAAACAAAGCTTTTTCACCTGAATCTCTTTAAACAACTGTCACTGAAGGAGACAAGAAGCCCATCATCCCCACATAACTCTGACAAGATAAACACAGCTTCATCCACATACCCAGAACTTCCCCGTGTGGTCAATGCATCTTGCCAAAAATGCTGCTTCACCTTACCTCCAAGACACAGTAAAAACATTCCAGCCTTTCTAAGTCCTAACTTTTTCAGTTTTAGAGAAAAGCTAAAGCAATCTGATGATAAGTGAACTGTATCACAGAGATGCAATTGCAAAACCTATTAAAGTAATGGTGGATTTTGTAACACCTTAGATCACGCTAATTTTAGACTGTTCTGTGGAGAGATGAAAGAGGAAAATGCATTGGAAATCACAGCAGACAAAGGCACACTGATTTGTGAGGAATCATACAATGACAAAACATGACTAGAATACAGTTGATTCAAGCTTGGGTGAAGAAATAGACTATGATGGTTTAAAAAAAAAAAATTATTCCAAGTCTCGCTGTCAAAACCTAAGTATTGTACAATCCTAGGTGAAGAGACCCAAAACATAGCTCCAGCTGAAATGCCACATTTCATCTCCAGTGTGGTGCTTCAGAACTCAAAAGCCTATTCCTTGCCCCCTTCTCTGGTTTCTAGTAGAAAAATACACACAAACACATTCGGTCACAGCTTAGCAAGTCCTGAACACTAGGCTCTTTTAAACTACAAGCAAAAAAATATTCAACAGCAAAGATTGCGTTTATCAAAAGCAAATAACAACAGATTAAAACCAATTAAAACATCAACAATATTTAAACAATAACAGATTAAACCAAACCCTCTTAGGAATGCCTAACAGGGCAGCAGTACTTTGAACGTGCCCATCACTAAACAGGCATTTTCCTTTCTTCGCTAACTGACCTTAAGCACAAAGATCTGCAACTTTCAGCATGTCTGCACAAATATAATTTGTAAGGTTCCTATTCAAGCAAGAGCTTTCTGCACTGTCTGCATGCTCAGGGTTTAAAACCAACACAAACTAGCAATTGCATTCTGACTGGAGAGTTATTTCTGCAAGAAAAGCCAGCCATGAATACTTGCAGAGGAAGAACTATCACTTATTAAAAAGCTGAAACCTCAGTTAAATACTTCTCTGTAGCTCCATGCCAGATGCTATTGCCTCTCTGAAGTTATCTAAGCAGATCCCGATTGGTTTCACAGCTGTCATGAAGAATATGGCAAACCTGCCATGCAGCAGCTCTACTTCATACCTCTGGGAAGTGGCTTCAGGAGGCACCGCTGATGGTCAGAGAGACTGGACTGTGACAAGGGTCAAGATGTTCCAGAATCATAGAACATTGTTAGGGGTTGGAAGGGACCTCCAGAGATCATCGGGTTCAACCCCCCTGCCAGAGCAGGATCACCTAAGGCAGGCTGCACAGGAACATGTCCAGGTTGGCTTTGAAAGCCTCCAGAGAAGGAGAAGTGTGACCCCTTTCCTCCATCAGTCAGAATATTAATAAAAAGAAGAAAGAAAAAAAGAACCTAACTCCAAATGACAGAACCTCCATAGCAAGCTGTCATGACAGTTACCTCCCACCTCTGAGAAATGCGAACGTCTGCCCTGAAAATGCCAGTAGGATCTAGTTTGATATCACAGTCATTGGATGACTTTGAAATGTGCCTTGCCCTGTGCATCCATTTCTGGCTAGCATGGTACGTCAAGTCATTATTAGTTTACAGGGCACTGAGCTTCCAGGTTAGCAGTTTTGTTCCTTGCCAGATCTGTAAACGAGCCTACCATAGTTACCTCAGACTATCAGTCCCAGTTCAGCTGCTGTAAAGCTCTGTCCATAGTTGTGTTTTTCTTAAGTCAACCAGAACAGGGAGACTAGTTCTGCAAACAGAGAGGATGCTGCAATCCACAAATAGACACTGTCACATTTTCTGCATCTGTCTCCAGCACTGCTGGCTTGGCATCCTTCACAGCACTGAATTCATGAAGCAAATAGTGAACTTCATAACTTCACCTCGACTTTCATGTATAAGCTCATTCATACTCATGCTGACACTGCCTCTGCCTCATTAAGGAACTGCTGACATCTCTTCTGAACTCAACACATCTTATTTAAACCAATCCTACTTGCATAGATGTTGTTTATTAAGGAGGATGCATGTGTTAAAATCTGATTTTTGTTTCTTCAGAGTTCAGCTGTTCCTGCTGTTTATCTCTATCTAAAGGTAACAATTAGTCAGTAAGAAATTATTCTCATGTCACAAACAGAAGATTAAGGCTTCAGGTAGATGATCAAACAGCAGGAGCACGTGAACACAGAAGCAACAAAAATGATGTCCTTAGAAACAGACATAAAGACCAGAAAAGAAATGACAGTCCAGATGGTTTAGGAACTAAATCTTTCTTCTGAGTGTCTTTTTAAGCATCATTAGGTATACAAATATCTGCAAAAGGACAGGTCTCTATTTCAGGATTAACCTGAAGAAATGACAGTGAGGCTATTATGTGACATTATATATGCCAGTGATTTCCACCAGAGCCTAACAAATGGTTTATTAAGAACGGGTAGGATTGCTGCTTAATAAAATGAAGTAATGGGTAGCAGTTTCTCTCTACACTACAGACCAAACTCAACTTTTAAAAACTGGGATTTAACCACCGCAATAGGAGAATGAAATGTTACACAGTCCATTGAAATAAACATTCTTGTATCTTTGGAAACAGGATACAATATGGCAAACAGATGCATAGGGGAGGGGGAAAAAAAAAAAAAAGAATATGGAGGAAAGGAAAAATTTTGTTTTCCAGACGACTGAACATCTGGAGATTGAGCAGTCACTTTGACCTAAACCACCTTTACTGTAACTTTGTTCATAGCACAGTACTGTTGAATAATTTTCTAAATCAAAGTGTGGTCGATTAACTGTTAGTAATTAATCTCTGACCTCATCTAGCACAAAAAAATAGAACAGCAAAATGACGGATGCAAATACCACAGGTGACTGAACCCGATCAAGAGTTGCTGTAGCAAAGTTTACAACATTAAAAAAAAAAACCAACCCTCTCTTTTTTTTTTACCAGTTGTGCCCTATCAGACAAGAAATGTTGTTGGAGAGGGAAACTGGAATAAAAATCTCAGCTACTTTAAGTGACATCCTCTTGTAAGGCATTCGACTGCCGACTGCAAAGTGTACGAACATCCATGGCAGTTTCACCAGAGAAACACAAACTTCTCTGGAGTCCCAGCGCAAAGCCAGCACAGCTGAGAGGGAGCCTTCATTCCTTTCCTCGCCAACTCCGCACGCTCACTTCGGAGGGTTTCAGTGAAACACCACTTCCCGGGCGCTTCCCAACTTTCCTCCCAACACCTCCCCGCTAAATACGTGAGTCTCCCCGCACCCCCCAGCAGCCGGCAGGATGAAACCCCACTCTCAGTGGGAAAACGACAGGAGCCGAGTCACAGGGGTATCAGACTGACACCGGGCACGGCAGAGCTGCTGCCTCACGGCCAGCTCGGGGGGTAAGGAAAGGCTGGGGGGGAGGGGGAGAACATGTACAGCTTTTGAGGAGGTTGGATTTTTTTTCTTTTCTTAAAATATTTTTTTTTAAAAAACGATAATAAAGAAGAAAATAAAACAACAACAAAAAACACCACAACTTGAAAACAACAATGGAGTGACGAGCGAAGCGGCCGGTGTCCGCTGGCAGGGCGAGCTGCTCCCCAGCACGGCTGGGGCTGCCGAGCCGGGCCGGGCCGACGGGGAAGTTGCTCGGGAGCCGGGGTGGCCGCGGCGGCGGCTGGGCGAGAGAGCTGCCCCCGCGCCGGGCCCCGCGCCCTGCCGGCAGCCAGGCCTCTCCCCTCCCGCACGCCCAAACATGGCCCCTCGCCACCAACCCTGCAACTTTTCCCCCCCTGCCCCCCCTCGCCGCCGCCCCACTCACCTCTCATCAGGGAACAAAAACTGCAGGCAAGTAGGCTGCGCAGGACGGCCCCCATCTTCCTTCCCTCCTCGCTCTCACCGGCGGGGAGGCGGCGGCGAGGAGCAGCACCTCCACTGCCAGTTCATGCTTCCAGGCGGGCGGGGAAGGTGGCGGGGAAGGAGAGGGAGGGGGTGAATGCGGGGAAGGGCGGCCACGGAGATTTTTTTTCTCCCTCGCCGGTTCCTAAGAGGCCACTTGCCCCACCGTGCCGCCACGGGAGCGGGCGCTGCCTTCCATGCCGGCCGCTGCCGCCACACCGCAACCACCGCGGCCGTTCCCCCACCCACCCCTCCGCTCGCTCGTCCGGCCTTCGCCTCCACCGGGCGCGCACAGGCGCAGGGATACACTCCTACTCCTCCTCCTCTTCCTCCTCCCCCTCCTCCTCCTCCCCCGGCCCAACCCCGCCTCCCCGCGCCGCGCCCGGTCGGTTCCTGGCTGCCAGAGCAGTGCCCGCCCCCCCCGGCACCTCTACCGGGAGGGAGGGAGGGAAGGAGCGGGCGGGCGGAGGGGCGGGGCAGGGCAGCTTCCTTCACAGGGCCAGTCCCAAGCACACGCTTGGGCGCCCCGCGCCTGACAAAAGCCCCGCGGAGTCCGAGGCGCGGCGGAGTTGGGCCGCTGGCAGGGAAGTGGGTGGGTGGGATCGCGGTATCCCCCGAGCTGCCCGCCCACGGGGTAGGGTGAGGGACGCGGCGGGGGACGTCCGCCTCTTTCGCATTCCAGCGGCACTACTTTCCTACCTTCACCGCCGCCTGCGATACGATCCGCGGAGCAAGATCGGTTGGGAGGGACGGAACTACTTTCCGCCACAGAGCAGCCGCGGTCGGCGGTGGCACAAAGCCAGCGGCCGGACCCGGGCCAGGTGTTGGCCGCTCGGCCGGACAGCGCGGGGCGCCTCGGAGTCACCGGCTCCGACCTTGCTTGCCAGTCCGCTGGCTCTCCGTGAGGGACTCGTTGGCGCCGCTGAGGCGCTCCCTCGGCCCTTCCCTAGGGCCTGGCGCTCGGGGTAGCAGCAGGGGCACGCTCCCGGGTAAATATTTATGGGCCTGAGCTGGCCTGCCGATTGAATTAGGAACAAAACGGAGGGGAGAGCGGGGACTTGGAGCAGTAGAGTGTCGCTGTAGAGGAAAACCAAAGCAGTATGATGAAATGAAGTTACAGTTACTAACCTCTTTGGGGAGGTTCGAGAGCTGTAATGTTGACCCTTCACAGAGCGTTCCTTGTCGGCATGCTGCTTGCCTGAGGGAATGGGGGGGTGATTTATTTTTCTTCATTTTTGGGGTGGCTTGGGGGGTTTGCCCCTCTTGCGAAACTAAGTGAAGTGAGCTGAGTTTGTGCTGCTCTTAACAAACTAAAATGAGTGTCCAGTGTGCTGTGAGCTTACTCTTCCCCCGCCCCCCATCCCCCGTATGTCCACTCTTCTTTGCTCTGAGGAAGCTAAAAAGTTAGGATTTTGTAGTATACTCTCACTTGGAAAAAGCTTCCTTTCCTGTTTTGGTTTTGTTTTTCATTCATAGAAATGAAACAGAATGCAGCTTTCTTGCATTTCCTCTAGATTAGAAAATCTACTTCAGGATTTCTACAGGGAACTTCAGGTGTTTTCATTAATTTCTTCCTCATAGAGGATGGCAGCTGGTTAGAAGGGTCATGATACTTACAGCAAAGTTTGGCATCCCTACATCCAGACGTGTGTGTTATTTTCAGGATTATTAGAAGCTTACAGAAATGTTTAATTTCATATCTGCTGAACATAAATTTTCATAGCTTCTCTTGTGAATTACAGTAGGAGAGGACATCTAGGTTAGGTTAAAGGCCTGGGCATTGTAGACTGACTCTTAACATCAGGCTCCTGGATTCACATAATAACATCAGACTCAGCTTTTACTGGGGGGGGGGGGGGGAAAACAACCTGAGCTTTTCATGAAAAGAAGTATATTTCCAACCTTCAAGGTTGAAAAAAAAAAAAAACCAAACAAACAACAAAAACCCACTACAAACATTTTGAAAATGTAAACAATGTGACTCAACGGCAATACCTGCCTGAGGCCAGGTGTCCATTACAAAACTTTGTCCTTGACTGTGGGATGAAATCACCTCTTCCACTCCTGCAGTGTCAGCTGGGGGCTTAGCAAACACCAACAAGACCCACACAGATAGTGGAGGGGAAGGGCTTCCCCTGCAAAAATATACCCAGACAGTAGCTAACCTGCATCTACCTAGTAGATTTTGCAGGAGCAGGCAGAAGGTGCACACCTTGATGTGTGTTTTCATTCCTTGACTGGAATCAGAGGAGAAAAAGTGGTTTGTTGGGGGGGAGGGGGTTTAACTTGCCCTGCACTCCCATAGTGTTGCACAATCTGTGATTAACTTCTTGGGAAGTATGGCAGATCTGTAATGAAACTCTTCATTATCTTAATCACCCAGTGCACAGCTGAGGGAAACCTCAGTGAATCCCTGAATCACAGAACATATTTCTCTACATGCAGTTCCCTCTCACATCTTACCAGCTTTTGCTGGCAAAACTCTGGTGTCTTGACTATCTCCCTTGGGAGCCTGATGCCCTGTCTGGTTGCTACCCTTAATCTTAAAGATGTCTTCTCTGCTGACTGGGCTGACTGGTTTATTTTTAGCTTTCAAACATGATATGCTGTCACCCCTCACACTGGTGCATTTCACCCTTTTTATATAATCCCAACCCTTTTCTTCCCTGCTTGGATTTCCCTGTATCCATTTAATGAATGCTGGCTTCACCTCTCTCAGCCTAGCCCCTTTCCCCCAGGTAGCCTTTTTTGAACTCTTTTCTCCATCAATGCTTAGGATTCAAGACCAAGACCATCCTTGCTGCTTCTCAGCTTTCCTTCTAGTTCATACATGTAGAATAACTCAATGGCAGAGATTTTTATGGAGTAAAATAGGAGACATGATTACCACACAGAGAAAAGCCTCCAACAGGCAAGGTGTCTCTGAGATGATGATGATCATTTATTTCAGCTTAAAGTCAATGGGAGTGAAGAGGGAATGTCTCTTTTGTTTTAGTAAGAAGCTTCCCTTGTTGATTGCAGTTACTTTAATGAACCTTAGGAAGAGAAACTTTGCTTTGTTGCCTCTAATCCAATACGAGACTCCAACTGCTGAGAAGCCTTACCCTTACTTCCAGACTGAGATGATGGCTCAAGGACATGAGAGCTTTCATGAAATTTTTTTGGTTGGTTGGTTTGTTTTGTTGTATTCAGGTTAATTCCCTGTTTTGGTTGGTGTCCCAGCCTCACAAGCAGTTTTGTCAGCCCACAGGACAGCAAGGGATGGCAGCTGAATCTCCGGAATCCAGCAGCAAATAGCAAAGTCAGTGCAATGGGACTTTTTGTAGGACTGAGACCCAAGTCCCTAAGGAGCAAAAGCTGTTAGAAGATGGCTGCTTAGCAAATGAATTTGTGGCTGCCCACATCACAGAAACCACTATCATAATTAGCTCTCTCAGTGAATGTCTCAACAAGAATTAAGGGGCATGGTGTGGTGAAATCCTGGTCCCTCTGAAGGCAATGGCAAAATTCTCCCTGACTTCAAAAGGGACAAGTTTTCATACTGAAACTCGAGCTCAAGTCATCTCTTGCCCCCAGCAGGAAAGTCTGCAGCACAGTAGCTTGGGAGATGGGATGTGATGCAGTGACAACTTCACCAGTGATGCCTGTTACAGTAATTTTGCAAGTAAAACAGAAGACCCTGACCTGCAACATCAGCACCTTGCCACTTTGCCTAGGTTGCACAGTTTGTAAAATAAAATGCTTCATCCACCTCCTCCCCCAAGCAAGGTCAGCTCTAAGAAATGTGACAGATGTGCCTGAGGAGGTTTATGCTGTTTCAGGAGTGCAATGGTTTCACCATGGTATTCCTTCTCCAATGAACACAGTAGTGGATCATGTCTTCTTTCTGCTCACTTCAGTAACAAGCAGACACACTTCTCTTCTCAGTTTTACTCCCATGCCTGTGAACTGCACCTTTTCCCTGGGACACAGGTAGCTTATGAGCAGATTTCCTTGGGCTGATAGTCATGTCTCTAGCCCAGAAATTTTCTCCAGGCCATGAGACCTTCCTTGGTTTTGCAGTTACTGTCTGCAGGGCTCCCCACAGTCAGTCAAACCACAGCAAAAACTAGCGCTTGTGCTACTTCTGTGACAATTTTCCCATCAAACATTGCATCAAATCCCCTTTTTTACATGCACAGAACTGCCTCTTCTCCCTGCATGTCAGCATTACCTTGTTCCCCACCCTGTATAATATCCATTCTTTCTTTCCCTTCTCCTCTCCCAGCAGTGGCTGCCTGGTGCCCAGGACAACAACTCTGTTTCTTTGTGTCTGAAAAAAATCCTTACAACAAAAACTTCACAGAGCAGAAGGTGCTTGAGTTCAGCAGCCCATACAGGCAAGCGAGTCCAACAGGAACCTGGTGATATCCCCAAGGGGAAATATGAAATAAGATGACCTGAAAGGCTTGGGCATTTTCTTTACACCTTTGGAGCAGCATTTGGACTCCTGCTGATGGTGCATCCAAGGTCAGGCTGTCTACCTACTACATCTTTTCTCAGCCTCCATCTCCCAGGGAGTTGAAAACAGCACTACCTGAGGATACTTTTCTTCAGTGGTTGTGTTTTCAGTGTGAGCCATGCGAGATTCTGACTTTAATTTGGTGCTGCCAACCAGACCACAGGGCAAGTCCAACGTTTTGCTTAGGAATATTTGGCCATGGCTACATTTCAAAGCCAAATCACAGAACTGTCATTTGAGAAAGTTGCAGTTCTAACATTTGTAGAGCACTTCAATGCTAGGTCAATACAGCAAAAGCATCTTTGTAAAAGAGCTCACATTTCAGACAGACACCAAAACAGTATTTTGGTTTAGTTTACCCAATTTTTCCAAACCAGGCAGCATCTGGTCTCTATCAACCATAACATGCGTGCCTTCTAAGCAACAACAATTTAAGAAGATTTCCTTTTCAACCCCCTTTGGTGGAATTCAGCATTTTGCAGCATGCATCCCTAACATTTAACATTTCTGCTTGGCACTGCAGCTTTTTTTGATGTTTAAAAATTAGTTACTGCTCAAGTGTTGTACATTTGCTTGAGCTCCTTTAGACACAGGGATTCAGGACTAGAAGTTATGCCTATGGTCAAGAAAGGTAAGTCCTTGTGTCACAGCAATTAGCAATTTTTCCTATAAGAATTTCCAGTTTCTGTGAAATGTAATCAGGATGCCACATCTTCTCTGCATGGGAAAGAGCTGATTTGAGACTTGAAATAGCCACTTCTGGGCTACTCTGCTGTACCACTGAAGTGCAGTTTATGACAACCAAAGAGATTTGTTGCTCTCCAGTTTAAACTCTGGGAGGAAAGTTCATATTCATAGAATCGTAGAATGGTTTGGGTTGGAAGGGACCTCCAAAGGTCATCTAGTCCAACACCCCTGCCCTCAGTAGGGACATCTTCTACTAGATCAGGCTGCTCAGAGCCTTGTCCAGCCGGATCTTGAATATCTCCAGAGATGGGACCTCAACTTCCTCCCTGAGCAACCTGTTGCAGTGTTCCAGCACCCTCATGATGCAGAACTTGTTCCTCACATCCAATCTAAATGCTCTTCTCTCATTTCAAACCATTGCCCCTTGTCCCGCCACTGCAGGCCTTTGCAAACAGTCCCTCTGCAGCCTTCTTGGAGGCCCCTTCACGTACTGGAAGGCCACTGCTATATCTCCCTGGAGCCTTCTCTTCTCCAGGCTGAACACCCCCAGCTCCCTCAGCCTGTCCTCATAGCAGAGCTGCTCCAGCCTCCTGAGCATTTTCATGGCCCTCACCTGGACCTGCTCCATCAGGTCCATGTCCTTCCTGTGTTGAGGGCTCCAGAGCTGGATGCAGCACTGCAGGTGAGGTCTCAGAATCACCTCTCTCCGTCTGCTGGCCGTACTGCTTTTAATGCAGCCTTCTTAATTGCTTTCTAGGTAGTAATTAAAAATAAGGAGGCACATTCTTGGTGAGAATTTCATTGGATTACTGTTATCCAGGATTTCTCAGAGAAAAATCAGTGCCTCTGACAGTTCAGGACTATTACTTGTACTCTGTTCTGTAAATTTTGTGTTTTACTATGGGAAGAGGGTTTCAAGGCCTCTTCAAGGCCAAAGGTAGCATGCAGGACATATGGAAGTCCCCTGTTTAGTTGAGAATCATAACATGTTTTGTGAATGCCCTAGAGGATGACACCCCTCTTGAACAAGTAACCTAAAGGACAAAATCCTTACCTCTCTTTTTTTTTTTAAATCTTTAAATTAGCTAATCACAGTACAGATAATAGATTTAATTAGTTCTTGCTCACTTCTCAGCTAATGAAATCATTGACAGTGGCTGATTCTCCAGTCTACCCCTTTTTTAACAAGCCTTTGCCAGAAACATAGTCAGTGAATTTCTGGTTTATTCAAAATGTGATCTTTGCATTAAAGCCATGGGGCCTAGAGGGAATGGCTGAAGTGCCAAATTCTCCCCACTACACCACTATCCACTGGCAGCAGCACAAAGTGCAGGGAATGCTGCAGCCACCTGTGTTTCAACAAGACACTTGAAATTCATGCCCAGGACAGCTAAAACCTGGGCACATTCACCCTGGCCATTAGCTAAAGTGTCTCCCATTGAGTCCATTGCTTGTTAGAGCAGGGATGAATGTAGGTCCTTAAGCTTGCACTGGCTCTGTATATAAAGGTTTCTGTGCCTTATGGCCTGTAACTCTCTCTTCATGTGCTGAGGGGAGGGAAGAGGCAATTATATATGGCTGAGGTCTCATTTACTGCTTTTCCATCTCCATTAGTTCTTTGAGTAATTTCTTTACAGTGTGGACTTTGATAAAGACTCTTCCGGTCCAGCTAGCAACTAAGTGTAGGTGAGTGACAAAGGAGAGCACAGAGACAAGCCAGACCTACTCCCCACATGTGTATTAGAGGAGTTGTGTCTGCTAGAAGGATATTACTGAGCGATCATCACATTCCATTTGGGAATAATTAGTTTCTATTTTCTCCTCTCAAGAAAAAACAGTGATTAGAGTGAGGCTATCCAATCCATTCCTCAATCTTCCTTCTTCCACCCCCTCTCCAGTCAAACCCACAAAGAAGGTATTTGGTCACATGGATCTTTGAATAAAAGACAGGAATCGTGTGTGAATAGCCCTGACTCATAAAGCTCCTTCCAGTGCCTTTTTCACTGTCAGAGCTTTGCAGTTAATGCAACTTCTACTACTTTTTTTCCTTACTACAATTGTGAAAAATCTAATACCTTTAGAATGATCTGCAAAGAGCTTACACAGAACAAAATCCCTGTTTAATCTGGGCATATTAAGAAATCTTTTCTTTGAACAATACATTAAACATGCTATTTTCCCCAAACAAAAAAGAAAAAAATAAAGAGAAGTAAAGCTCTAAGTGTTGCCAGAAATGGTGATTTAGAATCCTGTCTTCATTTGTGTTTTAGGAATCCCAGCACTTCACCTGGAGGAAACAGGAGTGAGGTTATGTGCATCCTATGACACACTGTGGCAGTAAATCAGTATGGCAAATGGGGTTCTAGTCACCATGTTTTAAAAAAACAATGGGAGCCACAGGCCCAAACCTCTCAAAGGTAGGAGAAAAAATGTTTGCAGAGCATCATACATACCAGTGGTTTAGTTGTTGTTACTGCTATTAGGTCTCCCCAGAGCTTTCTCTTCTCCAGGCTGAGCACCCCCAGCTCCCTCAGCCTGTCCTCATAGCAGAGCTGCTCCAGCCCCCTAAGCATTTTCTTGGCCTCCTCTGGACCCAAGCCATCAGGTCCATGTCCTTCCTGTGTTGAGGGCTCCAGAGCTGGATGCAGCACTGCAGGTGAGGTCTCTCTATAGCAGAGCAAAGTGGCAGAATCACCTCTCTCCATCTGCTGGCCACCCAGTTGCCATTGGCTTTCTCAGCTGCAAGTACACGCTGTTGGCTCAATCCAGCTTCTCATCCACCAGAACTCCCAAGTCCTTTCCTGCAGGGCTGCTTTCTATCACTTCATCCCCCAGCCCATATTGATAACGAAGATTTAATCTACTTTCAAACTCACCCTTGGGATGGGATCTCGAACATATTTCTGGGAAAGCTTACACTCTCTCTGGATCGGTTGGACTGGATGATCTTGGAGGTCTCTTCCAACCTGGTTGATTCTATGATTCTATGATTCTCTGCTAGCCATAGCAGGTGGATACACTTTAGCATTCAGGCCTGTCACTTTTCAAACTCTACCAACCTTTCCAACATTCATTTGAACAAGCTATATAGCCTTGCTTGGTATATTGGTCGGTGTAGGAGAGCCACATGTGTATCTTGTTAAAGTTTAGTAGTGAGCAGCATAGCGTGAGCTGTTCTCACTTGTTTCAAACTATACCTCACAAGCAAATTATTTTTTACCCCTGCTAAAATGGGAGTGCTCCACAAAAGCAACACAGAGCATCTGCCAAATCTGGAGTCTTTCCAGAAACAGTGCGTGAGTTATCACATGGTGGAAAAAACGTTTGAACTCCTCATTTTGTGCCCTGAAACAAAACAAGGGCAGTGCTGCCATAGTTAAATAATCAGAAGCAGCTGGGGAAAGTCTTCAGATTCTTTCAGAAATGTTACCTCTGGGCTGAGAAGTCCTCTCGTCTTATATGGCAATTGTTTTGGAAAGTTATGAGCCAGTAAGTGGGAGGACTTCACTTATAGCCATAAGCCCTGTGCTGGAGGACCTCCCACTGATAGCAATGGGAGTTGCAAGCACAAAGAGCAGGGCACAGCCACTGAAGTAAAGGGATCAGCTCTTTCCTCCCTTGGGCTACATAGGACTTGGGTAGTGTCAGTGGAGCTTGGATTTGGGAATAGGGGGAAAAAAGCTCATAAAGCCAGAAAAACTGACTTGGAAACTAAGTAAACAGCAGGAAAGTCCATAGGAAAACTGTCTTAATGAGGAGTTTTCTATGAATAAATTTCAAAACATTTTGCAAATTGTCCATCTTGGTAATGCTGAGAGGAGTTGCAGAAGTCACAATACTGAAGTCTGTGCACTGTTGATCACATCCTTCTTTCCATGGAAGTGGGGCATGGAGAAAACCTGGTGCTGCTCTCAGTGGCTCTTGAACAGCCATCCAGAACTCAGATACTTCTCTAGTGGGGCAGGTACCAAAGCACATTATGAGTACTTACACCTTATACAGCCATCCCTCAGTAGCCTAGCATTTTGAGAACCACCTTTGTGGTCTTCAGAGTGACTGCTCAAATCAGCAAATGTTTCAAAACATTCCTCTGGTTTAACCAATCTAACCTACAACATCTTGAAGTTGTTCTGGATGTTAACAGCTTGTTAAATTTCTTTGAGGAAATACAGAGGGCATAAATTATGTGATATCTATTCCTTGGTGGTGTCAGTACAAGGAAACTTTAAATTGTCTGTTAAAAATACAGCAAACCAAGAAGATGGATCAGAACACATTGGACAAGGCATGCCTAAACTCCTTTGCCACTTAAGACAATGACATTTTATAGTTTGGAAGGAGAGGAGTAACAGAACAGAATTTAATGCACAACCCTCGGTTGGTTTTTTTCATAAAGTAAGCCAATATACAGAGAACAGTCATCTGGTGCAGTTGTACTGAAACTTAAAAATGCATTTATTCATTGTTTATAATGCCTATCAAACACAAAGAGTAGCAGTTTTATGCTTTACACCTTGATATCATCAAGAAATGTAGAGACCTAGAAGAAAAAAGCAAATTCAGACTCTGAGATTGAGAGTAGGCTTCCCAAAGATGAAGCAAAAGTTTCAATATATATATCCTCATCCTTCAGGGAATGTATTTATGAAGAGGCTGGAAAAGCATCTGGGAATAGCATGTGTACTTCTGAAGGCATGTACAAGACTTTTAAATCCTAGAATGGTTCAGGTTGGAAGGGGCCTCAGAGCTCATCTCCTCCGGCCTCCCCACCATGGGCAGGGACACCTCTCAACTAGACTCAGCTGCTCAAGGCCTCATCCAAGCTGGCCTTCAACACCCCCAGGGAAGAAGTAGCCACAACCTCCCTGGGCAGCTTATTCTAGAGTTTCACCAACCTGGTACTGAAGAGCTTCTTCCTGAGTTCCAACCTAACCCTGCTCTCCCTCAGCTCCAAACCATTTCCCTTGTACTATTGCCAGACACTCTTATGAAATGATGGGATGCAGCTATCCCATGAGGGTAAATGAACAGAGAGGTAGAGAAGTATATTAACTGTATGAGAGAATGAGTAATGCATAGGAAGGGCCCAGTTGCCTATGCAAATTTGAGAAGTGTGACAGAGCACAAATAGCTCCTCTGTATGAAGGGATACTGAGTGCAAAGTATTGCCTGTGGCAGTGACACTTCAAATTCTGTGCTTCTGTCAGCATCCAGTGTGGGATGGTGGAATCAAAGCAGTATCTAATGGTATAATCAGATCCAAATCCACCAAGATGGTAGGAGGAAGGAAAATGAGATTCAATTTTGCAACTGTCTTCACATGCAATTCTTTTTTTTTTTTTTTTTTTTTGGTTGGTTGGTTTGGTTTTGTTGTTGGTTAGCAATTTGCTTGACTGAATCCTGAGTATCAGCATTTCCTAGCCTTACAGGAATTGCAGTATACTGAAGCACTGTTGGAAGACAACCTGCACACTGAGTTTGCAGCCCTTTGAGACAAGGACTATGCACTCTTCTCATACCTCTCAAACAGATCTGCAATTTATTTCTTTATGATTGTTTGCAGTGGTTATAAAATCTGGGCTTTCTCTTTGCCATACTGAACAGTACCACCAGTTTTTGTTCACGACAGCCTATATTTACACACCTCATGTTTCCTCAGCACTATAAAGCAACATGAAAACAAGCAGCTACAGTATTTATTACACTCTCCAGGTGATTAAAGTCAATCAGCTTTTGGCCTTGAGCCATCACGTAACTGGTTACTTTCAGAAAGAGCCACCCCAAGTGCACAGGTTGTCATCATAGCATGATGGCTAATGATCCAGTCCCTGTGTGGTAGATGTCAATGGGAAAATAGAAGAGTGGACAGAAGTTTTAGATAAAGCAGTGCTGAAAAGCATAACAAATAGATGGATTTTTAGTCTCATTCCTTTCTGTTTCAAAACACAAGAACATTATCCAGACAAATATATAAGCCTCAGAAATGCATATATTTAAGCATCATATTTGGAAGAATGATGATGGGAAATCTCCCTCTCCTGCTCTGTTAACTGGCAATGCCAATACATGACTAATAATGATGGAATAGGTCCAGAGGAATGCCACAAAAATTATTATGGGGCTGGAACACCTCTGCTATGAAGACAGGCTGAGGGAGCTGGGGTTGTTCAGCCTAGAGAAGAGAAGGCTCCAGGGAGACCTAATAGTGGCCTGCCAGTCCCTGAAGGGTGAAGGGGGCTACAAGAAGGCTGCAGAGGAACTGTTTGCAAAGGCCTGCAGTAACAGGTCAAGGGGCAATGGCTTCAAACTAGAGAGGAGCAGATTTAGATTGGATGTTAGGAACAAGTTCTTTAGCATGAGGGTGGTGGAACACTCCAACAGATTGGCCAGGGAGGTAGTTGAGGCCCCATCCCTGAAGATACTCAAGGTGAGGCTCTATAATATAGTCTCTGAGCAACCTGACTTAGAGGAGGATGTTCCTGATGACTACAGGGGGGTTGGACTAGATGACCTTTGGATGTCCCTTCCAACCCAAATCATATTATGATTTTATGATTACTAAAACAGAGAAGACACTATATTGAGTTTTGTTGTCTTCTACAGCTATCTGATATCATAGAAGTTTTTAAGGTCTGTTTATATATTCCTCCACCTAGAATTTTCCAATTAACAAACCAGCTTTCCTATAAAACAGCCATTCCCTGAAAAGTTAAAAACTGAGCTAATTAAAATGTTTCTCAATTATCATCCTCAAAATTTGTCACTCCTATTTCATAAACTGTTGTTGCCCTCTAGTGTTCAAGCACAGCTTGGAAGTACCCCTCCAGAAAGATCCAGACAGGTGATCTAACAATTCCCTCTTTGGTCTTCACCCAACAAGACATATGACAAAAAAAGGAAGTGTTTCAGTACACCTGCCTAAAACCTGCTTTTCTTTGCTCAAGCACCAAAAAAAAAAAAAAAAAAAAAGTAAAAAATATTTCAAGTTGGTTGTTTCACTCAAAAATTGTGACAGGCCACTCAGCTTGGGGTCCTCACCCACTTAGGCATGGTACCCATGCAGCTCTCTGCTTTACTTCTGCCATTCACCATGCTCAGTACATATTGGAGGGCATGTTTCTAATGATATTAGCCAAATACATGCCCAGTGCTCTGACTGACCCCAGGATATGATTGCCTGCTCTTAAATCTATCTCTACTGTACAATAACTGTATTAATTTTTGCCACTCATCTCTCCCTCCAACAGATTAATTGCAGCAGAAATGTACAGTGAGGATTCAAGGTTTGTTCTCAGCACTTCTCCTGCCGTTAGTTGCCACGATGGCACCAGGAATCACAGAACCATAGAACCATGCTGCACGGGTACTAAATCTATAAGGTGAGCTTCTATTCGAATCACTGATCTCATCAGAGTACAGATTAAGCTCTTTAAATGTTTTTTCCCCTCAAATATAAGGCCTTCTTGGTTTAACTTGGATTCGAGTGTTGATTTTCAGGATTTAGTCATAAATCAAAAATTATGGACATAGTTGAGAGCAGAAACAGCAGCTCCCTGCCCTGCCAAAGCCATTTCCTGTTTTCCCATTAGCACCCACAAAACAAATCTATCCTCTGCTGAGATTTCAGTATCTACTGTTACATTTCAGAGTGGTTGTCTCAAAAAAACAGTTGCTCCTCACAATATCATTCTCTCTTCCCATCACACATCAGCATACATTCCATTGATCAAGTAATCCAACCTGGTATAATGCCTCTTCTGAAGGGATTCATACATTTTCTTCCCTGTCAGTGCAATAACTAGCAATAAGAATATCACCCCAAAAAGCAAAGCTGCTATAAGGCTGATTTCTTCACCCAGCTCAATGACACCTTTCCCTCTCAGAACACTCTCTAGCAGGTTGCTTTCCGAGTCAGATGGGTCATAACCCCCAGGGTTGTTTTGGGAAGATGTGAGGGAATCCTTGGTAGACAGACAGAAATCTGAAGCAGAGAGGAGAGAGGCATGACTGGTATGGTTGGAAGAGACACCTGTTGGCTCGGGAGGAAAGGCTGAAGTTCTTTGCCCTGACAGGGCAGTAGCAGATCTGGAATTTGTGGTCACCTGCTTGGTTGTAGAAGAAGTTGGTATGTGTCTGGAAAGAGGAACATGAGTAACAGTGATGCTGGTGGCTGGGAGACCAGACTTAGCTCCAGTGGTCCCAGTAGGCAGAAAGGTAGCTCTGGTGGTGGAGGTGGGGAGAGCAGTAGGTTTAGTATCACCAGTAGGCAGAGATGTTGTGTGAGATTGCAGCTGTGTGGTACTTGTGGGCAGAGGAGTAGGAGCAGTACTGCTGGGTTCAGGAGCTCTAGACTGAGTGGTGGGGAACAAAGCAGATGGGGTTCCAATTCGAACAGCAGAAGACATATTTGGTGGCAAGTTCTGCCTTGGAACAGGGTCTAAGTTCTCAGGATGCTTTGCACTTTGAGACTCAGGAAGAACTGTATGAAATTCACTGTGGTCTAACTGCTTGCTCACATGCTTCTGGAGTTCTGATTCGTAAGGAAAGACAGCAGCAGCAGGATTCTGATGGCCAGGCTGGCTGTGAGGAATAAAGGCTCCAGCATCCAAAGACAAAGAATGCCCATCTGAAGAAAGATACTCACTTTTGAAAGATGGATCCTCTGGGACAGGGGTGTCTGGGAACAGAAAGGCAATAGCAGTATTTCATTATTTAATCCATTTCTGATTAGCAGAAGCTTACTGTATGCTTCTAAGAGAGATCTAAGGGGGTGTCCTGAAGGGTCAAACCCCCAAACATGCCCTAGCCCAGACAACAGGCTAAGCGCCACCTGCAAATGTGCTAACCTGGACAGTTCCTGGGGTCCAGATGGCCAAGGTAAACGTATAGCACGTATGATTAACATTGTAAGCACCTGTGAATGTGCAAACCTGGACACTTCCTGGGGTCCAGATAAACATGTACCATGTGTAATTAGCTTTGTAACACAGCTGTGAATTGTGTGTGCCCCTGTCTACAAAGCACCTGCAGCATGCTGTATCATCATCCTCAGTTTGCTCACCTGTGGAGCAGCTAGAAAAGCACAGAGCATGCAGGTAGCGCTCAAAGGATGGGTAGAAGGAGCTCAGGGATGAGGAGTTAAGTTATCACTGCTGCTCTGCAGCACTCGTTAATTAACATACCTGTCTGCATTAACTAACTCTACTCCACATTTTCTGTACCAAACATTGATTTTGTAGTACTCTTTGTCTCCAGTTTAGGCTACCAAGTTCCCAAATGCAGTTGCCCCAATCTGTCACATGTGAGGTAGAGCTGGGGTATGAGGTTAGATATGCTTGTTGCTAAGAAAGAACACAGGCACTACACAAGTCAACCCTTAAAAAGAGATTGAAAAAACCAAAGTGATACAGCTGATATCTCCAATCCACTAAGCTGCATTACGAAACAAACTTCAGGTCATCTCTCTTAAAAAACAAACTAAACACCTCCTGAGTGTACTTGGTAGAACCTGGGTGGGGTGGAGAAGACGAAAGTGCATGAACAGCAGAACCCAGAAATATCATTTCCTTTTTAGCAAGAGCTCTTTGCAACTGGAACCAGGAAGTGTTTTGGTTCCCAAGCCATAGGATGTTTCCATTAGTTAGCAGGGTCAGGATGTTATTCCAACTGGGAAGCTAAGCCCACACAGGAGCTCACCACACACCTGCCCGTCCATCTCCAAAGCAAAAAAGCAGCATTTTCAAATTACAGTGCTGGCAAACACACAAGCCCCAGATATTTTCTGGTTACCACTGAAAACTCAGAGGTGCAAAAGTCATCTAGTGTGGAGACTGGTGGTTCTAACTATCATTTACCTCTCGTTATCTTGTAGCTGACGAGTCCTGTTGCTGGTTTCATTGGACAAGCCTCTGCACTCGGGCAGTAAAAGAGGTAGCAGTTTGGCTGCGTGCTTGTCCTTCGAGCATCAAAAATCAACAGATTACACTTCTTGTCTCCTGCAAAAAATGGTAAATACACGTTTCAGCCATGAGAACTTTTATGGCACTTTGATAACGAGCTTTAGTTTGTTAAATTGTTTTTTTCCTCATGAGAGCAAGAGAAAAGCTACGAGTGTGTAACATTCCTACAGGAAATCAGCCCAGGAGTGCAAAAGAATGGCTCAGGGCCAATATACAAAGGGTCACACCTTCCTCTTCCTGCACAGATGAGCTCAGGGAAATAATGACTCTAATCCCTCACCACACCAAGCACCATTTTATATAATAATTTATCACTCACAAATCCTGATAAATCTGAAAACCTCCTTGATATCCTCATGGGGAAGGAAATTGTTTATACTCCTATCACAGCCCAGGAATTGTTTGGCTTGTTGCTGTTTGTGAGGGTCATCTTTTACCACTGTCATTTCTACTTGCTGCTCTACCTCCTACTGCTCCCAGAGCTTGCTGCAAACCATCAGTCTTGGAGAAAGGTAAGAACTTTGATTTTTTGCTAAAAAGAAACATAGCACAAAACATCACTTTGCAGGTTAGGCATCTTAACACTTTGGGGATCTGAAAGGTTTTGACACTTAAAACTACCACTGTTTCTTTGCTGCAACCATTTTCCTGAGCAGTACCCTGGGCACTACAGGGTTTTGCATTAAGATCCAAAATCCCCCTTGGCCAAAAAGGATAGCAGCCACAGGCTGGTACCAGTCGCAGCATGAATGGAAGGGCAGATGAGTATTTCTGTGCTGGATACAGAGAACAGCCTTGTCCCTTCTGCTTCAGTACCATGCGAGCCCAAACTTCAGAGGCAATTTCCAATTGTTTGTATGTACTGAAAGACCAAAGCCAGTTACCTGAGAGCTTTTCCCCCGAGCAGCAGGCATGAACGCAAGCCGCTGGGCTTGGGGCGTGCAGTGGCTCTGCGCCCCTGACGCCTCTGGGCAGAGATAAGTTGATATCGATGATGCTATTTTCCATTTTCTCGGCGGAGCACTCTGCACTCAGGGAAGGTCCGGCCATCACCCAGGTGATCATGAGCAAGCAGAGCGGCCACCGCCTGCGACCAGGAGACATGGTCACTCGGCTGGGGTCCTCGCTGGCCTCGGGGCTCCCCTTACCGCAGGCGTGCCGGACCCTCCTCCGCCACAAACCGGATTTGCCGGCAAGCTTCCTGGAGCGCTGGTAGTCGGGGAAGCCGCCGCCGAGATACCTCCTCTGCTCCCGGGGCGGGGATGCGTTCCTAGGGGCCTCCTTCAGGCCGCCTCTCCGCCGTCCGGTGGCGGAAGGGTAGCGGCGAGGGCCAGGGCGGCAAGGCAAGCACGGAGGAACGGCGGACACCCCACTGCCCCGGCACGTCCGGGAGGAGGGGCCGCGGGGGAGGCGGGCCGGGGCCGCCTGCCTGCCCTGCTCTGCTCGGCGGAGTCGCGGTGGTATCCCAGCCTCTTGAGCTGCTCGCAGGCCCCAGGGGCTGGTAGCCGGCGTCAGGTGTAAAGGAAGTACAACCTGGTGGAACTCTTCAGGTCGAGGTGATGGTCAGGCTCATGCAGTTCTGCTTGCTGCCTTGGCCTGTCTCATCTCCGACTGAGATCTGCTTTTGGAGGCTGTAATGAAGGTCATTAATATCCCTACCCTGGCCTAAGTGAACAAATATATGTTTCAATGTCTGCTAACTGAGGAATCCTGGTCAAATCATAGCCAAGCACAGTGCACCTGGGAGCTTATGGTTAGGACTGTCTCCTAGGAGCAGACTGGAGGCTTTGCCATTCTTCCCTCAACAGCCTCAGTGGAATTGCTTGCTTAAATGATGTTTTTCCTTGGAAATTTTTCATTTCCTTTTTTTAAAAAAATATTTTCAGAGCAGTATTTACGAGTAAAAGTGGCACAGAAAGCAGAGTGCAACGAATTAAAGGATTGTAAGATATAATCCTTTGCTTTCAGGTCACTCATCCTTAAGAGTTATGAGAGTCATAGAACACTAGGGGTTGGAAGGGAGCTCTGGAGATCAAGTCCAATACCCCTGCCAGAGCAGGATCACTGGGGCAAGTTGCACAGGCAGGCATCCAGATGGGTCTTGAAAGTCTCTATAGAGAAGGAGACTCCACAAGTTCTCTGGGCAGCCTGCTCCAGTGCTCTGACGCCCTCAAAGTAAAGATTTTCCTCATGTTGGGGTGGAACTTCCTGTATTCCAGTTTGTTACCCCTTGCCCTACACAAGGCACCAGTGAAAAGAGACTGGCCTCTCCTTGACACCCTTCAGACATTTGTCTTCTCTTCTCCAGACTAAACAGCCCCAGGTGTTTCAGCCTTTTCTCAACAAACAGATGTTCCAGTCCCTTCATCATTCTTGTAGTCTTGCTTCCTCCTGCCCGGGGGTGTTGAAGGCCAGGTTGGATGAAGCTTTGAGCAGCTGAGTCTATTTGAGAGGTGTCCCTGCCCATGGTGGGGAGGTTGGAGGAGATGATCTCTGAGGCCTTTTCCGGCCTGAGCCATTCTAGGAAACTATGGAAAAAAAAAAAAAACTAGAGAGTTGCGCTGTTTTGCTGGCCACCAGCTCTCCGAGTCCCCCGTCGGCGCTCGCTGCGGCAGGCCCAGCTCACTAGAGGCCCAAGTACAGGGCCGAGACCCGCGCTGACCCAGACATCTGGCCAACACCACCCCATCCCGCGCTCTCCTTATTTCGCGCCACCCTGTGCCGCGGCTTCTAAGCGGAGCCCCGCCTGCCCGCCGTGCCGTGCCGGGCGGGGCCTGCCTGTGACCCGGGCGCAGACGCCGGCTGGCGTAGCCGGAAGCCCCGTGGGCGGGCAGCGGTGGCGGCCGCGGGAGCGGCGCTGCCCCCAGCGCTGCAGGAGCAGCTGGGGGAGGAGGTGGAGGAGGAGGCGGCGGCCGGTGGCCCTGCTGCCATGGGAGCGGAGCAGAGCGCAGAGGCCGAGAGCCGGCCGAGAGAACCCAACACCTCAGGTTAGTACCCGCCGCGTTCTGGGCCCGCTGGCTGGCGGCAGCCGGGGGGGCGAGGGCCCGGGCCTGGAGCAGCGGGGATAGCGATGGGAGGGGTGCGTGGTGCTCTGACGGCGCAGCGTCCCGCTCCGCTGCAGGCGAGGGGCCGAGGCGGTCTCTGTGGTGACAGGAACGGCTTTTTCTTTGCGAGGCAGCAGCCGGTGGGGGCTCAGACCTTTTTCTGGGGAGTGTGCGGAGCCCGCTTAGGGGGGCGAGTGGGCCACCACCCACATGGAGAGAGGCAGAGCCGGCGAGGTGGGTGTGCCCCAGAGACCGGGCTGGGACCGATCTCACTACCGAGGCACGGGAGGAAAGTAACAGGGTGCGGAGCTTGGATGGAGAGTAATCAGGAGGATGACAGTGTTGCGGGAGTCTTAAAATCTGCTGTTATCTGATACTGAAAAAGCTTTGCTGAGCATAATATATTCCTGGAAAGGGGGTGAGAAGGGAGCATGCAGCCCTTCAGTGATTTCGGTAATGTGTTCATACTACAAAAAAAACGTATCTGCAGTATGTTAAACATTGTCTCATTCATTGAAGGTTGAATTGTGATGGAAGGTGCTTATTAATTCACTTGTTCCCTTTCCCTCTTATACCTGTCCAGCAACTCCATCGCCAGCCAAGCAACGAGCAAAAATGGATGACATTGTGGTGGTAGCCCCAGGAACGCAATCCTCCCGGAACGTCAGTAACGATCCAGATGTCATAAAACTGCAGGAAATTCCAACTTTCCAACCGCTTTTGAAAGGTGAGTGATTGCTCTTACTCTGGTTGTGTGCTGTGTGTTGGACACTCGGTGAGCGAATGCTTTTTGATTATTTCTGGCCTGCTGTGCTTGCTTGTGTTGCGTCTAGCACTTGTGCTTTGTAGGCCTGCTGTGGCAGAGAAGAAGGAGCTGGGATGCTGCGTCTTCCCTGCCAGTGGAAGGACTCTTGATTTTGTTTCATTTTTGTGTGTGTGTGTGCTGCATGAGGACCTTGGGACATGACTAGGAGCGGTGCAACCTCTGATAGCCGAGTGGGCCGAATGTTTGCATTTACTGGGTACTGCTGGAGAGGGGACTAGATGTGTGCAGCACAGCCTGCTGCTGCTGGCAGAAGGGAAGGGTAACAAAGCTGGTGAAGGGTCTGCAGAACAGGGCTGGTGAGGGGTGACTGAGGGAACTGGGGTTGTTTGGTCTGGAGAAGAGGAGGCTGAGGGGAGACCTCATTGTTCTTTATAGCTACCTGAAAGGCGGTTGGAGTGAAGTGGGGGTTAGTCTCTTCTCCCTAGTATCAGGTGGTAGAAGGAGAGGAAATGGCCTGCAATTGTGGCAGGGGAGGCTTAGGTTGGATACTACGAAAAATTTGTTTCCTGAAAGAGTGATCAGGAGGGATTGAAATAGGCTGCTCAGGGAGGTGTTGGAGGTGTTCACTGTCTCTGGAAGTGTTCAAGAAACATGAACATGGCACTTCAGGATGTGGTTTAATGGCCACGGTGGTGTTAGGTCGATAGTTGGACTCGGTCTTAGAGGGCTTTTCCAACCCAAACAAATCTATGATTCTATGAAACAGAAATATTTTGGGGGCTGGTGCTGCCATCCCTCTTGACCAAGGAAAGAAGAGTGTATTTGTTACACTGTTGTGTTGTAGGTTTTTTTGCTTGAGCTCTCCAGAGGATGATGCAGAAATCTGTATATTGATTCATTCCTGACACTTTGCCTGCAGTTCTAGAGTGGACTGTAAGATTGCTGATGTTGGTGGAACATTCATGTCAACAGCAATCATTATGTGTGGGTAGAACGTGCTTTGTCTGAGTCCTGCCTTGTACAAAAGGAAGAATCAGGACCTCACCAGTGGCAGTTTGGAATGCAAATGCCAGAACCCAGATCCACAGAAGAAGGAAGTTTTAATCCCGGAGTCCCATCTTAGAAGATGCATTAATATTTGGCACAGGGGTTGTTGTATGTATATAAGAGCATGATGAGGAAGAGTTTCAGTTCCACCCAGCCTCCAAGTGTGATGAGCAAACCTGGTCTGCATAAGAGCTGTGGAAGTCCTGGGAAGCAGGAAGGACTGGCCATCACTTCTAGAGATGATGTACCTGTATAGGTGTCTGAAGAGCAAGGACACAGAGTTTGAGGTAGGAAGTGAGAAAGGAGAAATAGCAGCATCTATGTGTCTGAGAGAGATTGGAAGGCACTGCCTTAGATGGCCAGTCCAGGTCCTTTAACTCCTAAACATGCATGCATTAAATTGTTTGATAGGAAGTCATTTTGGTCTCTGTTGTTCTTGCTGGTCTTACTTTGCACCTGAAGCTGTGCAGGAATGATAGAAACATCTAGTTCTGTGAGTCGGTCTGGTAAGAGTCTCTTGAGCTGTGGTGACATCTGGTGACTGCTCAGGAGTACGGCACACTGAGTCACAGTCATTTGTGTGAACAGCTTTTCCAGCCTCAAGTGCTTACTCCTTGAACCACAGAACTGTGATACTCATGTTCACTACAGAAAGCAATGTGGTCTGTTGAGTGAGTCGAGTCTTGAGACGCCCCAGGTCTCACATAGGCTGGCTTGAGAAGCTGTTCACTTTCAGACTGGTTTCTTCTCTGTTTTGTTCATGTTTTCATGTTATTGATCATGTTGCTGGAATGGATGAAGAAAGATACTGGAGATCCTTTAGGAGTTAATCCTAAAAACCTGTGTCTTGTAATCTACCAGGCTGGAGAGCTGAATTCATAGCTTCATTGTTCTTTTCAGTTGGATAAGCAAAGGCAAGGGGTTTCATTTTGCTTTTATATCTTGAAAGAAGCCTAATAATTGATGGGCTGGGGAAGCACATAGTGATGAAGAGCCTGCCTGTTCTTGAGAGACAAAGCACTCATCTTTCCTAGCCATATTGAGTTGAGCTTGAGGTCAGGGAAGCTGGAGGGCTCTAGAACTGGACATCCTTGTGTGGAAGAACATGTTGGTGTTGTCTGTTGCATCTGTCATACTGTATTTACTTTGACTTCCACAGTCCAGATTGCACCTCAGGGCTGCAGCTGGGTCTCTCTGAGTAATGTTTGCCTCCTTCCAAGTACTGTCATTGTTACTGAGCATGCACAATAAGCAGTGCTTTAAGCATTTGCTGATTCAAGTGTTTTGAACCTGTTGGACATGGGCATTTCATGGGGTAGGTGCTACTGTCTTGAAGTGGTTGTGTAGCACCTACTATGGTGAGTCAAGGACTGGAATGTCTCTTGATGCCAGGGACTATATTCTCTGGTGGTATACTCATGTGGGCAGAAAGATAAAGCTTTATAGCTCGGGCATTTGCAGCTAACAGCAAGCTAAAGCTGCATTTTCGTTTTGATGCAATTAATACTAATGTCTGCTATGAAAATTGTCATTAAATATCATTTTAAAATCCATCCCATTTGTATATGCAAAGTCATTTTGCTATGATGTAAAATACACGGTGCTGTTCATCATGTCTGTTCTCTGGAATCTGGGGCTGCTGTTTTTCACACAGTAATTATTATCCATCTCTTAAAATGAAATCTAATGTCTGGTCCACGCTTGCGCAGAGCAAGAAAAATCATCTATATTCCAGTAGCACCAGGGCTGTTTGGGTTGGAGGAGACCTTTAAGATCGAGTCCAACCATTCTCCAACTCATCCGGTGCTAAACCATGTCCCTCAGCACCACACCTCTGCCTCTTTGAAACACCTCCAGGGATGGAGATTCAACCACCTCCCTGGGTGTTTGGGAACCCTTTCAGTGAAGATAAGTCTTGCAAGGACTGAATGGAAGTGGTTGGACTTGATGACCCTAAAGGTCTTTTCCAACCCTAATGATCCTGCAAAAGGGGAGAGTGTCCCACACATGGTGGGTTTAGGGAAGCATTCCAATGGATGCCTGTTGTGTTGCCATTTGTAAAGGTCAAATCCTCATCCCACCCAAAATGAAGCAAATGAAGTGCCCCATTGTTGTTCTCCAGCAACTGCTGTATGTTTGGGGTGTTTTACATATTTTTTTTTCCCCTGTACATAAAAAACTTTCTCTTAGAAATGGTGACAGGAATCTTCAGTGCTTGATGAAGCAAGACTTTTTTGTTTTAATTAAGATCTGTTATTTAAGTGAGGAACAGCAACAGAGGAAGCCTTCAGTCTTCTCCACGGTCACAAGCATTCCCTCTAGAGACCTATTTGTAGGTGATGCAGGCGAAAATGTGATGTGCTATTTCTTCCCCTTATGAAGCCTCTTAAAGATGTTTACATGAAAATGAAGCTGCTGTCTGTTCAGTGTCCCAGGTTCTTGCAGTCTGTTCACAGCATGAAGTAATCACCCGTTGTGTATAAAGCCCAAGTAATCTTCTCTGAATAACCCAAAAGGGTGATATTTTTGTAGCTGATGAGCACAGCAGCCCATCTTGTGGCAGGGTTTGGGAAAGAAAACCCTCCAAATGCAGTTTTCTGTGTGGTCATGACTATGGAAGGTTGAGAAATGTAGGGTTTATCTCAGAAATGCTCTTACTAGACCTGTAAAGTATCACTTTTGACCAGGGATTTAGCTTTTATGACCAAGGGATCCTCTTTGAGGATGGAGGACTGCTGGCAAGAGATGGAATCCATTTGACAAAGTGTGATTACAGCACTTCTACCAACAAGTGGACCAACCTGAATCCAAGAGTGCAATATTAGAAATGTTTAAGGACTACATTGATAGGGCAATGCCAGTTGCAGCAGACCAAAGCTTCTTTGTCCTCAAATGGTATGCATTTTTTTATAGCTTAAGCTCATATAGGTGGAATGCTAAGGTTGATGTTTGAATGTTAACGGTAAAAACCTTGTGCAGAAAATTGTCCAGTAAGATTGTTAGACTTGGCTTCCCCACCACCTTCCCACCCTTAGGAGACTTGGTTGTTCAAAAGAGTGCTCCCATGTCTGTTTACACATTCTGTATTAAATAACCACAAGCCAGAAAGCATTCAGAGCTCAGAAAAAGGGAACGGGAAATGGGATCCGCACTGCTTCCTTCACTCCGGCTCTCCCCCTTTTTGTTTATCTACCTCCTTCTTTGTTATTCTTTGGCCATGAGTTCTGAGCTAAGGGGTTCCAAACAGCCTTTGACAGGAGAGAGGTGCTGTTGAGATGCTGCTCAGCCTTCATAAAGCTGTGGTCATCCTTGACACACTGCAGCAGGATTTTGACAAAATGCTGGAGCAGGCTGCCCAGAGAGGTTGTGGAGTCTCCTTCTCTGGAGACTTTCAGAAACCACCTGGGTGAGTTCCTGTGTGACCTGCTCTAGGTGATCCTTCTCTGGCAGGGGGGTTGGACTGGATGATCTCTGGAGGTCCCTTCCAACCCCTAACATTCTGTGATTCTGAGAAGTTCTGAAGATTGTGCTGCAGTGCTGTGAGTGCTCTTTGTGGGCTGGTGTCTTGGATGCACGTGAAGTTTCTTGGGGTTTTCTTCTTGTGCGTGTGAGTGGTTGAGTTCCCTGAGTACTTTTACCTGTCTTCCGTGCATCTACTTCTCTTATGTTCCAAAATTATTACTAATACATAATGTTTGTTAATTCCTTAACTTCAGAGAAGACACTTGATATGCCCTGGTTTGCCTTGGTCTGTTCATTACATGTTGAAGGGCAGAAGTAAATGCATGTGCTGGTGTGAGAGGTATTTTGTTAATGAGGTTAAGAGCAAATAGTAAAAGTATTAGGCTGCTGTTTGACCTCTGTGGTTTGGTTTTGTTTTTTTTCCTTCCTTAGCTGATGCATATAAAAAGTACACTCTTGAATCAAATGTGTTGTGGTTTTAACCCCAGCTGGCAACTACAACAGCTGCTTGCTCGTTCCTCCCCTACATCCCCCCTGCTCCACCTCAGTGGGATGGGGAGGAGAATCAGAAAAAAAAGAGTGGCTGAAGATAAGAACAGTTTAATAACTGAAATAGAATAAAATATTCTGCTAGCAGTAGTAACGAAAAGGAAGACAACAGAGGGAGATAAATAAACCCCAAGAAAGACAAAGTGGTGCACAGTGCAGCTGCTTACCACCCACTCCCCATGCTCAGCCAGTCCCTGAACAGTCCTGGCCCACTCTTCCCAGTTTAGATCCTGTGCATGGTGCCATATGATATGGAATATCCCTTTAACTAGTTTTGATCTGCTGTCCTGGTTGTGTCCTCTTTCAGCTTCTTGTGCCCTTCCAAGCCTTCTTGCTAGCAAGATCTGCGAATCTGAACAATGATTTGACTTAGTGCAAATACCACTTAGCAGGAAGGGAAAACATCCAGGTATTATCAACGTTATTCTCATACTAACTCCAAGCCAGCAGTATGCCAGGTGCTAGGAAGAACATTGACTCTATGCCAGGACAAAATGGGAGGGCACAGCAGCAAAAACTCGGTGCTGCAGGGTCCTTTCTCCCTTTCCTGGTTTACTGTCCTTTACCCCGCAGTCCTTTGTGGGTGTGAATACCGAGACTTGGGCAGCCTGCAGTCTAGGTGACTGCCACAGGGTGTCAGTGAAATACAGAAGGAGCAGTGGATGTGGTCCTAGAGGGCTGGGAACCTTGCTCACATAATGTGTGATCACCCTCAGGTCCCTTCCCACCGGGCTGCTTTCCAACCTCTCTGCCCCAAGCGTTGCCTGGGGTTGTTGTGGCCCAAGTGCAGGACCTGGCACTTGGCCGTGTTGAAGCTCATCCTATTGACCTCAGCCCATGGATCCAGTCTGCCCAAGTCCCTCTGTAGAGCCTCTCTACCCTCCAGCAGATCAATACAACCACCTAACTTGGTGTAGTCTGCAAACTTAGTGATGGTGCATTCTAACTCCTCAACATCTTTATCAATGATCTTGCTAAATAGAAGTGGTCCCAATACTGAACGCTAGGGAAGATCACTTGGGACTGGCCACCAGCTGGATTTGACTCCACTGGCTACCACTCTTGGGGCCTGGCCACCCAGCCAGTACTTTGCCCAGCAGAGCCTGTGCCCATCCAAGCTGTGAGCAGCCACTTTTGTCATGAGAATGCTGTGAGAAATGGTGTCAAACACTTTATGGAAGACCAGGTAGACAACATCCACAGCCTTTCCCTCATCCACTAGGTGGGTCATCTTGTCATAGGAGGAGATCAGGTTCATCAAGCAGGACCTTCTTTCTCATGTCTAATCTAAATCTACCCCCCTCTAGCTTGGATCCATTCCCTCTAGTCCTATCACTACCTGACACCCTAAAAAGTCCCTCACCAGTTTTCTTTGTAGGCCCCCTTCATATATTGGAAAGCCACAGTGAGGTTTTCTCAGAGCCTTCTCTTTTCCAGACTGATACTAGAAGGTCCAGGTTGAAGTTTACATTGCATCAGTGACTTAAAATCTAAATTAATTTTCCTGTGCAGTGATCACAGGAGTGTGTCAGAACTCAAGGTGCTGTACCACAGCAATAGGACTGGTGTGGAAACGGTTGATCTCTCAGTAAAGCTACAGAAAGCTGGTTGGATGAGTTGGCCAAGAGTGGACTGTGCTCATGGGTGCTGTCATGGTCAATGTGCAACAGGGAAAGATAAGGATACGCACACAGGACAAAAGGAAAGGGAGAGGTTGGTAAATATTGACTGATCAAGTATACTTTTGGGAAAAGGGAAGAAACTGAGGATGTTTGTTTTCCAACCTCTAATCAATTAAACTTTAACTAGTGGTCTTGGGCAACCCATCACTGCTGTCTCTGCCTTGTAAATGTAGTTTTAGAATGGAAAAAGAAATGGAGTGTTGGCATAACCAAGTCATTATCTGAGAAATAAAAACGGGAAACTCTTTCTGGCAGGCAAGAAACTTGAGTTGGCTCATCATGGGATCCAGCAGGCACTGGAGCTGCTGTGGGGAGCAGTCCCATGGGTTGTGGAGTGAGCTTGCATTGGGGTCAGCTGAGATCGGATTCACAGTGGTGGAGCTGCAACCTCATGTGGTTGAGTAACACTGGAGTGCTCAGGCTTAGGGCTGTCGTTGCTACATCATTGGTCATAAATCCATCACAGAGATTTCCATCTCAAACTTCTGGCACTATGCTGGTTCACACTAGCTGTCCCAGCTAGGTACTTCAGAACTAAGGAGACTCTTACCTTGATTTTTGAAGTGAGCACGTCACCAAACTAGGTTCTAGACTCAATGTAGAGAAGATAATATGCAGAATTTGAGGTGCTTACGTTTCCCATGGAGCATCCTGGCTGGATTCGTTTATCTGCTTTGCTGGCCAGCTTAACCCTTTGGAACTGCAGAGCAGGGTGGGAGCGTGGCCATGCAGCAGCTGTAGGTGGTGGTGTGGTGGCAGGAGTGGAGCTCTGGCTGTCTCAGCTGGACTGGTGGACTAGCACCTCTGTGGCTTTCTGTACAAACATTTGGTATTCCACTCTTCGATTCCCTGTTTGGTTTAGTGATTTTTCCAGAAGCAGGGGTGAACATAACAGGCAAAGCTAAGGATTTGGGATTCTTTCCCCCACCCCTGAAAGCAGCAGAATTGGTCTTTTCTTTGGAAAGCAGCCATTAGAGGGAACTGAGATTGAAAAAGGTACAAAATGCTGAGATTGTTCACAATCCTTTTGTTTAGCAGCTGGTGTGCTGCTCACGAATGGGGGGTTTGTTCAAATAGGAGAGGAGTTAGGGTATAGTTGGGTGGGGGGGGTCGGGCGGCTGGCTGGAAGAGTTGGTGAAAAATGGAATTGATATAGGAGAGATTAGAAGAAGTGTTGATATTGTTGGAAATGGGGAGGAAGGGGATTTTGTTGATGTTTATGTGTTGGGGTGGGTGGGGATGGAAAGGGATTTTTGTTTTGTTTGTTGGCGAAAGATTGGTTTAATATGGTTTGAGAGAGGGGATGGGGAAAAATAAAGTGTAGGTTGGGTAGTATAGGGGAAGGGTTGGTTAGGGTGTGTTGTGGAAGGGAGAGGGGTAGTTTGAGAGGGGATTGGTTTGTTATTTTAATTGGGTAAAGAGGAGATGTGTTGTGGGGGGGTTTGGTTTTTGTGGGTGGGTTGTTGTTTTTTTTGGATGTTGTAGGTGGTATAGGTGGGGAATTTTGTGGGGGAAGGTATTGGGAGGGGGGGATAGGTGTGTGGCGGGGTGTAATGTTTTGTTGAATTGGTGGGGTTTGGAAGTTAGTGTTTTGTGGGGTTGTGTGTGTATGTGGGGTTTTTGGTGTGGGTTGGTTGGGGGGGGGGTGTTGTGTTTTTGTTGGTTGGGTGTTGTTGTGGTTTTGGTGGGGTGGGGTTTTTTTTGTGTTTTTGGGGGGTGTGTTTGGGTGGGTAAGTGTAGAGTGATGATGATGGGTGGATAAATTTTGGGAAATTATAAGTAAGGTAGGAGGAATTGTGAAGTATTGAAAGAAGGAATGAAAAATAAGAGTAAAGGTTAAGAGATTATTGTGTTATTGGGGGAGAAGGAGTTTTGATGGGATTGGAGATTACAAGTGAGGAAAATGCATAAAGAAAAGTGTGATTGAAATCTTCTAGTGGTGGTTGGGGACTGCTGGGCTGGTTCCAGTGGTGCTTTTTGCTGGCAGGTAAAAATAACCAGGTGACTGTGCATGGAAACACATAGAATCACTAAGGCTGGAAAAGACCTTTAAGGTCATCAAGTCCAGCCACGACCCAGCTCCCACAACCACCAAACCATCTCCTGAAGCACCACATCTACAGCTTCTTGAACACCTCTAGAGATGGCAACTCCACCACCTTCCTGGGCAGCCTGTTCCAACCCCTCACCACTCTCTCAGTAGAGAAGTGTCCCCCCATCAAGGAGTCTCCTGTGATCTGCTTTACTGCCTCTGTAAAGTAAGAGAAGGCTGTTGTAAGATCATTTTAAATGACTGCAACCTTCTGTTCAGTGACTTTCTGCTCCTTTTCAGCGTTCAATGTTAAAAACTTGGTCACAAAGTTGACTTTTCACTGTCCCCTGTTTCGGAATGCAAATCAACAGTCATTGCATAGTTGTTTTCTGGGGTCTTTGAAAGGATGCTGAGTGGATACAATCTGTTACCTGAGCAGCAGTTCTGGGTGCCTGAGCTGCTGAACAGCTGTGAGGAGAGGATGCCTTGAGTACAGTTCAGAAATGTTCTAGATTCAACATTTCTCTATCGAGGGGATCAGTCTGGTGTGTTTCTTTTTAGCCACGTCTAGCAAACTAGCACCTCATGGAGGATTTGGTAAAGTAAAGCAAGGAAATAGTCTGCTTTTATTTTTTTATTTTCTTAAATTAACATTTGATTCCTATCAAAATGACATTTATTGCCTTGACATTTTGTAGCCCTCTTGCATTCAAGTGAGGCAGTCACTGCAGAAGCACAGATTTAAAGGGTATTTGCTCTGAAAGCTTGAAGAAGGCAAAATTTCTCTGGCTGTGTGAGTGAAGTGCTTGGCGTGAGCTCTACCTGTAGCATCAGTACCACAGGAATTGTCCTTCACTTCTCTTCTGCAGGTTGTATGTAAGTTTTGTGTTATTTGCCTGTGCTGATGGATGGGACAAGGTGAAAATGGTGCTGTAGGCAACTGGAAAACTGATTGCAGAGACTAACGGAGAGTGGCTGACGTCCTCTCCAAAGCAAAGTGAGGCAGTCTGGCTCCTCAGAGTCAAGTTATGCATTGTAGCTCGAGCTGATGTAATGGCTCCCTCCTGTCCAAAGAAAGAGAAAATATCCCTTCAGATTCCTCCTCTGTGTGTCCTTCTCCCCTTCATCCTCACTGGCTTTTATCTAACCCTATGTGAATCCAGTTTGTCCCAACCTGAAGCTGATTTGTTCCTCTGTCCTGGCAGGAAGCTCTTTTGTGCCAGGTTAGTTTCCCACCCTTAATGAGCTGATTTAGTTTGCTACTATCAGGTACAAGACAGGAGGTAGCTGCAGGACCACCCTTTCCGATAATGAGGACTCTTAGGAGTAAGCTGATACAACTTCATGCCAAGGCTTTGGCTCCTGTGACACTTGATTGAGTGTTTTGGTACTTGATGAACCAGTCCCTTCCCACTTTGCCTTTATGTTGGCTCCAGCACTTTGGATAATGTGCTGAAATATGTTGGCATCTAAGCTGCTGTGAAACCATGGTTGCCAGGTGTGATTAAAGACCTTGCATCTATATTGACCAATTCAGCTCTACTGGTGGATTTCTTTAATTTTGTTTTTTCCCCCTTTTCTTTTTTTCTTTTTTTTCCTCTTATTTTTCCTTTTTCTTATTCTTGCCTTTATTTCCCCCCCTCTCTCTTGCCTTTATTTCCCCCCCTCTCTTGCCTTTATTTCCCCCCCTCTCTTGCCTTTATTTCCCCCCCTCTCTTGCCTTTATTTCCCCCCCTCTCTTGCCTTTATTTCCCCCCCTCTCTTGCCTTTATTTCCCCCCCTCTCTTGCCTTTATTTCCCCCCCTCTCTTGCCTTTATTTCCCCCCCTCTCTTGCCTTTATTTCCCCCCCTCTCTTGCCTTTATTTCCCCCCTCTCTTGCCTTTATTTCCCCCCCTCTCTTGCCTTTATTTCCCCCCCTCTCTTGCCTTTATTTCCCCCCCTCTCTTGCCTTTATTTCCCCCCCTCTCTTGCCTTTATTTCCCCCCTCTCTTGCCTTTATTTCCCCCCCTCTCTTGCCTTTATTTCCCCCCCTCTCTTGCCTTTATTTCCCCCCCTCTCTTGCCTTTATTCCCCCCCCTCTCTTGCCTTTATTTCCCCCCCCCTCTCTTGCCTTTATTTCCCCCCCCTCTCTCTTGCCTTTATTTCCCCCCCTCTCTCTTGCCTTTATTTCCCCCCCCTCTCTTGCCTTTATTTCCCCCCCCTCTCTCTTGCCTTTATTTCCCCCCCCTCTCTCTTGCCTTTATTTCCCCCCCCCTCTTGCCTTTATTCCCCCCCTCTCTTGCCTTTATTTCCCCCCCCCTCCTTTATTCCCCCCCCTCTTGCCTTTATTTCCCCCCCTCCTCTCTCTTGCCTTTATTTCCCCCCCCCTCTCTTGCCTTTATTTCCCCCCCCCTCTCTTGCCTTTATTTCCCCCCCCTCTCTTGCCTTTATTCCCCCCCCTCTCTTGCCTTTATTTCCCCCCCCTCTCTTGCCTTTATTTCCCCCCCCCTCTCTTGCCTTTATTTCCCCCCCCCTCTCTTGCCTTTATTTCCCCCCCCCTCTCTTGCCTTTATTTCCCCCCCCCTCTGCCTTTATTCCCCTCCCTTGCCTTTATTTCCCCCCCCCTCTCTTGCCTTTATTTCCCCCCCCCCTCTCTTGCCTTTATTTCCCCCCCCTCTCTCTTGCCTTTATTTCCCCCCCCCTCTCTTGCCTTTATTTCCCCCCCCCTCTCTTGCCTTTATTTCCCCCCCCTCTCTTGCCTTTATTTCCCCCCCCTCTCTTGCCTTTATTTCCCCCCCCCTCTTGCCTTTATTTCCCCCCCCCTCTCTTGCCTTTATTTCCCCCCCCCTCTCTTGCCTTTATTTCCCCCCCCTCTCTTGCCTTTATTTCCCCCCCCCTCTCTTGCCTTTATTTCCCCCCCCCTCTCTTGCCTTTATTTCCCCCCCCTCTCTTGCCTTTATTTCCCCCCCCCCTCTCCTTTTCCCCCTCTCTTGCCTTTATTTCCCCCCCCCTCTCTTGCCTTTATTTCCCCCCCCCTCTCTTGCCTTTATTTCCCCCCCCCTCTCTTGCCTTTATTTCCCCCCCCTCTCTTGCCTTTATTTCCCCCCCTCTCTTGCCTTTATTTCCCCCCCCTCTCTTGCCTTTATTTCCCCCCCCTCTCTTGCCTTTATTTCCCCCCCCCTCTCTTGCCTTTATTTCCCCCCCCTCTCTCTTGCCTTTATTTCCCCCCCCCCTCTCTTGCCTTTATTTCCCCCCCCCTCTCTTGCCTTTATTTCCCCCCCCCTCTCTTGCCTTTATTTCCCCCCCCCCTCTCTTGCCTTTATTTCCCCCCCCTCTCTTGCCTTTATTTCCCCCCCCCTCTCTCTTGCCTTTATTTCCCCCCCCCTCTCTTGCCTTTATTTCCCCCCCCCTCTCTTGCCTTTATTTCCCCCCCCCTCTCTTGCCTTTATTTCCCCCCCCCCTCTCTTGCCTTTATTTCCCCCCCCCTCTCTTGCCTTTATTTCCCCCCCCCCTCTCTTGCCTTTATTTCCCCCCCCCTCTCTTGCCTTTATTTCCCCCCCCCTCTCTTGCCTTTATTTCCCCCCCCTCTCTTGCCTTTATTTCCCCCCCCTCCTCCTTTCCCCTCTCTTGCCTTTATTTCCCCCCCCCTCTCTTGCCTTTATTTCCCCCCCCCTCTCTTGCCTTTATTTCCCCCCCCCCTCTCTTGCCTTTATTTCCCCCCCCCCCTCTCTTGCCTTTATTTCCCCCCCCCCTCTTGCCTTTATTTCCCCCCCCTCTCTTGCCTTTATTCCCCCCCCCCCTCTCTTGCCTTTATTTCCCCCCCCCCTCTCTTGCCTTTATTTCCCCCCCCCCTCTCTTGCCTTTATTTCCCCCCCCCTCTCTTGCCTTTATTTCCCCCCCCTCTCTTGCCTTTATTTCCCCCCCCCCTCTCTTGCCTTTATTTCCCCCCCCCTCTCTTGCCTTTATTTCCCCCCCCCTCTCTTGCCTTTATTTCCCCCCCCCTCTCTTGCCTTTATTTCCCCCCCCTCTCTTGCCTTTATTTCCCCCCCCTCTCTTGCCTTTATTTCCCCCCCCCTCTCTTGCCTTTATTTCCCCCCCCCTCTCTTGCCTTTATTTCCCCCCCCCCTCTCTTGCCTTTATTTCCCCCCCCCTCTCTTGCCTTTATTTCCCCCCCCCTCTCTTGCCTTTATTTCCCCCCCCCTCTCTTGCCTTTATTTCCCCCCCTCTCTTGCCTTTATTTCCCCCCCCCTCTCTTGCCTTTATTTCCCCCCCCCTCTCTTGCCTTTATTTCCCCCCCCCTCTCTTGCCTTTATTTCCCCCCCCCTCTCTTGCCTTTATTTCCCCCCCCCCTCTCTTGCCTTTATTTCCCCCCCCCTCTCTTGCCTTTATTTCCCCCCCCTCTCCTTTTCCCCCCCTCTCTTGCCTTTATTTCCCCCCCCCTCTCTTGCCTTTATTTCCCCCCCCTCTCTTGCCTTTATTTCCCCCCCCCTCTCTTGCCTTTATTTCCCCCCCCCTCTCTTGCCTTTATTTCCCCCCCCCTCTCTTGCCTTTATTTCCCCCCCCTCTCTTGCCTTTATTTCCCCCCCCCTCTCTTGCCTTTATTTCCCCCCCCCTCTCTTGCCTTTATTTCCCCCCCCTCTCTTGCCTTTATTTCCCCCCCCTCTCTTGCCTTTATTTCCCCCCCCCCCCTCTCTTGCCTTTATTTCCCCCCCCCTCTCTTGCCTTTATTTCCCCCCCCCCTCTTGCCTTTATTTCCCCCCCCCTCTCTTGCCTTTATTTCCCCCCCCTCTCTTGCCTTTATTTCCCCCCCCTCTCTTGCCTTTATTTCCCCCCCCCTCTCTTGCCTTTATTTCCCCCCCCCTCTCTTGCCTTTATTTCCCCCCCCCTCTCTCTTGCCTTTATTTCCCCCCCCTCTCTTGCCTTTATTTCCCCCCCCCTCTCTTGCCTTTATTTCCCCCCCCTCTCTTGCCTTTATTTCCCCCCCCCTCTCTTGCCTTTATTTCCCCCCCCCTCTCTTGCCTTTATTTCCCCCCCCTCTCTTGCCTTTATTTCCCCCCCCCTCTCTTGCCTTTATTTCCCCCCCCCTCTCTTGCCTTTATTTCCCCCCCCCTCTCTTGCCTTTATTTCCCCCCCCTCTCTTGCCTTTATTTCCCCCCCCTCTCTTGCCTTTATTTCCCCCCCCCTCTCTTGCCTTTATTTCCCCCCCCTCCTTGCCTTTATTCCCCCCCTCTCTTGCCTTTATTTCCCCCCCCCTCTCTTGCCTTTATTTCCCCCCCCCTCTCTTGCCTTTATTTCCCCCCCCCTCTCTTGCCTTTATTTCCCCCCCCCCTCCTTTATTCCCCCCCTCTTGCCTTTATTTCCCCCCCCCTCCTCTTGCCTTTATTTCCCCCCCCCTCTCTCTTGCCTTTATTTCCCCCCCCCCTCCTCCTTGCCTTTATTTCCCCCCCCTCTCTTGCCTTTATTTCCCCCCCCTCTTGCCTTTATTCCCCCCCCTCTCTTGCCTTTATTTCCCCCCCCCTCTCTTGCCTTTATTCCCCCCCCTTGCCTTATTCCCCCCCCTCTCTTGCCTTTATTTCCCCCCCCTCTCTCTTGCCTTTATTCCCCCCCTCTCTCTTGCCTTTATTTCCCCCCCCCTCTCTTGCCTTTATTTCCCCCCCCCTCTCTTGCCTTTATTTCCCCCCCCCTCTCTTGCCTTTATTTCCCCCCCCCTCTCTTGCCTTTATTTCCCCCCCCCCTCTTGCCTTTATTTCCCCCCCCTCTCTCTTGCCTTTATTTCCCCCCCCCTCTCTTGCCTTTATTTCCCCCCCCTCCTCTTGCCTTTATTTCCCCCCCCCTCTCTTGCCTTTATTTCCCCCCCCTCTCTTGCCTTTATTTCCCCCCCCTCTCTTGCCTTTATTTCCCCCCCTCTCTTGCCTTTATTTCCCCCCCCTCTCTTGCCTTTATTTCCCCCCCCCTCTCTTGCCTTTATTTCCCCCCCCTCTCTTGCCTTTATTTCCCCCCCCCTCTCTTGCCTTTATTTCCCCCCCCTCTCTTGCCTTTATTTCCCCCCCCCTCTCTTGCCTTTATTTCCCCCCCCCTCTCTTGCCTTTATTTCCCCCCCCCTCTCTTGCCTTTATTTCCCCCCCCCTCTCTTGCCTTTATTTCCCCCCCCTCTCTTGCCTTTATTTCCCCCCCCCTCTCTTGCCTTTATTTCCCCCCCTCTCTCTTGCCTTTATTTCCCCCCCCTCTCTTGCCTTTATTTCCCCCCCTCTCTCTTGCCTTTATTTCCCCCCCTCTCTCTTGCCTTTATTTCCCCCCCTCTCTCTTGCCTTTATTTCCCCCCCCCTCTCTTGCCTTTATTTCCCCCCCCTCTCTTGCCTTTATTTCCCCCCCCTCTCTTGCCTTTATTTCCCCCCCCTCTCTCTTGCCTTTATTTCCCCCCCCTCCTCCCCTCTCTTGCCTTTATTTCCCCCCCCCCTCTCTTGCCTTTATTTCCCCCCCCTCTCTTGCCTTTATTTCCCCCCCCCTCTCTTGCCTTTATTTCCCCCCCTCTCTCTTGCCTTTATTTCCCCCCCCCTCTCTTGCCTTTATTTCCCCCCCCTCTCTTGCCTTTATTCCCCCCCTCTCTTGCCTTTATTTCCCCCCCCTCTCTTGCCTTTATTTCCCCCCCTCCTCTTGCCTTTATTTCCCCCCCCTCTCTTGCCTTTATTTCCCCCCCCCTCTCTTGCCTTTATTTCCCCCCCTCTCTCTTGCCTTTATTTCCCCCCCCCTCTCTTGCCTTTATTTCCCCCCCCTCTCTCTTGCCTTTATTTCCCCCCCCCTCCTCCTCTCTTGCCTTTATTTTCCCCCCCTCTCTTGCCTTTATTTTCCCCCCCTCTCTTGCCTTTATTTTCCCCCCCTCTCTTGCCTTTATTTTCCCCCCCTCTCTTGCCTTTATTTTCCCCCCCTCTCTTGCCTTTATTTCCCCCCCTCTCTCTTGCCTTTATTTCCCCCCCTCTCTTGCCTTTATTTCCCCCCCTCTCTTGCCTTTATTTCCCCCCCCTCCTCTCTTGCCTTTATTTTCCCCCCCCCTCTCTTGCCTTTATTTCCCCCCCCTCTCTTGCCTTTATTTCCCCCCCCTCTCTTGCCTTTATTTCCCCCCCCTCTCTCTTGCCTTTATTTTCCCCCCCCTCTCTTGCCTTTATTTCCCCCCCCTCTCTTGCCTTTATTTCCCCCCCCCTCTCTTGCCTTTATTTCCCCCCCCTCTCTTGCCTTTATTTCCCCCCCTCTCTTGCCTTTATTTCCCCCCCCCTCTCTTGCCTTTATTTTCCCCCCCCCTCTCTTGCCTTTATTTCCCCCCCTCTCTTGCCTTTATTTCCCCCCCCTCTCTTGCCTTTATTTCCCCCCCCTCCTCTTGCCTTTATTTCCCCCCCCCTCCTCTTGCCTTTATTTCCCCCCCCCTCTCTTGCCTTTATTTCCCCCCCCTCTCTTGCCTTTATTTCCCCCCCCTCTCTTGCCTTTATTTCCCCCCCCTCTCTTGCCTTTATTTCCCCCCCCTCTCTTGCCTTTATTTCCCCCCCCTCTCTTGCCTTTATTTCCCCCCCCTCTCTTGCCTTTATTTCCCCCCCCTCTCTTGCCTTTATTTCCCCCCCCTC